>NC_080167.1:31582628-32782628 GCF_950295315.1 Erinaceus europaeus
AAAGAAATCTAGATAAAAATCAAATCTAAGAAAATCAAATAAATTATCTCCACTGGCCTGACTTATTTCTCTCCCTCAGTCAAGCACTTCAAGAAAACCAGCCTAAAGATATGGGAATGTGTGGGATTCAAAAGGAGTAAATTTCTTCTTGCTTAGGGATCACATATTTGAAGAGTTTTAAAATCTAAAGAGTACTTTGGTATTCCTTCATCCTGGAAAGAAATGCCTATGAAGAAAGGACAGTGGGTCAGAAAGTAGAGAAAAAAGTAGAGGGGGTCAGAAAAGGACATAAAATCTGTCCTGGAGCCCTGATGTTTCCTGGGGAACTGAAGATTTTTTAATTTCCCTATGACCCAAATAGAGGCCACAGAGTTATCCAGAAGATACTCCAAAAGAGCAGTACTACCCCCAACCCTATGCAAAAGGTTTATCAGTTGAATATTCAAATTAATCTAAATGCATCCAAGAGGCCAGAGCAATATGTAGTTGGGGTGTTCTGCTTATTTATGGGTTTATCTTTTTTGTTTGTTTGATTTTTGTCATCATCAGAGCCAACTTTTGTTGCAGCCACCCTTCCAGGTCAACCTTTTCAGACAGAGAAACACAGAAAGAGAACAGCACCATAGCATTGAAACTTCCTCCAGTGTTGTGATGTAGTATACCAGTCGACCACAGGAAGTCAGGCACAACACTCTGCTGACATCAGCCTTGGTGAAAGAGCATACAGTAATCTGCACAATGAACTGTGGGTGGATCCAGTCTGTGCAAATGTACAAAGCATTCTGGGTGGACTGAACAGACTCAAAAGCACAGCCAGCCAGAAGTCTGCTCTCTTTGGCTGCTGCTGCTTCTCCTGGTCAGACACATCTCAGCTGAGGCTGTTCTAGGTGCACGCCATAGCTAGTTCTCCTGGGAACTGAACACATGTGACTCAACTAGATGGTATACTCTATGACTACTCTACAGCCATGAGCAACCTATACATCAACTGATAATTGTTTATCTCGTGGGACTGAACTATTGATAACTACTCAAGAACTTTATGGACCTAGCATATTCTTTTTTTTTTTATTTATTTGGATGGACTTAATTTTTTTTTTTAATTTTTTATTTAAGAAAGGACTAGTGAACAAAAGCATAAGGTAGGAGGGGTACAACTCCACACAATTCCCACCACCCAATCCCCATAACCCACCCCTTCCCATGGTAGCTTTCCCATTCTCTATCCCTCTGGGAGCATGGACCCAGGGTCGTTGAGGGTTGCAGAAGGTAGAAGGTCTGGCTTCTGTAATTGCTTCCCCGCTGAACATGGGCGTTGACTGGTCGGTCCATACCCCCAGTCTGCCTCTCTCTTTCCCTAGTAGGGTGTGTCTCTGGGGAAGCTGAGCTCCAGGACACATTGGTGGGGTCTTCAATCCAGGGAAGCCTAGCCAGCATCCTGGTGGCATCTGGAACCTGGTGATTGAAAAGAGAGTTAACATATGAAGCCAAACAATTTGTTGAGCAATCATGGATCCCAAGCTTGGAATAGTGGAGAGGAAGTGTTAGGGAGGTACTCACTGCAAACTCTAGTGTAATCCTGCTTTCAGTTATATATTTTGCAGTAGTTTATGGATACGTGTGAACATAAGCTCTCTCTCACAGAAACTGGTGTATATCTAGGTTATGGGACTTTGTTAGAAAGTGAACTACCTGAGATGAAATTAGAGTGTACTATTAAAGAAAAGGACCTAGCATATTCTTAACCTCTAATGATAACTGCCTATTTTACAGTACTTAAAATAATGTCCCATACCTCTGCACTGCCCTAATAAAACCTTTATTCCCTTAAACCTACTCTCAATCATCCCTCAGCTGAATCCATTATGCACCACAGCCAAAGCCCCTTTTAATTTTAAGTTACAACACTCCAGTATAGTAAGAACAGGGTTCTGGAACAACATATTTCAAATTGCCAAGCCAGTCTATTAGTAAGTGGATTTTTAAAGACAGAAAGTCAATATATTTTCATGAATTAAAATAGAACAAAAGCATTGTCAAAGCTGGCTGCATTTTTGTTCTACATATGTATGGTGTATTTATTACCAAGGGTTACTGTCAAAAACTGTGAAAGCGACTAACCTAGAGAACTAGAAGTCTAAGCATTAACAAATATCTAAGTGCCGGCAAAGGACTGATTAACAGCAAAATCTTATATAGTAGATGTTATAAGAAAGTTAACCTTTGATGTGATCCTGCACAAAAAGAATGACTCTCAAACTGTAGTCTAAATAGGTTCTCCAGAAAAAAAGCAATTTTGTAGAGCTGTAAAAGGCAGTAGCCTTGAAATTCCCTTTTTATGCAGTTGTCTGTTAAGTGCTTTTAGTATGAGTTGCTTGTAGTATGAGGTGGAAAATTCCTTGCCCCTTCCCCCTTGAATAAGCAGGACCTAATCAGTGAAGGCCACCCATTGTTCGAAGGACCCTACATGGGGACAAGCCTTATCAGGACCTTTGAACAGACTTTGTGGTGTGCTGTCTACTGGATGGCTGGTCATAGCCGATGGCAGGAGGATGTGCCTGGTTGAATTCTATTGGTTGTGTGATCTTACTATATTTGAAACTAGCCCGCGCTTTGCTTTGAATGGATCATGCTTTTGCTAAGTTTGAAATGATTGGATCTTGTGTTTGCTATAGCCTGTTATTGGATGTAGGTTGATAAGGTGATGTGCTCCCCCTCCCTGAGTGTAGTCTGAATTCCTATAAATTGTATGGTTTGAGCCCTGTTCGGGGTCGAGCTTGGTAGACTAACACCAGTCACCATCTCGGCCCGGATTGCAATTCGTCAATAAACATCTTTGCTTCCTTATAGTGGATGGTGGTTTGATTTATGCTCGCTAACATTTGGAGGCCCCAGCGAGATCCCTCAGACGGGTATTCCTGAGGACAGCCCATCCTGGGTCCGGACCCTCGGAGGCCTTGGAAGTCCTGCCCGGCGCCGGTAAGTCAGGCCTGAATTTTGCATGGTACCATTTCTTTTCCAGCTCTGCACCTCCGGAGGATCAGTGAGTCAAGCTTGATTTTTGTGTAAGTCCCCGCGGGGCCTGGGGGGTCTGTGGATTGCGGGACGCCGCGTTAAAAATCCCAGACCGCAGCGCTGGGGAGTGACGACTCCCAGGCTGCTGGGGTAAGGATCTGGAACAGGGTCCGCCCCGGGACCTGAAACAGGGTTCACCCGGGACCTGAAACAGGGTCCCCTAAGGATCTGGAACAGGGTCCGCTTCCGAACTGTCTCTCGTGGCCACTCTGTGTTTGTCTCCTTTACTCTCCTCACTTTGGCAATTCGCGAAAAGGCTGAGCCTGTTAGTGCAATTGAGGGGGTCTGGCCGGAGCTACTCTCCGGTGACTCCTGAAGGCCTAACTGGCAACATTCCTTAGTAGCGGCGGCCGGAATGGTAATTGCCCAATCTTGACTGAGTGAGTGATCTGCTGCATGCATTGTGTGTGTGTGTGTGAATGCCGCGTGCCTCACGGCCTTAAGGCTACGGGGCCTGAGTGGGCCCTAACCTGCGTGTCCGTGGAGTCGTTTCAGCTAAACGGGGATTCTCAACTTAGTTGAGACCAGGGCCGGGGATTATACGGCTACCCCTAAAGCTAAAACTCCTTAAGGTCCCGCGAGGGGCCCGGCCAGGCGGGCACAGTTGAGTGTCTGACGTCCTTCGGATGTCAGTTCCATTTTCCCCACTAACTATCTGTCTTGTCGGCCTTGTAGTCATAGCTGGTTGTCTCTTCGTTTGTCTCCTTCCCTTATTTTGTGTTATGGTACCACAGGAGGTTAAAGGTTAAAAAATTTTAGAAAAACTGGAGTCTCCATTAATAAAAACTTCTTGCAACCTAAAAAGGGAAGAAGGTCCCAAGTGGACACCCTTTGGGTTGATAGGGAAAAACTGTGTGAGAATGAGAAAACAGTGTGCCAGCTGGCTGTAAGAAAAAGTATAAAAAGAACCCGTGAAATCTGGGGTGTTAGATATTGTCTGGACATTTGTTAAGCGCGCTTGTCTGTCTGTGTGTGTCTTGTCTGTTTGTCAGTCTGTGTTTCGTGTTCACTTACTTTCACTTTGCAGGAATGGGCCAGGCGGCATCTACCCCACTGGACCTGGTTACTCATAGTTTGGGGGTAGGAGTGCATAAATATAAACTCATGACTTTTTGTTCCTCAGAGAGGCTCACCTTTGATGTAAGATGTGTTTCTGTGCTTTTTTTGTGTCCCTGTGTCTTTTTGGTCAACATTAAGAAATCATCTCAGAGCGACGGGACCAGATTTGGTTCCGGCCTGAAGTTGCCAGCTGAATTTTGCCTTGTCTTTGTCTCTCTTTTAAGCCTGAGTAGCAGAATCATGTCCTCAGGCTAGTCCAGGCAGGACCCTGAGGGTGCCACCCCGCCCTCACAGGAGTCAGGAGGGCTGGTCACAGCAGGGGCCTGGAGCCGGGCCAGGCAGCAGCTCTAGTGCAGGGGCGACACCCCGCCCTGCCTCGGTGTGGCTGTGACCTGGGACGGGCCCATGGGTGCAGATGGGTGATAGAGCTAGCATGTGTGTGGCTTTACCCATGCCCCTGGAGCTGACTGGAGCTGTCTGAAAACTGTCCTTGGTTCTCTTGGGCTCCTCGTGGAGAGAAGCTGAAAGAATTTGTTTCTTCTTCCTTGTTTTTTTAGGGCTAGTTAAGGTTGTCCTAGGAGCTATTGGATAAAAAGAAAAATATTAGTATATAAATGTGAGATGTTTCATCTTGAAAAATTGTGTGAGTGCAGATCTAAATTTGTGTTTGACCAGGTATGTTGCTAAGATGTGTCTGTACTGGTTAAAAGCTGCTCTTTTCAAACCCTAAGCAATCAGCCCAGATATATAAATGATAAAAAGGTGGCAATGAGATGTCTTACATGTTTATATGTGTGTTTTAGGTTTGTTTTTGTGGCCTAAAAATGTTAATCTTAAGGTTAAAAGTGTAAGTAACTTTAAAGCTGCATTCTTATCAAAGTTCTTTAAAAAAAAGAGTTTTCAATACAGTTCTTATGTGGTAATATAAGGGTAAAAATTCATTTGCTAAGACAGCTAAAGATTTAAAGTCTTAAGTATTTAATGTGACAATTCATCTTCTCCAAATTGATATGCAAATTATCTATTTTATAGATATTGGTCCACAGCAAATTTGGCATTTGTCTGACATTGAAAATGCTTTGAGAAGTCACTAGTATGTGTTAACTCTCTAAGTAATTGGAGTTTGTTTAAAGTTTAAGGAAAAATTTAGTTAAACTGAATTTGGTTTAGAGATCCTGGTTATGGAAATTGCTACAGGAGGTTAAAAAAAATAACTTTTAAATGTATGCTCTTTAAAATTCAAACAGAGCCTCTCAAGTTAGGTATCACACACTGAAGATGTGTCTCTATCTCTTGTGTGGAAAATGGCAGAAAGGTTATTGACATGTAAACGTTTTAAAATACCTTCTCAACTAGAGAAGTAGAACTGGCTTAGGTGAGTGAAAAATAACACAGTGGTTATATTAATGATTTTCTAGCCTGAGGCTTTTGCTCTGGTTTTCCTCTTTATATCTTTCTGCTTTTAAAAATTATCTGGTTTGTTTTAAGACACTGTCAGAGATTTATTCTTGACAAATGGTATTTTTGGTCTGATAGAAGATTTGTTTTGGCAAATCCTGATTTAACAAAATTATTATTTTGAATATTTAAGTTATGAGGTTTATTTTAGCCTTTTAAGTTGCCATATTAGAGTTCTAAGGGGTAAAATCTATTAAGAGTTTTATATCTACACTTATTCATGATAGCTTTGTGATGAGTAAAGATCTTAACAAAAACTGTTTTGATATTGTGCTTAAATTGTCCAAGCAGTTTAAAATAATGCTAAAAAATGGTGATCATTTTATTATGTCAACACATTAGATATTGACTTTATATACTATACTGGTATATCTGTTTGTTAAAAAGACCTTCTAAAATTACATAGAGATGTATAGGCAAATTCTGGTCATTAGATTGTCAATTTTGGTAAGCTCTTAATCTGGTTTTGTGTATGTCTTACTGGTTACAAATGTAAGAGTACGGCAGTGATACCCCTTCAATCATACTGCCAGGTTCTCTTAGGGGGTCTCCAAGAGGCAGTAAAATGGCCCACAAATTTCTCTAAGGTAAATAGAATGACACTAAATTTGGCGTTTTGTTGCTCAAATCTGCCCCAGGTGTTAGAAAAAAGTTACAGAAGACAGAAAGATTTTAAAGAAAAGCTGAGAGATTGCGAGGGTTTTTAAGAAGTTGGTAAATGTTTTGACATTAGACTTTGGAAAGAAAGAAAGGAAGGAAGGAAGGAAGAAAGAAAGAAAGAAAGAAAGAGAAAGTTGGGGCTGTGCCCAGAGGGAAAAGGAAAGTCAGAAAATTGGGGCTAAGGGTAGAGAAAGATCAGTGATGTTACTGCAAAGAAAAAGGACACTGGAAGAAAGGCTGTTTTATCAACAAGCCATTTAGACTGCTGGTGGATGAACTTAAAGGCATAAGCCGGGGAGTGCTGACCCAAAAACTTGGGCCATGGCACAGACCCGTTGCCTATTTGTCAAATATTGAACCCTGTAGCTGCTGGATGGACAAAATGCCTGAAGACAGTAGCACCTGTGGCACAGCTGGTAAGGAAAGCAGACAAGCCATCACTGGGGCAAGTCCAATGCCCACCTAACCTGCTACCAAGTTCTGTTCCTAGACCAGCCATGAGTGAAATTCAGTGCTGCCACCGGCCTGAACCCTTCCACCCTGATGTTGGAGATGGATCCTGAGGCTCCCTACAAAAGCATGACTGCCAAGAGGTATGCCTTTGCTACATGGTGTGTGCACAGAGCATGTGGGGAGAGAAGATTCCTGACTCCCACCGGGAAGATGATCCAGCAAAAGAACCTACTGGAGGCCGCATGGACCCTGCAAGAAGCAGCCGTGACCCATTGTTCCGGACATCAGAAAAGAAACTAGAGGGCAGATGAAACCACTTGTGCAACTACACAAGCAGAGCCAGCCTTGACATTGATTCTACTAGGCTCCCTGCTTCCAAAGGACCCTGGATACAGTAAGGAGAAATAAGATGGGCAAGAGATTAGGACTAGAGACTAAATAGATTTTACAGAAGTAAAATCAGAGACTTTTGGGTATAAGTACTTGCTGATATTTATAGACACATTTTCAAGTTGGGTAGAGGTTTAACCAATAAAGTCTGAGGGGGCATAGATGGTGAGCAAGAAAATTTTAGATAAAACAGTGCCCAGGTGGAGAGTTCCCTCTCACCATTGGTTCTGGTAAGCAGACATTCACTGTTTTTGTGTCTCGGTTAGTGGCCAGAGAAATGGGAACAAATTGGAAATTTCATTATGCTAACGAGCCCCATATCCCTGGGCAGGTAGAGAGATAAATTAGACCTTAAAGGAGACTTTAACTAAATTAACCCTTGAAACTGGCAGGGGATGGGTATCGCTCCTGGCTCAGGCCCTTCTGAGAGTACACTGTCTCCCATTGTAAACAAACTGTCTCCCTTTGAAATGGTTTTTGGCAGACTGCTGCTGTCATGATCTGTGATGCTCTTGTCTCTGATCTATCCCACAACTGTTACCAAGTTTTTACAGATCTCCAGCCTATATTGCAGGACAATTAGAATGCTGTGCTACAAGCCTTTGGGAAGGACCCTGTCACCTGCTGCCTGCTCCACAAGGCACACCCAGTGAGAAAGACCTTATATTGTGATCCTGAGTACACCAACTGCTGCAAAGGTTGCCGGAAAGTGCCACTAGATTCATCACACTCCTTTGAAGAGGACAGTTGCTGATCCCACTGACCCAAAAGAAAAAAAAGATGAAGATGAATCAAAGATTTGATTCTCGGCTAAGACAAGTGGGGAATGTAAAAGGCAGTAGCCTTGAAATTCCCTTTTTATGCAGTTGTCTGTTAAGTGCTTTTAGTATGAGTTGCTTGTAGTATGAGGTGGAAAATTCCTTGCCCCTTCCCCCTTGAATAAGCAGGACCTAATCAGTGAAGGCCACCCATTGTTCGAAGGACCCTGCCTGGGGACAAGCCTTATCGGGACCTCATCAGTGAAGGCCACCCATTGTTCGAAGGACCCTACATGGGGACAAGCCTTATCAGGACCTTTGAACAGACTTTGTGGTGTGCTGTCTACCGGATGGGTGGTCATAGCCGATGGCAGGAGGATGTGCCTGGTTGAATTCTATTGGTTGTGTGATCTTACTATATTTGAAACTAGCCCGCGCTTTGCTTTGAATGGATCATGCATTTGCTAAGTTTGAAATGATTGGATCTTGTGTTTGCTATAGCCTGTTATTGGATGTAGGTTGATAAGGTGATGTGCTCCCCCTCCCTGAGTGTAGTCTGAATTCCTATAAATTGTATGGTTTGAGCCCTGTTCGGGGTCGAGCTTGGTAGACTAACACCAGTCACCATCTCGGCCCGGATTGCAATTCGTCAATAAACATCTTTGTTTCCTTACAGTGGATGGTGGTTTGATTTATGCTCGCTAACAAGAGCAAATAACTTCCTAGCCAGATGCCCTGATTGCAATTACTATATACTGCCACCAAGGGGAAATGAGTGTTTAGTTATGATTCTACATGTCTCCAAACATTAATTTTAATTGACTAACAAAACCAATAATAATCACAGCACATATTTTTATTTGTTCTTTTTTATTTTCTTTTCCTACAAAAATCCAATTTTCAAACACAAAGTCCTATTATGATAGGACTTTATTAGAAGAAGTCAAGGTGGGCAGGAATGCCCAGCTGACTCTTCTCAAACTCACAGCCAGTATCGAAATCACTGATATGATATCATGAGAGCAAGAAGAGATAAACACACACAGGATACTACCCTTATCGGTGGGCATAATATTGTTTTAATCTAAAGAAGTAATAGTTGTTTCTATGTTAATATGTTTTTGTTTTGTTTAATTTGGTTGGTTTCATTATAGTTTGGTTCAGGATGTTCGATTTTGCATAGTGGGTCCAAAGCAATTGGTTCCAGCTGACAAGAAGAAAATTAATACCTATAAATAGAATGGACACAGAATAATACCCTTGACTGGGATTAATAACATTTGAAGCACACTGCTATTTGTAGTGGGAAAACCACATTTGCATGGAGACAACTAAAATTTTTTTTTTTGAAATTTTCCCCTTTTGTTGCTCTTGTTGTTTTATTGTTTTAGTTATTATTGTTGTTGTTGATGATGATGTTGTTGTTGTATAGGACAGATAGAAATGGAGAGAGGAGGGAAGACAGAGAGGGGAGAGAAAGATAGACACCTGCAGACCTGCTTTGCTGCCTGAGAAGCCACTTCTCTGCAGGTGGGGAACAGTGATCTTTACACAGGTCCTTGCACTTTGTGCCACATGCACTTAACCCACTACGCTACCACCTGACCCCCCTAAAATATTTTATAGCAAAATATGCTCCACAGTATTGGCTTTCATGTCCTGGACCTAATTCAAGTCAAATGTCATTGTTCTTTCAGACTGAACACCACCAGCATAGTGGGTTTTCTATTTGTTTGTGGGTTTTTTTGCTTGTTTGATTTGTTTTTGTTGACATTTAAAAGTTACATTTCCATTTAGGATGAAAAAGAAGCTTAGATTTTAGAAGGAATGTCATCTCTTTGACATTGTTTCAGAGGCATGATTTTAAGGTATTTGTGGTGTTCCTTAAATATTTTTGTTTATTTTGGGGATTTATTGAGAGTGTACCTTTTATAACAAGATGAAATCTCTCCTTTCTTTCTTTGCCACTAAAGTTGTACTGGGACACTGCACATACACAGCTCCACTGAAGAGATTTTTTTTTTCTTTCAGATAGAGGGTGAGAGTCCTAGAAAAAGAGAGAGGCCACAGTACTACTTCACTGTTCATGAAGCTTCCTTTTTGCCTGATGTTCCTATGTAGTTATTGAAGGCTCAATCTTGAATTCCACACACATGGATCAGTGAGTTTTACCAGAGTTTTGATATAAAATATTGTAGGTATACTAATAACAGATTAAAGTCAAAATACTACTCTAAGTGTCATCCCCTTTCAGTCTCCCCAGCAGAAACTCTGATGCCTCAGAACAGTGAAGGAATGTTGTGACCCCAAAAGGAGTTTGGGACAATTAGCATCTGAATGACATCAGCCTGAGACAGAGCACACTGACTGAGATGTATTTAAGGATAGACTTGGAGCAGCTTGCTCTTGATCCTATGACCTCCACCATTTGCTGTGGCTCCTGTACTGATCCTGGTCTTTTCATGTGGTGATCTTGAGTAACTTGGCTGCAGACTTTGGATTTTCACCTACTTTCTTAACTAGACTTCTCCCCTCAACATTCTCAGTGATTTTATTGAATAAACCTCTCTTTTGCTTAATCTTAAATGGAGTCACTTATTTTGTAGCACCTAGATATTTGTCTTTTACCCGGTTCATCCAAATAAAGCCTCTAATTGTTTAAACAGGTTTTCAGCATTCCACAGTCATTCCTTTATGCACTGCAGCCCAGTGTCTCTTTTAAGTTTCAAGTTACAACAAAGAAAGGCATATATTTAGACAGAAGAAAACATTCTTGGGGTTGGCTGGTGAAGCATCTGATTAAGTGTACACATTACAGTGTGCAAGGACCCTATTTCAAGCCTCTGGTCCTCACCTGCAGGGGGAAAGCTTTGCAAACAGTGTGACAGTGTTGTGGGTGTCTCTTTCCTGCACTTCCTCCTCCTTCTCTCTCAATTTCTATCTCTATCCAAAATAAATAAATATTTAAAAAAGAAAATATTCTTAACTTATGAGAATTTCCCAAGGTAAAATTTCTGGGCTAAGCATCACTTTCTAGTAATGTTATACTGGGATAAATATCCTGCTTCTTCCTACTTCTTCTTATTCAGCTTGTCTTGGTTCTGTGATGGTCAAATATATTTAGTTTAAACAAACATCATAAAACACTATATTTTTCTAGTGATTGTTGTAGGTAGATTTTGAAGCAGTTGCTATAGCATTTGGGAGTGGGAGAGCACTGTTTGCTCAGGAAATTTGGTTTAGTTCTTAATAAATGTATTTCTCATGTCCCTCAAAATAAAAAAGGAAAAAAAAGAACAACAGTGTTTGAAAATAATTCTCTCAGTATTATGAAGACAATTCATGTATTCAAATATTTAGGAATTGTAAATATTGCCAACCACACACTGTCAAATTTTGTTGCTCTCTCAAGTTCAGTTATTGTATAAGATCTTTAAAGAAAACAAGATTTACATCTCCACTGACTGTTTTGATAGATACATATGGACACTTAAACTTTAATGATATAAATGAGTATCTGGTTCTCACATATTAAGAAAATATTTATCTCAGCAAGATCCTCTTAGTACATAAGTCAAAATATTTGCTGTACTATGAGTTTTATTATACTTCTGACTTTGCAAAGTATTTTCAGTTTTTCTTCCATATGTTTCTCTTTCTAAGAGGCTTTTACATTTTTTTCTAATGTGATAAATATTAAATGCAGAAAACATTATTGCAACTTCCTAACTAGACATAGGCCTATTTAATATGGTGACATAGTTCTTTTTGTCAGTATTATTTTCTATTGTTTTTCAAGTGGTCTCAGCAAGTAGAGAGGGGAGATGTTACTGTACCATTTAGTAGACAAAAATGTTTTGTTTTGTTTTTATATCAGGGTATGATAAAAGTTTCAGAATTACATGTCCCCCTCATTTTTATTTCCACAACTAAGTGTCAACAGTTACCATCTATTCTCAATAAAAATGTAGTCCTGAGCAAGGGAGATAGCTCAGTTTACAAAAGCACCAAATTACAGATTCAATCCCCATCACTGCCTGAGAAGTGCTGAGATGTGATTAGGTTTTCCCTTCTTTCCTCCTCTCTCACTCTCTCTTTCATAATAAGCAAGTAAATAAACCTTTATTAAGTATACAGTCTTTCCAAGGCCATACAGGAACTAGGGTAATAACTCAAGTGTGCACTTTCTCAAGTAGCATTTTCCTCAGTCAAAACTGCAGTACTGAACCATGACAAATTTTCTACCTGCTTCTCAAACATCAGTTCTATACCACCACTATCTGAGGAAGGTGAAAACTTGCAAACTTAACATTTTAGCCCTTATACAGAAAATTCTCAACGTTCAGTCAGTCAGTAGTAGAAACTAATAATAAAGTTTAGAGAAAGATAGAAATGAGATATCTAAATGTATTTGATAGTATCTAGATGTTTTGAAAGACAAAAGTGGGGAAGAACAAAGGTAGAAAAGATATAGTGATATCTTATAGTGATAGTTCATGCACAGTAATCAAGTCCATGACATTAAAAATTCACTGTGTGGAGTTGGGCAGTAGGTTAAGCGCAGGTGGCAAAGTGCAAGGACTAGTGTAAGGCTCCCAGTTCCAGCTCCTGGCTCCCCACCTGCAGGGAAGTCACTTCAAAAGCAGTGAAGTAGATCTTACAGATGTCTTTCTTTGTTGGTATGCTTATAAAAACCCTTTCTGTTTCATTAGTTTAATACCCCCTGCTTAACACTGTATTCTATTTACATAACTACTGTATTCTATTTACATAACCACTGCAGAGCATTGTTTCAATCCCCATTGGTTCATGATATGTTTTTGCTCCACCCCCTCTCCTTGTCACACTCAGATTTTCACCAGTCACTTTTCTCTCCACCCTCTCTGTGTCGCATCCTGTTCCCACCCTACTGGGCTAGTATATTTCTAAGGACAAGATTGTTTGTAGTAGTTAAGTTTAGCTTAGCTCGGCTTAGATTGTGCTGCATCCTGCATGAATAAAGAGATACTGCATACAACTCAACCATGAGTCCCTAGTTGTTACCCGCCCATGAAGCCAGCCCAGCGAAAACAACATAATGGCACCTACAACGTGGGACCGGACCTGCACAACTCCCAGATAAGTGAAGACTTTGCCTACCTATGCACTATGGTCTTCTCTTCTACTTACGAAGAGGTTTGCCAAAGCCTCTACTGTTTCATCATGAGACAGTTACTCTGTCTCTGGAACATTTTTCTTTGGGCCACACTTTGGTTCCCTGACTGGGAACTTTGTTTTCTTGTCTCCCTAGTCATAGAGCTTGGGAGATGCACTGAGATTTCTCCTTGGACTTTCTGGATTCCCTCACCCATGTTTCCTGAGGAGAAGGACTGAATTTTGCTCCGGGCCACAATTTGGTTCTTTATGACCATGATCGTAGACCTTGGGATATGCATGGGGATTTCCAATGGGACTTTCTGGACTTCTTCTCACATGTTTCCCACTGAGAAGGACTACTATAATTTGAGGAGCATTCTCAATTACCCTGACAGTCCCCAAGAATGTAGACATGTGGTTAGTTCTACTCTCCTGATTGGATTCTTTCTTCGATGGGAAGACGCTTTTAAAAACGGGTGCCTGAAGCAATCCAGCAGGAACAGTCAGAAGCACCCTAAATGGAATTTCGAGGAACTTTTTGGACTAGGACGCCCTCCGGGGACTCTTGATGCTGCATGGTGAGATCTGTTTCATAAGAGAGTGATTTAAATGACTGAATTTCTGTTTGACATTGACTTAAAAAAAAATGCTGGACGCAGCCATGATTTCTAGAAACATCCAGAAACAATCCAAAATATTGTTTTTTCCTCCTTTGATTTCCTTTTTTACGTCTTGGCATAAATCTGAAATGTTTAATCCTGAAACGGTATGAGTTATGGGCAGGGCAGATAGTGCAATGATTATGTTAATTATTCTCATGCCTGAGGCTTCTAACTGTGGTTCTTCTGTTTACCTTTCCACATTTTATTGAGTTTAAACTGTTTAAACAACCTTAAAATCATACTAGAAAGGACTTCCAATTATAAGTTTATAGTAAACTTCTATTCTGCTACAAGTTTTGTTTGACAAGTAAATGAATTTCAGCTGTCAAGTCTTCACATAAAAAAGCATCTACTCAAATTGAATTCCTAGAAATCCATTTGGATCCTGTTCTCTGAAATTGCCCACAAGATGGAATGACTACAACACACCCCCAGAAACCAATGATGTGACCTGGCATGACCTGAAGAAACATATTCACAGACTCCAAAGCTCACTCTCTACAGAAAAGCAGAATTCTGGTGGCCGACATTCCCCATCGAGAAAGACATGCAGCATTTCATCCCTTGGCATTTTCTTCTGTGGTCAGCTACTTTGGACTGACACCTCCATCGGACTTACTGGTACACGCTGCTGTGTTTCTCAAAGACTAACTTCAGCCAGTTGCCTTGGGACTTTATAGACCATGTCCCCTCGCCTGCAGGCTCTGTCCCCAGAATCAGAAAACTCTCCCTCCTTATTAGGTTATGCCCACAGAGGCAGGAAACACCTTTTGAGGCAAGAGATGCCTCCAGAGGCATGAAGCGCTCCCAAAGGCAAGAAATGCCCTTTCACCTGCTAGGCCTTGACCTTTGAGGCAAGAAACATTCCCCTTGGCATCACACTGGTTATTGCTGCTCGCCTATTTTGTTTTCCATGTCTTATGCCAGTTCTTTTGAAAATGCCTGTACGATATAGGTTTCTGTTCACCCTACAATCCTGATACTATGGCCATTAGTTAAAAGAAAGGGGGAATTGTTGGTATGCTTCTAAAAACCCTTTCTGTTTCATTAGTTTAATACCCCCTGCTTAACACTGTATTCTATTTACATAACCACTGCAGAGCATTGGTTCAATCCCCACTGGTTCATGATATGTTTTTGCTCCGCCCCCTCTCCTTGTCACACTCTAATTTTCACCAGTCACTTTTCTCTCCACCCTCTCTGCGTTGCATCCTGTTCCCACCCTACTGAGCTAGTATATTTCTAAGGACAAGATTGTTTGTAGTAGTTAAGTTTAGCTTAGCTCAGCTTATATTGTGCTGCATCCTGCATGAATAAAGAGATACTGCGTACAGCTCAACCATGAGTCCCTGGTCGTCTGTTACCCGCCCGTGAAGCCAGCCCGGTGAAAACAACATTTCTTTCCCCCTCTCTGTCTTCCCCTCCTCTCTCCATTTCTTTCTGTCCTATCCAACAACCATAATAACTACAACAATAAAAAACAAGGTCAACAAAAGAGAATAAATAAATATTTTTTAGAAATTCACTGTGAGCAAACCTCATTTAAAAATAAACTCCCAGAGGATCCAATCATACTAAATGCTCAGGTAAACACTTAGGTAGTAGTCATTTCTTAGTCTCTTTTGAGGATATGCAATTCACTGTGCTCTGCAGTTGACAGGGGAGGCTTGAGTGTCCATCTCCTCCCAAACAGTAAGATTCTATCAAGTTAGTGTTCTATCAAGGCTGTCAATTTGGGTTAGAAGATAAGGTGGCACATTGTAAAAGGTCAAGTGGGGAAAAAAAGATCCCCTATAGTACATCACTGTCAGGAACTGATAAAGGTCATTCTACCCAGTACATTGCTGTGACAAAATAAATCTATCTACTATGAAATGCTTAAAATTCCCTTTTTTATTTTTATTTTTTTACTTTTTTTTGGCTTTCTCCTACCCTCATAAGACATTATTTACTCCCTTAAACTAGGCACTCCAACATATTCCATCTGTAATGACAAGGACCTGATGACAAAAAAATCTAAACAGTGAAACAGAAAGATAGCAAGTTTTAAAGACTGTTTATGGAGACTCATAACATGTAGGTATCTTACTGGTGGTTATAATGATAGTAACTATATATAACCAATATGTTTAGCAGTCACCATCTGATCAAAACAGCTCTATTATCCCATTTTACAGATGAAAAAAATTGAAATTTGAACATATAATTTGTACAAGTTTATATAACAAATAGTAAAATTTGGCTTTTCTCTAGATTTTTAAGTAGGCTGACAAGAATCTACTGCTACTTTATGATTCTATTGATGGTATAATTAATGATAATACTAATAATGATCATCAATTGTAAATAAAACACATTTTGAACATACATTTGATCACCTAAAAGCCATCTCCCTTTTTTTCCACTTTATTGGGTGGTTGTTTAGAGTAGTTTTTTTCAGATAGGTACAACCTCTCATTACCTCATGATAGGTTGAGAAAGAAGAACAGAAAGGGAAACTCAAAGCAAGATCTGACTGAGTTTGGAGAAGGTCACCAAAGTAAAAATCTCTGGATGGAGAGTGAGAATGGATGTTCAGCTTCACTGGGGGTGGGGTAGGGTGGAGCAAGCAGTCCTTTGGTAGTGGGAAAGGTGTTTATGTACACTCCTATTAACTTATAGTCTCATAAATCTCTATTTAATTAATAGGAGAGGGGGGAAGGATGATTGCATGTCTCAAACATTTTAATTAGCAGACCATCGGCTGAGAATATGTTCCTTCAATCTAAGCACTTAAGACTTTAAACATGTAATCAGACTGAATTTTAACAGTGGTCTCAAATTGTTAATACATTTCTAATAGTGACTTGTTCCTTGAAATGTTGACTTTTCTTTTTTTTAATTTATTTTTTATTTAAGAAAGGATAAATTAACAAAACCATAGGGTAGGAGGGGTACAACTCCACACAATTCCTGCCACCCAATCTCCATATCCCATCCCCTCCCCTGATAGCTTTCCCATTCTTTATCCCTCTGGGAGCAAGGACCCAGGGCCATTGAGGGTTGCAGAAGGTAGAAGGTCTGGGCTCTGTAATTGTTTCCCCGCTGAACATGGATGTTGACTGGTCAGTCCATACTCCCAGTCTGCCTCTCTCTTTCCCTAGTAGGGTGGGTCTCTGGGGAAGCAGAGCTCCAGGACACATTGATGGGGTCTTCAGTCCAGGGAAGCCTGGCAGGCATCCTAATAGCATCTGGAACCTGGTGGCTGAAAAGAGAGTTAACATACAAAGCCAAACAAATTGTTGAGCAATCATGGACCCAAAGGTTGGAATAGTGGATAGGAAGTGTTGGGAGGTACTGACTGCAAACTCTAGTGTACTTCTGCTTTCAGGTATATATTTTGCACTTGTTTATGGATACATGTGAACATATGCTCTTTCTCACAGAACCTGGTGTATATCTAGGTTTTGGGACTTTGTTAGAAAGTGATCCACCTCAGATGGAATTAAAGAATGCTATTAAAGGAAAGGTCTCACCCGAGTAATGAAGCTGAAGTGTTGTCATTCCACACCTGAAGTCTCTGGACACAGTCTGAGCTGAAGCATGTTGAGGTGGCAATCATTGCATTGATTAGGTTGTGACCATATTGATATGGATTGGGAGAGGCATGTGGGAAAGTGGGCCCTATCCTAAGGTTCCAGGACTGGGAGAAATATAGGCTCTATAGTGGAGATGTGAGGTTCCTGCTGTCTTAGAGTTCAAAAAGACAATGGATTGTTAATGTTATCATCACATTATTTGGTAATTGGGTTAACTTTGAAAAGTCCTTTTGTTAGGGTTTGCTGTATAGTACCCAATATCTTTTAAATAGCTGTGCCACTGGTTGCCTCTGATCTAATTGGTCTAGGCTTTTGAGAGAGTCCACATATCAAATACACGGCTTATATATTAAGAAGATTCAGTCTGTGTTTTAAAAACTTCAAGACATACAATTAATTTTCCCCCCTCATATTAATTAACTAGTAATTTATGTGACTACACTTTACTAGGAGTGTACATAAACACCATTCCAACCACCAAAAGACTGTCCCATCCCACCCACCCCCACCGCCCACAACTTTTCTAAAAGCCTAGATCAGGGAAAACAGAAGCGACCGGTGGCATTACTTTATAAGACATAGTTATATATAAATAATGTCAAAGGACATAAATTATGGTGATTTTGTAAATAATACAGTAAAACCTAACAATGAGATTTTCATAGTTAACCCAGTTGCCAAATAATTTAACTATAGCAATAACTATCTATTGTCTTCTTAAACCCTAAGATAGCAGGAACATCCCGCTTCCTCTATAAAGTCCATATTTCCCCCAGTCCTAGAACCTCTAGGGTGGGGATCACCATCCAGCATGCTTCTCTCAATTCATACTAAATGATATTGCATCTGATGACCCCAACCTAATCAGTGCTAATTAGCCTGCTTCACTTCAGACTGTGTCCAGAGACTTGAGGCATGGAATGTCAACCCTTCCACTTCATTACTCAGATGAGACCTTTCTTTTCTCATAGGATTCTCTAATCCCATTTCGGCTGGTTCACTTCCTAACAAAATCCCAAAACCTATATAAAGACCAGGTGCAGTGAGATAGGGCATATGTGCACATGCATCCAAAAATTAGGGCAAAATATATACCTGAAAGTAAAAGTGCACAATAGTCTTCAGTGAGTCAATATATACAGCAAGCAAGTAAAAAGACCTAAAAAGACACCATAAAGTTCATAATGAAATAGTTTCTAGTTAGACTTAGATACGCTCCACACCTACTTCCTATTACATTTCCCTCAGTCATTCCAAAGCTAACCTTATCATGTAAGGGCTGAAAAAGATGAATAAGGGCAAGAAACTGGCATACTTTAATGATGACTCCTTAGTCACTATCAGGCCACCCCATCAGCTGGGACCCTAGTCAGGGAGTCCTGAGATTCCCAAACAGACATAATGGGCCTAGATCTCGAATAGATCCCTCTCTCCATTGTTGTCGGTCATCTTTATCAGGAACCATATAATAGACCCTTTTATTGGCCCCCATAGGATCTTACCCTCAATGTGGATCAACAATGGTACAGAATGAACATCCCCCAAAGGGAGGCTAGACAACATACTCTATCTTCCACCTGAGGAAAAGTAAAAAATTGGGGCAGTTTAGAATGTTCCTACTCGTGACCACAGAATACAAGCCTAGACCTACAGGAATGCAGAGGTTACATAGGCTCCTAAGCTGAATATGGACCCCAGATCAAATCAATCAGGTTTACAGTCAACAGTGTTTATATACCTTTCCCATATTGGGGAGTTACTCTCTTCTCTTAACCAGCTTTCTAGCCCTTTTTCCAGCCATGACATCATCTGCCAAGACAAAAACGTGGGTCCACCTGCATATCAGATATTAGGCTCAGAAAAAAAAAAAACTAGTATAGTCATGGGTCCTTTGGAATGGAACTAAAACAGGTTTACTACAAATATAAAATAGCTATCTACAAAATGGAGACCCCAAATCTTCATCTGTAATATTCCAGCCTTTAGGTTCATGATTAGTCAACAATTTGTTTGGTTTTATATGTTAACTGTTCTTTCATCCACCAGGTTCCAGATGATACCTTGATACCAACCAGAATTCCCTACCAATGTTTTCTGGAACCCTGCTTCCCCAGAGTCCCGCCCCACTACGGAAAGATAGAAATAGGCTGGGATTATGGATCAACTTGCCAACACCCATGTTCAGCGGGGAAGTAATTATAGAAGCCAGACTTTCTACGTTTTACACCCATAATTGACCATAATGGGTCCATACCTCCAGAGTGAAAAAGAATAAGGAAGCTATCAGGGGAGGTGATAGGATACAGAGTTCTGGTGGTGGAAATTGTGTGGAGTTGTATCCTATGGTTTTTGTCAGTGTTTCCTTTTTATAAGTAAAAATTAAAAAAATAAATATGAATATACTTGTGTAAAAAAAGTCTCTCCCCCCCAAGCTACATCTTCTTCCTCTATCATGCCTCAGAACCCCAACATAACTCTATCATTCTCTTGCTCTCATTCCTTCTGCAGGTTCTTTGATTTGATGCAATGTACCATACTCAGTACTACTATCAACAAATGTTTTCCCTGTCATTGTTTCTTAATTTCTACCTTAATTTCTACCTAGTGAGATCATCTAGTATCCATCCTTCTCTTTCTGGCTTATATCAGTTAGTATAATATCTTCTAAGTCTGTCTAAGATATGACAAAGGAGATAACATCATTTTAAAAGTTTCATAGCATCTCATTGTGTATATACATTGTGTATATATACCATAACTTTTATAGCTACTAACTGTTGTTAGGATTCTAGGTTGCTTCCAAGTTTGGGCTATTACAAACTATCCTCCTCTGAACATAGGTATTCATAGGTCTTTGTGGATAGATTGTTTCATTTGGATATGTCCTTAAGAGAGGAATTGCTGGATCATAGGGTAGACCCATTCCTTTAGTTCTGATGAGTGCCCATACTTTCTCATGGGTTTTGTATGAGTTTAATTCCCATCTGAAATGTAGGGGAGTATTTTCCAACCACAGTCTCTCCATCAGTTGGTGTTTCTGTCTTTTCTAGTGTGTGTCATTCTCACAGGTATAAAGTGCTATCTCATTTTTTATTTGTTTTCCCTTATCACCTGTTACTTAGAGAATTTTTTCATATGTCTGTTGGTCCTTTGGATCTCCTCTTTGAAGAAAGTTCTGCCCATGTGCTATTACCATTTTTCAATGGGGTTATTTGTTTTTAGTTCCTGAGTTTGGTGAGTTCTTAATATATTTTGATTATTAGTCCTTTGAGGTAAGGTTCCTACTGTCTTAGGGTTTAAGAAATCAATGCAACTTTTACCACCACAACATGATTCACTTTGGACTGTGTCCAGAGACATCAAACATGGATTGTCAACTCTTCCACTTCATTACTCTGGTGAGACCATGCCTAGCTCACAGGACTCCTGAACTCAATTTCAAATAGTGAACTTCTTAACAAAACCTCAAAACCTACATATAGACTAGGGCCCATGAAATACGGCATATGTACATGTATACTTAAGTTAGGGGAAAATATATTTCTCAAAGAAAAGTGCACAATAATTTTCAGTGAGTCAGAAAATGAAGCAAAAAAGTAGCAAGAACTAAAAAGACATCTTAAAGTACTTAATGAAATAGTTTCTACTTAGACCTAGACGCTCTCCTCACCTACTTCCTATTACACATGCCCCAAACCACTCCAAAGCTAACCATGTCAGACAAAGTAAGGACTAAAAAAGCTGAATAGGGGCAAGAAACTGGCATACTTTAATGATTACCCTTTAGTCTCAACCAGGCCACCCCATCACCTGTGGCCCTAGTCAGGGAGTCCTGGGATTCCCAAGCAGACATGATGGGCATAGACCTCTAACAGATCCCTCTCACCACTGTTGCTGGCCATCTCTATCAGAAACAACATAATGGACCCCTTTGTGGGTCCCTATAGGACCTTGCCCTCAATGTGGATGTTCCATTATCCGAAGGGAGGTTGGACAACATACTCTACCTACTACCCCAGGAAGATAGGTCCTGAAATGCTCCTAGCTGTGACCAGAGAATGTGAGCCCAAGCCTACAGGGATGCAGAGGTTTCATAGGCTCTTGTGCTGAATATATGCCCGAGATCAAACCGGTGGGGTTTACAGTTAACAATACTTATATACCTTTCCCGTATTTGGGAGCTACTCTCTTGCTTGATCCAGCTTTCTAGTCCTTTTTCCAGCCATGACATCATCTCCCCAGACAATAACCTGGGACCACCTGCATATCACATGTCAGGCTCAGACAAATACTAGTAAAGTCTTGGGTACTCTGGAATATAATTAAAACAGGTACTAGCTTTTCCCAAAACAGAGAGCCCAATCTTCATCTGCAATATTCATGCTTTTAGGTTCATGATTAGTCAACAATTTGTTCTGCCTTATATCTTAACTCTTTTTCAGCCACCAGGTTCCAGATGATACCATCATGCCAACCCGAATTTCTTGGGCAGAGGACCCCAGCATGTGTCTTAGAGCCTTGCCGCCCCAGATCCCTGCCCCACTAGGGAAAGAGACAGTCTGGGAGTGTAGAATGACCTGCCATTGCCCATGTTCAGCAGAGAAGCAGCTACAGAAGCCAGACCTTCCACCTTTTGCACCCCGCAATGATCCTGGATCCATACTCCCAGAAGGGATTGGACATGGAGCTCTGGCAGTCGGCATTGTGTGGAAATGTACCCCTCTTATCCTATGGTCTTCTCAATGTTTCCATTTTAAAAATAAAATAATAATAATAATAACTTAACCCTCCCAAAAACACATAAAAAAGAAAAAAACTATCATTATAGCTGCAGTCACCTGTTGCTTTTTAAATATTTTTGTAAAATATTTTATTTATTTATTATTGAATAGAGACAGAGAAAAATTGAGAGAAGAAAGAGGAGAGAGAGGGAGAGAGACAGACACCTGCAACCTTGATTAACCATTTTTGAAGCTTTCCACTTGCAGGTGGGCACCAGGGGCTTGAACTGTAATATAACTACATAACCAGGTACATCAATGGCTGGTGCCCCTTGGCAGAAGTCACATTAAATGTGAAAAAAATAAAAATAAAAAAAACATTATCACTACAGTTAAAACTATGTATTACCTATAGAAAGAAAATTCATAGAACTCCAGGAAGTCAAAGTGCTATATGACATATAAGAGAATATATATATATATATATATATATATATATAATTATCAGGATAATTCAAGAAATTAAAACTATGGGGCCAGAGACTGGGGATACAGCATTAAAAAAAATCAGTTATGGAAAAGACCTTCATGTCTGAGGCTCTGGTGCCCCAGGTTCAGTCCACAGCACCACCATAAGCCAGAGCTGAGCAGTGCTCTGGTTTCTCTCCCTCTATGTATCTATCTCATTAAATAAAGTTAATAAAACATATAAGATCTTATTTAAATGTGTGTGTGTGTGTGTGTATGTGTGTGTGCAAACACAAACAGAAAGATAGTGACCAGGCAGTGGCACACCTAGAACCTAGTTGAGGGCATATGTTACAGTGCTCAAGGATCCAGATTCAAGTCCCTGGTCCCAATATGCAGTGGGAAAGCTTAGCATGCAATGAAGCAGCACTTCATGTATGTCTCTTTCTCCCTTTCTCCCCCACCTTCCTTTCAATTTCTCTGTCTATACCCAATAAATTAATTAGAAATATCTGAATTAAGATAGAAAAACAAGTTCAAAGGAGATTCAGAAACTTAAAGGTTCCTTCACTGAGGAGACATAAAGCAAAAGGAAAAAATCCAGAATTAGAGGGTATAAAGGACACTTTGAATCCATTCCAGGATCATATGGTAAAATTAAGAAATAGATTCAATCATGCAGAATAAGGACTAGAGGACAAAATGGACATGCTTCCTGAATTCTAGAAGATGGAGGGTAAAGGTCTGTGGAAAATGAAGCAACTTTATGAGAAACAGTAAACTGCATAAGAAAAGGAACTTTAAATATAAAATTAGTCCTAAAGGGAGACAAAAGAGAGAAGGGAGCAGAGACCATATTCAAAGAAATAGCAGCACAAAGATTTCCAAACCTGGTGAATATCCAGATCATAGACATTAAGAAAACAGAGAACATACAAATTTCTGAGTCCAGAATGACCTAGACCAAGACACATTATTATAAAATTATCAAGAGTCAGTAACAAAGAAAAATATATAGACAGCTTATGAAAGAATGACAATGACACCTAAAGGTAGGGCTGACAAGGTACACAACATAAAGTCTAGAGGCAAGAAAAGCATCTAATGATATATTCAATGTGCTAAATGCTACTATTTAGGGGAAAAAAAGAGGCTCAGAATGGAAGGTTAGAAAAAGGTCTTCCAAGCCAAGGATACAAAAAAAAGGGGGGCAGGAACAGTTACTCTTGTATTAAATAAGATAGATTTTCAAACAAAGAAGTAAAAAAAAAACAATACTATATAATAAAGGATCTATATCAGAAGATATAACTAGCATGAATAAATATGTTTTCAACATGGTTTCACTCAAATATACGCAACAAATACTAGCTGACCTCAAAGGAGACACTGATAGATCACAGTAACAGTACCACACATAGTAAGAGACAGATAATTGACAAAATGCTAACAAAGAAGGGCCTTAAATGAAACCATAGATGATATTGACTTAAAAGATATATAATGAACATTCCATACCCAAAGAAATGAGCACACATTCTTCTCAAATGCACAAGCAAAATTCTCCAGGATTGATCCTATGATTGTACACAAAGGCAACCCTAATGAATATGTGAATATTAGAATCATAAAGTTTCCTTTCAGACCATATAAAGGCTACAAATTAAAAGAATACCCTCCAAAAATATGTAGAGGTTAAATATTTATAAATAACACATGGATGATGAATTAAAAAAAAAAATATATATGGAAAAAATTTAAACTAAGACAAGAGCTATTAGATGCTGTGAAGTTGATAGTGTAGACCCACGTTAGCAAAGAAGATCTTAAGTAAACAATATAACATTACAACTGAAGGAACTAGAAAAGGAACAATAAAAAGACGTTAGCAGAATGAAAATATTAAATATCAGGCCAGAAATTTTTAAAGAAAATGATTCAAGGGCTGGGGAGACAGCATAATAGTTTTGCAAAAGAGTCTCAAGCCTGAGTCTCTGAAGTCCCAGGTTTAATCCCCAGCACCACCATAAGCCAAAGCTGAGCATAGCTCTGGTCTTTCTGTGTCTTTCTCTCTGCATCTCTCACTCTTTAAATAAAAATTTAAAAAGATGATTCAAAAAGATATTAATATTCAGAAGATCTAAGAACTGATACTTAGAGAGGATGAATAAAATAGATAAGTCACTGGCTAGTCTCACCAAGAAAAAAGAGAGTAAATCATGATAAAAAAAAATCAGAAATGAGAGAAATAAAATTCCAATTGATTATGCAAAGATACAAAAAGATGATAGGAGAATATTACCTAGTTTCTCTAAACATCATCTAAAGACTTCTTCCATTTATAGTTCTCTTA
Organism: Erinaceus europaeus; assembly: GCF_950295315.1. Classification (NCBI taxonomy): domain Eukaryota; kingdom Metazoa; phylum Chordata; class Mammalia; order Eulipotyphla; family Erinaceidae; genus Erinaceus; species Erinaceus europaeus. The sequence goes on from NC_080167.1 coordinate 31,607,400, forward strand.
AGTTTTTCCTGGAATAACACATTATAGACCTTTTAAAAAATAATTATTTTTAATTAATGCAAGTTTAACAATCCCCATAATATTATACATTAATGTATTTGTTCACTGTCCTTTTGGTCAAGTTGTTGGAGGAGAGCAGAGACTCCTTCTAGCTTTATTCCCAGCACAATCATAGTACCTAATCAAATAAGCCTCTTTTTAATATCATATATGTACATTTTTATTTTGTTTATAAAATAGAGATATTGACAAGAGGGTTATAATTTCACACAATTCCCACCACCAGAATTCCCTATCCCATCCCTACCAAAAACTCTCCTATTCTTTATCTCTCTGGGAGTATGGACCCAGGGTCATTATGGAGTGCAAAAGATAGATTGCTTCCCTGCTAAACATGGGCATTGGCAGGTCAATCCATACTCCCAGCCTGCCTCTCTCTTTCCCTAGTGGGGCAGGGCTCTGGGGAGGTGGGATTCTAGGACACATTGGTGGGGTTATCTGCTCAGGGAAGTCAGGTTGGCATCATGGTAGCATCTGGAACGTGGTAACTGAAAAAGCATTAAGATATGAAGCAGAACAAATTGGTCACTAATTATGAACCTAAAGGAAATAATATTGCAGATGAAGATTTGAGGGTTTCCATTTTGGAAAAAGCTAGTAGGTCTATCTTAGGTATATTCCAAGAGGTCCCTGACTTCACTAGCTTTTTGCTAAGTATGACAGCTAACATGGAGGTGGATACAAGGTATTATCTGGGGAGATGGTGTCATAGTTGGAAAAAGGCCTAGAAAGCTGGATCTGGAAACAGAGTAGCTCCCAAATATGGGAAAAGTATATAAATATTGTTGACTGTAAACTCCATCAATTTGATCTATGGCCCATATTCAGCACAGCAGCGTAGGTGGCCTCTATATTCCTGTAGGTCTGAGCTCGCATTCTGTGGTCAAGGCTACAAACATTATAGACTGCACTAATTTTAAGACCCATCTTCCTCAGATGGTAGAGTATGTTGTCCAGCCTCCCTTAAAAAAATGGAACATTCCCTACCATGATTGATCCATATTGAGGGCAAGGTCCTACAGGGGTCCACAAAGGGGTCTATTGTGATGTTCCTGATAGAGATGACCAGTGACTGTGAAGAGAGGGATCTGTTAGAGGTCTAGGCCCATTCTCTGTGGGAATTCCAGGACTACATGTCTAGGGTCCCAGATGATGGGGTGGCCTGGTAGTAACCAAACAGTCATCTTTAATATGCCAATCTCTTCTTGTCTTTATCCAGCTTTTGTAATCCTTACTTTGTTTGACAAGGTTAGCTTTGCAGTGATTGAGGGAAGTAGAATAGGAAGTAGGTGAGGAGGGTGTCTAGGTCTAAGTAGAAACTTTGATTAGGTACTTTATGGTATCTTTTTTAATGTCTTTCTACTTTCTTGCTTCATTTATTGACTCACTAAAAACTATTGTGTGATACTGCTTTGAGGTATATATTTTCCCCTAGCTTATGAATACATGTGTACATATGCCCTATCTCATGCCCTGGTCTATAACTAGGCTTTGAGGATTTGTTAATAAGTACACCATGGAATTAAGGGGTCCTATGAGCTAGAAAAGGTCTCACCAAGGTCTCTGTATACAATCAGAAAACTAAAGATGAGCATGGGATGATCCCTCTCATCAACAGAAATAGAGAAAGAAGAACAGAAAGGGAAACTAAAAGCAGGATCTGACTAAACTGAGAGTAGGGCACCAAAGTAAAAACCCTGTGGTGAGGGGGAGAGTGGATATTCCCTTCCTGGGGTGGGGGTGGGTGGGTGGGATGGGACAGTCTTTTGGTGGTGGGAAAGGTGCTTATGTACACTTCTATTAAATTGCAATCATATAAAACACTAATATGAGAAAGGAAAAATTGATCGTATCTCTCAAACTTTTTAAAACACAAACTGAGTCTTTTTAATATGTAGGCTGAGTCTTTGATATGCTGACTCTCTCAAAAGTCTAGACCAGGGAGAACAGAAGCAACCGGTGGCACAGCTATATACAAGATGCTGGGTATTATACAACAAACCCTAACAAAGGGACCTTTCAAAGTTAACTCAATTACCAAATAATGTGATGATAACAATAACTATCCATTGTCTTCTTGAACTGTAAGACAGCAGGCCTCACATTTCCACTATAGAGCCTATATTTCCCCCAGTCCTGGAACCTTAGGGTGGGGCACACTTTCCTGCATGATTCTCTCAATTCATACCACATAATATTGCATCCATGGATCACAGCCTAATCAACGCAACGAGTGACACCCCAACATGCTTCACTTCAGACTTCAGGTGTCTTCAGGTGTGGAATGACAACTCTTCAGCTTCATTACTCCGGTAAGACCTTTCCTTTCATAGTATTCTCTAATTCCTTTCCAGGTTGTTCAATTCCTTACAAAGTCTCATATCCTAGATTTAGACCATCTATCCATAAACTAGGGCAAAATATATACCTGAAAGCAGAAGTACACAAGAGTCTGCAGTGAGTAACCCCCAATACTTCATCTGCACTATTCCTGCCTTCAGGTCCATAATGGTTCAACAAATTGTTTGGCTTTGTATGTTAACTCTCTTTTCAGCCACCAGGTTCCAGATGACAGCATGATCCCAATCAGACTTCCCTGGACAGACGACCCCACCAATATGTCCTGGAGCTCCACTTCCTCAGAGCCCCACCCTACTAGGGAAAGAGAGAGGCAGACTGGGAGTATGGATCGACCAGTCAATGCCCACATTCAGTGGGTATGCAGTTACAGAAGCCAAACCTTCCACCTTCTGCAATCCACAATGACTTTGGGTCCATACTCCCAGAAGGATAGAGAATGAGAAAGCTATCAGGGGAGGGAATGGGATATAGCGATCTAGTGGTGGGAATTGTGTGGAGATGTACCCCTACATTAACAAAATCCTACGATTTTGTTAATGTCTCCTTTTTTAAATAAACAAATCTCTAAAAATCATATGTTAAAAAAAAAAGAACAGGAAAGCTGCCAATAGACACAATGAGATAAGGAACTTTGAAGGTGGGATTTGTGTGGAATTGTACCCCTTTTATCCAATGGTCTTGTTGATCATTATAAAATCAATTTTTAAAAAGGGGGGGAGATTGGTTGCAGAGTTCATTAAATCTCATGGGAATGAAAGTTGCTTTTTTTCATTCTTAGAATGTCTGTCACACAGAATATATTAGCACTGTATTTGCTGTCAATTTTTTATTAGTCAAGATGCAAGATTTAATTAAGTGCCTGAACAGTTTATAAAAACAAATTAGCTGTCCAGTGATGCATCTGCAAGGAACTTCATGAAGAAACAGGGGAACCATATTATTGTCATTATCCATAGGATGACATTTTTATAAATGACAATTTTAAATAGACATTGTCTGGGAATTTCTCCTTAACTCTCTCTGCCCATGAGAGAACAGGTCACATAGTGCCAAGGTTCACAGAAAATAACCATAGCACAAGTTATTGCAATCTTTAATTCCTTGGTCTTATCTTTACTATTCTATTTCTCATTTTCTTTATCTTCCATATTTTTACACTTACTTTTACAAAGCAATATATGCAAAGCCCAAGCAAAGTTTTTCAATGAAACTCAATGTCTTTAAACAGATTTAAACATATTAACAAGAAGTCATGAAATTTAGTAACAAACCACAGAAATAATACCTGCAAGTTTAGTCTTAGAGGTCATGAAATTTAGACTGAAAAAAAAAGTTTTCTATAAGAAGAACTGAAGAGCAGTTGAATTTTAAATACCTTTCTGCTGGGAAATTGTGCAGATGCCATGTTGTCCCCTTAGGCTATTGCTAGTTCCAACAAGAGTTGGGACATTCTCAGAGTGCCTGTCCTGCCATGTTGTGCCCTCAGGGCATTGTCTATTCCCCCTGCAATGGTGCTTTGGTTGCTCCTCCCCCTTCCCATTCTCACGAGAGTTGTTATCCTACTCTGGAGTGTTGTGGTTACTCCTCCCCCTTCCCATTCTCGTGAGAGCTACTCCCAGAAAAGCCCTTCTTCTTCTGCACCTCTCTCTCTTGCCGGCTCTTCACTTCGGTGTTTAGATGCAGGAAAGGCTACTGCATGAGGCGGCTATTTTTGCTACCTCCACATGGCCCAACCTGTTTCTCTCTCACCCAACTCTGAGTCTCTCCCCACCCCATAACTGGTCATCTCCGTCAGGAACAATATTGTGAACCCTCTTGTGGGGCACCTATAGGACATTGCGCTCAATGGAAAACAATAGTGGTACAAATTTCCCCACTCTAGGGAGCAAGGCTGAGTCAACATACTCTGCCACTGGAGGAAGGCTGGTCCTAAAATGAGTACATCCTAGTCCTAGCTATAATCATGGGATGTGAGCTCAGACTAACAGGGTAGAGGTTGAACAGGCTCCTGTGATAATTATGAATAGACATAATTTTTTACTCTCTTATTTCCATTATTTCTTATGAGACAATGGCTACTGACATTCTTAGAAAATATTCTTATTGCATTTCGTGAATTACTTTTCTCTTGTTCCTTTCAAGACTCTCTGTCTTTGAATTTTGACAACTTGATTATAATAACCTTACATATTAGTTTCTGCACTCTTAAAGTTCACTGAATTTTTGAAACTGTAAATTTGTGTCTTTTATCAAATATAAGAGGTATTCAACCATTGTTTCAATAAATATTATGTTCTCTCTCCTGATGTTGAATATGTGTATGTTGTTCTGTTTAGTGGTATCCCAAACGTCTCTTCTGTTATCATCAATTTTCTTTTTTTAATTGAGGTCTAATTGATTTATAATGATATATTAGCTCCAGACATATAACATAATGATTTAATATTTATATGTGTTGTGAAAAGATGATAAGAATATGCTTTGTTCTACCAAGGTTATTTCTGAGGCTTGGTGTCAGAACAATCACTCCACAAATCCCAGTGATCATATTTTTTCCTATTCTTTTATAGAGGATAAGGGGGAGAGAGGGAAAGAGTAAAAATACCTGTAGCACTGCTTTCCTTTGCAGATGAAGGTTAGTGGTATGTACCTGAGTCTTTGCACATGTACCAGATGCAACACTACCCAGCTCCCATAATATATTTGGTTAACATCTGTCATCATACATTTTTTTCTTATAAAACTTGTAAAAAATCCATTTTTTAATTTTCAAATAAGTAGTAGTGTTACTAACTATATTCCAAGTGCTATAAATTACATCCCTGTAACTTATTTTATAACTGGAAGTTTCAAACCACTTGATACCCTTTCGCACACTTAGTCTACTACCTCCCTGCCACCAATCACTATTATCTATGAGTTTGATCATTTCTTTTGAATCTCAAATACAAATGACATAGTATAACATTTGTCTTACTTATTTCACTTACCATGTACCATTAATATCCATTCATGTTATCACAGTATTCAATTTTGATTTTGTATCTCAGCTTCATCAGCTGTAATTTCACCTCTCACTTCTTATTGCTTTCATAATATTTTTCTCTCCTTTTCTGAGTGAGTCTAGACAATAATTTATCTTGTTTATTTATCCTTTAGTTCTTGGTTCTTGGTTGTCTAAACTTTCCCAGTTCTTGGTTGTCTAAACTTTCTAAATCATTCAAAGTCATTGATTTCTACTGTGACTTTGAATACTTTCCACCTTCTACTAACTTTGTTGTTCTAGACTGTTTCAGTTTAATAGTCTTCTTTGTGTATGTTAGGTTCATAACATATTTCTATGACCCTCATTCTGAGGATGGCTTTCACTGCATCCTATAGGATAAAGTAGTTCTCTTTGTTTTTGTTGTTCTCCAGATACTTTTCAATTTCTCTTTTGATGTTTTAATGAGACAGGTGATATTCAGAAGCATGTTGTTTAGTCTCCACATTTTAGGAGTACTTTTGTGTGATTTCTATCCTCAATCCATAGATATGAGAAACATTTTTATGACTACAATATTCATATATTTATTAAGACTGTCTTTGTGTCCTAATATATGGTCAATCTTTAAGAATTTTCCATGTGTACTTGAGAAGAATATATACTCCATATATTCTAGTATGTAATATTCTATATAAATTTGATAACTATGTAATTTGTGGCTTTGTTCAAGGTTTTTATTGTTTTGTGGAATTTTTGTCCTGATGATCTGTCTCTTACTGTGAGTGATGTGTTAAGTATTCCTATTACTGTGTTGCTCTCAGTGTATCTTTGAGGCCAGTGAGAAGCTGTTTTGTGTACTTGGGTGTCCTCATATGTGCTACATATATATTGATGACTGTCATAGTTTCTTGCTGAATTGAATATTATACAGTATCCTTCCATGCCTTTTATTATCGTTTTTAATGAATTTGTTTTATTTTATTTTTATTTTTTAATATTCATTTATTCCTTTTTGTTGCTCTTGTTGTTTTATTATTGTAGTTATTATTGTTGTTGTCATTGTTGGATAGGACAGAAAAAATGCAGAGAGGAGGGAGGGGAAGACAGAAAGGGGGAGAGAAAGACAGACACCAGCAGACCTACTTCACCGCTTGTGAAGAAACTCCCTTGAAGGTGGGGAGATGGGGGCTTGAATTGGGATCCTCATGCCAATCCCTGTGCTTTGCTGCCACCAGCACTTAACCTGCTTCACTACCATTGACTCCCTTATTATCTTTTTTTAACTTAAAGTCTACCTCATCTGATGTGAGAACAGTAGTTCCTGCTACTTTGTGATTTTTTTGGTTTAGAATAGTTTGGTCCAATCTTTCACACTGAATTTATGTTTGTCTTTGCTTTGTATGTGAGTTTGTTGTTGAAACAGAATCAACATATCCCATTTATTAATCTATCCAGTCATCAATATTTTGACTGATGAATTTGATAATGCACATTTGGGTTAACTACTGACATTCTCTACTTTGTTCTCTGCTTTGTTTTGTGTTGTTTTCTGCATCTGTTGTTACTTTCTAATATGCTTCTATCAATTTGTGTGGATAGTTTTCTATGTTTATGTCATTTTCTATGTATCTGTTCAATGTTTTATTTTGTGGTTAAAATATGTGTTGTTTTCAATATACTATATCAAAAATTTTTTGAAAAAATTTGTTAGGGTTTAGATTATAAAGCATAGTTGTTGGCACATATGCTAAGTTTCTCATGTCTCTGTGACAGGTGTCTGCAAAACATTCTCACTCCAAACTTACGTCTTTCTCCACCATCATACCCCAGAAATTTAAGTTCCTTATACCCTATCTCTTTCCCTCCCTCTTCAGAGTTCTTTGATTTGCTTTAAAACTGGCCTGGTCTTACAATTCTTTGCTTGAATGTATTCTATCCATTTGTTTCTCCTATGTAGTTCAGCCAGCCGGAAAGTATAGCTAAGTTCCAACAGTAACATACAAATAATTGGGCTACAAAAGGAAGACAGAAAGGATAAGAAGGTATTCTAGAGGAAATAATATAAGAAAACTTCCCCACCCTAAACAACAGAAAGGACATCAAGATTCAAGAAGCCCAGAGATTCCAAACAGAACCAACCCAGAAGTGAAGACAATAAGACACATCATAGTTACAAGGGAAAGAATTAAGGATAAAGGAAAGTTCCTGAAGGCTGCCAAGAGAAAATCAAAAAAGTGACATGCAGAGGAAAACCCTTAAGAATATCAGCAGACTTCTCCAATCAAACTTTAAAGCCAAAAGAGAATGGTAAGACAATTATTGTGTTCTCAATGAAAAAGGTTTTCAACCAAGGATGGTATATCCTGCTAGACTGTCATTCCTACTAGATAGAGGGAGAGAAACCTTCTAGGACAAGCAAAAGTCAAAGGAGATAACTATCACCAAGCCTGCCCTGAAAGAAGTTATAAAGGCTTCTTATAAGCAGGAACAACATCACCAAAAAACTTGCCATATATCAGAGCAAAAAAAAAAAAAAAGAATTGTTGAATAATGTCTTTAAAATACCTTAATTCCATAATATCAGTAAATGTAAATGGCTTCAATTCATTTATTAAAAGTCACAGAGGAGGAAGATAAATCAGAAAACACAATCCAACCATATGCTGTCTGCAGGAATCTCACCTGACTCAACAAGACAAACACAGAATCAAAGTGAAAGAATGGAAAATATCCTACAAGCTAATGGACCACAAAAAGGGGAAGGAACAGCTTATCTCATCTATGACACAACAGACATTAAAATAAATTAAGTGATAAAAGATAAGCATGGACATTACACATTGCTCAGAGGATTGATGAACCATGAATATTTAACAAATATGAATATATATGCACCTAATGAGGGATCATTATAGTACAGTAATAGTATGAAACTTCAACAACTCACTCTCATACGTAGACAGATGTTCAAAGCAAAGAATCAACAAGGAAACAATGGAATTCATTGAAAAGATGGATAGACTAGACTTCCTGGACAGTTTCAGATTTCTTCACCCCAAGAAATTGAAATAACCTTTTTCCCAAATCCACATGATATATTCTCAAGGATAGACCATATGGTAGGCCACAAAGACAGTGTCAACGGGGCTGAAGGGAGGCACACTTGGTTGAGTGCAAAGTCACAATGTTCAAGAATCCAGGTTCAAGCCCTTGGTCCCTGCCTTCAGGGAGAAAGTTTCACAGGTTGAGAAGCAGTGCTGAAGGTGTCTCTCTGTCTCTCATTCCTCCCCTCTTCCTCTAAATTTCTCTCTGTCTCTAATGAATAAATTTTAAATATTAAAATAAATAAATAACAGTATCAACAAATTCAATAGCACTGAAATCATCCCAATCATCTTCTCAGACCAGAGTGGAGTGAAGCTAACACTTAGCAACAAACAAAAAATTAGTAAAAGTTATAAAATTTGGAAACTCAACAACATACAGCTTAACAACCACTGGTTCAAATAGGAACACAGGCAAGAAACTGAAATGTTCCCAGAGTCAAATGAAAATGAAGAAATGTGCTATCAAAATATTTGGGGCACAGCTAAAGTAGTACAGAGAGGGAAATTCATAGACATATAAGCACATATTATAAACAAGAAAAAGCTTAAATGAATGACTTTACTGCACTCATTAAGGATTTAAAAGAAGAACAAATGGACTCTAAAGTAACCAGAAGGACTGAAATCATTAAAAATAGGGTAAAAATAAATATCATCTAAAATAAGAAAACCAGGGCCGGGTGGTGACACATTGGTTGAGCATGATTATTACAGTGAACAAGGACCTGGGTTCGAGCCCCTGGTCCCACCTGCAGGGGGAAAGTTTTGCAAGTAGTGAAGAAGTGATCCAGCTGTCTCTCTGTCTCTATTACTCTGTATCTTCCCTTCCCCTCTCAATATCTGGCTGTCTCTGTCCAATAAACAAATAAAAATAATAAACAATTTAAAAAATAAATAAATAAAATAAGAAAACCACATAAAAATCAGTAAGACAAATGCTGGTTCTTTGAAAAACTAAACACTGACAAAATATTAGCTAGACTTTCTTAAAAAAAAAAAAAGACAAATAAATAGAATTGTAAATGATGGAGGAGATATCACAACAGACAACACAGAATCCCAAAAAAAAATTAGAAGCTTTTATGAACAACTATATGCCACCAAGCTAGAGAATCTGGAAGAAAAGGAAGAATTCATAGAAACATATACCAGGGGCAGAGCCAAGATGTCAACTTGGAAGCAGCTGCTGGCATGAGCTCTGACAACTGGTTGAAAGGGTAGGATCCAGGCCATCAGCAGGATGGGGAACAAGAAGTTCTAAGTGTGACATCAAGGAGGTGACTATAGCTCAATTTGGGCTAGAAAATAGAACAAAAAGAAAGGAATTTTTTTTATTATTTCTTCCCCTCCATAACCAGACCCCAGGGGTAGGAAGCCGCTGCTAGCAGTCTCCCGACCTTTTTTCTTTACCAAGATTCCTGGCTCACCAGGGGTACCATTCCAATCCTGTTCCTTTCTGAATCCCTTGGCTATTTTTTTTTCTGAGGGATTAGCCCCAATTGAAGTGAAAATTTCTGACCAAACAAAGCCTCACCCTACCTGGGAAAGACTTCCTGGAAGTTTTTTGTTTATTTTTTTTATAATACATTGTCTAGGCACACTGTGCCTGAGTTAACTGGGAGCCATTGAAGCTGCAGACCCACTGTTAGGGCTTTTTACTCTGTTTTTTTTTATTATTACTATTATATACTTGTATCCCTTTGCCCCACCACCTCAGGTTGAAAAAAATTAACTCTCAGTATATTTTACACTGCTAGATGACTGAGTGTATTATCCATTGTGAGAGGAACTTGTTTCACTCTTCCTACCTCCTCTATCCATTCCCCCTTCTCTCTCCTCCTAGCTAATTAAAAAAAAACTCTCCTTCCAATGTTCTTTTTTTCTGTTTTTTCTTTGCTTTTTTCTTTTCTCTGTTATTTTTTCCCCTGTCTTCCTTTCTTCCTTCAACCTCCCTCTGCTTTCTGAATTCACTGATACTCATTTGTGAAATATTTTGGGGAAGAAATCTTACTGAGAGTGGATTCCCTTTGTGTGTTTTTCTGCTCTACTTCCCTTTCTCCTCTTGCTACCCCTAGAATTTACAGTGGACAATAGATTTGTATAACTGTCTATTCCTACTATCCCTTTTTTCCTTTCTTTTTCTTTTTCATTTGGATTTGGTTGCTATTTTTTCTTGGACTGGAGACATTGTTGGGATAACTGGTATTGGTTAAACTGCTTCAATCCTTGATTCAGTTACTATTGTAATTTCTGAGGATGATGATTGCATTTGTCATACAGGTATATAGTATAGTGTGCCTTGTACTCAAAAAGCAACAACTAAGGAACAACAGAACATAAAAATAAAAAACACATTAATAAAAAAATGGATAGATCAAGAGCAAATGAAACTGCTACTACAAGAGCCCAGAAGAAACTACATTTTTGAGTAAATACTTTAATTAAAGCTGTTGTTCTTATCTTTTCTCTTTTCTGTCTCTTGTTTCTTTTTCTCTTTTTTTTTAAATGTTGTCATACACTTCTTCCTTTCTTATTTCTCTTTATGAATTTAGGAATTATTTTGGGAAAGAAATCTGACTCAGAGGGGACTCTCTATGTGTGTATCTCTGCTCTACTTCCCTTTCACCTCTTGTTACCGCAATAATATACAATGGATAGTAGATTTGCATAACTGTCTATTCTTGCTATCCCTTCTTTCTTTTCTCTTTCTTCTTCACTGGGACTTGGTTAATATTTTTCATGAACTGGAGACATTGTTTGGCTAACTGGTAGTGATTAAATTGCTTCAATACTTGCTTCAGTTGCTACTGTAATTCCTGAGGTTGGTGAGTGCAATTGTCATAAAAATATTTAGTACAGTGTTGCTTGTAGTCAAGACACAACAACTGAGGAACAACAGAGCATAAAAATAAGAAACACATAAATAAAAAAATGGGTAGATCAAAAACAAATAAAACTGCTACTCCAATGAATGAAGACAAGAGCACAGAAGAAACTACAAATCAGCCAGAAGTAACCATAGATAAGAAAAGTATGCAAGAAATAATAAACTTATTAATCACAGAAATGAAAACAACATAGGAGGAAAGGGATGGCAGTATTAGGGAAACAACAGTTGAGACCCCCAAGGAAAATACTGATTATCTTGAGGCAATCAGAGAACTGAAAGCTGAAATAGCTGAACTGAAGAAAGAAGCTGAGGGAAGGGAAAGCAGACTAAGAGAAGCAGAAAACAGAATTAGTCAGAGGATGTCTTAGAGAAAACTAAGAAAGAGGTGAAATAGCTCAAAAAGAGATTGAGAGACAATGAAAACAACAACAGAGACATATGGGATGATCTCAAAAGAAGTAACATTGGTATAATTGGCATGCCAGACGAAGAAAGAGAGGAAGGGGAAGCAAACATTCTAGAGGAAATAATAGAAGAAAACTTCCCAGACCTGAATAACAGAAAAGACATCAAGATTCAAGAGGCCCAGAGAGTACCAAAGAGAATCAACCCAGATCTGAAGACACCAAGACACATCATAGTCACAATGAGAAGGAGTAAGGATAAAGAAAGGATCCTAAAGGCTGCAAGACAGAAACAAAGTCACATACAGGGGAAAACCCATAAGATTATCTGCAGACTTCTCCACTCAAACTCTAAAAGCCAGAAGAGAATGGCAAGATATCTATTGAGCTCTGAATGAAAAAGGGTTTCAACCAAGGATAATATATCCTGCTAGATTTTCATTCAAACTAGATAGAGGGATAAAAACCTTCTTAGACAAACAACAGTTAAAGGAGGAAACCATCACCAAACCGGCCCTGAAAGAGGTTCTAAAAGACCTCAAATAAACAAGAACATCATTATAATACTTGCAATATATCAGAGTAAACAAAAATTTATTTTGAACAATGGCACTACAATACATTAAATCCATAATATAAATAAATGTCAATGGCTTAAACTCACGCATCAAAAGGCACAGAGTGAGAGGATGGATCAGAAAATATAACCCAACCATATGCTAACAATTAGGGACCATCTAAATACGTCAAGCAAGCACTGAAAGAATTTCAAAAATACATCAATAGCAATACAATAATAGTGGGAGACTTCAATACGCCACTCTCACTCTTAGACAGATCAACAATGCAGAGAACCAACAAAGATACAAGAGAATTGAATGAAGAGATTAACAGACTAGACCTCTTGGACATTTTCAGAGTCCTTCACCCACAAAAACTGGAATACACCTTCTTTTCAAATCCACATAACACATACTCAAGGATAGACCACATGTTAGGCCACAAAGACAACATCAATAAATTCAAGAACATTGAAATCATCCCAAGTATCTTCTCAGACCACAGTGGAGTAAAACTAACATTTAACAACAAACAGAAAATTATTAAAAGACACAGAATTTGGAAACTAAACAACATACTCCTTAAGAACCACTGGGTCAGAGACTCACTCAAGCAGGAAATTCAAATGTTCCTGGAAACAAATGAAAATGAAGACACAGCCTATCAAAATATTTGGGACACAGCTAAAGCAGTACTGAGAGGGAAACTTATAGCCATACAATCACATATTCAACACCAAGAAGAAGCTCAAATGAACGACCTTACTGCACACCTCAAGGACTTAGAGGAAGAGGAACACAGGGACCCTAAAGCAACCAGAAGGATAGAAATCACTAAAGTTAGAGCATAAATGAACAACATCGAAAATAAAAGAGCCATACAAAAGATCAATGAAGCCAAATGTTGGTTCTTTGCAAGATTAAACAAAATTGACAAACCCCTAGCCAGACTCACCAACCAAAAAAGAGAGAAGACTCAAATTTATAGAATTTTAAACAATGGAGGAGATATCACTACTGAAACCACAGAAATCCAGAGAATCCTGCGAAACTTCTATAAAGAAATATACACCACCAAGCTAGAGAATCTGGAAGAAATGGAGCAATTCCTAGAAGCATATGCCCTTCCAAAACTGAAACAAGAAGAACTACAAAATCTAAATGCACCAATCACAAAGAAATTGAAACCGTTATTAAGAATCTCCCCAGAAAGATATCCAGTGCTCATGGATTGGAAGAATAAATACCATCAAAATGAATATTCTCCCCAGAGCCATATACAAAGTTAATGCAATACCATCAAAGTTCCACCAAGCTTCTTAAGGGAATAGAACAAACACTACAATCATTTATCTGGAACCTGAAAACACCTAGAATTGCCAAAACCATCTTAAGGAAAAGAAACAGAAATGGAGGCATCACACTCCCAGACCTTAAACTCTATTATAAAGCCATCATCATCAAAAAAGCATGGTACTGGAACAAAAATAGGCACACAGACCAGTGGAACAGAATTGAAAGCCCAGAAATAAATCCCCACACCTACAGACATCTAATCTTTGATAAGGGGGCCCAAAGGATTAAATGGAAGAAGGAGGCTCTCTTCAGTAAATGGTGCTAGGGAAACTGGGTTGTAACATGCAGAAGAATGAAATTGAACCACTTTATCTCACCAGAAACAAAAATCAACTCCAAATGGATCAAAGACCTAGATGTCAGACCAGAAACAATCAAATACTTAGAGGAAAATGTTGGTAAAACAGTTTCCCCCCTACACCTCAAGGACATCTTTGATGAATCAAACCCAATTGCAAGGAAGACTAAAGCAGAAACAAACCAATGGGACTACATCAAATTGAAAAGCTTCTGCACATCCAAAGAAACTATTAAACAAACAAAGAGACCCCTCACAGGATGGGAGAAGATCTTCACATTCCATACATCAGACAAGAAACTAATCACCAAAATATATAAAGAGCTCAGCAAACTTAGCACCAAAAAAGCAAATGACCCCATCCAAAAATGGACAGAGGATATGATCAAAACATTCACCTCAGAGGAGATCCAAAAGGCTAACAAACATATGAAAAACTGCTCTAGGTCACTGATTGCCAGAGAAATGCAAATTAAGACAACACTAAGATACCACCTCACTCCTGTAAGAATGGCATACATCAAAAAGGACAGCAGCAACAAATGCTGGAGAGGTTGTGGAGACAGAGGAACCCTTTTGCATTGTTGGTGGGAATGTACATTGGTACAGACTCTGTGGAGAGCAGCCTGGAAAACTCTCAGAAGGCTGGACATGGACCTTCCATATGATCCAGTCATTCCTTTCGTGGGGTTATAACCCAAGGACTCCATGACACCCAACCAAAAAGAGGTGTGTACTCCTATGTTCATAGCAGCACAATTCATAATGGCTAAAACCTGGAAGCAACCCAGGTGCCCAACAACAGATGAGTGGATGAGAAAGCTGTGGTAGATATACACAATGGAATACTATGCAGCTATCAAGAACAATGAACCCACCTTCTCTGACCCATCTTGGATAGAGCTAGAAGGAATTATGTTAAGTGAGCTAAGTCAGAAAGATAAAGATGAGTATGGGATGATCCCACTCATCAACAGAAGCTGACTAAGAAGATCTGAAAGGGAAACTAAAAGCAGGACCTGACCAAATTGCAAATAGGGCAACAAAGTAAAAACCCTGTGGTGAGGGGTAGACATGAAGCTTCCTGGGCCAGTGGGGGGTGGGAGTGGGTGGGAGGGATGGGTCACAGTCTTTTGGTGGTGGGAATGGTGTTTATGTACACTCCTAGTAAAATTAGTCATATAAATCAGTAGTTAATTATTATGAGAGGGGGAAAATTAATTGTATCTCTCGAAGTTTTTTGAACTCAGACTGAATGTTTTTAATATATAGGCTGCGTATTTGATAGGCGGACTCTCTCAAAAGCCTAGACATAGTAGATCAGAAGCAACCAATAGCACAGCTATATACAAGATACTGGGTACTGTACAGAAAACCATAACAAAAGGACTTTTCAAAGTTAACCCAATTACCAAATAATGTGATGATAACATTAACTATCAATTGTCGTTTTGAACCCTAAGACAGCAGGAACCTCACATCTCCACTATAGAGCCTCTACTTCCCCCAGTCCTGGAACCCTTGGATAGGGCCCACTTTCCCGTATGCCTCTCCCAATCCATATCTAATAATATTGCATCCGCCGATCACAACCTAACCAACACAACGATTGCCACCTCAAAATGCTTCACTTCAGACTGTGTCCAGAGACTTCACGTGTGGAATGACAACCCTTCAGCTTCATTACTCAGGTGAGACCTTTCCTTTCAGAGTATATTCTAATTCCATCTCAGGTGGTTCACCTTCTAACAAAGTCCCAAAACCTAGATATACACCAGTTTCTGTGAGAGAGAGCATATGTTCACACGTAACCATAAACTACTGCAAAATATATACCTGAAAGCAGAAGTACACTAGAGTTTGCAGTGAGTATCCCCCTAACACTTCCTCTCCACTATTCCAAGCTCTGGGTCCATGATTGCTCAACAATTTGTTTGGCTTTGTATGTTAACTCTCTTTTCAGTCACCAGGTTCCAGATGTCATCAGGATGCCTGCCAGGCTTCCCTGGACTGAAGACCCCACCAATGTGTCCTGGAGCTCTGCTTCCCCAGAGACCCACAATACTAGAGAAAGAGAGAGGCAGACTGGGAGTATGGACTGACCAGTCAACACCCATGTTCAGCAGGGAAACAATTACAGAAGCCAGACCTTCCACCTTCTACAACCCACAATGACCCTGGGTCCATGCTCCCAGAGGGATAGAGGGTGGGAAAGCTATCAGGGAAGGGGATGGGATATGGAGATTGGGTGGTGGGAATTGTGTGGAGTTGTACCCCTCCTACCCTATAGTTTTGTTAATTTATTCTTTCTTAAATAAAAAAATAAAAAGTGGGGGAGACACCCAATACTTGCATAAGATAATGACACTGAAATACCCTAACCCTAGAATTTCACTTTATGCCAATGGACTGATTTCACCTATTAAAAGGCACATATTAGAAGGTATTAGTTTTCTGAACCAATGCATTTCACCATACACAAAAAGTAAACTCCAAATAGATCAAATACTTAAAGGAAATATTGGCAGAACTCTTTTCCATCTAAGTTTTATAGACATCTTTAATGACTCAAGTCCAATTGTAAGGAAAACAAAAACAAAAATAAATTAACAGGACTACACCAAATTGAAAAGTTTCTGCTCAGCCAAAGAAACCAGCACCTAAATAAATAATTCCTTACAGAATGGGAGATGGTCTTTACATGTCATACATCAGACAAAAGGCTAATAATCAAAATATATAGAGTTCACCAAATTCAGCAACAACAAAAAAAATGACCCTATCCAAAAATGGTATTAAGATATGAATAGAATATCCAACGGAGATCCAACAGGCCAACAAACATATTAAAAATGCTACATCATTGAATGTCAAAGAAATGCAAATTAAGACAAAAAGGAGATATCAATTCATTCCTATGACAATGTTTTACGTCAGAAAGGACAGTAATAACAAATGCTGGAGAGGTTGCAGAAGTAAAGGAACCTTCCTCCACTGCCGGCGGGAATGGTAATTAGTCCAACACCTATGGAGAACAGTCTGGAAAGCTCTTAGATAGCTAGACATAGACCTATGTTAATACCTGGTAATTTCTCTGCTGAATATTCTAAGGAATAAAACACCCCCAATCCTAAAAGGTCTATGTATACCTATGTTCATAGCAGCACAGTTTGTAATAGCCAAGACCTGGAAGCAATCTAGGTATCCAACAGCAGATAAGTGGCCAAGAAAATTGTGGGTATATATACTACTCAGCTATTAAGAATTATGAATTCACCTTTTTACCTCATGTTGGATGGTGTTTGAAGGAGTACTGTTAAGTGAGCTGAATATGGGATGATTTGAGAAGTAATAACAGAAAGGGGAAAAATAAAGTAGACCTTGGACTGGGTTTGGTGTATTTCATCAAAGTAGAGTACTCTAGAAATTAGGGCCATCAAGATCATCATCAAAAACCCTCTTGTGAGTTCTCCAGGACCTTACCTTCACTATAAAGTAGCAATGGTGGGAACTGCCCCACTTTGCAAAGGACAGCCTACTCTTCCATTTAAGGAGAATCAAATCTGAAATTAGTGCAGTCTAGAATGTTCCCAGACTGTGAGCTCAGACTGACAGGGGCTCAGAGGTTAAAATGGCTCCTGTGTTAAATATGAATAGACTTGTGCCCTGGGTCAGACTGGTGTGGTAAATAGTTAATTGTATTTATTTATTTTCTTTAAATTTGGGAGCTAATCTCTGCCATAATCCAACTTTCTAATTCTATTCTCAATTCTAACTACATCTTGCCAAACAATATACTTAGTCTACCTCCATGTTAACTATCAAGCTCAAACAAAAATTACTAAAGTCATGGACACCTAGGAACATACATCCGAGTTTCTTATTCCCTAAAATCTCTATTCTCACCTGCTCTATTCCTACTTTATGGTTCCTGTTTATTTAACATCATTTCCTGCTTTATATCTTAACTGGGGGAGTCGGGCTGTAGCTCAGCAGGTTAAGCGCAGGTGGCGCTAAGCTCAAGGACTGGAGTCAGGATCCCGGTTCGAGCCCCCGGCTCCCCACCTGCAGGCAGGTCCCTTCACAGGCGGTGAAGCAGGTCTGCAGGTGTCTGTCTTTCTCTCCCCCTCTCTGTCTTCCCCTCCTCTCTCCATTTCTCTCTGTCCTATCCCACAACAATGACATCAATAATAACTACAACAATAAAACAACAAGGGCAACAAAAGGGAATAAATAAATAAAATAATATAAAATAAAAAATATATCTTAACTGGAAGTTGAATGAGTTTGGAGTATTACACCAAAGTAAAAATTTCTGGGAGGAGGGTAGATTTTTCAGCTCCACTTTAGGAGTGTTAGAGTGGGGACATAGATCTTTGGTAACGGGAATGGTGTTAATATATATACCTATCTACTATTTGGAGAAGACTTGTCCTGAAAAGAGTACAACCTAGAATGTTCCTAGCTATGACCATGAAATGTGAGTTCATACCTACAGTGATGTTATACAGGATCCTGTGCTAAATATGAATAGACATATGCCCTAGGTTAGATCAATGTGCTTTACATTTAATGGTATTTATGCACTTTTTCCATATCTGGCAGCTACTCCCATCCATGTTCCAGCTTTCTAGTCTTATTCCCAACTCTGACACCATCTTTACAGACACTACTTTCAGCTCACCTACATGTTAGCTGTCAGGCTCAAGCAAAAATTAGTAAAGTCATGGGTTCCTTGGAGTATACCCAAAATAGACTTCCAAGCTTCTTCCAATATGAAAACCCCAAACCTCATCTGCTAGACACTTATCTTTATGCTCCTGATTATTAAACAATTTGTTCTGTTTTATATCTTAATGCTTTTCAGCCACCAAGTTGAAGATGCTATCATGGCACAAACCTGACTTCCCTAGACAGAAGACCTTTCCAATGAGTTCTGGAATCCCACCTCTCCAGAGCCCTGTCCCACTAGGGAAAAATAGAAACAGGCTAGGGGTATGGATCAAGCTGTCAATGGCTATGTTCAGTGGAGAAGCAATAACAGAAGCCAGACTTCCCACCTTCTGCACCCCATAAAAATTTTTATTCTATATTCCCAGAAGGATAAAGAATAAGGAAACTTCCAATGGAAGGGAAGGGATATGGAACTCTGGTGGTGGGAACTGTATGGAATTGTACCTGTCTTACTGTTGAGCTATGTCATGGTCTGCACAATTTCCCAGCATCTCCCCCTTTCCTTTTGGAATCATGCCATCCCAGACAATAGAACGCAGGAGGAGAGAACTGACTTCAGGATTATAAATCTTTCTCTCTAAGGTTGACCACACCCTGGAAATGAAGTCAGCTAAGGATTCATCGGTTTTTGGTAAAGGGAGTTAATGGGGACTGAGGCCTCTCCTGTGGATGGGGTTAACCTCTCCCATGCTTGTGTTGCACAGATGCATACCTGTTCAAAATAACCAGTTGGAAACTTGGCTTCTGCCTGCTGAATTCTAGTTTCAAACTCTCCCACTCCAAAAAGTGCATTAAAATTCCATTCTAGCTGTTTGTGACTATTTTTCTGGGATTGTTTTGAGCATTCATCACAAAAGTATGCATCCCATTGCAGGTAGAAGGGGTCTGGGAGCGCAGCACGAGCTAACTCCCTCCAATCCTGGGGTGTATTAAGGTGCTGGAAAAAGCCTCATAAAATGGACTTGGTCCATGGGGCATAAATACTGTCCTCCTTCACTGCCTGCCTGAGTTCTCTCAGTTCTCTGCAGGAGGATGGATGCCACACCTGAGGCTTTTGTCTATTGGGGGGCACATTTACCGGGAAGGTGTGGACTTGGTTTGATGACACGGGGGAAGGAGTCACAGAAGTGGAAGCTGCTGGGGTAGTGGCTGCTGGGGTATCGGCTGCCAGAGTTACCGGAAGAGAACCCTTGGGACAAACTGTAGAGGAATTAGGGTGGTTAAGTGCCGAGAACATCTCTTTTAACTTTTATATCTCAGCCTCAAGGTCTCTTAATGACGAGGTATCAGCGGGGGGAGGAGTCATGGAAGTGGAAGCCACTGTAGTGGCTGCAGGAGAAACCGAACACGTGTCTGCGGAAGCAGAACTCTCAGGGCAGACTGCAGAAAGCTTAGGGTGTTTAAGTGCTGAGAACATATCCTTTAACTCTTGTATCTCAGCCTCAAGGTCTCTTAACCTTTTGGCAGGACGTCTTATACATATCCTGAGATTTGCGAACATAGCCAATTAAAGTGTCTCTGAGATTGAGACCCTGTCCCATGAGAAAAGAATAGAATGTCTGGGATGCCTCCTCATAAAGTGGAAAAAAATCCCATGGTGGGGGGAAACGCAGGGCTGCAGAGTCAGGTGGCTGCCACTTACCTGTGTCTGGGCAGCTTTTCTGGACCTCAGGCCAGGCCACCCAGCGGGGAATGAGTGCGGGACACGTTGGGTACCAGGTGTCGAGCTGCGCCATGGTGAAGAGAGAGAGGAGATCCAGAGCATAGAGAAAACACAAATCTTTATTTGCGCTGGCACCTCAGAGTTGGGTGAAAGAGAAAAAGCTTGGGCCACGTGGAGG
This sequence comes from Erinaceus europaeus, assembly GCF_950295315.1. NCBI lineage: Eukaryota > Metazoa > Chordata > Mammalia > Eulipotyphla > Erinaceidae > Erinaceus > Erinaceus europaeus. The sequence goes on from NC_080167.1 coordinate 31,627,997, forward strand.
TAGCAAAAATGGCCGCCTCATGCAGCAACCTTCCCTGCGTCTAACCACCGAAGTGAAGGGCCGGCAAGAGAGAGAGGTGCGGAAAAAGAAGGGCTTTTATGGGAGTAGCTCTCACAAGAATGGGAAGGGGGAGGAGTAACCATAGCACTCCAGGGTAGGATAATAACTCTCAGGAGAATGGGAAGGGGGAGGAGTAACCAAAGCACTCCAAATATCATGGGGAATAGATAATGCCCTGAAGGCACAACACAGCGGAACAGGCACTCCGAGAATGTCCCAACTCTAGTGGGAACTAGCAATAGCCTAAGGGGACAACATGGCAGATGTGACTGTATCTGCACAATTTCCCAGCATCTTATCCCACAATCTTGTCAATCATTATTAAATCACTAATAGAAGAAGAAGGAGGAGGATGACACACTAAAAAATGGTGAAAAGAGACCCAAAGTGTCAATCAAAATATGAAAAATGCTCAATATCATTGATTATCACAGAAATGCAAGTAGAGACCACAATGTAACACCATTTTATACCTGTGAGAATGCCATACATCATATCTGTGTTGGCAATGATGTGGTAGTGTGGGAAGGAATCCTTCTGAACAGCTGATGAGAATGTAAATTGGTCCAAGTTCTGTGGAAAACAGTCTGGAGACATCTCATAAAATTAGAAATAACTAACCCTGTGACCCATCAATCCTTCTCTGAAAATTTCAAAAATAAATAAATAAAAACACCCTTCCAAAGATATCTGTCGGGAAATTGTTAAGCCAGCTCCCCCTGCTCCACCCTGCATTCCTGATATTATGGCCTAGCTACATAATCATTGTTTTGCCTGAAAGATCCCACCCATTCGATTCCTTTGATCTATCTTTCAAGACCCTCCCTGCCTCCAGTGTATCTCTAATCCCACCTGTTAAAACCCTTGCAACAGTTGTTAAGGAAGTCTCTACCTTCCCAGCGCCCTTTTGCCTTTCTCCACTCCTTTCCTAGCCATTTCCATTTCTGACTTGTTACTTCCGGGTTTAGCCTTTAAAAGCGTTGCTCTCTGATCAATAAAAACATTGCATTGCCACTCCACCACAAGTTCAAGTCATCTTTCGCACATTGCTGAGTGAGTAGCAGCCCAGGCTGGCTCCAGTTGAGTTCTCTCCAACCCAGAATACGTGCCCGGGAAGAGGTACCCCCACACTAGCCCGGCAGATATCTATGTATACATATGTTCATCTGTAATAGCCCAAACATGGTTAAGGAAGTTGTGGTATTTATTCACAATAAACTACTATTCAGTTATTAAAAATGATGAAAGCATTTCATTTGTCTCATCTTGGATGGAACTTGAAGGAATCATGTTAAGTGAAATCATTCAGAGAGAGAAAGATGAATTCCAGATAATCTCACTCAGAAGTAGAACATAAGAAATGAGGGAAACCTAAACACAGGTTGAAACCTGGACTAGATGGGGTCTGTTGTATAAGGCCAAAGATTGAGTGGGTGAAGGATGTGAGAAAAGATTACCTGGAGTCCAATGGGTATACAAATGGTGGATGAAGGCCTGGGTTGGTGGTGGGAGTGGTATGCAAACACTTATCATAGAAAGGCAAGAAACTGCACATAGGCGGCAACTGACTTATAAAGCATTAATTCCTGAATAAAGCAAAACAAGACAAAATCACATATGCAATATATTCCTACTGTTTCCCCTTTGATCAAAAATCAAGTGATGAAAGAATTCGTGTTTGGTGTTACGGAAATATAAGACCTTAGGTCAGTGAAAAATATCTGTAAATTTATCACTGTGAGAAGTGGACAGGAGCCATGTAACTTCAGTATCTAATGATGTATTAATTTTTTGGCTTATTCCCAATATTAAGATGTCTCATTGTGTATAGCTGGAAATCAAGCATTAGTGGAGTCATTTTATAAATAAAATTAACTATCACAGCTAAAAAATAAATTCAGCAGGAGGAAGTTAGTTTATACCCTTTAATTTCTCCCATGGCCAGTATAAATGAGTGTGTAATCTTGAAATTAGGATGGAAGTAATTAAGGTTCTTTTCATGTCAGCCATACTTTAAAATCTTTTCTGCAAAGTCTACCCATTCATCTTCCATGTCAATCCCTATCTGCTTCTCATTCAACTCTTATGTGGGTCCTATTTTAATTGTCTTTTTCTGGCTTTTAACCAACATCCTTATCTTCTTACTTTATAGTGTCACTTCTCCTTTCTATCTTGAGCACTTGGAGTCCTAATGGTAATTTGATATATTTGACCCTTTTGGCACATCTTTTGAACTGATCCCATCTCCTACCACTGGCCCCAGTGAGTATGGTGTAAGAAAGCTCTATCAGGGCTTATAGTTTCAAGATTCACAAGTTCTGATAAAGTGTCTACCTTACTTTCCTCTTCTTGAACACTGCCTAGCATATCACAGGTGTTTAACACATGTCTTTTTATTTGTCATTACCAGGTTTGTTTCACCATTCCAGGCTAGCATTTTCAAATAGAAGAAGAGACAGAGAGAGAAATCAACAAATATTTTTTTATGAATAAACAAACTAGAGATATAGAAGACAAATGATGCACTAATGCAGCTTTACTGTGTAAATATTACAAGTTTCCAGAAAATAAATTTAAATCTATAGCCCAAGAGCAACACAGTACTTGGGAATCCATAAAATAACAGTGCTATGAAGCAGTCAGTTGCTACTGAAGAGGAATGATGAGGAGCACAGTGCAAATTTAATTTGGGTATAGTAGATATGAGTGAGAAAAGAAAGAAAAATAGGACATTATCATATAAAAAAGAAGTAATTAATAAAAAAAACTAAAACTCACCTTTATCAAAATCATCTTCTTTAATTGCTTTTTCTTGAAGTTTCTGAAGTTATAATCTTAAAGATTTTACCTATGTTGGTTTGAAGAAGAAAATATAAAAAGCAAATTACAATAACATTTAAGCAAATTCACATTTTTAAATCTAAGAACATTCAGGAAATATTTAGAAAAGGAACTTTTGAAAGGGGGCAGGCAGTGCTGCACTTGGTTACGTACACATAGTACTAAGCACAAAGACCAACACAAGAATATGGGATAGAGCCGCAACTCCCCCCTGCAGAATGGATGCTTCACAAGCAGTGAAGTAGTGAAGCAGTAAGACAGGCAGCTATTTTTCACTCCCCCCCATTCCTCTTTCAATTTTTCTTTGTCTTATCCAATAAAATGGAAAAAAAATGGCCAACAGGAGCAGTGGATTTGTAGAGCTGGCACCCATCCCAATGATAACCCTAGAAGAAAAATAAATAAATAAATAAATATTTTTAAAAATAAAAGAACTTCTGTATTTTCCTTTAAAAATGAGTAGGGGATTGACAAATAGCTCACTTGGACAAGAGCATTTCATTCCTATATGTTCAACCCAGGTTCAGGCCAGGCACCCACCTCACTGAAGGAAACTTCAGTGCAATTATCTCTCTCTCTCTTTCTCTCCTCTTTGTCTCTATCTAAAAAGAAAAGAACTGCAAATATACATTTTCCAGTATCAAATGCATTCATTTCTCTTTTAAAATAATATAAGGAAAAGTACAAATTGAGCATAAAATATACAGTTAAAATATTATTTTAAACAAAAAGAATCAAACCAGACCTACATGAAAATTGCATAGTAAAAAAAAAATACAACTTCCTGAAGTGTCTCTCTTCTAAGTCTAAGACAGATAGGAATGCAATGATGGAAGGGATTCAAGATGGCATCACTCTAACAGCTCCTGAACAATTCTCCAGGAAACAGAGACAATAATAACAGCAATTACAAGAGCTCCAGGAACCCACAATTATAGAAATAATTTCTTGAAACCAAGAAAATACAAAGGCAGAGGAAGAGAAACACAAGGAATACAGGGCAGGAGGAAAGGCCAGTCTAAAAATAGAGACCCCTTCCTCACAAGGCTCAGTGCCTGTGTAATAAGGTCAAAGGATGAGCAGTCCTGAAGACTGCAATCAAAATGTGAGCAGCCAAAGTTACAATGGGAATCTTAACTACATCCGAGACCCATTAAATCCACTGGATTGTCTTCCCTCCATGCCTAAAATCTCAGCACCTCTTGCAGACCCCATCTTCCTCAAGCCTTTCAGTATATATGCATCTAGTGATGAGAGTCTCCGCCCCTTGATAACAACTCCACCCAACACAAACCTTGGGAGGGCCCCAGATGCTAGAGATTTACTAGTCACTGGCAGACTACAGTCCACCCTCAAGCTGGGCCAATTTGTATTGTCAATCCAGATTAAGTCACCCCCCCATTACTGCACATCCTGCCTAAAGGCCACTAGCAGAGCCATGCCCAGGGCACACTTGCATCATAATCCATAAGAGGGGTCCCAAAACACCTGCATGGGACCCTCCAAAGGGTTAAGAAGTGGCTATGCATCCCAGCAGAGTCACATTCTGCCCCAGCCTGCACAATGACTTCAGCCTAGGACCCTGTATCACTGCCATGACTGATGAATGCTAGCCTTGGCAGGCCCAGGGCCTCATCCAGCCCACTCCATGAACCCAGGATGGTCCCCAATTGCCATAGCCTAGTAGTCCTGGTGGGCATCTGCATAGCCACATCCAGGGCAGTTTCATGCTGTGAAATATGAAATGAACCTCAAACTACAATGCATGCTCCACCAGAGGCTCCCCAGTCCTTAAAGACCCCAACCAGACACTGTACAAGGCAGGTCCTTAAAGCCAAATATGTGACAGACCTTTGTATACCCCACCCACTAGACCTAAAGACATCATCAGAACCTAAACCAATGCCAGCCTGCATCATGACCCATGGTAAAAAAAAAAAAAAAAAAAAACAAATTCCAGTGCATACTCCACTATAAAGGGCCACTAGCAATCAGACCCAAACAGAACCACATCCACGGAGACATCCCATACTGCCACTCAAGGCAGGGACTCCTGAGTACTGCAAGTACCCTGTCAGAAACCTGTGTGTTGTAACTTTAACTTAAAAGGGCCTTTGGTTACGGCACATAATGGATTCAACTGAGAGATGGCCTGGAGTAGGCTAAAAGGAATCAAGGTTTATTAGGGTGATTCAGGGGTAAAGGACAAATATCTAGGTTCTGTAAAATAAGCAATTATCAGCTGGGATTGAGAACACTCTAGCCCAGAAAGCTTGTGAGTCAGTTACCAGGAGTTCAGCCCCAGTTTTCATTGTTGCAGTCAGCAGCAAGTCTAGAGAGTTCTGGGAAGCCTTAGCTGGGGTCACCATGTCCCACAGAAAAGCCAGGGAAATCAGAGGCAAGAGTCGGACAGATCATGAGAAAGGTATCTAGCAAGGTTAAAATTTACGTATGTCCAAGTCCTGGAAAAGAACCATCCTCCACACCATCTCTCCATCCAGAATCTCAAATCCACACCAGTCACTCCCCAGCATTGCCTCCTCACCCAGTATCCAGTCACTGCACAAATGCAGGCAAAGAAGGCCAGACTTCCAGCTACTTGCAAGTTCCATCAGGCTGACACCATCTGCAGCCAATTACATTGCACAAAACCTGTGTATCCAACTTAGTGCCATCAGGGCACTGTCTAGGGCTTGCATATACTGTGGCCTACCTTGGGACTTCTCCAATACTGAACTCCCCTTGGTTTGATACACACCCATCATCTCTAGCCAACCGCTGACCTCTGAGTCCCCAGGGAAACATAAAGCATGTTGGCAGCACAAAATGGGGAGACCAAGAAAATCCAACCTACCAACAACTCAAGAAAAAAGCCTAGAGACAACAAGGGCAACAAAAGGGAATAAATAAATAAATAATGTATAAATAAATATTTTTTAAAAAGAAAAAAAGCCTAGAGAATAAGTGCAATAAATCAGAGACAATTAAAGTTTTTATTTGAGGTAGAACCTGAAAAACTAGTCCACATATTTGCCAGTAAAGTGATAAAAAGTAAGGAAGAAAACTTCATTGGAAAGGAAAAAACAGCAAGATGAGATCACAAAGAGAACGGGAATCAAAATCTAGAAGGAAAAACAGTGTTAAAATAGAGAAACTAAGCAGAACGCAATACATAAGGACTGTGAGGGGAGGAAGAACACCAGGAAACGTGGACTGGGCATAGTGTATTGCATCAAAGCAAAGGACTTAGGAGAGGGAGTAGGAGAGAGAGATAGAAGAGCCCTGTGAGGTCCTGATGCACCATCATATTAAAGATTGTGCCATAAAGCATTAACAGCCACAGTAAAAAATAAAACAATAAAATTTAAATTAAATACAAAAATAAACACATGATTTTAAAATTAGAATATGTACTTAAACTCAATGGGTTATCTAGAAGGATGGAAGAGAATGAAAAGAAGGACTCCACGAAACCCTTCTAACTCCTAAGATACAGATACTTTCCACTATAAAAAAGGGTATTGTCAAATGTAGCACAGAGACAGAGTATATGTTTTATATGTATATGGCACTGAGTTTTGTCTTTGGCACATACAAAAACAATAAATAGAAATAAATAGGTAATATCATTGTCTTATTATTTTACAAAATACACTAAAGAATTCTGAATATGTTCACTTGTAATTTTTCTTAGTAACAGGAGGCCTAGGAATTTTCTATAGATATATCTTTCTATTATTTTTTTGTTCTTTCTAGTTTCCTTAATACATTTTCTTTTTTTCTTTTTTAAATATTTTTTTAATATTTAGTATTTATTTCCTTTTGTTTTATTGCTGTAGTTATGATTGATGTTGTTGTTGGATAGGACAGAGAGAAATTGAGAGAGGAGGGGAAGACAGAGAAGGGGAGAGAAAGATAGACATTTGCAGACCTGTTTCACCGCCTGTGAAGTGACTCCCTTGCAGGTGGGGATCCAGGGGCTCAAACTGGGATCCTTACGCCGGTCCTTGCGCTTTGCACCACCTGCACTTAACCCACTGCACTACTGCCAGATTCCCCTTTTTAATATTTTTATCTTTATTTATTTATCGGATAGAGAGAGAGATCAAAAGGGAAGGGGGAGATAGAAAGGGAGAGATACACCTGCAGCCCTGCTTCACCACTTGTGAGGCCACCACCCTGCAGGTGGGGAGCCAAGGCTTGAGCCAGGATCCTTGTGCCAGTCCTTGCGCTTCACACCATGTGCACTTAATCCACTGCGCTATAGCCTAGCCCCCTCTTGATACATTTCCTTTAACACACCTAGCTGGGTATTTCCCTATCCATCGTGTCAATTGTCCTTCCTCTATATTGTCACTGTCACTTGCTCTTGCTTCTATTCCTGTGATTTATTGAGCAAATACTTACCAATTATATACAACATACAAATATGAGCCCTCTAGACTCACATTCTTGCGTAGGAAAATAAAAGGTAAGCATAAGAATATGTTATGGAGTTTCAGTTGCTATTTTTTCTTTTTTTATGTGTCAACTTAAAAAGAAGAAATAGTAACTGAGTTAAATAAAAGGAACCAGAAATACTGGTAGATGGCAGGGCTGCAGAACTAAATAAGATTTCATAGAAAAAGGTGACATTGGAGCATAGATTTTAAAATGGTATAGAGGTGAAAAGTTTGACTCTCCAGGAAGAAGAAAAAACATTCCAACAGAGATAAGAGTTAGTACAAAGGCTCTGAGCAGAAACATTCCTGGTATTATAAAGTTTAATCCAGAAAGACAGTGAACTAACTAGGAGGAAACTGCTGAAGACAAAGTCAGAGATATAATGTAGAATGCATCAAGAAAAACCATGAAGACAATTCAAAAATTGGTATATAACCAGTGCATCATTCAGCTCTAAATGCTGGTGACTGAACCTGGACCCTCTCAAATATAAGTCCTTTTACTACTGTGGTGCTATTTCCCCAGCTCCATTTAAAAGCTCTGATTTAACTCTAAGGGTCACAAGTAGCCACTTGAAGACTTGGAGCAAAATGGTATAAAACATTATATATTTAAATAGTATTCTGAACACTTAGAAAAAGGGTAAGACAGGAACTATAGTGGGACAAGTGGTGTTGTCTTTGATACAGCATGCATATTTATAGTGTACAAGGACCTAGACTCAAGCCTCTGGCCCCCACCAGAAGGGGGGGTGTTCACAAGTAGTAAAGCAGGGTTCTCCCTGCCTCTCCTATTTATCTCCCCTCACTCCCTCTCAATTTCTTTCTGTTTTATCCAAAATAAATCTAAAAAAACTTTTTAAAAGAAGAAATATAAGTGTTTCAATTTCTTTGTCTGTGATTTGTGCATTTAGGTTCTGTAGTTCTTCCTGGTTCAGTTTTGGAAGAGTATTTTTCTAAGAATTCTTCCATTTCTTCCAAATTCTCTAGCTTGGTAGCATATAGTTGTTCATAAAAGTTTTGCATGATTTTTTGGATTTCTGTGGTGTCTGTTGTGATATCTCCTCTATCATTTACAATTCTTATTTATTTGAGTCTTCTCCTTGAACATTATAATATGTGTGCTCAACCAGGTGGACCACCACCCAACCCTGGTTTCTCCTCTACTTCTTTCCTTGGCACAACAAGTTAATATTTCCTTTTAAGATTTAATTTTCTCAGTCCTGCGTAACCCGGCATAATCTCTAATGGGATTTGATTTGCATATTTTTATTTATTAGTGATATAATATTTATTTACAAAATTACATGTCAGCAGAGGTATAATTCTATACCGTTCCCACCACCAGAGTTCTTTGTTGGAACTTTGTTAATGAATGCAGATTGGCTTGGAAGCCTGTCTGAAACTATGCTAAAATCCAACTATTTCTCTAGATGGGTAACAGAGAAAGGACATCAATACCCTGTTCTGTCTTTACCAACAATCAGGAAAGAAACAGTAAAGACATCTTCTGATTGTTACAAAAAGGAATCCACACTGAAGCCATCTGTCTGAAAGTTCCTATCAGTCAATTCCAAAATTTCAAACAAATGACATAAAATTTAAACCATACAACTATTGATCCTTTATAACTCCCGTTTGCCCTTGCCCTGTTGGAACTTATCTTGGAGCTATCCCCATAGTTGTAGATTTGAATAAACATCTTTTCCAGTAATATTACAGTATGATTTGAATAAACATCTTTTCCAATAATATTACAGTATGATTGTTTCTCAGTTCACAAGGGCTTTCCACAACCACAGCCCCTGAAATTTCATATCCTACATACCCCAATGGCTTTATGACTCTCTCCGATGATGAGCCTTTGCACAAATGGGCCCTCTAAAGAACCATAATTTTCAGGACTTCAAAGACTCCAATCTATCAAAAATTCTAAGTTCTCAAGAGGCTATAATATATAGTCAGGTAAAGGAAATTGAAAAAAAAATAATAATAAATAGTGGTGCTACCAAAATGCTTCAGGCCAAATCTTATGAACTGCAGTGAAATAACAGTTAAATTTCTATTTGTTGGGTTATTTGGAAGGAAGGGAAGCTGGTCACTACTACACATTCTGCTTTTGCTTTATCTGAGTCAAATGTGAGTTTTTGAGATATGTCGTTAAGGTTCGGGGGCTCCAGCTGGCCGGGCTAGCTTCGCAGCGGCAGACAGAGATGACCAGAGACATACGGCTGAGCAGAGAAGCTTTATTCACGAGCGGGCAAACATGTGCTCTCCTGTCTTTCTCCTCTAGTGGTAGAGAGAGACCCTTAAACTAACCACCACACAGATGTCTCCAGCATCCTTCTCTTTACGAGGCCGTGCCAAGAACTCTCCAACTACTTAGCATAGGGGGAGGGGAGAAAGAGGGCCTGTGAAACTAGCAAGGGACAAACCAATATGAAACATACTAACAATTTCCCCCTTTTCTTTTTAACTAAATGTCCATAGTATCAGGGGTGTGGGGTGAAGAGAAACCTATATCGTACTGGCATTTTCAAAAAAGAAACTGGCACAAACATGGAGGAACATGTAAGATAAGAACCAGTGTGCTGCCAAGGGAAGGCCTGAGGGGGGTGTTTTTGCCTCTGTGGGCAAAACTTTATCAGCTAAAAAAAAAACATTTCTTGCCTCTGGGGGCTTTACTTGCTTCGACGGGCATTTTTTTTTGTGGGCATTACCTAGCATGGGGGGGTATGGCCTAGAATCTCAAGGCAGCTGGCTACAGTCAGTCTTTGAGAAACCCAGCAGCATAAAGTGAAGCTGCTAGTTTTGTGCAAAGTGTCCAAGGCATACCAGTGAGTCCAACAGAAGCGAGTCCAAAGCAGATGTCCACCAAAGTATTGCCAGGGGGTGAATTGTTGTACGTTTGTCCCGATGGGGAATGTCAGCCATCGGAATTCCACTTTTCTGTAGAGAACTTGACAGCTACAATTTACTTACTATGAAACAAAACTTGTAGCAGGTTAGAAGTTTACCACAATTGATAACTCTATTACAACTGTTAGCATAACCATAGCGCAATCTAACGTTTTTAACTGAGAAGGAATTTGAGAGTTTTACGTATCAACAGTGTCTTTTTAACCTTTTGTTACACCCATTCAAGATGGAGACACACCCTAGGTGTGTGCAGTTTTTTTTTTTAGACTAACTTAGTTAAAATACATTGATTTTTAACTAATTTTTAACTCAGACTTTAAATGTAAGTTAATTTTACCTTTATGAGAACTATGTTGAAAACCTTTTTCATTTAACTCTGTCTGGTAAGAATATAGCCTTAAAGTTACATTTTTAACCTTAAAGTTAATGTCACCAAACTTTAAACACACAGGTAAACATGGTCTTTAATACACAAGGAAAGAAACCTTTTTTACGAAGACATGTCATTTTAAACACGAATTTAGATCTGTACTGTCTTAGTTGTTGGGGGGGTCTCCATCCAGAGGTGGCGTCCCATGCAGCTCCACTTGTAGGAATTGTAGGTTGCAATCTCTGCACGAATCTGTGTATTATAGCTCGTCTGCCTTCAAACCCAAGCTGGAGATCTCGGCCAGGGGGGCCCAGTTTTGGCAGGGAGCCCGCGGTCTCCGGGTGGTCCGGGATCTGTCCAGACTTCAAAGCAGAAGGACGAGTGGGCCAGCTGTGCAGAAGGCGCCCACCGAGGTGCCCCAGGGGGGGCAGCCATGATGGGCCACCATGTCTGCTGCCCTGTTCCCAGCGGCCGAGCAGTGTGGGGGGAGCCCACTCCCAATGTCCCGTGCCACAAGGTGGAAAGCCGGCTCGTGCGGGCTGGTGTTGGACTCTTGCGGACTGGTGTTGGGCGGAAACCACAGAGTGGTCCAGAAATAAATGTTCCAGAAACAGAGAAACAGTCTCGTGAAGAAAGGGCAGAGGCCTTTGGAGATCTCTTCACAAGCAGAAGAGAAGGCCATAGTGCATAGGTAGCCAAATTGTCTCCACTTATCTGAGAGATGTGCAGGTCAGGTCCACGTGGGTGCCACTTGTCGTTAATGTTTCGGGGGCGCCAGCAGGCCGGTCTAGCATTGTGGTGGTAGACAGAGACAGACTCAGGGACACACGGCTGGGGAGAGAAGCTTTATTCACGAGAGGGCAAACATGTGCTCTCCTGTCTTTCTCCTCTGGCGGCAGAGAGAGACCCTTAAACACCACACAGATCTCTCCAGCATCCTTCTCTTTACGAGGCCGCGCCAAGAACTCTCCAACTACTTAGCAGAGGGGGCGGGGAGAAAGAGGGCCCGCAAAACTAGCAAGGGCCAAACCAATATGAAACATACCAACAGAGATAGATAAATATATACTGTTGTTGGGTAGTATGCCAGCTCCCCCTGGCTTCTGCTTAACTAGGCACTGGCATGCCTGTATGAGATTGATTTGATCCCACTCAAAGCTGCGGTGTATTTACATAAATCACTTTTACATTTATATAAAGCACCACCCTCCCTCCAGGGCATTGGTGGTTCAGTGGTAGAATTTTCGCCTGCTCCGCCCCCTCTCCTTGTCACACCCTGATTTTCACCAGTCACTTTTCTCTCCACCCTCTCTACATCACATCCTGTTTACACCCTACTTGGCAAGTATATATAAAGACAGCATTGTGAGTTTTACTTTAGTTTTAGTTTAGCTTAGCTTGGCTTAGATTGTGCTGTGTCCTGTATGAATAAAGAGATACTGCATACAGCTCAACCATGAGTCCTGGGTCATCTGTCTCCCATCAGTGAAGCTCAGCCCGACATACTGTCAAGATCTTTTTTTTTCTATTAAGGTAATCTTATAAGTTCATTGAGGTTAGAAATAACATGAAAAGGAATTGAGCAGTCATGCAGTAGGTTAAGCGCACATGGCGCAGTGTAAGGACTGGCACAAGGATCCTGGTTAGAGCCCCCCGGCTTCTCACCTGCAGGGGAATCACTTCACAGGCGATGAAGCAAGTCTGCAGGTGTCTATCTTCTTCTCCCCCCCTCTGTCTTCTCCTCCTCTCTCAATTTCTCTCTGTCCTATCCAACAACAATGACAGCAATAATAACAACAACGATGAACAACAGAACAACAAAAGGCGGGGGAAGAAAGAATTAAAAGGACGTACTGCTGCACCATGCCAGAACACCTGTTCCCCAGGCACACCTGTGTGCCTGGGAGAAGGAAATTTCACAGAAAATGGAAATGGTGACAGGTGTGGGAGTGGCTTAGAAAGGAGGCAAAGGCAAGGTTTGAATGTTCATAGGCTAGACCTGTAGGTTTAGCTAATGCTGTCTCTGCCTTGGTGAGCCTGTCAGAATGTAAGTAAAAGTCTCTCTCTCTCTCTCTTTCTCTCTCTCCCTCTCTACCTTTCTCCCTCTCTCCCTCTCTCTCCACCTAACATGAATGTTCTCAATTTCCTGAATAAAGTTTAAAAATACTGAAAGTCATGCTTTCTCCTCAATTCTTTGTTGGGATTATGTGTGATGTGGGGTATAAAGTTAGCCTATAATTTCCACAATACAGGTTGACAAGACTACATGTGAAATATATTTATAAAGATATTTTCAGTTGGAACTCAGAGTCAGGCAGATGATGATACCAACCTCCACTTAATGTCTTTGTCCATTTTATCTCTGCTTCTAAAGCTTTCTTCTCATACCTTATAGAATTAGCCCAATAAATATGTAATATTTAAAATTGTAGTCCATCTTAATGAGGTTATGTCACAAAATTTTTTTAAAAGCTCTTCTTAGTGTCAGAAATTTTGTTAAACAACAGTATCCAAGTCTAAAATGAATGGCCAGTAGTCCTGGAGTTCATGACCAAGAGTAGAACTTGGACCTATAAGCAAATTATTATTAAATGCAGTGAGTGTTGTACTAGGGCATATTCTAAGTGCAATGTAAACAAAATGTACAGAGGGAAGAGGGCAGAAAATGTCTTACAAACAATAATGATGTTACAACAAGCATTTATCTTAACACCTCATTTTGAAAAAAAAAGCTTATCCTGGGCACAGATGTTATCAAACAAAGAATGTATATTTCTCACCTTTGAGAAGTTATTTATCTAATGACAACATTACATTTATTTATTCAGTTATTCTGAGCAAACTTGAAAAAAATCTCACTGACCACTAAATTTCTACTCCATGTCAGGCACTGCAGATGCTGGCATTTTATGTAAATTAAACATACATATCCTTGGGGGTCTAGGACAGAGCACAAAAGTTATATAAAAGACTTCCATATCTGAGGCTGTGAGGTTCCTGTTCAAATGAATCACCAAAAAGCCAGAAATGAACACTGCTCTATAGTTGAAAAAACTAGTTGCAATAAAAACATACTATACTAATATGTAAATGTATATCCTCAGGGAGCAAGTAAAAATATTTCTCTACTAAAGTCTATTGAACCTGTTCCATCTAACCTGGGTGTAATAGAAGTTATTGAGGTGATAAAAAGGAAATAATATTTCTAGCAGTAAGGTTCCTGAGTAAGGAATCATATAGTAAAATTTTACTTTAAAAAGATTTTTATATTGCACCAAAGCACTCTGGGAAGGAGGTAGAGGAAGGGTCTTGGGGTGTTTTAAGGGCCTTAATGCATGATAGTGGAAAAGGACCTACATTGGGAGTTAGAATATTTTGCAGACACCTATCATCCAGAGATGAGAAATTGTACCAATAATTGTACAAATATTGTCAGTATTTGTACTGAAAACCATTGACCCTCCCCCCAATAAAATTATAAAAACAAATGTTTTATAAAGAAGTAGCTTTGATTTTTTTTTTAAAGTGTAGAAAGGTCATTTCAGACAGAGAGAAAGCTGTGAGAAAAGGTATGAGGTACAGATATCTCTGGCATCTTCAGGAACAGCAAACAGCTTCAAATGGTTGGGTTAACAGGAGTGAAAACATAGAGCAGACAATAGTTGGCTGGGAAAGATCTCAAATATCAAGATCAGGAACTTGGCCACTATCCTAAGAGCAATAAGAATCCAAAGATTTTTTTTTTTGCCTCCAAGGTTATCGCTGGGACTTGTTGTCTGCACTATAAATACACTACTCCTGAAGGCTATTTTTTTCCTTTTGTTGCCCTTGTTTATGGGCATTATCATTACTATTATTGTTGTTATTGCTGTAGTTGTTGCTGGTTACGACAGAGAGAAACTGAGAGAGGAGGGGAAGATAAAAATAGACACCTGTAGACTTGCTTCACTGCCTGTGATGCTACCCCTCCACACACACGCACACAAGGATCCTTGCACTGGTCCTTGTGTTTTGCACCATGTGCTGGCTGCTGCACCACCGCCCAGCCCCTGAGATTCCAAAGATTTTAAGCCAAGAAATAACACTTCTGAAGGTAATGGAGAGCCGCCTAGGGAAAGCAGCACTCTTCTCCCTGCACCCTGCAAGAAGCCAGAAGGGACCAGAGGCAGGGGACAAAAGCATATTCTGTGTCAGCACTCCCTCCCTCCCTGACTACAAAGGTCATAAAATTCAGGGGAGCATATGAAGACAAAAACTGAAGCACATCTCCTGAGGGTCCCACCCTTCCTCTGAAAGAGACTATAAAACCTGGAAGACCAGGATGCCCAGAGCCTTTATCTCTCCCTTCCTTTGTGATCAGCATGCTTACATGGCTTGTATTTTCTTCTCCTTTTTTGTCCATATTTTCTCCTAATAAATGCTCATCTCCCTTAATATGACTGGTTTTCTAGTGATTCTTCCATGCAGAACTCTTCCCACCACTCCAAGAGACTTAGTAAGATGTGGGAGGGTGGGGTAGATAGCATAATAGTTATGCAAAGAGACTCTCATGCCTGAAGCTCCAAAGTTCCAGATTCAATCACCCACACCACCATAAGCCAGAGCTGAACAGTGCTCTAGTTAAAAAAAAAAAAAAAAAGTGGGATAAATTGTGAATGTACTTTTTTTTTTTTATTTCTTATCCCTAAGGTCTTCTTCTAGTGTTTGCCCTTCTTCCGTAGCCAGTCAACAGCGTCAGGTTGAGCCTGATGTAAAGTTTCGAGACCTCCTTTGAATCTGGAGAGGTGGCAGTCTTTGACTATGTGGGTCATAGTCTGTCTGTAGCCGCAGGGGCAGTTCGGGTCGTCTCTGGCTCCCCAACGATGGAACATAGCGGCACACCGGCCATGGCCTGTTCGATAGTGATTGAGGAGGGCCCAATCATAACGTGCTAGGTTAGGGTTAGGCTTGCAGGGGTCTGTGATGAGGTGTTTGTTCTTGACCTCAGCTGACTGCCAACTCTGTTTCCAAGAGTCTGGAACAGAGAAGTTCAGTGTAGGCGTAGGGGACCAGATTGGGTGACGAGACGTCAAGCGTTGGACAGGGTGGGCGAAGATATCCGCATATATTGGCAGGTCTGGTCGAGCGTAGACGTGGGAAATGAACTTAGATGATGCCGCATCCCGACGAATATCTGGCGGGGCGATGTTGCTAAGAACTGGCAGCCATGGAACCGGGGTGGAACGGATGGTTCCAGAAATGATCCTCATGGAGGAATATAATTTGGAATCGACGAAGTGGACATGGAGGCTATGGAACCATACTGGGGCACAGTATTCTGCAGTGGAATAACATAATGCCGGAGATGATGATCGTAGTGTGGAAGCGCTCGCACCCCATGAAGAGCTGGCCAGTCTTGCAATGATGTTAGAAGAAGATCCCTAGGGTGAAATTCCATTATCCAGAACTTAGCAAGGCTTTTAGAGACAGGAGAGAGAACTTCACACACTGTTTCTCTTCTCACTGTGGCGCTCTCTCCCCCTCTGCCCATGAACAGAGTAGAGCAGTTGAACAGTCCAGAGGTGCCAGGCATTTGGCACCTCCCAAGCCAGGCTATTTGGAGGCAGCACTATGTGGAGTGGGACAGGCCATGCTTTTGGCTCCAGGTTTAGGTGCCCTTCACCCTCCATGCCCTGCCCAGCTAGCTCAATTATAAATTTTGGGGCCCCTTGTTTACTGGCAGGAGCAGGTAGCAAGTTGAACCCCTGCCCAGACACACTTCCTGGGCTATTTCTCTGGTCCCTGTGCTGACCCACTGGTTCTAGGAAGGCAGGAGGGTGAAGCAGGAGTTTTTCTGGTACTCCAGCCCTTTCTGCTGCCATACTTTGTTGCTGCTACCTCTAGCCCCTCCCTCCCTCTGCCTGCTGGCCAGGGTGCTTAAGCAGTGAGATGCACAAGCAGCAGTACAGACCAGCAGGTTATGCTTTTTGGCTAAGGAATGGGGAGAGTGGAGTCCTAAACCCTTGCCCAGTGGCTACGCCTCAGTACACTGCCCAAACCCAGGTAGGGGAGACTTTTTTTTTTAATTTATAATAGGAGTATACATCAACATCATTCCCACCACAAAAGGACTGTGTCCTGTCCCACCCCTAGTACTCCCCAGTGAAGCTGAACATCTACTCTCACCCTCTATCTAGAGATTTTTTATTTTGGTGCCCTACTCCAAACTCAGTCAGATCGTGCTTTGAGTTTCCCTTTCTGTTCTTCTGAAAGGGGGAGCCTTTCAAAATAGACTTGCTCCAGGTTCTCATCACAGAACTAGTCTGGCACAGCACTTGATTAAGGCACCTGCTGCAACAGCTAAGACACTGCTGCAGCAATGGTGTAAATTATGGTGAGGCCTTGTATGATACAGCAATCCTAATAATAGTATTTTCAAAGTAAACCAAATTTCCAAATAATTTGGTTATAACAATAACTATCTATAGCTTTCTTAAACCCTAAGACAGCAGGAACCTTGCCCATTCTCCTTACCCATTGGTAAAACCAATATTTCTCCCAGTCCTGGAACCTCTGCGGTGGGGCTTGCTTTTCTGCATGTTTATCTCAGTTAATTAAACTGATACTACATCTGTTGATCCAATTAAATGCAACAGTACCACCTCAACATGTTTCACTTTGGATTGTGTCCAGAGACATCAGACAGGAAATGTCAGCCCTCCAGCTTCATTACTCTGGTGAGAACTTTCCTAGCTCATAGGACTCTTTAATTTCATTTTGGGTGGTGCACTTTCTAACAAAGGCTCAAAACCTAGATTTAGACCAGGGCCCATGAGATAAGGCATGAAAATATATACCTTAAAGCAAAAGTATACAATAGCTTTAAGTGACTCAATAAGTGCAACAAGCAAGTAGAAAGACCTAAAAAAGACACCACAAAGGACCAAATCAAATAGTTTCTGCTTAGACATCTATACTCTCCTCATCTACTTCCTATGTCACTTCCCTCAGTCACTCCAAAGCTAACTTTGTCACACAAAGTAAATACTACAAAAGCTGGATAAGGTCAAAAGACCAGCATACTTTAATGATGGCTCTTTCTTGGTTACTACCAAGCTACTCCATCACCCAGGGCCCTAGTCAGGGAATCTTGGGGATTCCCACACAGACATGATGGGCTTAGACCTCTAACAGATCCCTCTCTCCATGGTCACTGATCATCTCCATCAGCAACAACATAGTGCACCCCTTTGTGGATCCCTATAGGAACTTGCCCCTTATAAAGCTAAACAATGGTAGGGACAGCCCCATTCTCCAAAGTGACATTGGGCCAGTATATTCTACCATTTGAAGAAGGTGGGTCCTGAACTTACAGCAGCCTAGAATGTTCTTAGCCATAACCACAGAATGCAAACTGAGACCTACAGGAATGCAGAGGTTACATAGGCTCATGTGCTGACTATGGGCCCCAGATCAAATTGATGGAGTTTACAGTTAATAATATTTATATACTTTCCCCATATTTGGGAGCTACTCTCTTCCCTGACTCAGCTTTCTAGTCATTTTTCCAACTAGGGCACCAACTCCCCAGACAATAACTTGGGTCTACCTGCATGTTAGCTGTCAGACTCAGGAAAAAACTATTAAAGTCTTGGGCCCCTTGGAATATACCTAAAATAGACCTACTAGCTTTTTCCAAAATGGAAACCCCCAAATCTTCATCTGTAATATGATTGCCTTTAGGTTCATGATTAATCAACAATTTTTTTCTGCTTTATATCTTAATTTTTTTTCAGCCACCATATTCCAGATGCCACCATGCCAACCAGACTTCCCTGGGCAGACAACCCTACCAATGTGTCCTGGAATCCCACCTCCCCAGAGCCCTGCCCCACTAGGGAAAGAGAGACAGGCTGGGAGTGTGGATAGACCTGCCAATGCCCATGGTCAGTGGAGAAGCAATTACAGAAGCCAGGCCTTCCAAGTTTTGAACCTCATAATGATCTTGGGTCCATACTCCCAGAGGGATAAAGAATAAGAAGTTTTTTGAGAGGGATGGAATAGGGAGTTCTGGTGGTGGGAATTGTGTGGAATTATACCCCTCTTACCCTTAAAAAAAAAAAAGAAAGAAAAAAGAAAAAAATTGAAGGGTGAAAGTATTTTGCAGATACCTATTATCATGGAAAATTGTACCCATGTGCCAATAACTGTACTATAAACCGTTAAGCTCCACAAATAATAAATAAATAAATCTGAGAAGTTTAATGACCAGAAACAAATTTACTGACTCTATGCCAGGCAGTTCCACCACAGCAGGATGAAATGAGTGCAGAAAAGATAGGGAAGATCAGGACACTTCCCAAAATAGGGTGCCACTGTCTTGATAGTTCTCCACTCCTTCCAAACACCAGCCAGTTCCTTTCCCCCTGCTCCCTCATCTCAAATTCTCATTTCAAATCAGAGTGATACTGAGCAACCAAATATCACTCAGGCCAGGAAATACAGAAGAGCTAAGCATAGCAAATAACAGCATCTAAGCAACAGGAAAAAAAGGAAGGAAGGAAGGAAGGAAAGAAGGAAGGAAAGAGAAAGAAAATAGATTTGAATTCAATTTAAAAGAAGCAGATACACAGCAGTGTCTTTGAGCAGTTAGTTACAAAACTAACTGCTGCAGCGAGCAGGGAAACTGAAAACCATTTGTTTCCGGCCTTCTGTGCATTGCTATTCTGAGGTTGTAGCAACCACAAGGCCCAGAATAGGGAACTGACCTCCAGCTGCCTCCGGTCACTCCGCAGGCAGTCCAATAGTACAGACTCACACTTCCTGAGCATTGTATCCCAACTGCCCTCAAACCAAGTGGGATGTGGGGAGCAGAAGTAGGCAGTGTCTATGTCCAATGAAGAAACAGTCTGAGATTCCAGCCATGGGAAGCCCCCTGCAGCTTGTACAGAGGCTGCTGAGCCATGGGTTTTCTTGAGATGACAGGACTGAGAGGAAAGTTGAAGGTGCTCATGGAGCCTGTTCTCACTTGCAGTCTTCTCCTCTGCTTCTCTGGATGGCAGATAGCCTTCTGCTTCTCCATGTTTGCCAGTAGAGTTAATTGTGAGCTGTATAAAGCTAAAACTGGAGGTGAAAGAATGCTGAGATCCAGCAGGAGTTGAGGAGGGTTTGGGGTCACTTCCAAGGCTGTAGATGTTACAACTCACCTTCTCTGAGGTCAGAGTCTTTTGTCCAGGTTTCCCTTGCTTTTTCACTACAGGCAATATCCCAACTAGGGCTTGGGGCCTCAGAACTGTCCATGGGTGGAAGCTCCCTCTTACACCCAAGATTCCCAGGACCATATGACCTGGTTAGCCTAGTTCCAACTTGGAGTTGCATTCCAAAGAGCCCTGTGGTTCCTCTCACAACAGGGGTCAGAGCCAAGCTTAAGTGGTTCAGAGAGGTCAGAGCTGAAGCAGTTATGTTCTTGGAATCAGGACTCCCAACTGAGGGACTTTGAAACTGGCTGCCAGGGTTTAAAGCATACAGTCCAGCCCTGGACTCAGAGTGGTGAGACTTCTCACCACACACCTTTCCCTGGGCCTCTAATGGAGTGCCCACTGCTAGGGAGAGAAAACTGATCCAGGGCTCAGCTGAGTTTCTCATATAGCCTGGCCTCCGTGCCAGCCGCCTTCTCTGAAAAGATGCAGCAGGTGGTAAGCAATACTGGGTGCCTGAAGAGAAAAGAGAAAATGATACCATAAACACCCAAATCTCACTGGCTTAAGGGTTTAGAGGTCACTGCCCAATTTATCTGTCAAACAGAGATGCTGGCTCAGTGATCACAGGACCAACACAGTCAGAAATCCTGATGATCTCTGGAAGTGTTTTCTCTAAATATGTACAAATACAGCATCTTGGCTCCTCTCTTTAGTGGAGTATATGGCACTGCTGTGAGTTATGCCAGCACATCAATATGCAGATTGGCGTGCTGGCATTGACACAACCCTGGCTCCTTCTGAACTCTCCAGCATCTTGCCTGGTGATTTTTTTAATTATTATTTTAATTTATTTATAAAATGGAAACACTGGCAAGACCATAGGATAAGAGGGGTACAATCCACTACCAGAACTCTGTCTGCATCCCTTTCCCTCCCCTGATATCTTTCCCATTCTTTAACCCTCTGGGAGTATGGACCCAGGGTCATTGTGGGATGCAGAAGGTTGAAGGTCTGGCTTCTGTAATTGCTTCCCTGCTGAGCATGGGCATTAGCAGGTTGCAAAAACAGTGTCATCTGTTTTCCATCTACACCATGCTTCGGCCTCACGAAAGCTTAATGTGCAGCTTGGCGATACGAGAATCCGGCATGAAGCCCAGCCAGTCTATCTTGGCATTACTCTCGATCGCACTCTGTCATTTCACGAACATCTCATAAAAAACTGCAGCAAAGGTGGGCGCAAGGAATAACATCATTGCAAGACTGGCCAGCTCCTCATGGGGCGCGAGCGCTTCCACACTACGATCATCATCTCTGGCATTATGCTATTCCACTGCAGAATACTGTGCCCCAGTATGGTTCCGTAGCCCCCATGTCCACTTGGTCTATTCCAAATTATATTCCTCCATGAGGATCATTTCTGGAACCATCCGTTCCACCCCGGTTCCATGGCTGCCAGTTCTTAGCAACATCGCCCCGCCAGATATTCGTCGGGATGCGGCATCATCTAAGTTCATTTTCCACGTCTACGCTCGACCGGACCTGCCAATATACGCAGATATCTTCGCCCACCCTGTCCAACGCTTGACGTCTCGTCACCCAATCTGGTCCCCTACGCCTACACTGAACTTCTCTGTTCCAGACTCTTGGAAACAGAGTTGGCAGTCAGCTGAGGTCAAGAACACCTTATCACAGACCCCTGCAAGAGTCAATCCGGCTTTGACCTAGCACGTTATGATTGGGCCCTCCTCAATCACTATCGAACAGGCCATGGCCGGTGCGTCGCTATGTTCCATCGTTGGGGAGCCAGAGACGACCTGAACTGCCCCTGCGGCTCCAGACAGACTATGACCCACATAGTCAAAGACTGCCACCTCTCCAGATTCAAAGGAGGTCTCGAAACTTTACATTAGGCTCAACCTGACACTGTTGACTGGCTATGGAAGAAGGGCAAATGCTAGAAGAAGCAGGTTGATTCATACTCCCAGCCTGTCTCTCTCTTTCCCTAGTGGAGCAGGGCTCTGGGGACTCATTGATGGGGTCATCTGCCCAGGGAAGTCTGGTTGGCATCATAGTAGCATCTAGAACCTGGTGGCTGAAAGAAGAGTTAACATATAAAGACATACATATTGTAAATTAATTATGAACCTAAAGGCTGGAATATTTCAGATGAAGATTTGGGGTCTCTGATTTGGAAATAACTAGTAGGTCTATTTTAGGTATATTCCAAGGGGCCCATGACTTTACTAGTTTTTTCCTGACCCTGACATCTGATATGCAGGTGGACCCAGGTTATTGTCTGGGGAGATGATGTCATGGCTGGAAAAGGGGCTAGAAAGCTGGGTCAGGGAAGAAAGTAGCTCCCAAATATGGGAAAGTGTATAAATATTGTTGATTGTAAGCCCCATTGATTTGATGTGGGGCCCTATTCAGCATAGAAGACTATGTAACCTCTATATTCCTGTAGGTCCGAACTTGGATTCCGTGGTCATCGGTAGGAACATTCCTAATTGCACTAATTTCAGGACCCATCTTCCTCAAGTGGTAGATAGAGTATGTAATCCTTTGGAGAATGGGACATTCTCTACCATTGTTGATCCACAATGAGGTCAAGATCCTATGGGGGCCCACAAAGGGGTCCATTGTGTTGTTCCTAATGGGGATGGCCAGTGATAATAGAGAGAGAGAGGGCTCTATTCGAAGTCTAGGCTCATCGTGTTTTTGTGGGAATTCCAGGACTCCCTGACTAGGGCCCCACCTGATGAGGTGGCCTGATAGTGACTAAAGAATCACCATTAAAGTATGCCAGTCTCTTGCCCTTATTCAGCTTTTGTAGTCCTAATTCTGATAAGGTTATCTTTGGTGTGACTGAGGGAAGTGTAATATGAAGTAGGTGAGGAGGGTATCTAGGTCTAAGCAGGAACTATTTCTTTAGGTACTTTAAGGTGTTTTTTTAGGTCTTTCTACTTGCTTGCTTCATTTATTGACTCATTGCTTTCAAAGTCAACCAAATTGCCAAATAATTTGATTGTAGCAATAATTATCTATTGCCTTCTTAAACCCTAAGACAACAGGAACCTCCCACTTCCTCTATAAGCCCAAATTTCCTCCAGTCCTGGAACCTATAGGGAGGGGCTCACTTTCCAGCATGCTTCTCTCAATTCATACTAACTTATACTGAATCTGCTGATCCCAACCTATTAAATGCAATGAGTACCCCCTCGACATGTGTCAGAGACGAGACGTCATGCGTGTGATGTCAACCCTTCAGCATCGTTACTTGGGTGAGATCTTTCCTATCTCATAGGACTCCTTAATTCCATTCCAGGTAATTCACTTCCTAACAAATTCTCAAAATCTAGATATAGACCGGGTCCCATGAAATAAGGCAAATGTACACATGTATCCATAAATTAGAACAAAATATATACCTTAAAGCCTGGTGATCTTTTAAGTGTATCAGCACATGCATCCCAGAGTTAACCATGAACAAAAAGATTCCAAATTTGAATGCCAGTAAACTCCTCTATAATGAGACCCAATCACTTACTCTAGCTGCTCATTTAACAATAATGGATCTTCATTATTAAAAGATCCCTGTAAATCTGTGGACCATGGAGAGCTGACTATGGCATTGTTTATCCAAACCCCCCCCCCCCGCCCACACACACACATGCACAAATTTATCTCCAACTTCTCTCAGACAGTGGATTAAAAGAGGCCCTTGTTAGTGTGTTCTCCAAACCAGGAACTTTGTTATTCTCCCAGAGAGTCAACAGAAGTAAAAATAAATA
Source organism: Erinaceus europaeus (assembly GCF_950295315.1). Classification (NCBI taxonomy): domain Eukaryota; kingdom Metazoa; phylum Chordata; class Mammalia; order Eulipotyphla; family Erinaceidae; genus Erinaceus; species Erinaceus europaeus. Next base: position 31,651,599 of record NC_080167.1, read on the forward strand.
CCTGGTGCATAATGGTGGGAAAGGGCCTAACTTGGGCATGAGAGTGTTCTGCAGACAGCTGTCATGGTCAAATGAGAAATTTTACCATGTGTCAACAACTGTACTTTGAACCATCAATCTCCAAATAAAATTATTAAAAGATAAATAAATATGCTGACACTTCACAGAAGAGCAGAAATTGAGAGCAAGTTCCCTGGAACCTCATTGTCTGGTTCAAATCCTAAATGTGCCACTGCTGGTTAAGTGAGCTTCTGAAAATTAACCTGAGGCTTAGTTTCTTTATAAGTAAAATGGGTAACAGTATCTCTCACACAGTGTTTTCTTATTTATTTATTTATTTATTTTAAAAAGGAGACATTAACAAAACCGTAGGATAAGAGGGGTACAACTCCAGATAATTCCCACCACCAGATATCTATATCCCATCCCCTCCCCTGATAGCTTTCCCATCCTCTGTTCCTCTGGGAGTATGGACCCAAGGTCATTGTGGGATGCAGAAGGTGTAAGGACATATTGGTGGGGTCGTCTGTCCAGGGAAGTCTAGTCGGCATCATGCTGGCATCTGGAACCTGGTGGCTGAAAAGAGAGTTAACATACAAAGCCAAACAAATTGTTGAACCATTATGGACCTGAAGGCTGGAACAGTGCAGATGAAGTGTTGGGGGGTATGCACTGCAGACTCTTGTGTACTTCTGACTTCAGGTATATATTTTGCCCTAGTTTATGGATACATGTGAACATATGCTCTCAGGGGACCTGGTCTATATCTAGGTTTTGAGACTTTGTTAGGAATTGAACCACCTGGAATGGAATTAGAGAATACTATGAAAGGAAAAGTCTCACCTGAGTAATGAAGCTGAAGGACTGTCATTCCACACCTGAAGTCTCTGGACACAGTCTGAAGTGAAGCATGCTGGGGTGGCACTCATTGTGTTAATTAGGTTGTGATTGGCAGATGCAATATTATTTGGCATGAATTGAGAGCAGCATGCAGGAAAGTGCACCCCACCCTAAGGTTCCAGGACTGGGGAAAATATAGGCTCTATTGTGGAAATGTGACATTCCTGCTGTCTTAGGACTAAAGAAGACAATGGATAGTTAGTGTTATTATCACATTATTTGGTAATTGGGTTAACTTTGAAAGGTCCCTTTGTTAGGGTTTGGGGTATAATACCCAGCATCTTGTATATAGCTGTGCCACCGGTTGCTTCTGTTCTCCCTGGTCTAGACTTTTGAGAGAGTCAACATATCAAAGACTCAGCCTATGTATTAAAAAGATTCAGTCTGTGTTTTAAAAAGTTTGAGACATATGATCAATTTTTCCCTTCTCATTTTAATTAGTGATTTATATGACTGCAATTTAATGGGAGTGTACAGAAACACCATTCCCACCACCAAAAGACTGTCACACAAGTGTTGTTTTTTTTTAAATGAGCGAAGACACATCTCTCTATTGCCCTTTAAAGGTTAGATTTGTTTTAAAAATAGCTTCCACAAGGACAATAATTAACAGTTCTCCATTTTGCCTCTTTAAAAAATAAACACAAATAAAACCTAGCTACAAGAAAGCCTGAGTCCTTTCCAAAACAAAGGTGACTGACTGTATTGAAGTAAATTATATCTAAAACTCATTCTGTAGATTTCATTTATTTAATAAGCACACTGAAAATCTACGCTTGTTCTAGATTTCAAGTTTACAGAGAAGCTTTTCATCATAGTAGTAGGATTTCCCACAACCACCCTCTGAGTTCTATGAACAGTGAAGTAGGGAATCTGGCTCATATGACTACTCATAGCTTCCCTTTGACTCATATGAATAAGCTAATAGATCCCCAGAGTAACTCAAAACAAGATATCCTTAGCAAACTTTGTTAATCTACTCCTGAACTTAGGGAATCAGGGAAACTCCTAGAGATATATAGAAATCTTTTAACAAAAATATTTACATGAAAAGAGGCCAGTTTTCTTCCTTGTAGAAGCACTTTAGAAAATAAGCACTCTACGAAAATAAGCGCTACCATTTATAAAGTAGCCTACCCTACATCAATTTGTTGGCGAGATTTTGGTGATTCTTACCAAACAATGGTGAAACATTACACAACAGGTAATGGATGAAACTTGGGTTAGATCTGCCACTTAAGGCAAGGTAAACTTTTTTTAAACTTATTTCTTCCTCAAGAGAGTTATGTACTCTCTAGGCTTAAACTAAGTTTCTATTATGGACTACTTTCAATGCACATGTAAATTGTTCATGCATCAGGAGCCAATTTCCTTTAATAGTACCTTTAAAAGGAACACTTTTGGGTGCTAATGGACACTTTAACTTAAGTAATGGTATTGGTAAGGATCACACTGCATTATTAGTCTTGTTAATACCACACTGGATTACACACTGCATATATATATATGTATGTATGTATTTTCCTAAGATAAAACTCTTCTCAAGATTTGAGGAAAACGAAACATTTCACTTCACTCACCCAAACAGTGATTTACTTTTGGAGATCCTTGCCAATTTTATTTCCTTTATGATGAAGTAAGATTGTGGACCTGATCCAGAGATTAGTAGTAGGGGGAAGCATTTCCTTTTAACTTGGTTCAGTTTTCGTAGCAAGACTGAACAGTTTTAAATACTTTGCGTGCATGCATACCTCATCAGTGATTGTACATACCTTACCCACTTCTAGAGGCAGCTGTGCTCACCTCTTCCTGCTTTGTGCCTTGTCTAAGGCTACCGACCCTAAATTTCTGAAGCACAGCCAAGATAAATTACATTCCTTATTTGTTTCTGTGAATTATCTTTATTGTGTGTACATTTTTTATTGTATCTGAGACATTTTTGTGTGTGACTAGTTACTTTTGCAGGATGTGCCATATCATTGAATGGAACTAAAGTCTGTGACAGTGGACATAGCTGCTGGACCATTCCATCTTACATGTAAGAACTCTGGAATTATGATTTTAAAACCATTTAAATGTGGTTATAATTTTCTCAGCATTTTCTTTGTAAAGAACTAAAATATAAACTTATTGGTGTATAATAAAAAGTAATGAAATTCTGAGAAGAGTTTTATCACACAGTGGTTTTGAGCATTAAACTAAGAAAGCAGATATGCAGATAGCTTACGCATACTATGTGATCAAAGTGTTGTTTTTACATTGCTGCTACCCATAATGAGTTTTCATCTACATTAATTTCATCCACTCCTTGACAAAATCAAGTGAATCAAATAGACCAGGTACTATAACTTATTTTTCATAATTAAGGAAATTGAGTCTCTGCAGCCTGTAGCAAGAAGTGAGACATAGCTTCTGCCATGTCACACACTTTGCTTCACTTCCCTGAACACAAAAGTTCCTAGGATTTTTGTTGCAGTAAATAGAAAACACCAGACATATGGGGAATCACTGATAATCAGAGAATACACCAGTCTCTGAAGTGACAGAGACTAACACTTACACTCTGAGTAAATGAAAACAATGACTTATGGCTTGTTCCTGAACATCTAGGGATAGGAAAACTCTCTTAAGACATGTTTACCTAGTGGCCTAATCTTGCTAACTGAGCATGCCAACTGCTGAGACCTACAAAAAGGGTTAGTTCTCCCATGTCCTGTAAAATTGGAAGTATATATTTAAAGAACAACCAATTCAGAAGGAAGTAGAGAACACACTGATTTCTGATTTCAGTTAACATGATAAAACAATTCAGCAATTTCATATATTGAGAAAGGAATTCTATAAGATATTGTGTTTTTTTCTGGTTTACACATAATTTTACATACTTTTTATATAAATATGTCACTCAAATCACATTTCTAAAGCTAAAGAGCAATGCTAAGTTAAAAAATTGTTAGAAATTTTATTCCTTTTTGAATACCTGAAGGTACCTCAGCCTGTGTATCCTTTCCCAAATAAGATTCTACTTGCTACACAAAGAAGGTCCCAGATAGGAATCCATGTCCTATTGTGGTCTGATACAAATCTTTTCCATTGCAGTTCCAATTAAAATGCTTTCAGGCGACAGTGCTACATGAGCAGCAAGCCAAGAAGATCAAACATGATAGAGATATTTCCCAAAAATAGACATGTAGAGGTCAGGCCTAAGGCAGTGATCCTGTGTCCACTTGGGTGATCATACATCTATTCCTTAGCCTGAGTTTTCCCCTGGGCAATTCAAGAAGAAGATCTGCACACTCTAATAATCCTAACCCTCATGACAGCACAGAGGAGCTGGCAGAGCTGGACCCAGAGAAATGAGCTAGAACTATATCTACCCTACTGAGTAGATGGCTGCTCTGAGACTTCTTGGAAGATTGGGTTCCTTAAAATGAAAGTTCCCTTTTTATACTTTTTAAAATGTTTTTGCTCTTTGAGGAAGTTTAAGATATCCCCTCTGGCCAGAATTCAGCTGTCATTTACATGTCCTTCCTAAAATCTTAAGATTTGTTCAAAATCCAAGCCCTATCACTCCATTCCATTTAATGGAGGGTTATGACATACTCAGACCTTAGAAAGATTCCTTCCTGACACCTACCTACAGTCAACTGGCAAATGGAGGAGGTTCGAATAGAAAGAAAATAGAGCATAGGAAGGACAAAGTGAAGGAAAGCAGGAAATTCAAACAAAACAGACTTTGAGAGTTGCCCTCTGCTCTTTATAAAACCCAGACATGGTTTCATTCTTCCCAGCTAACCCTGAGAAGCTGAAGAGAAAGAGAGAGCCTTCCTATGACTTTTCTCATCACTCACAGCCTCACTCAATATTAGATTTGGAGGTTAGAGAGCATAGATATTACATAGACTATGCTTATTTGGGGTATACTCATCTCCACTGCCATTCAACACAGTGAATGCTGAGACTGAATGGAAATAAAAGGAGCTTTGAACAAAGCCAGATGTCAAAGGGTTTCTATATACAGTCAAAAAAAAAAAGTTTTCCAGTAAGAATCCTGTCTACCCTGTCTCTCTCTAATGCTCTCCTTTTATCCATCCAATCCCAATAGTTAACTCCTAATTATCTTCCCCATCAGCTCCCTTGTTCTGATCTCCCTGTTCAGAGAACTTCACCAAATGTTCACATCACTCCTTTCATCCTATTTATTAATAACTAACTAGCACTAGAAGGTATTTTCATTGGCATAGATAATTTGTTCCCAATTTATACAGACATTTTCTGAGATCCATATAATCTCCCTGAGAAAAATCCAAATATACAAAGAATCCCAATACACATCAGCCACAGACCAGTTTCTCTATTACCTGAAAGTAAAGCATTCCTATGAAATATTTCATAAGTCAAATGCCATAAATCTAAGAAACAATTAGCATTTATTTATGCAGAAAAATATAGTGTTTCCAGACCCAAAATAACCTACTAAATCATACCAAATAACATATCAAATAAATTAACAAATATTCAGTAAAGACAGTGGCAATATAATGAACAGATAGCCTATAAAAAGTAAGTTTTGCAAGGTCACTCTGCTGGAGTGCAAGCTACCTCTAGAACTGCTGCTAAAAACAAACTGAATACTTTCTTCAGTTTTCATCAGGGTAAAAAATCCTTTTCAGATTTCTGTCAGGCAGACAACTGTTAGATGTTTTCACTATTTTTAATGAGAGAAACTGAGAGGGGAGGAGGTAGCAAAGAAGAGATGCCAAACACCCGCAGCCCTGCTTCCCCCTGAAAGGAACATTCCCCCTGAAAGGAACCAGGGGAACTTGGATCCTTGCTTATTGTAATGTGTGTGTTTGACCAGGTACGCCACCAACTGGCCCTGATTTTGCAGGGGTAGCTTCACGGGCAGGAGAGAGATGACCAGGGATTCATGGCTGAGCTGGGAACGCAGTTCAATCTTTATTGATGAGTATAGCAGTGCAAGCTATCTAATATAATCTCTCTTCATTAGAAACTGTCCTTTATATCTCCAGAGGCAGAAGTGTCAGAGGAAGTACGTAGGATAGGCGGTGGGGAGAAGGAAAAAGTGTGTGAACCAGTGGGGATTAAACAGTGGAAAACAGAATGTGACTACCAACATTTCTCCCTTTCTTTTTAACTAATGGCCATAGTATCAGGAGTGTGGGGTGAACAGAAACCTATATCATGCAGGCCATTTCAAAAGAACTGGCACAAGATATAGAGGAACAAGCAAAAGAGCAGCAAGAACCAGTGTGATGCCAAGGGGAGGCCTAAGGGGGGTGTTTCCTGCCTCAAAGGGCAAGGCTTAGCAGATGAAAGGATGTTTCCTGCCTCTGGGGGCATCTCTTGCCTCTGGGGGCATTTCATACCTCAAAGGGCATTTCCTGCCTCCTTACTAGGGGCAGGACCTAGTAAGGAGGGGGGATTTCCTGCCTCTGGGGGAAGGGCCTGCAGGTGAGGGGATGTTGCCTACAGAGTCCCAAGGCTCTGGCTGCAAAGTCCATGCACTGCTGCAGTCAGTCTTTGAGAAACCCAGCAGCGTAAAGGGAAACTGCTGTAAAGTTGTGTAAAGTGTCCAAGAGGTGTACCAGTAAGTTCAGTAGAAGTGTCAGTCCAAAGCAGATGACAACAGATGAAATGCCAGGGGATGAAACGCTGCACATCTGCCTCAATAGGGAAGGTCAACCACTGTAATTCCGCTTTTCAGTAGAGAGTGAGCTTTGGAGTGTGTGAATCAGTTTCTTCAGGTTGTGCAGGTCGCATCATTGATTTGGGGGGGGGGGCTGCTGCAGTCATGCCATCTTGTGGGCGATGTCAGAGAACAGGGGTCCAAATGGATTTCCAGGGATATCATTTTAGCAGATGCTTTTTCATGTGAAGACTTGACAGCTGTAATTCACTTACTTGTCAGACAAAACTTTAAAAGTCAAATCTTCACAACTTCTTATGGGTTTGGGAAAAACATTTAGATGTTCTGTCACCCAGTGATCCTAACTCTCTGTGGGAAGTATATGAAGGACTTGGAGATCACTTCTGAGAACATGTAGAAATTAGAGAAGAACACAGACTTAAAATCTTTACAAAACATGACTAAAATCTTTACAAAACATGACTAAAATCTTTACAAAACATGACAAAACATATGTGCTATGGTGGTAGCACAACCAGTAGAGTGAGTGTATTACCATACATCAAGACTAGGGTTCAATTCCGAAATCCCCACCTGTGTGTGTGGTGGTGGGGAGAGGGTTTCACAAATGGTGAAGCATTTTGCTGGTCTCTCTCTCTCTCTCTTTCTCTCTCTCTCTCACTTTTTCTCTCTCTCATTTTCTTTCCCCCTCCTAGCTCTGTCCAAAAAAAAAATGACCACCATTTGTTGTGCAGTTAGTCATCAATTCAATGATAATCTTTATAGCAAAAATAAATAAATAAAAGCCTTTAATCCAAATTATAGTGGAGGCATGTGTGAATATACCTTTTCATGGTAGATATTTTAATTATATTTTTTCTACATGCTACAGTTGTGAAAAGGACTTCTAGAAAATGTTCAGGTTAACCCAAGATTCAGAATCACAAAAAAAGCTACACATCTCTGTGGATTAACTTGTTTTCAAAGAATCAGAATTCAATAAAATATATTAAGTATAAGCACACTACTTAGCAGAAATTTATCCTTTTCTATAGTTAAAAGAACACTTGAGGATTCAGAAACATCTTCAGGTTACTGTGAAAAGCACCTAGTAAGTATAGAAAATACTAGTGCAAAATAAATCAGCCTCTATTGCATTTCCCCATTAATTGTGCTCTCAATCTTCTTTAATTGGGAAGATTAATGGTTTACAGTCAACCGCAAATACAGTAGTTTGTACTTGTGTAACATTTCTGCTTTTCAGGTAATAATTCAATCCCTTCTAGGTCCTCCTCTGCCATCAAGTTCCAGGACTGAATCCTCCTCCCCAACCCAGAGTCATTTACTTTGGTACAATACACCAAACCCAGTCCAAGTTTTGCTTTTTTTTTAAATTTATTTTTTATTAATTATTGGTGATTTAATAGCGATCGACAAGATTGTGAGATAAGAGAGGTACAATTCCATACAATTCCCACCACCAGAGTGCCATATCCCATCTTTTCCATTGGAAGCTTCCCTATTTTTTATCCCTCTGGGAGTATGGACCAAAGATCTCTATGGTGTGCAAAAGGTGGCTAGATCTGGGTTCTGTAATTGCTTCTCCACTGAACATGGGTGGTGGCAGGTGAAGCCAAACCCCCAGCCTATCTCTACCATTCTCTAGAAAGGGCTCTGGGGAGGTTTGGTTATATGATATGACACACTGGTGAGGTCATCTGCCTAGGGAAAGCAGGTTAGCATCATAGTAGCATTTTTCAAATTCTGAGTGAGATCATCTATATTCATCTTTCTCTTTCTGACTTATCTCATGTAAGTTGAATCCTTCAAGCACTATCAGAGATGAAGTGAATAAAGTGAAATCACCTTTTTAATAGCTGAGTAGTATTCTATTGTGTATGTAGACCACTGCTGGTACTCACGTGGGGTGACTCTCAGCCAGGAAGGTAAGCTACTGGTTCTCCCTCGCTAGCTCAAGGGCTCAGCGATATAGACAAGAGACACCAGGGAGAATTCTGATATAAACACTCTCATTTACTGTAAGGTTGGCTTGGGTTTAAATATAGATTCAAATAAAGAACATTTTTCAAATACGTCAGAAATTACAGGTTTCTTAAAGGTCAGCTTGCCCTTATGGTAGGGGGCTGGTTTGACAAGAATTGATGTGATACATAAAGGTCAAGACAATTATTCTGCATGATGCAAACAGGTTAATTATCTAAAGGCAATTGAGAGAAGCATAGGGGTTAAACCAGCAGGGTGAGATAGAGAGAAGATAAACAAGGATTGATGTAAATCATAGATATCAAAGGAAATAGTGTTTTGAGGTTACTATCTGGTGTCGAGGAGGTGTTTGATGGAGTATGTTCTCCTTTGTGATCAAAAGTGAGGTGGTTGTGTGAACTCTGGGTGACTATGAGAACTTTGAATGAACCTTAAAGCAGGCATTCATGTGGCCTGCCAGTAGGGAGAAACTGAGATCTCTGTGAGGCTTGAGAGTCTTACAAGGGGAAACTGAGTCTGGGAGACTTTTTCCCTTTGCTCATCCCTATGAGAGAGGCTAACAAGGGGGTGTCTTTTCCAGACCTCCAACCAAGGATGGGGAGGAGTTTTCCCTAAGCTTTACACAGCTTTCACATAGTCCCATAGACCACAATTTTATCAGCTGCTCATCTGTTGGATACCTGAGTTGTATCCAGGTTTTGGCTATTGCAAATTATGCTGCTATGAACATAGGTGCTGTGTAATGTAATTGGCTGGAAATGTATCAACCTGCTGGGACTTGCAAGTAGCTGGAAGTCTGGCCTTCTTTGCCTGCATTTGTGCAGTGACTGGGGTGGGGGGAAGTGTTGCCGGGAGCGACTGGTGTGGATTTGAGATTCTGGATGGAGAGATGGCGTGGAGGATGGTTCTTTTCCAGGACTTGGACATACGTAAATTTTAACCTTGCTAGTTACCTTTCTCATGATCTGGCCGACTCTTGCCTCTGATTTCCCTGGCTTTTCTGTGGGACATTATGACCCCAGCTAAGGCTTCCCAGAACTCTCTAGACTTGCTGCTGACTGCAACAATGAAAACTGGGGCTGAACTCTTGGTAACTGACTCACAAGCTTTCTGGGCTAGATATTTGTCCCCTGGGCTAGATATTTGTCCCCTGAATCACCTAAATAAAGCCTCTAATTGTTTAAACCCATTCTCAGCACCCACAGTGAATCCTTTACATGCTGTAGCCTAAGCCTCTTATTTTAAGCATAGCTTCAACACATAGGAATCCACAGATCTTTTTAGATGGGTATTTTTGGTTGCTTAGGATATATATCCCCAGGAAAGGAACATCATAGGCATCATAGGGTAGGTCATTTCTAGCCCTCTGAGAGTTCTCTAGAATGATCATAGGGGTTGGATCATTACATTCACTTCCACCAGCAGTGCAGGAAGGCTCCTTTGACCCCCACAACCTCTCCAGTATTTGTTGCTGCTACATTTTCTGATGTATGACATTCTCTCAGGAGTGAAGTGGTATCTCATTGTCTTTATTTGCATTTCTCTGACAATTACTTGGAACAATTTTTTATATATTTGTTGGCCTTCTGGATCATTTCTGTGGTGAATATTCTGTTCATATAATCCCCTCATTTTTTGGATGGGGTCATTTATTTTCTTGTTGCTGAGTGTGGTGAGCTCTTTATATATTTTTGCTTATTAAACTCTTGTCTGATGTATGGCATATAAAGATCTTCACTCATTTTGAAGGAGTCTCTTTGCTTAGGTAATAGTTTCCACTGTTGTGCAGAAACTTTTTAATTTAGTGTAGAGTCCTATTGGTTTATTTTTGTTTTAGTGTTCTTTGTAATTGGATTTGTATCATTGTACCTTTAAAATTTAGATGGAAAAAAGTTCTGCCACTATTTTCCTCTATTTGATAGCTGCTGGTCTAATATCCAGTTCGTTGATCCATTTGGAAGTTACTTTTGTGTCTGGTGAAATATAGTGGTTCAGTTTCATTATTCTGCATGTTTCAACCCATTTTTTCCAACACCATTTGGTGAAGAGCTCATTTCCGTACTTAATAGTCTGGATACTTTTGTCAAACACTAAATGTCAATAAATGTGGGGACGTATTTCTGGGTTCTCAATTCTATTCCACTGGTCCCTGTGTCTATTTATGTTCCAGTACCAAGCTGCTTTGATTACAGTGGATGGCCTCATGATAGAATTGGAGATCTAGGAGTGTGATGCTTCCAATTCTGTTATTTCTTCTCAAGATTGTTTTGGCAAATCTAGGTATTTTCTGGTAAAAGGCAAACATTTGTAGCTTTTTCTCTATTCTTAATTATTAGATCATGATGGGGATTGCATTAAATTTGCATATGGCACTGGGTAATATATTCATTTTGATTATGTTAATTCTTCCAACCCATGAACATGGAATATTTTTCCGCTTCTTGTGTATTTTTCTATTTCCTTGAATAGTAACTCATAACTTTTCATATAAAAGTCTCTCACTTCTTTTGTTAGGGTTATTCATAGATATTTTATTGTTTTTGTTGCTATAGAAAAAAGTATTGATTTCTGGATTTCTTTTTCTTCTTAGTGTTTGTATAGAGGAATGCCACTGACTTTGGTGTATTAATTTTGTAGCCTGACACATTACAATATTGCTTGATAATTTCCAAAAGCTTCCTGCTGGATTCTAAGTTTTCTATGTATACTTCCATATCATTTGCAAATAAGAAGAGTTTGACTTCTTCTTTTCCAATCTGTACTCCTTTAATTCCTTGCTCCTGCCTGATTTCTATGGCAAGTACTTCCAACACTGTGTTGAATAGTAATGGTGATAGTGGGCATCCCTGTCTATGGAAAATGCTTCCAGTTTTTCACCATTGGGTATGATGTTGGCTGTAGGTTTGCTATAGATGGACTCCACTATGTTGAGAATTTTCCATCTATTTCCATTTTTGTAGTGATTTGATCATAAAAGTGTGTTGGATTCTGTCAAAGGCTTTCTCTGCATCTAGTGATATAACCATGTGGTTTTTGGTCTTGCTTTTATTTATCTGGTGGAAAACGATGATTGATTTATATATATTAAATCAACTTTGCATCCCTGGGATAAACCCACTTGGTCATGATGAATAATTTTTAAAAATATATTGTGGTATTTGGTTGGCTAGAATTTTATTCAATATTTTAGCATCTATGTTCATCAGAGATATTGGTCTGTAGTTTCATTTTGTTGTCATTATTGTTGTATCCCTGTCTGCTTTTTGTATCAGGGTGATGTTGGCATCATAAAAGGTGGAAGGGAGTATTCTCGTATCTTCAATCTTTTGGAAGAGCTTTCAAAGTAGAGATATTAACTCTTCCTTGAAGGTTTTATAGAATTCATTTGTAAAACCATCTGGTACAGGAATTTTATTCTTGGGATGATTCTTGACAACTGTCTCAATTTCTTTAGCTGTGATTGGCCTGTTCATATTTTCTAGTTCCTCTTTGTTTAATTTTAAAAGTTTAAAGGTATCTAGGAACCCATCCCCTTCTTCTAGGTTTTCTAGCTTGGTTGCCATATAGCTGTTCATAGAAGCATCACATGATACTTTAGATATCTGTTGTGATATCTTCTTCTTCATTTACAATTTTATTTATTTGAAGTTTTTTTTTTTTTTGGTTTTTTTGTTTGTTTGTTTTTGTGAGTCTGGATAAGGGTTTGTGATTTTGTTTACCCTTTTAAAGAACCAATTAGGTGGCCAGGCATAGTGCACTGGGTTAAGCGCACAAAGTACAATGCTTAAGGACCTGCCAAGGATCCCTAGCCCATAGCTCTCCACCTGCAGGGAGGTCAGTTCACAAGCAGTGAAACATGTGTGTCTATCTTTCTTTATCTCTATCTTCCCTCCACTCTCAATTTCTCTCTGTCATATATAAAAAATCAAAATAATGGCCACAGGACCAGTGGATTCATAGTGCAGGCATCGAGCCCCAGTGATAATCCTGTAGGCAAAACAAATATCTTTTGTATGGTTCTCCCATTTTCAGTGTTACTTATTTTTGCCCTAATTTTAGTTATTTCAGTCCTTCCCATTGCTTATGGGTTCCTTTGTTCCTCTTCTTCTGAGTCTTTATAGTTGTGGAGTCAGGTTGTTTACTTGAGCTTTTTTTGTTTGTTTTTTTCCTAATGTGTGCAAGTATGGCTATGAATTTCCCTCTCAGTACTGCCTTAGCTGTGTCCCAAATATTTTGGTAACTTCTGTATTCTTTTTCATTTAATTCTCAAAATATGTTTATTTCTTCCTTAATTTTCTCCTTGACCCAATATTGTTAAGTAGTGCATTGCTGAGTTTCCAAATTTTGGGACTTTTACTAATTTTTTTGTTGTTAAATGTTAATTTAAATTTACTGTGGTCTGATAAGATGCTTGGGATGATTTCAATGCTCCTGAATTTGTTAACACTATCTTTGTTACCTAACATATGATCTATCCTTGAGAATCACCCAGTGGACTTGAATAAATTGTATATTACACTTTTTTGGAGTGAATGACTCTGAAAATGTCCAATAGTTCTATTTTATTTATCTCTTCATTTAATTCCTTCATTTCATCATTAATTCTCTGCCTAGATGATCTTTCAAGTTGAGAGAGTAGGGTGTTGAAATACCCTACTAAGTTGTTGTTGGTATATATTATTGTAGCTCTTTTAGTAGATGTTTGATGTATTTAGATGGCTTCTCATTGAGTGCACATTACCCTTGAACACATTTGATTGGTGTACCTTGTAGCCAATCAAATATACCACCTTCTAACCAATCAAATGTACTATCTTATAACCAATCAAATATACCACCTTATAACCAATCAAATGCACGCAGCTCCTGGCTTGAAGGGCATATAAGTGGCTTTCTGAATCAGGCAGGGGAGGTCTAGTATGGCAAGTGTCTGCTAGACACTGCCAGTGTAGTAAAGTATCTCCCTGTCCTCAGACTCTCCTTGAAACATTTGTAGCTGTAACACTGAAGAGCTATAACACTCGGAGCTATAACACTCAGAGCTATAACACTCAGAGCTGTTCTGCAGACATTTTTCCATAACAATGGTTTTCCAACCTTTCACTTTGAGTCTGTATTTGTCCTTTTGAGTTAGGTGGAATTCCTGCAGACAACATATAGTTAGGTTGTGTGTTCTGATCCATCTTCCTACTCTGTGGCTTTTAATAGGTAAATTCTCACATTTGCTGATATTATAGATTTAAGATTTTTTTAATGTCATTATTCTAAACTTTTAGAGTGTTCTAAGATATGGCACTCTTTTGGTGATGTGATTGTTTCTAGAAGACCTTTTAGAAGTTCTTATAGGGAAGGCTTGGTGATAGTTGATTCCTTCAACTATTGCTTGTCTGAAAAGATTTTTTATGCCTCCATCTAGTCTGAATGACAGCCTAGTAGGATACAATAGTCTTGGTTGAAAGTCTTTCTTATTGAGCACTCTTCTGGTCTTTATAGTTTGTGTGGAGAAATCTGCTAATTATCTTATGAGTTTTCCTCTGTAAGTGACTCTTTCATTATCCTTATTCCTTTTCATTGTAAATATGATGTGTCTCAGTGTTTTTAGGTCTAGGTTAACTCTTTTGGGGACTCTCTGGAATTCTTGGACATTTATTTCCTTTGTGTTGTTTACAGTAGAGAAGTTCTCAGCTACATGTCCTGTAAAATGCTTTCTTCCCCTTCCTCTCTTCCTCTGATAAGCTAATAATGACTATATTACTTCTTTTGAAGTCATCCCATATGTCCCTGTTGTTGTTTTCAGTATCACTTAATCTCTTTTTTTTAGTTTTCTTACTTTACTTAGTTTTCTCTAATACATCCTTGATTTTACTAATTTTGTTTTCTGCCTCACTTATTCTGTTCTTGATCCCCTCAGCTGTTTTTCAATAACTATTTTGTTATCCTAGTCAGACACTATGTTAGCTGCTCATCTAGTTGTGCTTTTAACTCAGCTATTTCAGCTTTCAGCTCTCTAATTACTTCAAGGTAATTAGTGTTTTCTTTCAGAGCCTTATTTTTTGTTTCCCCACTTCTTTTTCATTATTTATTTACTTATAAAATGGAAACACTGACAAAACCATAGGATAAGATAGGTACAATTCCCACCACCAGAGCTCTATATCCCATACCCTCCACTGATAGCTTTCCTATTCTTTAGCCTTCTGGGAGTATGGACCCAAGATCATTGTGGGGTGCATGCAGATGGTGAAAGGTCTGGCTTCTGTAATTGCTTCCCCGCTGAACATGGGCATTGACAGACTGAACCATACTCCCAGCCTGTCTCTCTCTTTCCCTCATGGGGTAGGGCTCTGAGGAAGCAGAGCTCTAGGACACGTTTGTGGGGTCATCTGTCTAGGGAAGTCCGGTTCCAGATGGTACCATGATGCCAACCAGACTTCCCACCAATGTTTCCCTATTTCTAATGATATTACCTTCAAAATCTTTCTTCACTCTAGTAATCACTATGTTGATTAGTGTTTGGATATTGTCCTCGTTCTTATTTGCTTCTAACTTTGGGGGATTTTCCTGGGGTTTTGTCCTTGTTCATTTCTCCAATGTTTCTTTTTGGTATGACCATTATATTTAGTCAAACCAAATATGTTTTGAAATTTACACAAATTTCCTGGGTGTTGCTGTTTATATATGGTATGAGATGTTTTCTGTCTATTGGTTCCTAGCTCCCTATAGCTGGTTGCTTTTGGCCTTTGGTGTGTTTCAGGAATTGGTGGAGCTGTTAGTCTAATGCTGAGAGAGCTGCTTTTGGTAGGGTCTCTTGTTTTCAAATTGTAGAGAGAAATGGATGATTGTCAGTAGAGTCCCTGCTGCCTCTGAGGGGCAACAGCAATGGAGACCCACAAGTGTAAATTGGTGAGGTAATTTTCTCCTCCTGTTAACACCGTTTTTGTTGATGAAACTCAGACTAGAAGAGTGCTTCAGCTGGCAAACTCCCAGGCTGGTGGTACCAGCCACTCCTGAGTACAGCCTTTTAGCCCACGAATCTCTCACTCAGCCCCTCTCAATCCATAAGCCACACATATTTGAATTTACTGGTAGCTTGGTGAGTTTTTTGAAGAGAACCTAGTCTTGTATCCTCAAGTGATCCTTGCTGCTTTTCTTAGTTGATTTGGGAGAGAAAAATGCAGCTGCTTCTATTCCATAGCAATGCCTCTGGAAACTGTGCACTTAATTCTAACAAAGCAATTTCTTATTGAATATTGAATGCCATGCAGGTATGCCAACATAAGATACCACTCCTGTCCCCCAAACTGCTTATGACCTACCTGCAAAAAACTGATTATTAACTAGCTTCAGATTTGTCATGCATGCAAAAATCTATCACAGGATGGAATGTGCTACTTCAAACAAGTGGAGGAGGAGTTCTATTTAAAATTAACTGCATAAGGGCTGGGGAAATATCAAAATAACAATGCAAGAAGACTTTCCTACCTGAGGTACCAAAGGCTTCAAGTTCAATCTCCAGCATCACCATAAATCAGAGCTGGTCAGTGCTCTGATGAGAGGGGTGTGTGTGTGTGTGTGTGTGTGTGTGTGTGTGTAGCAGAGAGATAGGCACTGATACACCCATATGCAAAAAAACAGGGTTTGACACCCACCTTCCCCACCTGCAAGGGGGAAAGAAACTTCATGGGTGAGAATCTGCAGGTGTCTATCATTCTTCTTGCCTATTTTCCCCTCCCCTCTCAATTTCTCTCTGGCTCTCAAATAAAATAAAGAAAAGCCTTTCATAAACAGAAATGGTATAGAGTCAAGAAGAAAAGGCCATTCTTTTATATGGGGGGAAATTGTGCAAGCATTCACAGACTCAAACTACCATACCAAATTATATTGAACCTAAAATAATACTAATATTTAGTAAAAGCAGAAGTTATATGGGGAATGCACAACCTAAAAAAAACTAGTACCCATAGAAAGAATTTACTGGGATGCCCCACTGCTCAGGATGTATGCTGCTTCTGTACTAAGGACAAAAAATAAATACTGTGGGAGCTAGGTGGTAGCAATGTGCAAGGATCTGGGTTCAAGCCACCTGGTTCCCACCTGCAGGAGGAAAGCTTTGTGAGTGGTGAAGCAGTGCTGCAAGTGTCTCTGTCTCTCTCCCTATCTATCACCCCCTTCCCTCTATATTTCTGGTTGTCTCTATCAAAATAAATAAAGATAATAAAAAATGTTTTAACTAAAAAAAAGAAAATAACACTGAATGCTAGTTTGTTTTTCATCTTTTGTCATAAAAGCAAAAATTCTTTTGGCATTTCTTTCAGTATGAAAAACATTGGCTAATGTAGGTCTTTAATAAAGGAAAGTGGGATAACAAAAACTTTTCAAAAGTACAGGATACTTATACCCAGTATTCATTATAAGCCAGCATCATCTGCAACAACCTAAGGCTAAATCTGACCTAATAATGGAACTCCAACAGGAATTGCATTTTCAACATCTCCTGTATGCACTATGAAAGATAGTGTGTGCATATGCATATATATATAAGCCACATGAAATAAAATACAAGTGTTTGTGTATATACAGACATCCATAAAGAATATATATATTCATATATATATACATATATATGTTTTGTAGATATAGATAAGGCAAGAGAGAGACAGAAAGAGGAAGGTGCAAAATGAGCTTTATACAAATGAAGCAGTTCTTCCCACACCCTTCAAATCTGCAGAGCTCATAGGCCGATAAGACAATTGCCATGACAATTGCACTGGGCTTGCTGACATCTCACATTCACAAACCGACATATTTCATTCTTTTGAACAATAGATTATTTTCATAGGCATGATTATTCACCAGCTGCTCTAGTTCAGCAGTGGTACTTTATCTTGATCCAACATTTATATACTCTTCAAAGCTTTGTGCACTATAGGTACAGATGCCAACAGGGCTTCAGGGCATAGCCCTCATGGTTGCTGGAAGTTTCATGAAAGCTCTGCCTGTTCTCTCATCAACCTCCTTATCACCTAAATGTAAGTTCATTCACTTCCTGACTACAGACATCACTTCTTATAACAATCTCACAGTTAGAAGGAACAAATTCCATATTGAATTGTGAATTAGTAATCTACAGAGGCAGGACTGAGTGAGTGAAACAGAAAACTGCTGTACTTGGAAGAAAGAAGACAGCTTCCAAAAGTAGGAAGAAAATAAAAGCAAGGATAAACACAAAATAAACTGTTTAAGGATGCAAGCATGATGCACAAGTGACTTCAAGAATCTTTATTTAATAGTTGTCTATTTACTTCATGAGAGACTTAGAGATCAGAGCACTACTCTATTAAATGCTAAAACCAAAGATCAAACCAAAGACTTTATGCAGTGGTGCTTCAAGAAGCACCACTTCCCTGGACTGACGACCCCACCAATGTGTCCTGGAGCTCTGCTTCCCCAGAGACCCACCCTACTAGGGAAAGAGAGAGGCAGACTGGGAGTATGGATCGACCAGTCATGTTCAGCGGGGAAGCAATTACAGAAGCCAGACTTTCCACCTTCTGCAACCCACAATGACCCTGGGTCCATACTCCCAGAGGGATAGAGAATGGGAAAACCATCAGGGGAGGGATGGGATATGGAGATAGGGTGGTGGGAATTGTGTGGAGTTGTACCCCTCCTATCCTACAGTTTTGTTAATGTCTCCTTTCTTAAATAAAAAAAGAAACATTCTTTACCAGAAGAACAACCTCCCCTGCTGTTTTTTTCCATTTTTAAGCTGGATGTGGTTATATAGATACTAATCACATCATCATCTTAAGCATTATGTGTAAACATATGCATAATTTTATAGTAAATATGTAATTGTATGTGTGTTTATTTTATAACCATCATAGTGAATCTATGATAATCTTTTAAAGTCATAGTCCCTATACTCAAGAAGCTCACTACTCTGTTGAGAAGACAATTACATCAAAAAGCAAATGTAAATCAGGCTGAGCCTCTAGCACCAAAAGCAAGGAAAGGCCTCATGAAGGAACTAACCCTGGAGTTGAATTGAAGGAGTGAGACTGCAAAGACTAAAAAGAAGGGTGAGATCATGGCAGGCAGGGTAACAAAAAGATATGAGAGCAGTGATGCAACATCCTGGAGAAATTCAGAAAAGCAGAGACCCAGTCAGGGTGAGATGTGTGGAGAATGAGGTGGAGGACAAGCTGTGAACAGTCTCAGATGGCTTGGGAGGGGGTGTGTCAGAAGCTGGAGCAGGATACTGGGTTGGAGGAAAGAGAGCTGGAAGCAAATGGCATACAAGCAGAAAATCCAGAAGAGTCTTTTATGTCACAGAAGGAGGGTATATGAAAAAAGGCTTGAGAAAGCAGTGTCCAAAATGATCACAGGAAACCACATGTGATTCCAGAAGGTGTTGGTTATGGGACGTCACTCAGCCCATATGTGTCCAGCACCACTCATTTAAGTGTGTGTGTGTGTGTGTGTGTGTTTGGGGAGTGGGGGGGCACACTGCTCATTGACCTTAGTTTTAGCTTTTCAGCTGAAATACTGAGGGCTTGAAACAGTGATTCCCAAACTTGGATGCACACTTGAGTCACCAGGGTATCTTTTTATAGGATATCTTTAAAATTAGTTATGATATATTACACACATATATTCCATATATATTCAATGGAATACTACTCAGCTACTAGAAAAGATAAAACCATGTCTCTGAGACAACATGAATGAAAGCTTAGGTTTGGATATATTTGGATTCCAAGAGTACTATGCTTTCTCATAAAGCAGAGGTTCTCAACCCTCACTTCCAACTAGAATCATCTAGGACACTGCTAGAGACAATCATGGTGGGAGTTGGTGGTAGCGCAGTGGGTTAAGTGCACGTGGTGTAAAGCAAAAGGACCAGCATGAGGATCCAGGTACGAGCCCCGGCTCCCCACCTGCAGTGGAGTCGCTTCACAGGTGGTGAGGCAGGTCTACAGGTGTCTATCTTTCTCTCCCCCTCTCTGTCTTCCCCTCCTCTCTCCATTTCTCTCTGTCCTATCCAACAATGATGACAACATCAACAACAATAATAAAACAATAAGGACACAAAAAGAAAATAAATATTTTTTTAAAAAAGACACAATCATGGTTATTATGCTAAGTGGAGTAATTCAGGAAGTAAAAGACAATTATAGAGTAGTTACACACGTGTGGGATATATATATATACATATATATATCAAACTGCAAAATTAAAAAAATATTTAGACTATATTAAAAATATTGTGGTTACCAGAAAGAAAGGAGAACAGGGCTGGAAGATGATTTTAATAGTGTAAAGGCACTGGAACTTTGGTACTAGGTACAACAATGTACAATATAAAGGTGTGAAGCTCTACTTCTACAAATGTATTGTAAATCAACAACAAGTCAATGAAATTGTGCTTAAGAATAAAACAAATAACACATTAATTAAGCTTTCTGATCCTCTTGATATAGCTCCCAACTAGGAATCTTCCCATCCGTATAAATACAATTAAGATAACTAATTGTAATAAATAAATAAAATGAAGAATATAAGATACCAAAATAAATTCAGATTTCAAGGAATACCCTATATCCAAGCTTTCAATCCATTCTATGAGTAAATATATAAAATATAAAAGAGAATTAAAAAAAATAAAATGTTTACTTGTCAATCAAGGAAGGAATCTTGAGAAGGAAATGCTTACATTAAAAAATTACTGTGAAGTTGTAGAGGAACAAAGAATTTATAATAATCTTATACCACTGAATAATAGCATTCATCATTTCTTTGGAAAGAGGTCTAAGAATGCAGGTACCATCTGCTTTGTGGCTATAAACAGATGCAGGAGTATCATGGCATGGGTGGTTTGGATATTTGTGGTGCACTGCCCCTTCTTCTTTTTCAACCTTACAAGACCTTCTGCCTGCTTAGAACTAGATAAGAAGCAGAACTTGGAAGCAAATGCTGGTGCACACAGTTAATCACACATAATACTAAGCACAAGGACCTGTGCAAAGATCCAGGTTCAAGCCCCACCCCCCACCCACAAAGGAAACACTTCATAAGCTTCACAAGTAGCAAAGCAGGTCTGCAGGTGTCTTTCTTCCTCTCTATCTTCCCCTCCTCTCTCAAGTTCTCTCTGTCTTATCCAATAAAATGGGGGTGGGGAATGGCTGCCAGGAGCATTGGATTCATAGTGCCAGGATTGAACCCCAGCAATAACCCTGGAGGCAAAAGAAGGAGGACGAGGAGGAAGGTGAAGAAGAAGGAGGAGGAAGAGGAGGAGAAGAACTCTTTTTCACCTAAGTTTTAGAGGCATCTTCAATGACTCAAGTCCAATTTCAAGAAAGATATAAATAAAAATAAACAAATGGGACTACATAAAATTGAAAAGCTTGTTCACAGCAAAAGAAACCAACAAATTGATTGAGTGGGAGGAGACCGTTATATGACATACATCAGACAAAAGGCTAATAACCAAAAATTTAAAAAAGAGCTCTTGGGAATTGGGCAGCAGTGCAGTGGGTTGTGGCGCGAAGCACAAGGACCAGCGTAAAGATCCTGGTTCGAGCCCCCAGCTCCCCACCTGCAAAAGCAGGTCTGTAGGTTTTTATCTTTTTCTCCCCCTCTGTCTTCCTTCCTCTCTCTGTTACTCTCTGTCCTATCTAACAACGACGACATCAATAACAACAAAAATAATAACTACAACAATGAAAAAAACAAGAGCAACAAAAGGGAAAATAAATAAATATATTTTTTTAAAAACTTTTTAAAAAAGAGCTCTCACCAGACTCAGCAACAATAACAAAAATGATCTCGAGTTGTACCCCTCCTACCCTATGGTTTTGTTAATTAATCCTTTCTTTAAAAAAAAATGATCTCTTTCAAAAATGGGGAGAGAAGATTAACAGGATATTCAAAGATCCAAAAGATTAATAGACATATGAAAAAAATGCTCCAAGACAATGATTGTCAGAAAAATGCAAAATAAGACAACAATAAGATACCACTTCACTCCTGTTATTGGTGGAAAACTGATAAAATCCAGGTAAGATCTGTATTTTAGTTCATTATATATCATTGCTAATTTTCAAGTTTTTGTAATTATTGTCATCACTGAATAACCTGCTAGCATTTGTGAAGAAGATGAGTGAAAGGAATTTTGTGTTATCTGTGCAGCTCTTCTGTTAGCATGCTAAATTAATGCAAGTACATAGAATGTAAAAGTTATAGTTTTCAACAGTATATGGTAGAGACTCTAGAGATAAACTACTTGAACAATGTAGCTGTAGCTGTTGCCTTTAAGCAAATGTCATAAAGATAATTGCTTCTTTACTCTGTTTCTATCATTTTCATTTTAAATGATTTTTTTGGTAATTTCTGGGAGGACAAACAAGACTATAAATTTCACTACTCTATACCATGCAGAGAGTAACCAAAACTATTTTTACTTATAATTCAGGCCTAAAGGCATGAATATTGTCTTAAAGCAAAGGCACCACAACATGGTCACCTTGAGGCAGAGTCCAAGGCAAAGATAAACCAGAGCAGTATCAGATCTCACTCTTAAGCTTTCTTCTGTACTAGTGAAGCACTTGGGAGCCAACAGAGATCAATAAAGGCACATGCACATACACACACGTGCACCATCTAATACACTGTCATGTGGATACACAACCTATGCTCTCTTTTTAACCAGTTCTTTTTTCCCACCTCCCTGATCCAATAGTCTGTGTCTTTTATTTCCTTTGTATGCCTAAATCTCATTCTTTAGTTGAAGTAAGTAGCTGAAGAATTTTGTAGCAAGAAATGTATATGGCATGTGAAAAGGTTTGCTCCAAGATCGATAAGCAGCTTTCTCCCTTCTATTATTAACTCTCATAAACAACTGTACTTTTCTTTTCATATAAAATAGTGCTCAAAAAATCTGATAACTATCTTAAACCCCCCCTTAAGAGTGAAGCTCGTTACAGATGGGTGTTGCTAATGAATTTTTAACTGCTGCCCTAATAAAATATGCATGAACCAGAAGGAGTCCTTTCTTGCAACTGTTATTTCAAAGCAACCCAAGAACTTTAGTATCTGCTCTTATTTTTGTAGGAAAAGCTGAAAGCTCTCAAATTCACCCTAATAAAAGATAGTTTTCTTTTTATGCTAGTCCATCTATAAAGTTCTCAGTTATCTATTTTATGTTGTATTTTATGTACAGTTTTATTTTCATGGTTTTCTCACTACCTTGCTTTGCATGTCAAATTTAAGATGTACTTATTTTTTAAAATGATCTACAATTGCCAGCACTTTACATGTAAGTGGTTTCTGGAGATTGAAATATCTTTCAAGAACGTTCCTACTCTGTACTAAATTTCTTTAATACTCAGAATTTAAACTCTCTTGTGCCTCCTTAAATTCTTGACCTCAAAAATGATAAAAGCAGAACACTGCAAATGTCTTGATCTTTGGTCTTACTAAAAAGGCAAAAGAAAAAAGTCAGTATTTCCCCCTAATTCTAGCATTAGGATATAGTTTGCTGTTGTAAGGGAATAAAAAAGAAATCAGCATTATATACATCCTACTTTATAAAAAAAAATCTATATTTTACGCTGCTGTATCCATGGAGGTGTCTGTTGATGGGGAATATAACTTAACCAGGTGATGCTATGCCTTCTCTGAGTATAAAGGAAACATTTTATAATGAGTTATGACTAATTTTCAACTATACTTGAGGATTTAGCTTTCATAAAGTTTCTTTAGCCTTATTTCATATTGATATATGATATATAGATTTCAAGTTTAAGAATTCATGACTGACTACATCTTGTAACTAATTCAAAAAAATTAGTATTTGGATTTGATAATGACTAAGCAATGGCTGAACTGGAGTTAGCATTTGCACTAACTATGAATAAAGGGCTTATTTAAACATGAATATTTTACAATGAAGAATACTTGGGATATTTAAGATAACAGACTGTTTTTAAGTGAGTATATTCAAACAGTGAAAATTAATTATAAAGAATGTTTCTCTCATGTTTATAGTGCCTCTTCACTATAGAATTGGCTTGTAAAGCAATAAATTTTGTTAAGAACATGCATCCATACATGCTTTGATGCTTAAGCATCTAAAGTATGTTGTGGTTATATCAATATGCCTCCATACTGTGGAGTGCAACTAAATATCTTCACTAAACTCTGTTTGAAAGCTTTTTTCCCCCAGAGTGGCATGTCTTGTGATTTTTTAATTATTAAAGTGAGATGCTAATGTCTCCATTAGTCACATAAACTCTCAGATCAGGCCATCTGCCAGAGGAAGGAAAGAACCTAAGTGTCAGCTGATCCCCTAAGGGCTAGAATTCAGAATATGCTCTTAGAAAGCAGAGTTGGGGAGGCAGGTGGTGACACAACTGGTTGAGCATATATGTTACAATGTGCAAGAACCCAGGTTTGAGCCCCCAGTCCCTACCTGCAGGGGGAAGCTTTGCAAGTGTTAAAGCAGTACTGCAGGTGTCTGTCTTTCTCTCTTCCTCTCTATCTCCGCCTACCCTATAGATTTCTGGCTATCTCTATCCAAGCAATAAATATAATAAAACAAATATGAATAAAAAGAAGGAGGAGGAGGAAGCAGAGTTGGGCACAGATCAGAACCAGGCTAGGTCACCAGAGTGCAATTCAGAGTTGTGTTGCAGTAGAAGTAAAAGAAGGTTAGAGACCTCCAGTGGCCATGCACAGGTCATCCACCCACATGAGCCTGTCACCACAAAACATCAGAAAAGAAGCTAGGCATTCTAGAAGATAAGACTTTAAAGAAGCAGGAGGACATTTTGAGAGAATAAAAACATTAGATTGGGCTTAAAAACATGCTCAAGTTCTTTGACTCGGAAGAGCAGTCTATATTCAAACCTTGGTTTTCTTATCTGAGCAAAACTACCTTTTCCATACAAGGAGTCTGTGTTCTGAGACATGTGTCCACCATAGTAGAGCAAATGACCCCACAGTACAGAATCACCTTCTTGCCTAGTTGATAGAAAAGTTCCTACCCCAGAAAACACCTAGAATTGCCAAAACAATCTTGAGGAAAAGAGACAGAAATGGAGGCATCACACTCCCAGATCTCAAACTATATTATAAGGCCATCATCATCAAAACTGCCTGGTACTGGACCAAAAATAGGCACACAGACCAGTGGAACAGAATTGAAAGCCCAGAAATAAATCCCCACACCTATGGACATCTAATCTTTGATAAGGGGACCCAAAGTATTAAATGGAGGAAGGAAGCTCTCTTCAATAACTGGTGCTGGGAAAACTGGGTTGAAAATGCAGAAGAATGAAACTGAATCACCCTATCTCACCAGAAAGAAAAATCAATTCCAAATGGATAAGTGACCTGGATGTTAGACCAGAAACTATCAAATATTCAGAAGAAAACATTGGTGGAACTCTTTCCCACCTAAAATTCAAGGACACCTTTGATGAAACAAAGCCAACTGCAAGGAAGACTAAAGCAGAAACAAACCAGTGGAACTACATCAAATTGAAATGCTTCTGCACAGCCAAAGAAACTATCACACAATAGACCCCTCACAGAATGGGAGAAGATCTTCACATGCCACACATCAGACAAGAGACTAATAACCAAAATATAAAAAGAGCTCAGCAAACTTAGCACCAAAAAAGCAAATGACCCCATCCAAAAATCATCAGAGCATATTAACAAGACATTCACTTCAGAGGAGACCCAAAAGGCTAACAAGCATATGAAAAATTGCTCCAGGTCGCTGATTGTCAGAGAAATGCAAATTAAGACAACATTAAGATACCACCTCACTCCTGTGAGAATGGCACACATCAAAAAGGACAGCAGCAACAAATGTTGGAGAGGCTGTGGGGACAGAGGAACCTTTCTGCACTGCTGGTGGGAATGTAAATTGGTCCAGCCTCTCTGTAGAACTCTCACAAGACTAAACATAGACCTTCCATATGACCCAGTAATTCCTCTCCTGGGGATATACCCCTAGGATTCCATAATGCCCAACCAAAGAGATATGTGTACACCTTTGTTCATAGCAGCACAATCCATAATAGCTAAAACCGGGAAGCAACCCAGGTGCCCAACAACAGATGTGTGGCTGAGAATGCCGTGGTATACATACACAATGGAATACTACGCAGCTATTAAGAACAATGAACCCACCTTCTCTGACCCATCTTGGATGGAGCTAGAAGGAATTATGTTAAGTGAGCTAAGTCAGAAAGATAAAGATGAGTATGGGATGATCCCACTCATCAAGAGAAGTTGAGAAAGAAGAACAGAAAGGGAAACTAAAAGCAGGATTGACTAAATCTGGAGTAGGGCACCAAAATAAAAATCCTAGGGTGAGGAAAAGGGTAGACATTCAGCTTCCCGGGACAGCAGGGGTAGGGTAGTGGAAGTGGGATGGGATACAGTCTTTTGGTGGTGGGAATGGTGTTTATGTACACTCCTATTTATTTGTAGTCATTTAATTAATATGAGAGGGGAAAAATTTTTTTTTTTACTTTTTTATTTAAGAAAGGATTAGTGAACAAAAACATAAGGTAGAAGGGGTACAACTCCACACAATTCCCACCACCCAATCCCCATAATTCCCCCCCTCCCATGGTAGCTTTCCCATTCTCTAGCCCTCTGGGAGCATGGACCCAGGGTCATTGAGGGTTGCAGAAGGTAGAAGGTCTGGCTTCTGTAATTGCTTCCCCGCTGAACATGGGCGTTGACTGGTCGGTCCATACTCCCAGTCTGCCTCTCTCTTTCCCTAGTAAGGTGTGTCTCTGGGGAAGCTGAGCTCCAGGACACATTGGTGGGGTCTTCAATCCAGGGAAGCCTAGCCAGCATCCAGGTGGCATCTGGAACCTGGTGATTGAAAAGAGAGTTAACATATGAGGCCAAACAATTTGTTGAGCAATCATGGATCCCAAGCTTGGAATAGTGGAGAGGAAGTGTTAGGGAGGTACTCACTGCAAACTCTAGTGTACTTCTGCTTTCAGGTATATATTTTGCAGTAGTTTATGGATACATGTGCACATAAGCTCTCTCTCACAGAAACTGGTGTATATGTAGATTATGGGACTTTGTTAGAAAGTGAACTACCTGAGATGAAATTAGAGTGTACTATAAAAGGAAAGGTCTCACCCGAGTAATGAAGTTGAAGTGTTGTCATTCCACACGTGAAGTCTCTGGATACAGTCTGAGGTGAAGCATGTTGAGGTGGCAATCGTTGCTTTGGTTAGGTTGTGATCGGCGGATGCAATATTATTTGGTTCGGATTGAAAGATGCATACAGGAAAGTGGGCCCTATCCAAGGGTTCCAGGACTGGGGGACGTAGGGGCTCTATAGTGAAGATGTGAGGTTCCTGCTGTCTTAGGGTTCAAAAAGACAATCGATAGTTAATATTATCATCACTTTATTTGTTAATTGGGTTAACTTTGAAAAGTCCCTTTGTTATGGTTTGCTGTACAGTACCCAGTATCTTGTATATAGCTGTGCTATTGGATGCTTCTAATCTACTTGGTCTAGGCTTTTGAGAGAGTCCGCATATCAAATACACAGCCTATATATTAAAAAGATTCAGTTTGTCTTTTGAGAAACTTTGAGACATACAATTGATTTCCCCCTCTCATATTAATTAACTACTGATTTATATGTCTACATTTTGCTAGGAGTGTACATAAACACCATTCCCACCACCAAAGGACTGTGACCCATCCCTCCCGCCCACTCCCACCCCCACTGGCCCAGGAAGCTACATGTCTACCCCTCACCACTGGGTTTTTACTTTGGTGCCCTACTTACAATTTGATCAGGTTCTGCTTTTAGTTTCCCTATCAGATCTTCTTAGTCAGCTTCTGTTGATGAGTGGGATCATCCCATACTCATCTTTATCTTTCTGACTTAGTTCACTTAACATAATTCCTTCTAGCTCTGTCCAAGATGGGTCAGAGAAGGTGGGTTCATTGTTCTTGATAGCTGCATAGTATTCCATTGTGTATATCTACCACAGCTTTCTCAGCCACTCATCTGTTGTTGGGCACCTGGGTTGCTTCCAGGTTTTAGCTATTATGAATTGTGCTGCTATGAACATAGGAGTACACACCTCTTTTTGGTTGGGTGTTATGGAGTCCTTGGGGTATAACCCCAGGAGAGGAATTACTGGGTCATATGGAAGGTCCATGTCTAGTCTTCTGAGAGTTTTCCAGACTGCTCTCCACAGAGGCTGTACCAATTTACATTCCCAACAGCAATGTAAAAGGGTTCCTCTGTCCCCACATCCTCTCCAGCATTTGTTGCTGCTGTCCTTTTTGATGTAAGCCATTCTTACAGGAGTGAGGTGGTATCTTAGTGTTGTCTTAATTTGCATTTCTCTGACAATCAGTGACCTAGAGCAGTTTTTCATGTTTGTTAGCCTTTTGGATCTCCTCTGTGGTGAATGTTTTGTTCATTTCCTCTGCCCATTTTTGGATGGGGTCATTTGCTTTTTTGGTGCTAAGTTTGCTGAGCTCTTTATATATTTTGATGATTAGTTTCTTGTCTGATGTCTGGCATGTGAAGATCTTCTCCCATTCTGTGAGGGGTCTCTCTGTTTGTTTAATAGTTTCTTTGGATGTGCAGAAGGAGAGGGGAAAATTTGATTGCATGTCTCAAACCTTTTAAAGCACAGACTGAATCTTTTTAATACATAGGCTGAGTCTTTGATATATTGACTCTCTCAAAAGTCTAGACCAGGGAGAACAGAAGCAACCGGTGGCACAGCTATATACAAGATGCTGGGTATTATCCCCCAAACCCTAACAAAGAGACTTTTCAAAGTTAACCCAATTACCAAATAATGTGATGATAACCCTAACTATCCATTGTACTCTTGAACCCTAAGACAGCAGGAAACTCACATTTACACCATAGAGCCTATATTTCCCCCAGTCCTGGAACCTTAGGGTGGGGTGCACTTTCCTGCATGCAGCTCTCAATTCATACCAAATAATATTGCATCTGCCGATCACAACCTAATAAACACGATTGCCACCTCAGCATGCTTCACTTCAGACTGTGTCCAGAGACTTCAGGTGTGGAATGACAACCCTTCAGCTTCATTACTCAGGTGAGACTTTTCCTTTCATAGTATTCTCTAATTCCATTCCAGGTGGTTCAATTCCTAACAAAGTCTCAAAACCTAGATATAGACCAGAGACCAGGTCCCCTGAGATAGAGCATATGTTCACACATATCCATAAACTAGGGCAAAATATATACCTGAAAGCAGAAGCACACAAGAGTCTGCAGTGAGTACCCCACCCAACACTTCATCTGCATTATTCCAGCCTTCAGATCCATAATGGTTCAACAGTTTGTTTGGCTTTGTATATTAACTCTCTTTTCAGCCACCAGGTTCTGGATGCCAGCATGATGCCAATCAGACTTCCTTGGACAGAAGACCCCACCAATGTGTCCTGGAGCTCAACTTCCCCAGATACCCACCCTACTAGGGAAAGAGAGAGGCAGACTGGGAGTATGGATCGACCAGTCAATGCCCATGTTCAGCGGGGAAGCAATTACAGAAGCCAGACCTTCCATCTTCTGCAACCCACAATGACCTTGGGTCCATACTCCCAGATGGATAAAGAACGGGAAAGCTATCAGGGGAGAGGATGGGATTTGGAGATCTGGTGGTGGGAGTTGTGTGGAGTTGTACCCCTCCTATCCCACAGTTTTGTTAATGTCTCCTTTTTAAAATAAATAAATTAATTAAAACAAAATTTAAAAAAAAAGAAAAGTTCCTACCACTTCTCACCACTACTTCCTCTACTTCCCCTCCCACCACAGCCAATTAGATCATTCATTAATGGCATACCACCCTCTTTGTCCTCCTGTTTACAGATCCATTCTAAGCATCCCTCTATGTTAGCTTTTATTCTTCAGGGAATACTAATACTATGTATTCAATGTAAGTTTTTTACCACCTCATTCCAGTTCTGCCTTCCAGAAATTATAGGAAAATCATCTTGAAGCTTAGGATATTTAAAATAAAATCCGCGTTACCTAAATAGTTGAATAATCTCATCTGTTATATAAGCAGGTTACCAATTTAATAATCAGAAAGAGGGTTTAATAATCAAAAGAAAAATGAAATCTTAATTTTGTCCATTCCCATCTAGATGATTCTGAGAAAGTTACTTAGCTGGTTTGTACCTTGCATTACTCCTATGTAAAATGGGCCCCATACCATGAAAGGCTATTCTGAGAATACAGTTAAATAACCCACATGCATTTTCTTCTTTATGAACTGAAGGATTAATGGCTTACAGTACAATTGCTGATATATAGGTACAGTTCCTCATCTCCCTGTTATAGGTGTCTGCAAAACATTCTTATCCAAAACTTAAGTCATTTTCCATCATCATGCAACAAGAACTCAAAGCCTCCTCCTGCCCCTCCCCCAGCCCTGGCACTCCACTCATTTCCCACAGATCTTTGCTTTGGTGCAATACACAACACCCAGTCCAAGTTTTACTTTGTGTTTTCTCTTTCTGCTTCTTAAGTCCCTTTTGTGATGAGATCATGCAGTTATTCATCCTCTTTTTGCCTTATCTTATTTAATATGATTCCCTCAAGTCCCAACCAAGATGAGGCATAGGAGAGGACTTCATCACTTTTAATATTTGAGTAGTATTCCATTGTGTATATATACCACAACTTTCATAGTTGCTCATCTGTTGTTGCACACCTGGGTTGCTTCCAAGTTGGACTATTACAAATTGTGCTGCTATGAACATAAGAATACATAGATCTCTTTGGAGAAGATGTTTCTGCTTCCTTTGCTTATATCCCCAATAAAAATGTTTCTGGTCAGGAGTCCGGCAGTAGCACAGCGGGTTAAGCACAGGCGGAGCGAAGCGCAAGGACCGGTGTAAGGATGCGGGTTCGAGCCCTGGATCCCCACCTGTAGGGAGGTCGCTTCACGAGTGGTGAAGCAGGTCTGCAGGTGACACTCTTTCTCTCCCCCTCTCTGTCTGCCCCTCCTCTCTCCATTTCTCTCTGTCCTATCCAACAACAATGATATCAACAACAATAATAATAACTACAACAACAAGGGCAACAAAAGGGAAAATAAATAATAAAGAAAAAATTTTTTTTAAATTTTGTTGGTCACAGGGTAGGTCTATTTTTAGAGTTCTGAGAGATCTCCAAACTGTTTTCCATAGGAGTTGGGCCAATTTACATCCCCACCAGCTGTGGAAAAGGGCTCAGTTTTCACCAAATCTTTATCAACACTTGATATTTTGTCATATCTAATATATGGCATTCTCACAGGTATAAAGTAGTAGTTCAGTTTATTTTTTTTCTTTCTTTGATAGTTACTTAAAGCATTTTTCCATAAGTCTGTTGGGCATCTGAATATCTTCTTCAGTAAAAACTCTGTCCATGTCAGTTACCCAATTTTAATTGAGTTGTTCATTTTGTTGTAGTTCTTACTGAATTTGGTGAGTTTTTATATATTTTGGCTATTAGCCATTTGTCTGGTGTATGGCATGTGAAGATCCCATTCTGTAGAGATTCTCTGTTCTAATGGTGGCTCCTTTTTTTCCCCTGGGAATTCACTACTCTGATGGACTTTTTCACATAGAGAGCAAACAAGAAAGAAACCACAGCACCTTCAGTGCTGTGAAGGCCTTGAACTTAGGTCATGCATGTAGCCACAAACAGTTGTTTTTTTTTTTTTAATAAGGGAATTAGTGGTTTGCAGTTGACAGTAAAATACAGTAGTTTGTACATGGATAACATTTCCACATGACAATACAATCCCCACTAGGTCCTCCTCTGCCATCGTGTTCCAGGACCTGAACCCTCCCCCCAACCCCAGAGTCTTTTACTTTGGTGCAGTAAACTGACTCCAATCCAAGTTCTGCTTAGTGTTTTCCATTCTGACCTTGTTTTTCAACTTCTGCCTATGAGTGGGATTATCCCATATTCATCCTTCTGTTTCTGATGTATCTCACTCAACATGATTCCTTCAAGCTCCATACAAGATGGGGTCAAGAAGGTGGATTCACCATTTTTAATAGCTGAGTAGTATTTCATTGTGTATATATACTACTACTTGCTCAGCCACTCTGTCCATCTGTTGTTGGACACCTGGGTTGCTTCCAGGCTTTGGCTATTGCAAATTCTGCTGCTATGAACATAGGTATACACCAATCTTTTTGGATGGTAGTATTTGCTTCCTTAGGATATATCTCCAGGAGAAGAATTGCAGGTAGTGTAGGTTCATTTCTAGCCTTAGGAGAGTTCTCCAGAATGCTCTCCATGGGGGTTGTACTAATTTACATTCCCACCAGCAGTGCAGGAGGGTTCCTCTGTCCCCACAACCTCTCCAGCATTTGTTGCTGCTATCTTTTCTGATGTATGACATTCTCACAGGAGTGAAGTGGTATCTCACTGTTGTCAATATTTGCATTTCTCTGACACTCAATAACTTGGAGCATTTTTCATATGCTTATTGGCCTTTTGGATCTCTTCTTTGGAGAATATTCTGTTCATAGCCTCTCCCAATTTTTGCATGGGGTCATTTGTTTTCTTCTTGCTGAGTCTGGTGAGCACTTTATATATTTTGGTTATTAGCCGCTTGTATGATATATGACATGTCAATATATTCTCCCATTATGTGGGAAGTCTTGGTGGTGGTTCCTTTGCTGTGAAGAAATTTTTCAGTCTGATGCCCAATTGATTTCTTTCTTTCTTTCTTTATTCATTTATTTATTTCTTTAATAATGATTGAAAAGATTGAAGGATAAGAGGGGTACATCTTATACAATTCACACCATCAGAGTTCCACATCCCATACCCTCCATTGGAAGATTCCCTATTCTTTATCCCTCTGGGAGTATAGACCCATTATGAGGTGCAGAGGGTGGGAGTCTGGTCTCTCTTATCACTTCTATGATGGACATGGGCATAGGCAGGTTGATCCATACCCCCAGCATGTTTCTATCTTTCCCTTGTGGGGTAGGACTCTGGAGAGGTGGGGTTTCAGGATACATTGGTGAGGTCTTCTGCCCAGGGAAGTCAGGTTGGTATCATAGTAGCATCTTCAACTTGCTGGCTGAAAAGAGGTAAGATATAAAGCAGAACAAATTGTTTAATAATCAAGAACGTAAAGGTAAGAATAGAACTGATAACATTTGGAGTCCCCATTTAGGAAAAAGCTAGGAAATCTATTTTACATATATTCCAAGGGTGGCATGACTTTACTAATTTTTGCCTGATCCCAACAGCTAGCATGCAGGTGGAACAAAGGTCTAGGAAATGGTGTCAGAGTTGGAAATAGGACCAGAGCTGGCTCAGGTAAGAGTACTATATTCAATCCACTCACTAATCACACTTGCCTGGATTGACTTGTGTCTAAGTAGGGTATTTAAAGAGTTCACAGTTAAAAGAGTCCGGTTTAGTTTAGTTTAGTTTAGTTTAGTTTAGTTTAGTTTAGTTTAAAGAGTCCGGTCTTGTGTTCTCAGGTGATCTTTGTTATTTTTACTTAACCAGGGAGAGTAGAGAGATTCAGCTGCTGCTACGCTGTGCTGGTTACTGATGGCCAGCAGGTGGTGCTATTGTGATCTCTAGGCTTCTCTTGTTTATATGATCCACAGTGAGTGGGATGGGGTAAGGGTTGGTTGCTTTGGTCTGTCTTGTGGTCACAAATGTTCTGTCTTATGTTGTATCCTTGCCTTAAATCAGAAGGCCAAAAACCCCTTGAGTCAAAGATTGAGAGGTTTTAAGCCTCTTTCTCTTTTCTTCTGGCACTCAGAACCTTCACTGCTTGCTGCACTTAAAATGAAATCACCGGGAGTCGGGCGGTAGCTCACAGGTTAAGCGCACCTAAAAGCGCAAGGACCAGCATAAGGATCCTGGTTCCAACCCCCGGCTTCCCACCTGAAGGGGAGTTGCTTTACAGGCGGTGAAGCAGGTCTGCAGTGCAGATGTCTA
Source organism: Erinaceus europaeus (assembly GCF_950295315.1). Classification (NCBI taxonomy): domain Eukaryota; kingdom Metazoa; phylum Chordata; class Mammalia; order Eulipotyphla; family Erinaceidae; genus Erinaceus; species Erinaceus europaeus. The sequence goes on from NC_080167.1 coordinate 31,685,171, forward strand.
TCTTTCCCTCTCTCTGTCTTCCCCTCCTCTCTCCATTTCTCTCTGTCCTAACAATGAGGACATCAATAACAACAACAATAATAATAAATACTAAAATTAGAGTGCCTGCCACCTGGCACTCTAATGTTACTTTGCTTTGCTGCTGTTCAACCCCCTTTTGCCCCAATTGCAGGCTAGCGAGCACCCAACTAAGGCTGCAGATTTTTCAGCCTTAGATTATTACTTCAGTTGGGTCTCTTGTATTTATCTGGGGGGTTTTTGTTTGTTTTGGTAAAAGGTGAAATATTTATGCAATCTGAAGACAAGCCAGAGTATTGTTTGGTTTTTTTAGGGAGAAGGGGCAATTCAATCCCAGTTATTCCATGGCCACACCTCACAGAAGTCTGGTTGGACTCCACTGTCTTAATGAATTTTCCTTCTATTACCATTTTTTGTAGTGTTTTGATCATGAAGTGATGTTGTATTTTGTCAAAAGCTTTCTCTGCATCTATTGAAATAATTGTGTAGCTTTCGGTTTTTCTTTTATTCATGTGGTGAATCACATTAATTGATTTATGTATGTTGAACTATCCTTGCATTTCTGGAATAAATCTCACGTGGTGATGATTAACAATCTTTTTAACATACTACTGTATCCAGTTGGCTAAGGTTTTGTTCAGTATTTTATCACCTATGTTTATCAGAGATACTGGTGTGTAGTTTTCCTATTTTTTTGTGTCCTTATCTGTTTTTGATATCAGGGTGATGTTGGCTTCATAGAAGGTGTAAGGGAGTATTCTTGTTTCTTCAGTCTTTTGGAAAAGCTTTAATAGTAGAGGTATTTACTGTTTCCCAAAGGTTTATTATTATTATTATCTTTAGTTATTGGATAGAGACAGCCAGGAATCAAGAGGGTAGGGGAAATAGAGAGGGAGAGAGAAAGAGAGACACCTTCAGACTAGCTTCACTGCTTGTGAAGATTTCCCCCTGGAGGTGGGGACCTGGGGTTCAAAGGTTTTGTAGAATTCACCTGTAAAGCCATCTGGTCCTGGACTTTTACTGTTGGGAATGTTCTTGATAACTGTTTTTATATCTTTGTCTGTGATTGGTCCATTAAGGTTTTGTAGTTCTTCCTGGTTCACTTTTGGAAGAGTGTACGTTTCTGTGAATTCTTCCATTTCTTCCAATTTCTCTAGCTGGATGGCATACAGTTGTTCATAGAAGTTCACATGATATGTTGGATTTCTGTGGTGTCTGTGTTGATGTCTCCCCTATCATTACAATTCTACTTATTTGTATCTTCTCCTTTTTAAAAAGTGAGTCTGGCTAACAGTTTGTCGATATTGTTTATTTTTTCAAAGAAGCAGCATTTTGGCTTTATTAATTTTTCGTATGGTTCTCTTATATTTAATGTTGTGCGTCTCTGCCCTAATTTTAGTAATTTCAGTCCTTCTAATTGCTTTTGGTTCTTTTGCTCCTCTTCTAAGTCTTTCAGGAGGAAAGTCAGGTTGTTTACTTGGACTTTTTCTTGTTCCCTAATGTGTGCTTGAATGGCTATGAGATTCCCTCTAAGTAATGCTTTATTATGTCCCAAAATTTTGATAGCCCATTTCTTCTTTCTTGTTATTTTATCTTTATTTATTGGATAGAGACATCCAGAAATCAAGAGGGAAGGGGGAGACAGAGAGGGAGAGAGACATAGAGATACCAGTAGCCCTGCTTTACCACTTGTGAAGTTTTCCCCCTGCAGGTAGGGACCACAGGCTTGAACCCAGGTCCTTGTGCACTATAACATGTGCACTCAACCAGGTGCACCACCTCCTGCCCCCCAAAAGTTCATTTCTTCATTTTTATTTGATTCTAGGAACACTGGAATTTCTTCCTTGAGTTCTTCTTTGACCCAGTAATACAAGTGAATACAGTAATAATAACAGCAAAAGCAAAGATTGTTCAAATTAAAGACGAAAAAAAGAAGAAAGGAAAGAAAGAAAGAAAGAAAGAAAGAAAGAAAGAAAGAAAGAAAGAAAATACTCCCACAACAAAGCCAAGAAACTATCACAAGTCTGGAGGGTCTGGCTTCTGTAATTGCTTCCCTGCTTCAACATGGGCATTGGCAGGTCCACCCATACTCCCAGCCTGTCTCTCTCTTTCCCTAGTGGGGTGGGGCTCTGGGTAAGTGGGGTTCCATGACACATTGGTAGGGTCATCTGTCCAAGGAAGTCCAGTTTGCATCATGTTAGCATCTGGAATTAACATATAGAACCAAACAAATTGATGATTAATCATGAACCTAAATTGATCCCATCCAAAAAATGGGGAGAGGACATGGACAGAATATTCACCATTGAAGATATCTGAGAGGCCGACAAACATATGAAAAAATGCACCAAGTAACTGATTATCAGAGAAATACAAATAAAGACAACAATGAGATACCACTCCACTCCTGTGAGAATGTCATACTTCAGAAAAGATAGCAGCAACAAATGCTGGAGAGGTTGTGGGGACAGAGGAACCCTCCTGCACTGCTGGTGGGAATGTAAATTAGTACAACCCCCATGGAGAGCATTCTGGAGAACTCTCCCAAGGCTAGAAATGAACCTATTCTATGAACCTGCAATTCCTCTCCTGGAGATATCCTAAGGAAGCAAATACTATCATCCAAAAAGATTTGTGTATACCTATGTTCATAGCAACACAATTTGCAATAGCCAAAACCTGAAAGCAACCCAGGTGTCCAACAACAGATGAGTGGCTTAGTAGTATATATACACCATGGAATATTCCTCAGCTAGTAAAAGTTGTTATTTCACCATTTTCAGCTCCTCTTGGATGAAGCTTGAAGAAATCATGTTAAGTGAAATGTCAGAAACAGAAAGATTAATATGGGATGACCTCATTCACAGGCAGAAGTTGAAAAACAAGATCTGAAGAGAAAACCCTAAAGAGAATTTGTACTGTGTATTGCACCAAAGTAAGAAACTTTGGGGGGGTGGGTAGTCTGGTCCTGGAACATAATGGCAGTGGATCTTGTAAGAGTTGTATTATGTGGAAAACTGGGAAATATTATGCATGTACAAACTACTGTATTTACTATCAACTGTAAAACATTAATCCCTAATGAAAAATAAATTTAAAAAATTAAAAATCTGGAATGAGATAGATGAAATTACAACTGAAGATGTGTAGATACAAAGAATCATACAAGATATTATGAAATATTATGAAAATAAACTGAACAACTTAGACGAAATGGATGCATTTCTAGAATCTTATCACCTGTCAAACGTAACTCAAGATGAAATGGATAGCTTAAACAAGCCAGTAACTAGTTTAGAAATCAAATCAGTGATCAAAAATCTTCTCAAGAATAAATGCTCAGGTCCAGATGGCTTTACTAATAAATTCAATAAGACTTTCAAAGAAATAATACCTATTCTCAACAAACTATTCCAGATACTTATAGAAGGGAAAACACTATCAACCACATTCTATAAGGCAAACATCACTTTGATCCTCAAAACAGGAAAGAACTCTACCAGAAAAGAAAACACTGATCAACACTGATGCAAATATCCTGAACAAGATTTTGGCAAATCAATTCCAATAATATATCAAGAGAATAATTCACCAAGACCAAGTGGGATTCATACCTGGGAAACAGGAATGGTTCAGTATCCACAAATGAATCAATGTAATCCATCATAGTAACAAAAAGAAATATAAAAACATCATGGTAATTTCAATTGATGCCAAAAAAGCATTCAATAAGATCCAATACTCATTTATGATAAGGATCCTCTAGAATCTAGGAATAGAAGGACCATTCCTCAACATAATAAAAACCATTTATGAAGAACCCACAGCTAACATAATTCTCAATAGGGAAAAGCTAAAAACTTCCCCCTAAAATTGGAAACGACACAAGGATGTTCACTATCTGCACTGTTATTCAGCATAGTTCCCATGGTCCTTGACACTGCAATCAAACATGAAGGAGATATCAAAGGTATACAGATAAAAAAGGAAGAAATCAAACTATCACTATTTGCTAATGACATAATATTATACCTAGAGAACCCCAAAGACTCCACCTATTGGAAATAATTAATAAACTCAGTAGGACAGTAGGATACAAAATCAATACACATAAATCTGTAGAATTTCTATATACAAACATGGAGTCAGAAGAAAAAAATAAATTAAAGACTCAATCCCATTCACAATTAAACCCCAAAAGATAAAATTACTTGGGGTGAATACCACAAAGTTGGTGAAGGACCTTTACAGTGAAAACTATAGGGCATTGCTAAAAGAAATAAAAAATGATACACGTAAGTGGAAGAACATTCTTTATGCCTGGCCTGGGAGAATAAATATTACTAAAATGGTCATTCTACCAAAATCAATCTACAGTTTCAATGCAATCCCTATCAAAATTACAATGGCATTTTTAAGCAAATTGAACAACTTATCAAAAAATTTGTGCAGAACCACAAAAGGCCTCAAATTGCCAATGCACTTCTGAGAAAAAAAAAGAAGAAATATAGACGTATGACACTCCCCAACTTCAGTTTATCCTACAAAGCTATAGTAGCCAAAACAACATGGTACTGAAATAAAAATAGACACTTGGATCAATGGGAATCAAAAGCCCAGAAATGAGCCCACATATATACAACCAACTAAGATATGACAAAGAGTCCAACACCATTCAATACAGTAAAGAAGGTCTCTTCAACAGATGGTGCTGGGAAAGCTGGACAACCACTTGTAGAAAAGTGATACTAGATGACTACCTAACACCATACACCAAGGTCAAATCAAAATGGATTAAAGATCTAGATATTATACCAGAAACTAAAATTTGTAGAAGGAAAATGTTGGTGAAACTGTGAGGACCTTCACATCAAAGATGTATTTAGAGACTCAACACCCTGGGCATGGGAAATAAAAAGAAGAGAAAATAAATGGGATTACATGACAGTAAAAAGCTTCTACACATCAAAAACAAACTACATGAAAATAACCTAGAAACTGACTATATGGTAAAAGATATTTGCCTATAACACATCAGACAAGAATAAATGGGATTACATGACAGTAAAAAGCTTCTACACATCAAAAACAAACTACATGAGAATAACCTAGAAACCGACTATATGGTAAAATATATTTGCATATCACACATCAGACAAGAGACTGATATCAAACATCTATACAGAGTTGGTACAGATCTACAAAAGAGGCAAAAATAAGTGAAAAAGTGGGCAAAAAACTAAACAGTTTTCTAAAGAAGAGATACATATGGCCCACAGACACATGAAGAAATGCTCCAGTTAACTTATCATTAGAGAAATGCAAATTAAAACTACACTGAAATACCATCTCACACCTGAGAGAATAACTCTGATGTCAACAAATCAGGAAATGATAGGTGCTGTTGAGGTTGTGGAGAAAAGGGAGCTCTGCTACATTGTTGGTGGGCATGCAAATTGGTACATCCCCTTTGGAATCCCATATGGAGTCCTTAAACAAATAAAAATGAAAGTGCCTTCTGATCCAGCAATACCACCCTTGGGCATTTATCCAGTAGACACTCAAACACTAATTTGAAGGGACATATTCACCCCTATGTTCAAAGCTTCATTATTCACAATATCTAAAGAGTGGAAGTAGCCTAAATTTCTATCAACAGATGACTAGCAAAAGAAGTTATGGGATATATATTCCATAGAATACAACTCTGCAGGGAGTCTGGCTGTAGTGCAGCGGGTTAAGCGCAGGTGGCGCAAAGCACAAGGACCGGCATAAGGATCCCGGTTCGAACCCCGGCTCCCCACCTGCAGGGGAGTCGCTTCACAGGCGGTGAAGCAGGTCTGCAGGTGTCTATCTTTCTCTCCTCCTCTCTGTCTTCCCCTCCTCTCTCCATTTCTCTCTGTCCTATCCAACAACGACAACAACAATAATAACTACAACAATAAAACAACAAGGGCAACAAAAGGGAATAAATAAATAAAATAAAATATTTTTTAAAAAAAGAATACAACTCTGCAATCAAAAAAGATGATATTGTGTTCTCCAGAATAAAATGGGTGGAATTGGAGGTGATTATGCTTAATGAAGTAAATAAAGAGATGAAAGACAACTTCCAGATTGTTTCACTGCTATGTGAACCTGCCAAAAAAAAAAATTCAAACAACACAGAAGCAAGCCAGTTCCTTATAAGACTTGTGAGAACTATGGTGGCTATCTTTGATAGGTTGGAGGGTGGAGATACAAACACTGGTGGTGGGTGTGGTGTGGAACTGTACATTATAATCTTATAATCTTGTAACAAAGTATTAATAACAAATAAAAACATTTCAAAAAAGAAAGAGAAGAATCCAACTGAGTTCAGATTTACCCTCAGTGCTGAATTATGGTATCTAACTACTCTTGTGATTTTCAGCTCCTCAAAACAACATTGTATAGCCAGCCATCTACTCAAAGGAATTATAAATATTCTGTAATGTTTAATAAAATACTGGTACTTTCCCTCAAAAAAGTAATACATTCACCTTCTTCACCTCATCTTGAGCCTTCAAAAAATCATATTAAATGAGATAAGCCAGAAATACAAGGATGAATATGGGATGATCTCACTCATGATCAGAAGCTAAGAAATAAGAATTGAATGGGAAACACAAAGCAGAAGGAAAACACTTGGATTGGGCTTGGTATATTGCACCAAAGTAAAGGACTCTGGGGGGGGGTGGCTTTCAGATACTGGTGCATGATGGTGGATGAGTACCTAGGTGTGGGGGGTGGCTATAATGTCTTGCATAAAACTGAGAAATTGTACATATCTACCAACAACTGTATTTACTGTTTACTATAAACCATTATTCCCTCCAATAAAAAATTAAAAGAAAAAAAGATTCCACATCCAAGTTATAATGCTAAATCCCAGTAACTGAAGGATACATTAGCACACAAGAAATAATTACACTAAAAACAGCATTTTTCTTTGACTTGGCTGCTAGTAGGATACCTGGTAAAATCGTGAATTGTTTTAATGCCACGAAGATTATCACTGGGGCTCAGTGGCAGCAGTATGAATCCACTGCTCTCAGAGGCCATTTTTTTCTTTTTTCTTTTTTCTTTTTTTCCCTCCTATTTTATTTGATAGTAGAAAAAAAATGGGAGGGGAGGGGGAGATTGAGAGGGAGAGAGAAAGATAGACACCTGAAAATCTGTTTCACCATTTGCATCTCCCCTGCAGGTGGAGAATTGAGGCACTTGGTAATGTGTGTACTCAATGGGGTACACCAATGCCTGACCCCCAAATTGTGCAGTTTTAAGAGTTGCTCTCTCTTGAGAGATGAGTTATAAGAAAAGGAAGGAAGGAAGGAAGGGGAGGGGTGAGGAAAAAGAGAAAAAGAAAAGTGTCTCCTTTTGAAAGAGTAGTAAATGAGAAAAAGGTGACCCTACTAACATTAATAGAAAAAAAACCTCACTCAGTACAGAGAACTAGGATGTCAATCCCATTCACTCCTTAATTAATAGCTAGCCATTGGATGGAAGTGATGGGAGTATCACCTGCATAGTTGTAGCCTGCAGCCTGTCAGTTTTATAACAAGCTACTGATTTTATGTACTTTGCATATATTATCTCTGCATGTACTCATCAGTACTCCTACAAAACAAGAATAGTTTTTTCCAGTTTACTGATGAAAAGGAAACAAGCAACTTATTCCCAGTCATCCTAGGTGAAAGGATTGCTGATACAAATTAAAAAGCTTCTTCACAGCAAAAGAAACCACTACCCAAACCAAGAGACCCCTCACAGAATGGGAGAAGATCTTTACATGCCATACATCAGATAAGAGTTTAATAACCAACATATATAAAGAGCTTGCCAGACTCAACAACAAGACAACAAATAACCCCATCCAAAAATGGGGGGAGGACTTGGACAGAATATTCACCACAGAAGAGATCCAAAAGGCTGAGAAACACATGAAAAAATGCTCCAAGTCTCTGATTGTCAGAGAAATGCAAATCAAGACAACAATGAGATATCACTTCACTCCTGTGAGAATGTCATACATCAGAAAAGGTAACAGCAGCAAATGCTGGAGAGGCTGTGGGGTCAAAGGAACCCTCCTGCACTGATAGTGGGAATGTCAATTGGTCCAACCTCTGTGGAGAACAGTTTGGAGAACTCTCAGAAGGCTAGAAATGGACCTACCTTATGAACCTGCAATTCCCCTACTGGGGATATATCCTAAGGAACCCAACACATCCATCCAAAAAATCTGTGTACACATATGTTCTTGGCAGCACAATTTGTAATAGCCAAAACCTGGAAGCAACCCAGGTGTCCAACAACAGATGAGTGGCTGAGCAAGTTGTGGTCTATATACACAATGGAATACTACTCAGCTGTAAAAAATGATGACTTCACCGTTTTCAGCCGATCTTGGATGGACCTTGAATAAATCATGTTGAGTGAAATAAGTCAGAAACAACAGAAGGATGAATATAGGATGATCTCACTCTCAGGCCGAAGTTGAAAAACAAGATTAGAAAAGAAAACACAACTAGAACCTGAACTGGAGTTGGTGTATTGCACCAAAGTAAAAGACTCTGGGGTGGGTGGGTGGGTGGGGAGAATACGGGTCCATGAAAGATGATGAATGACATAGTGGGGGTTGTATTGTTAAATGGGAATCTGGGGAATGTTATGCATGTACAAACTATTGTATTTACTGTTGAATGTAAAGAATTAATTCCCCAATAAAGAAATTTAAAAAAATTTTAATCTAAGAAAAGCCTCTCGAAAATAATACTAATGACCTATGTGAGGTAGATGTGTTTAGATTCTTTCTCAGATGTCTATAGTCAATTTCATAACAGTATGAATTATCTGTTTATTAGCACTTTCAACTCATTAGTCACATGCTCAGAGCTAGCAGAATTTGAACACAAAGATTTAGGAGAAGTGCTTTGCCTGCAAGCCTTTGCACAGCATATGTGCCCCAGACCCTCAGTCACCTTAAATAGCTTTATTTATTTGTTTGTTTTATTGCCACTAGGGTTATCACTGGGCCTTGGTGATGGCACTACAATCTACTGCTCCTAATTATTTCCTTTTTATAATTTTATTTGATAGAACAGAAAGAAGCAGAGAGGAAAAGAGGACAGAGGGAAAGACAAAGATGGGCACCTGCAGATCTGCTTCACTGCTCATGAAGCTCCCCCCAACCCCCGCCCCCGGCTGGTGGGAAGCTAGGTCTCAAAACTAATTGTATGGACTCAGGCTCACTTCTATACAGCCTCACTTATTTTTTATATTAATTAACTGCTTCACTCAAAGAAAGCCTATGCATAATCTGATCTAATAGTGCAAGACAACTGTGTAGAAATATCGAAAACTTGGATTTCCTGTGGCTTTTTCAACTTGGTGAAACAAAAAAAAGAAAATACCTCTATGTCTTCTTTGCTGTTCCAGGCAACAAGCTGGCACTATCTCTGAACTGAAGGGCCTTGCAATCGCACATTCACTGCAGAAAACAATGAAAGAACACCCAAAGGATGAGACAACTGGCTTAGGTCTCTAGTGCCACAGAAGTTCTCTATGAAAATATCAAAAATTCACATGTGACAACTCTGAATGCATATAGGAAATTCAGTAAGTTCACTAGAAAAGCAAGCATCAGAGTCACCCTCTGTCAGTCCCAGTTCATGGTGCCAGTATGCCAGGCTAGCTTCGCGGTGGGAGAGTGCCAGGAGCCATTTCTCTGCTTGATATATGATAAGCTTTGAGACAATGGAACCCCTCAAGACAAGTGTTAATTCCCCCCTGGGCAGGCCATTTCCCCTTAGGTAAACCATTTATCAGTAATCAAGTGAGTCAACACAAGTGAGTCAACACACAGTTTGGTTTCCACCATTTGTTGCAAGGAACATTCCGCTTTGAAGATTGCTCCCCCTCCCCCCTTCTACAGCATTCCCTCTCCTTCCCCAAAGCCTTATAATGCCTGTGAACACAATAAAATTTTGCAGCTTGATCAGAAACCTGTCTTGCTGTTGTTCTCTCGTGTCTCATGTCCCTTTCATTCCAGGTCTTTTTGGGTTCCTAGCCCCTGTTCACCGCCCTGCTGGTCGGGGCATTCTGGCACCCGGAACGTGGGGCGAAGAAGCCTTCTGGACCTAGGAACTCCGCTGATCGAGAGGGTAGGCCTACCCGAATTCACAGAGTCATCGCGGCCGAGGAAGTAACGCAAAGACTCGTATAGATCGCACGGAAATACCCGACCGTGAGTCGCATCTGGAGGAGAGTGTCACAGCGGCTGAGGTAAGCAAAACCATGGGACATGAATTTAGCAAACAATATTTATTCATTAAAGGACTCAAGGAGTCACTCAAGACATGAGGAACTAGGGTTAAAAAAAGAAAGAATTAAAGAAGTTTTTTAGATTATATTGGAAATATTTGCCCCTGGTTTCCCCAGGAAGGCACTATAGATGAGAAGCGTTGGATGAGAATTGGTGATTGTCTTAATGATCACTATCAGTCTTTTGGTCCTGAACGTGTACCTGTTTCTGCCTTTTGTTACTGGAATTTAATTAATGATATCTTAAAAATTTATAACCACCCTGATATTAAAAACCTTATTACAGAGGGTGAAAAGGTCCTCCGGCAACTTTCTAGTCCGCCGTCCAGGACAAAGTCCCCATCCCCATGCCCTTCTGTGATTATTGATCTTGATCCCCCAGTACCCAGTCAAAATAAAAGCTTCCCAGCACCCGATGAAAGTAAAAGCCCTGTTCCCCTCCCTACAGGTTCCACCTCACTCACTAAAGTTCCCTCCATTGACCCTCCTATTTCTAATTCACAGGAGAATGAAACCTAGCATTCTTTCCCCCCGCCTCTATCCAGTTTTACAAAACCCTCCCTCTCCTGAAGCACTTCCTGGAGGATGAGGCTTTGCTAGAAAAAGAGGCTGCCAAATACAATCCCGATTGGTGTCCTCCTCCCTTTAATCTCTCTCATGAAATCAATCAAACAAGACGTTCTCTTTAACTTAAAAGAGAACCAGTACACACTTTTGATAAAAATTTAATGATTTGTTTCTTTAAAACTGTAAAATGTACCTTAGCCCAGAAAAAGAATTTCAAAGATTTTTCTCTGCCCGGCAGCGGTAAACTGAGCCCGCCTGTTCCACCCGCACAGCCAATCACGGCACAGAGCTCCTGCTCCACAGATTGGCAAAGACTGCAGTCAATCATTCCCTAGCCACTAACGCCCCTCCTGGGGGGGGGGTAGATAGTCTGTGAGTTAGGAATCCAAAAACCAAAGCGGTTTTTCAAAGGGAAAATTTTTCTGTTCACCAAGAATGTATGTTTTAAGTCTGTGCTAACCTTGTTTTCATTAATGTGTGTTAACCCCTAAGTAACTAAAGTTTGTTTTAAGTTTTAAATAAGATTTAGTTAAGCTAAATGTGGTTTTAAAGATCCCGACTCATAGAGTTGGCACACCTTTACCAAAGTAAAATATAGGACAGTTTCGTCCTTCTGATAGCTAATATCAGAATCAATTCATTAGTTAAAAGATTTTATCAGGGAGTTGGGCTGTAGCGCAGTGGGTTAAGCGCAGGTGGCGCAAAGCACAAGGACCGGCATAAGGATCCCGGTTCGAACCCCGGCTCCCCACCTGCAGGGGAGTCGCTTCACAGGCGGTGAAGCAGGTCTGCAGGTGTCTATCTTTCTCTCCCCTCTCTGTCTTCCCCTCCTCTCTCCATTTCTCTCTGTCCTATCCAACAACGACAACAACAATAATAGCTACAACAATAAAACAACAAGGGCAACAAAATGGAATAAATAAATAAATTAAATATTAAAAAAATTATAAAAAAAGATTTTCTGAGATATCTAGGCATGGTAAAATGCCTCTATAGTCTCTCTCACTCTTGTAAAAATTGTAAATATTACCAGCACCCCAATACCAACTGCCACTGTTTGTTAATTTGTTAATTCCATCCTTGAACTGACTTTCTAATAACCCAGTCAGTGTAGAGCAGTGGCCTTGCCAGGAAAAAAAGGGTTAAACATATTCCTGGCCTGATAAAAAATATTTATTCAACAGATGTGATTCAACAAAATTATTTAGTGTAAAATGGTCATCTAAAAGAAATGTTAACAGTAAAAATTTATTTTAACATTTCAGCTATAAGGTTATGTTAGCTTATAAGGTATGTTAGCTTTTTAAGTTACCTATCCAAATCAAAGTGAAAGATCAATTAAGTTGTGTACCCACCCTTGTTCATAGCTGCCCTAAGGGTGTGATAGCTTTGTGATAAACAAAGATCCAACAAACAAAGTTTAACATTTTACTTAAAATTGTTTAAGACTGGCTTGGGTTAGTAAAAGATAACACAATGGTTATGTTAGTTATTTACATGCCAGAGGCTTTTGCACTGGTTTTCCTCTTTATATCTTTCTGCTTTTAAAAATTATCTTGTTTGTTTTAAGACACTGCCAGAGGTTTATTCTTGATAAATTAAAGTAATAAATGGTGTTTTTGGTCTGATAGATTTGTTTTGGCAAATCCTGATTTAACAAAATTAGTATTTTGAACATTTAAGCCATGAGGTTTTATTTTAGCCTTTTAAGTTGCCATATTAGAGTTCTAAGGAACAAAATCTATTAAGAGTTTTATATCTATGCTTACTCATGATAGCCTTGTGATGAGTAAAGATCTTAGTAAACTAAAGTTATAGTATTGTACTTAAACTGTCTAATCAGTTTAAAATAATGCTAAAAAATGGTAAACATTTTATCATGTCAACACATTAGGTATTGACTTTCTATAACATATTGGTATATTCTAATAAAGAGCCTTCTAAAATCATAGAAAAAACCTCAAGCCAATTCTAACCATTAGATCATCAATTAACTTGGTACAAGTTCTCTCCCTAAGTAAATAATTATAGGTACATCTGCACATGAAGAACTGACTGCTTATAAGGTAAGATTTAAAACTAAACATTTTTAATTTTTTATTTATGGGTGTGTGATGACTCCTAAAGTCACTCATATCCTAAAATTTTTCTCATTTATTTACAAGCCTCTTAAAATTGTAACGCTTGACCTGCCATAGTGAGAGCACTTTACTTGCTCCTGCATTGTTTAATTAATATCTTGCTATTCAGACTTTTAAGATTAATCTCCATTGATAAAAGCCAATGCTCTCTGACAGATTGATGTTATTCACCTGCCCATGTTTTAGTAAACAAAAACACTTTTTTCTTTCTCAGTTGGTATTTTTTCTAAATTTATGTGGGCTACAGCTCAAACAAGAAAAACTAAAACCCTTAAGCTAAATTAATAAAAAAAGAAGGGGAGTGCACCCCCAGTATTCAGTGGGCTAAAGTGTCAATGAAGTAACATACTAATCCTTCTTAATATTTACAAAAATTCTAATTGTCCATTTATTATATCTCATTGACAAAGCCACCCACTTTTCCAGTCATAGAGACATATTTCCTTTTTCTCTTTTTCAACACTGGATGTCCATGTTTGTTTTCCTTTTATTATGGTGGATGACATTATTGCTCTTGCAAAATCCACAGAGTCCCTGTTGGCAAGTCCTTACCACAAAGGACGCCATGGCAGTATATAGTCCAGCTAACCTCACCAGCCTATCCAAGTCTTCTCTTTCTGCTGACCTACCACTGCTGACTTCATCTTTGCATGCTTATTGACTGCTCACTTTTCTCAAAATATTCCTCGATGTTCAAGGAACTTCACCTTGACTTCTAATGTGTATGCACCTCCTCTGTGTTTTGGTAAACACCATCCTATATTTTCATGTCAATTCTTCTCTACCTGGTCCTTGCCTCCTAGTTTTGCTTGTTCCACAGCTGACCCTCTATGAAGAAGAAAAATTTCATCAGTTGGTGCTGACCAGACCAGACATGTTGTGTTTCTTCCCCTGGACATCACATCCACTGACTGCTTCCCTTAGACTTGCTGGTGGCACGCTAGGACACTTTATATATTCCTCCCATGAATTTTCTGACAAATTACAACAGGTTATAGACTCCACCACAAATAGTCTTGAGTCACTACAGAGCCCCAAATGGAACCCTTATTAGTCTTTTGTTAATGATTACCTTAAGACCCTTTATTTTTAATAAGATTACTGATTTTATAAAATGGCAGATTGACTCCTTGGCATCAAAACCTTTGCAAATACATTATCACAGACTTGATTTGGCTGACAGAGGCTTGGCTGAACCTGAGGATGACAGACCTCCTTTTCGGATGGCATAAAACTCAGAATTATGCATCGAGACATCCAACCTTGGCAGGGCAAGGACAGCAGTAAGGGGTGCAAGGCAAAGCACTGCAGGGGGAGGACCCTATCAGCTGCCTCTGAGTCCCCCGTGAAGCAAACTTTATTTGCATGGAGGTTGGTGTCAGCAACAAAAATTGTTTCCCTAGAAACTGTGGCTCTGCCTCCCCTCCCCAAAAAGACACTGAGAGCCTTATAAGATGCGGGAAGGTTGGTTTTGCACCCACCCCGCGGGAGGAATCGGGTCAATACTTCCCTCCTCTGGTTATGTCCACCAAACCTGCTGTTAGGGTCTCCGCTCCTCTCCCCCAATTGCCGCCTCAATTTAAAATTATAACAAAGGGAGGATATGCCAGGAGCCATTTCTCTGCTTGATAGATGATAAGCTTTGAGACAATGGAACCCCTCAAGACAAGTGTTAATTCCCCCCTGGGCAGGCCATTTCCCCTTAGGTAAACCATTTATCAGTAATCAAGTGAGTCAACACAAGTGAGTCAACACACAGTTTGGTTTCCACCATTTGTTGCAAGGAACATTCTGCTTTGAAGATTGCTCCCCCTCCCCCCTTCTACAGCATTCCCTCTCCTTCCCCAAAGCCTTATAATGCCTGTGAACACAATAAAATTTTGCAGCTTGATCAGAAACCTGTCTTGCTGTTGTTCTCTCGTGTCTCATGTCCCTTTTATTCCAGGTCTTTTTGGGTTCCTAGCCCCTGTTCACCGCCCTGCTGGTCGGGGCAGGAGAGAGACGACCAGGGACTCATGGCTGAGTGGAGAGCAGTATTTCTTTATTGACGTGGAACACAGCGCAGTCTAAGCTATCTCTAATCACAATCTGCTCCTTCTCTATCTTTCCTCTCTCTCCTCCAGTGGAAGAGTCAGGAACCAAGGAAGTACATAGGATAGGGGGCAGGAGAAGGAAGAAGCGTGAACTAGCAAGGACTAAACCAAAGTCTCCCAGAGGCAGGGGGAGTGAGACCAAACCAATGTAACATAATGAGCATGTAAACAGACCACAATCTCAAGCAATGTAACAAAAGAGATCCCAGAAGCAGAAGTAGAAGGATACCAACAATTCCCCCTTTTCTTTTTAACTAATTGACCATAGTATCAGGAGTGTGGGGTGAACAGAAACCTCTACCAAACAAGCATTTTCAGAAAAAAAAAAAAAAACTGGCAGTAAGCGAGCAACAAGAACCAGTGTGATGCCAAGGGAAGGCCTGAGGGGGGCGTTTCTTGCCTCTGTTGGCAAGGCTTATCAAGCTAAAGGACATTTCCTGCCTCTGTGGGCTTCTCTTGCCTCTGGGGCATTTCTTGCCTCAACGGACGTTTCCTACCTCTGTGGGCATTACCTAGCAAGGAGGGGGAGTATTGCCTATAGAGTCCCAAGGCAGCTGGCTGCAGTCAGTCTTTGAGAAACCCAGCAGTGTAAAGGGAAGCTGCTGTAGTTTCTAAGGGGTGTACCAGTGAGTCCGACAGAAGTGCCAGTCCATAGCAGATGTCCATGGAAGAAATGCCAGGGAGTGAAAAGTTGCATGAAGAGGGTCAGCCGCTGGAATTCCGCTTTTCTGTAGAGAACTTGACAGCTGCAATTTACTTGTGAGAAAAAAAAATAAAAATTGTAACAAGTTAGAAGTTTACTATAATTGATAACTAGATGATTATAATTGGTTTAAGTATCTTTATAAATTTGGAAAGTCTTTGTCATTTTATTTTAAGGCTCCTTAACCAATTTAAGCGCAATAAAATGTGGTAAGGCAAAGAACCATTGTTAGAGCCTCAGGCATGAGAATCATTAGCATAACCATTGTGCAATTTATAGTTCCTAATTGAGAATGTATTTGAGAGCTTTACATATCAATAATGTCTTTTTTTACCTTTTGTTAAACATGTATAAGATGGAGCCACACCCTAGGTGTGTGCAGGTTTTTTAGACCAAATTAAAGATATATTGATTTTTAACTAATTTTTACCTCAGACTTTAAATGTAAGTTAATTTTACCTTTATGAGAATTATGTTGAAAACTTGTTTCATTTAACTTTGCCTGGTAAGAATGTAGCCTTAAAGTTACATTTCTAACCTTAAAATTAATGTTTACCAAACTTCAAACACACACATAAACATGGTCTTTAATACACAAGGAGAAAAACTTTTGTTACGAAGACATGTCATTTTAAACACGAATTTAGATCTGTACTGTCTTAGTTGTTCGGGGTGTGCATTGTCTGGCGGTGGCCTCTTGCCCAACTTCACCTCCAGGAAGTGCAGGGTGTGATCACTGCACGGATGTCTGCATATTCTAGCTCCTCTGCCATCAGAGCTGAGCTGGGGATCTTGGCCAGGGGGCCCAGTCCCGGCAGGGAGCCCATGGTCTCTGGGTGGTCCAGGATCTTCCCAGACACCATAGCAAGAGGACGGGCAGGCTGGCCATGTGGAAGGCGCAAGCCAAGGTGCCCTGGGGCGGGGACCAGGATGGGCTGAGCTCTGCCCACCATGCCCACCTCCCTGATCCCAGCAGCTGAGCAGTGTGAAGGGAGCCCACGCCCAGCACCCAGCATCATGCAGCGGCAAGCAGGCTCCTGCAGGCAGGTGGTGGGCGGAAACCAGAGTGTGAAGAGCAAAGTGTTCCAGAGACAGAGAAACTGTCTCATGAAGAAAGGGAAGAGGCCTTTGGAAACCTCTTCATAAGTAGAAAAATAGCCCATAGTGGATAGGTAGCCAAATGTCTTCACTTATCTGGGGGATGGGCAGGTTAGGCCCCACGTTGGGCACCATATGTCAGTCCCAGTTCATGCTAGCTTCGTGGCAGGAGATAGACAACCAGGGACTCATGGCTGAGTGGAGAGCAGTATTTCTTTATTGACATGGAACACAGCGCAATCTAAGCTATCTCTAATCACAATCTGCTCCTTCTCTATCTTTCCTCTCTCTCCTCCAGTGGAAGAGTCAGGAACCAAAGAAGTACGTAGGATAGGGGGCGGGAGAAGCAAGAAGCATGAACTAGCAAGGACTAAACCAAAATCTCCCGGAGGCAGGGGGAGTGAGACCAAACCAATGTAACAGAATGACCATATAAATAGACCACAACATTAAGCAATGTAACAGAAGGGATCCCAGAAGCAGAACTAGAAGCATACCAACAACCCTCTGTCTCAATGTGCATTCTAATTAGGTTTATTTTCATAAGAGTTTTTACCAAGTAAGTAATGATTCTATTTCCTCCTTGGACCCAAAATACATGAGAAGCTAAGGTAGAAGCAAATTCTGCTTTAAGAGGGATAGGGAACAGCAGGCAATCTCAGAGCTGAACTTCTCTTAAGATTAGAATGCCCTCTGTGGGTATGAAATGAAACCAGCAAGTGCTGTGAACTTGCTAAAGCAGGAGATGCAAATGGAGATTCAAAGAGACCAAAATTCAAATATTTCCCTAATGGAGAATTTTATAGTACATAGATTTCATCTAAATAGTTTATATAGAAAAATGACACACCATGAAAAAGCAAAGGTTGACTAAATCTAGCCATAAAATCCCTTGTCAGCATCAACCTATATATGTTCTATTATGGAAACGCCCATAGAAAAAAATTCCAATTGTATTAGTCTTGAACATACAGTCTACATAGTGTGTGATTTCACACAAAAGTCCTACAGGAGATAGCTTAACCTGATAAAGTACCAATCGGCATGCCTGAAGCCCCAGAGATTGCAGATACAACCTCAGACACCATTTATGCCAGAGCTGAGAACTGCTCTGGTGTCTCTCTCTCTGTGTCCTTCTGTCTCTCTCTTACATTCTGTTTCTCACAATAAACCAATAAGATAAGTGTTCTTTGTTCAGGAAGATAAATCTATATACATTCTTTGTATGTGTGAAACGCAAGTTTGATCACCAGCATAACATAGGATGGAGCAGAGCTTTGTTCTATTATCTCTTAATACAGACATATCTATTTTAATGTTAAAAATACAAATGCTCTAGTCTCCAAATTTTTCCTTTCAGACTCTTCTGCTTCCTACATTTTCCATATAGTAGTTCTGTACCTATCACAGGGTAGGAAATAGTATTCCTAAATATCATGTGGCTACATTACACTATCTGAAACAAATACAGTTCGGTAAGTCTTTGTTCCTACCATGACTTTTTTTATTTTTAAAACTAATTTATAAAATAGAAAATATTAACAAAACCTTAGGATAAGAGGGGTAAAATTCCACACATTTCCCATCACCAGAGCTCCATATCTCATCCCCTCCAGTGGAAGCTTTCCTATTCTTTATCTCTCTGGGAGCATGGACCCAGGATCATTATGGGGTAAGAAGGTAAATAAAGGAAGGCCTGCCCTCAAGAAATTCAACACCAACAAATTCATAGACATATATTTCTTTCCATTAAAGTTCTGGGTAGTTCATCCCTTCTCTGGCTCTTCAGTAATTAGGAGTTGTGTACATTATTGGGAAAGATAGTTTTCTATTTTGTATAGACATTTTTAATCATCTTCTGCTCAAAAAAAAGCGGACTGATTTTTTGTCACAACTAGGACTGCCATTCCTGGTCAACTTTTTCAGAAAAGGAAGACAGAAAGATATGGAAAAAGATACTACAGAACTAACGTCCCCTCCAGTGTGACTGAGGCTCAAACCTAGGTCACTATGGCAAAGCATGCCCCCAGTCAGGTAAGCAATCTTGCTGGCCACCGAATAAATTTTTTAAAGAAGTGTCATTATAAATTCATTCTAAGATTAAACTAGTGTCAAGAAACACCCTTGGGACAGCTCACTTAACTTAAACTTGTTCTATTTCACTTGATAAAAATGGGGAAAAAATGAGAAATACTGATATATTTTCTTAAGTTATACTTTTTAAATTATACTTTTTAAACTTTTTATACTCATTATACTTTTTAAATTTCAAATACATTCAAAATACAATATTTACTTAAATTAACATACTTATATTAACCAACATTATAGTTAATAAATATAACAGTGGGAATGAAATGATAGAATTTGTCCATTCAAGCTATTTAATTCAAGTAAAGAAAGATACACAAAAACTGCACAGTTAACTAATCATCCCACAATCCCCAAGGTCAATAAGCCAGCTGTGTAGAAGATGGTTTCCTAAGTATTGGGTCAGCTGGAAACACTCGCTTTGGCTACAGTGCCCAAGAGCTGGAAAATCTATGCCCTGTGCTACAGAGCTATCCAAAGAGAATGTCAATGAAGTAAAGAAAATAGAAAACCACAGTTAAGAAATCAGTGTAGAATTTCTACAACTGGAGAACTCCTTTTTTACATACATATTTTATGTACAAGCATGAAAGTCAGTACTTGAGTAAATTAGCATAAGGTTAAAATAGATAAATGATAAATGAAAAGATTTCTTCAACTATCTATTCATTCATCTCATAACTATTCACTGGGAAGCTAATAGGTTCTAGACACTTGATTTGGTGCATCCTAGTGTTCACACATTCTGATAAAACAATATCCAGAAACTCCTTAGAAATAAAAATCTTTTCTCCTCTAAAATAAAGGATTTTTAATAATATGGAAAACATTCTACATTTTTCTAATCTTTTTTTTTTCCAGAACACTGCTCAGCTCTGATTTGTGGTGGTGCTGTGGATTAAACCTAGGACTTTGGTGCTCCTCTTTGCATAACCATTATGCTACCTAACCCCACACCATTTTTCTAATCTTACAGAGCAATCACAAGATCTGGCAAAGTGGTTTGCACATGTCAATAAACACATGAATTTTAACTTTATGTTCTAAGAACTCTTGATTGGTTTCAAAGATGTAAAAAGTAGCATTAATCTACATATTAGATTATACATTCTAAACTATAAGATCTAGTTTTGTAAGGTGATCTCACTCTATGGAGAAGTTGAGAAGTTTAATAAGAAAAAAAAGGGGATCAGGGCCAGGCAGTGGCACACCTGGTTGAGTGCACATGTTACACTGTGCCAAGGACTCAGGTTCAAGCCCCTGGTCAATTTTTTCATTTAGGTGAACATGATCAAGAGTAATATCAATCCTAAACATGGGTAACCTTGGTGAGTTAAAGATCTTACTGTATGCAGACAGCTGACTGCAGGAACAGTTTAAATTTCTTGAAGTGGGACCACCTGGATGAGGGAAAAAAACAAAATGTGAAACTCTCATAAGCAGGGAATAGTAAATTTACACAGGAGCTCAAATCCCAGATAATCCCAATCTTCCACAACAAAAAGAAAAAAAAAAATCACGAAAAGATAGAAGTGGAAGAGTTTCCACATGTAGTCCAAAACAAGATGCCCCCCAAACACATTACATTCGCAACAGAATCACCAAACATCAATTTAATTCTGTGAACTAAAAAAAGGCCCATTGCTTTTCAAGATGGCCTACTGCACTGATGAATAACTTATTTTTAGTAAAATCTTTATTTCTAAATTAAGTCAAAACTCAGTGGTATGTGGTTCTAAATCTAATTTGGGGCCAATAGTCATTCTCCAAATGCTGAGTAAATAAGTAATGAATAAATTAACAAGTAAAGATTAATTGGTGATATGGCAAAAGTAACAACTTGAAATTTTAAGTTAAATATGATAGCTCTAAATAAGTAAGAACTTAATTCCATTCAATTACTATTTCTTAAATAGGCATGAATTGGATAGAAGAACTATGAAATAAAGCATGAAAAAAAAAACTCATGGAAATGTACAGCAAATCCTAACCATAGGATTTTCAATGTAAACCAAACTCCCAAATAACTTGGTTATAACAATAACTATCTATTGCCTTCTTAAACTCTAGGATAGCAGGAACCTTCCTATAAAGCCCATCTTCCTCCCAGTCCTGGAACCTTGGCTGGAGCTTGGCTCATTTTTCTTCATGCTTCTCTTGATCCATACCATTTGATACTGAATCTGATGATCTCAACCAAATCAATGCAACCAGTACCACCTCAACAAGTTTCACTTAAGACTGTGTCCAGAGATGCCAGGCCTGGGATGTTAACCCTTCAGCTCCATTACTCTGGTGAGACCTTTCCTAGCACATAGGACTCCTTAATTCCATTTTGGGTATCACACTTCGTCACAAAGCTACACAAAATAGATATAGATCAGAACCCATGAGATAAGGCACATGTACATGTTTACATAAGTAAGGGGAAAATATATACCTTAAAATAAAAGTGCACAATAATTTGTAGTGACTCAAGAAGTGCAACAAGCAAGTAGAAAGACAAAAAAGAGGGAAAAAGACACCATAAAGTACTTAATCAAGTAGTTTCTACTTAGACTTAGATAGCCTCCTCACTCATATTATAAACACATTAAAAAGTATTCAGAATGGTCAAATCACCTGTGACAGGAATTTTAAAAATGAAATGAAGAGCTAGAGATAGTACACCAGACGATTTGTATGTGACTAATCCCAGACTCTATCTCCAGCACTATCAACTGCCAGAGTGAGCAATGCTCTGTTAAATAATAAATAAATAAATTAATTAATTAATAATGATTGTTGCAGAAAAGACATTCATTTGGGAACTGTTTCAAATATAAAAAAATCTTGTCAATTTTTTAAAGAGGAGATATGCATGGCCCACAGATATATGAGGAAATGTTCCATTTCACTTAGCATTAGAGAAATGCAAATCAAAACTGCACTGAGATTCCACCTCATACTAGTGAGAATGGCCTTCATCAACAAAACAAGAAACGACAGGTGCTGGCCAGGTTGTGGGGGGGAAAATGAACTTTGTTACACTATTGGTAGGAATGCAAACTGGTGCAGTCCCTTTGGAAGACTGTATGGAGAATCCTTAAACATAAAACTGTAAAACAGCAATATCTAAAGGGTATGCAAACTCTAATTTGAAGGGACATATACACTCCTATGTTACATTATGTGTATTATTCACCATAGCCAGAGTGGAAACTGTCTAAATACATATGGACAGATGACTAGCTAAATAAATTATGGGATATATACTCCATGGAATACTGCTCTGCAATTAAAAAAAAAAGATGATACTGTGTCCTTTGGGACAAAAATAGATGGAACTAGAGGTTACTATGATTAGTAAAATAAGAGGTGAAAGACAACTACCAGATGGTTTCACTACTATGTAGACTCTAGAGAACTGAAACATATGAACTTGTGAAAGAAAGAAAGAAAGAAAGAAAGAGAGAGAGAGAGAGAGGAGGGAGGGGAATGAGAGAGAAAGAAAGAAAGAAAGGAGGGGAATGAGAGAGAAAGAAAGAAGAAAGAAAGAAAGAAAGAAAGAAAGGAGGGGAATGAGAGAGAAAGAAAGAAGAAAGAAAGAAAGGAGGGGAATGAGAGAGAAAGAAGAAAGAAAGAAAGAAAGAAAGAAAGAAAGAGAAAGAAAGAAAGAAAGAAAGAAAGAAAGAAAGAAAGAAAGAAAGAAAGAAAGAAAACAAGCTGTCTCTAAGACTTTATGAGAACTATAGTGGTCATAATTGGGAAGGTGGGGATACAGAACTTTGGTGGTGGGTGTGGTGTGAAACTATACCTGTAATCTTACAGTCTTGTAAACCATTATTAATCCCAAATAAAAAAATAGTTTGTAATAATAATAAAAAAGTAAAATGAAACAAAAATAAAGAAAACATCAGGATAATGAGGCCTTTTGTCACATGACACAAAGTGGGGGACCTCAGGAGGGTTCTGCTACAGGCTGGCAGGAAAAATAAGGGACCATAGGCATTCATTCAGCTCCCTCTAATAAATAAGTAAATATCTTGTATTATTAAGTGTCTGAGTACTGGTGGCACCAGATGTTCAAATAGGACCCTGCCCACCTCCTAGGTAGCTGACAAAGATATTTCTGGGGGACAGTGCTCTCTGCTTGCTTTGTACAAGAGCCTGTTATATAAACTGAACTGAATGATAATGATCTACCCCAGTATATAAACTGAATGATGTTTGATAACAAGCCTTGTTATCAAAAAGTTGATTCTAATTCTAGTCTAATGTCCTCATCTAAAATTTCAGCTATTTTAAAAGATGAAATGTTTCAGCAATCTGAAAAGAAACTAGAGGAAATGTTATCTATTTCAATACTCAGAAACTTTGTCTGCATTGGTGAAATGACAATATTTTTAGTAATTTTTTCTTGTTTGTCATTTTCTATTAATGGGCTTTCTTTGCTTTAGGAAAAACAAAAAAAATAAGAAAAACTTAATTTAGGAAACGGAAATGAATTAGGAATTATTTCTGTAGCATAGACCCCTGGCATGTACTCTCTCTCAGGTACACAGGCTTTTTTTGAAGATTTACTTTTTTCTGAGCATACTACACTTGAACTGTGATGTCCTTCCATTAATGTACTGGTTCTCAGCCCTGCACGACACCAAAAGCACCAGTAACAAGTATCAGGATAAATGTACATGTACATAAAAACTACATTGAGGGGCCGGGTGGTGGTACACCTGGTGCAGTGCACATGTTACAGTGTGCATGCTCCTAGTACCCATTTGCAGGAGGAAAGCTTTGCAAATGGTAGTGTTGCAGGCGTCTATCTCACCCCCTTCCCTCTCGATTTCTGGCTGTCTCTGCCTAATAAATAAAGGTTAAAACAATTGAGATCCACTTCACACCTACAGGAATGGCCTATATCAAAAAACAGAGAATTATGTGTAATGATAAGAAGAAAAAGGAACTCTATACATGTTGTGGGACTATAAACTGGTGTGATTACTAGAGAAAACAGTATGGAGAATCCTTAAAATGGAAACACCTTATAATCCAGCAATACCACTCTTGGTTATATATCTAAAGAACATAAATACTAATATGAACAGACATATGCACCCCCTATGTCCATAGTTACATTATTCATGATAAACAAATTGTTAGTATTGTCCTTTAAACTGAAGGAAACTGGAGACACTGAAATGTTAAGGGATGTGTTTAGAGTTACGGAGCACTCTTCTGACCCAACAAGGACATAATTCAGTAAGTATTCCCTGACTCAAAACTCTCATTCTCTTGAGAAAAAGTCTCAAGTTCCTCCGTATAGATTTTAGGAGTGGGTTAGATACCAAGAGAAGTTCTGTCATTCTTGTAATGCAACGACCCACTTTTATGTTTTGAGTATCAATACCGTGAGTTGACAGTGGGACCCATGGAAACTGAGCGGTCTCCAGACCACTACATGGAGTTTGTTGCTGCCCAGTCTCAAGCCAGAGGAAGCAGAAATTGTTAGCCAAGCAGCCCCTTGGGGATTTGCCAAGCCCAAGTTTCTCTTCCCACCCACAACCTCCACCTTCCGGTCCCTGACTGGGTGGAAGCCAACACTCAGCAGGGTCTCCGGACAGAGGCTGGCCAGGTTGCCTGGTACACAGCAGACAAGCCAGGCTACGCCACGCCTTTCTAAGAGCCAAACCTCAAGACCCGTCTGGGGCCTGGGGTAGGGGCAGGTGGCTGTTTGCAGAAATCTCAGCACTCAGCATTGTCTGAGGAGGAACACAACTGCGCCTGCTGACTCCTCTCCCAATCCATGCTCCCTGCTTCAGTTTCCTGCCCCTAGCAAGGAATGCTTTGTGCCAGACTGGAAACATTCAGAACTACACCCCCTCATTACTAAGCCCTCATTAGGGCTTAGCGGGCGGCTTTCATACTTCTTGCACACCCGAGGTTGACAGTTCGATTCCCATGTGGGGTTGTCCTCCCCGCTGCCATCCTCCCGAATGTCACCCGCCTCCAGCCTCCTACCTGCACTGTGGTGCCCATGGTCACCGGACAGAACACGCTGGGGATCCCTGTCCAGCAAGCGCTCCGCCTGCTCCTCCTGCTCCATATCCACAGCTTCCAGCTACCCAGCAGCTAGCAGACTCGGCCCACTGAGGGGAAGCAGGCAGCTGAGCAGGACAGGAAGTGGGGAGGCTGCTGAGGGCTGGGAGGTGCTTGCTGTCCCCACTAGTCCATTTCCTTTCTAACCTCAGCCCCAACACATTTCGATCACACACACACACTCACGTTCTCTCTGTGTGTGTCTCTCTCTGTGTGTCTCTCTCTGTGTCTCTCTCTGTCTCTCTCTCTCTCTCACACACGTGCTTGCTTGGGGACAACAGGGCGACCGCTATTGGTCGACCCCTATTCCCTGCAATCTGAAAGTTTGCTTCTCCCATTTCTAGAGGAACTTGGGGGGAAGTATAGGAAGTATTAGCTACTAGGCGACCCTATGCTTGAGGTCTAGGAGAGCATTGCATCATCACCCAGACTTGTAGTTAGGGAAGTGACCAAAGGGTGGAGTAAGAATGAGAGGTACTCTTATATGTGATTAGTATATTAGTACAAAAGTGAGTGACAGAAGACACTGGGAAAGAAAGAAATGGAAGCAATAATCAAAAACAAAATGTGAACCTAACTTTTTAATTATTATTTAATCATCAGGCAGCTCTGGATATCACAGAGTGGACCCTCTATGTTAGGCAGCAGTCAAGAATCAGGCTGTGGTCCACAGGAGCTCCTATCCAGTCCCCTCACCTTTTTTTTTTTTTGCCTCATTCACCCCCCTATGATAGTACTTACTAGAAATGGTTTTTGCCCTCAAGAAGCTCACCTCCTACCAGGAAGATCAGCATGTGCATTTAAACTAAATGTATATTTGAGCATGTGTATTTAAAATTAAATAATAATATGTGTTGGTATATAATAAATGTCAGTTCAGGATTGTAAAAAGAAGTACCATGGGGGGTTCCCAGAAGATGGTGGACTGAGAAGCTGCTAGTGGCTTGAGCTCTGACCACATCTCCTGGAAACGGTAGGATTTTCTGTCTTTAGTAGGCCAGTCAATAAGGGGTCCTAGCGGTCACACCAAGGAGGTGACTATAACTTAATTTGGGTTAAAAAATAGAGTAGAAAAAAAGGGAAAATTTTTTTCTTTTAAATTATTATTCCCAAAGTGCACCTTCTCCCCCTCCCCCCCATAACCAGTCCCTAGGGACCAGCTCCTAGCAGGCTCCCCTGCTGAGCTTCTTTCTTTACCAAGATTCCTGTCCCACCAGGGAGTATCATTCATTCTAAGTCTATTCCATTCTGAAACCTCTGGCCTTTTTTCTTTCTCAGTAGCCAACCCCTCCACCCCACCCCACATAGCTAATTAAATAATTAAAATAAATAAATAAACCTTTCCTTTCACCGCTCTTTTATTACTGTTATTTTTCTTATCTTTTTCTTTTTTCTCTCTTTCTTTTTTTTTTCTTTTTCTCATTCTTGTCATCCTTTCTTCCTTAATCTTACAGCTTCCAAAGCCACAGGCCCTATCCCCCACACCACCAAACAGTGTGCTTTCACTGAATTCACTGATACACGTTTAGGAATTATTTGGGGGAAGAATTCTGACTCAGAGTGGACTCTCACTGTGAGTATCTCTGCTCAACTTCCCTTCCTCCTTTAGCTACCCCTAGAATATACAGTGGATAGTCTATTTGCATAACTGTCTACTTCAGCTATCCTTGTCTAGTCCTGAGGTTTTTTTTTAATTTGTTTTTTTGTTTGTTTTCTTTCTTAACAATCAGCTGCCACTGCTCACGAGGTTTGAGGTAATCTGGGACAGGGTTTTTATTTACCCTGCTCTATTTTATTATTAATATTATATAAAGGCATATATCTTCCCCCCCTTTAGGTTGATCAGAATTAACTCTTAGGGTATCTTTCATTGCTAGGGTAGTGGGCATCTTATAAATTGTGGGAGGAACTTGTCTCGTTACTCCAACCTCCTCTACAGACTCTCCCCTTCCTCCTCCTAGCTAATTAAAAAAATTAAATTAAAAATAAAGTAATCAAAAAACACTTTCCTTTCACTGCTCTTTAATTACAGCTCTTTTTCTTATCTTTTCTCTCTCTTGTTTCTTTTTTCTTTTCTTTTTTTTCTTGTCATACACTTCTTCCTTCTTCTTTGCCTTTCTGAATTTGTGAATAATCTTGGGGAAGAAATCTGACTCAGAGTGGACTATGTGTGTATCTTTGCTCTACTTCTCTTTCTCCTCTTGTTACCACTAGAATATACAGTGGATAGTAGATTTGCATAACTGTCTACTCTTGCTATCCCTTCTTTCTTTTCTCTTTCTTCTTCACTGGGATTTGGTTACTATTTTTTCATGGACTGCAGACATGGTTTTGCTAACTGGTAGTGATTAAACTGCTTCAATACTTGCTTCAGTTGCTATTGTAATTCCTGAGGTTGGTGAGTGCAATTGTCATAAAGGTATTTAGTACAGTGTTGCTTGTAGTCAAGACACAACAACTGAGGAACAACAGAGAATAAAAAAAGAAACACATAAATAAAAAAATGGGTAGATCAAAAACAAATAAAACTGCTACTCCAATGAATGAAGACAAGAGCACAGAAGAAACTACAAATCAGCCAGAAGTAACCATAGATAAGAAAAGTATGCAAGCAATAATAAACTAATTAATCACAGAAATGAAAACAACATTGGAGGAAGGAAATGGCAGTATTAGGGAAACAACAGTTGAGACCCCCCAAGAAAAATACTGATAATCTTGAGGCAATTAGAGAACTGAAAGCTGAAATAGCTGAACTGAAGAAAGAAGCTGAGGGAAGGGAAATCAGACTAACAGAAGCAGAAAACAGAAATAGTCAGACAGAGGATGAGTTAGAGAAAACTAAGAAAGAGGTGAAAGAGCTCAAAAAGAGATTGAGCGACACTGAAAACAACAACAGAGACATATGGGATGATCTCAAAAGAAGTAACATTCATATAATTGGCCTGCCAGAGGAAGAAAGAGAGGAAGGGGAAGGAAACATTCTAGAGGAAATAATAGAAGAAAACTTCCCGTACCTAAATAACAAAAGAAAATCAAGATTCAAGAGGCCCAGAGAGTTCCAAACAGAATCAACCCAGACCTGAAGACACCAAGACACATCATAGTCACAATAAGAAGGAGTAAGGATAAAGAAAGGATCCTAAAGGCTGCAAGAGAGAAACAAAAAGTCACATACAGGGGAAATCCCATAAGATTATCTGCAGACTTCTCCACTCAAACTCTAAAAGCCAGAAGAGAATGGCAAGATATCTATTGAGCCATGAATGGAAAAGGGTTTCAACCAAGGATAATATATCCTGCTAGACTTTCATTCAAACTAGATGGAGGGATCAAAACCTTCTTAGACAAACAACAGTTAAAGGAGGCAACCATCACCAAACCGGCCCTGAAAGAGGTTCTAAAAGACTTCTTATAAACAAGAACATCACTATAAACTTGCCATATATCAGAGCAAATAAAAATTCATTGAACAATGGCACTACAATACATTAAATCCATAATATCAATAAATGTCAATGGCTTAAACTCACCCATCAAAAGGCACAGAGTGGGGGGATGGATCAGAACACATAACCCAACCATATGCTGCTTGCAAGAATCCCATCTGTCACAACAAGATAAACACAGACTTAAAGTGAAAGGATGGGAAACTATCATACAGGCTAATGGACCACAAAAAAGGGCAGGAATATCCATTCTCATCTCAGACACAATAGATTTTAAATTAAATAAAGTAATAAAAGATAGGCAAGGACATTACATAATGATTAGAGGATCAATCAGCCAAGAAGACTTAACAACTATTAACATCTATGAACCCAATGAGAGACCATCTAAATACATCAAGCACTTATTGAAAGAATTTCAAAAATACATCAATAGTAATACAATAATAGTGGGAGACTTCAATACCCCACTCTCACACTTAGACAGATCAACAAAGCAGAGAACCAAAAAAGATACAAGAGAATTGAATGAAGAGATTGACAGACTAGACCTCTTGGACATTTTCAGAGTCCTTCACCCACAAAAACTGGAATACACCTTCTTTTCAAATCCACATAACACATACTCAAGGATAGACTACATGTTAGGCCACAAAGACAACATCAATAAATTCAAGAGCATCAAAATCATCCAAGTATCTTCTGAGACCACAGTGGAGTAAAACTAACATTTAACAACAAACAGGAAATTATTAAAAGACACAGAATTTGGAAACTAAACAACATACTCCTTAAGAACCACTGGGTCAGAGACTCACTCAAGCAGGAAATTCAAATGTTCCTGGAAACAAATGAAAATGAAGACACAACCTATCAAAATATTTGGGACACAGCTAAATAGTACTGAGAGGGAAACTAATAGCCATACAATCACATATTAAACACCAAGAAAAAGCTCAAATGAACGACCTTACTGCACACCTCAAGGACTTACAGGAAGAGGAACAAAGGAACCTTAAAACAACCAGAAGGACAGAAATCACTAAAATTAGAGCAGAAATAAACAACATCGAAAATAAGAGAACCATACAAAAGATCAGTGAAGCCAAATGTTGGTTCTTTGAAAGATTAAACAAAATTGACAAACCCCTAGCCAGACTCACCAAACAAAGAAGAGAGAAGACTCAAATTAATAAAATTGTAAATGATAGAGGAGATATCACAACTGAAACCACAGAAATCCAGAGAATCCTGCAAAACTTCTATAAAGAACTATATGCCACCAAGCTAGAGAATCTGGAAGAAATGGAGCAATTCCTAGAAGCATATGCCCTTCCAAAACTGAAACAAGAAGAACTACAAAATCTAAATGCATCAATCACAGACAAAGAAACTGAAGCCGTTATTAAGAATCTGCCCAACAACAAAAGTCCTGGACCCGATGGCTTCACAAGTGAATTCTACAAAACTTTCAGGAAACAGTACCATACTTCTGAAGCTTTTCCATAAGATTGAAGAAACAGGAATAATCCCTTCCACCTTCTATTGAAGACAGCATCACTCTGATACCAAAAGCTGATAGGGACAGAACAAAAAAGTAAAACTACAGACCAATATCTCTGATGAACATAGATGCCAAAATATTAAACAAGATCTTGGCCAACCAGATACAGCAGCATATCAAACAGATGGTTCATCACAACCAAGTGGGATTCATCCCAGGAATGCAAGGCTGGCTCAACATCCATAAGTCAATCAATGTCATTCACCACATCAATAAAAGCAAAGGCAAAAACCACATGATTATCTCAATAGATGCAGAGAAAGCCTTTGACAAAATCCAATACCCATTCATGATCAAAACTCTACAAAGAATGGGAATAGATGGGAAATTCCTCAAGATAGTGGAGTCTATATAGCAAAACTACAGCCACCATCATACTCAATGGACAGAAGCTGAAAGCATTCCCCCTCAGATCGGGGACTAGACAGGGCTGTCCACTGTAACTGTTACTCTTCAATATAGTATTGGAAGTTCTTGCCATAGCAATCAGGCAAGAGAAAGAAATCAAAGGAATACAGATTGGAAGGGAAGAAGTCAAGCTCTCACTATTTGCACATGATACGATAGTATACATAGAAAAACCTAAAGAATCCAGCAGGAAACTACTGGAAGTTATTAGGCAATATAGCAAGGTGTCAGGCTACAAAATCAATGTACAAAAATCAGTGGCATTTCCTTATGCAAACACTAAATCTGAAGAAGAAGACATCCAGAAATCACTCCCATTTACTGTTTCAGCAAAATCAATCAAATACTTAGGAATAAAGTTGACCAAAGAATTGAAAGACTTATATACTGAAAACTATGAGTCGCTACTCAAGGAAATAGAAACTGATACCAAGAAATGGAAAGATATCCCATGCTCATGGATTGGAAGAATAAATATCATCAAAATGAATATTCTCCCCAGAGCCATATACAAATTTAATGCAATACCAATTAAAGTTACACCAAGCTTCTTTAAGAGAATAGAACAAACACTACAATCATTTATCTGGAACCTGAAAACACCTAGAATTGACAAAACCATCTTGAGGAAAAGAAACAGAAATGGAAGCATCACACTCCGAGACCTTAAATTCTATTATAAAGCCATCATCATCAAAACAGCCTGGTACTGGAACAAAAATAGGCACACAGACCAGTGGAACAGAATTGAAAGCCCAGAAAGAAATCCCCACACCTGTGGACATCTAATCTTAGATAAGGGGGCCCAAAGGATTAAATGGAAGAAGGAGGCTCTGTTCAATAAATGGTGCTGGGAAAACTGGGTTGTAACATGCAGAAGAATGAAATTGAAACACTTTATCTCACCAGAAACAAAAATCAATTCCAAATGGATCAAAGACCCGTATATCAGACTAGAAACAATCAAATACTTAGAGGAAAACATTGGTAAAACAGTTTCCCACCTACACCTCAAGGACATCTTTGATGAATCAAACCCAATTGCAAGGAAGACTAAAGCAGAAACAAACCAATGGAACTACATCTAATTGAAAAGCTTCTGCACATCCAAAGAAACTATTAAACAAACAGACTCCTCACAGAATGGGAGAAGATCTTCACATGCCATACATCAGACAAGAAACTAATCACCAAAATATATAAAGAGCTCAGCAAACTTAGCACCAAAAAAGCAAATGACCCCATCCAAAAATGGGCAGAGGATATGAACAAAACATTCACTACAGAGGAGATCCAAAAGGCTAACAAACATATGAAAAACTGCTCTATGTCACTGATTGTCAGAGAAATGCAAATTAAGACAACACTAAGATACCACCTCACTCCTGTAAGAATGGCATACATCAAAAGGGACAGCAGCAACAAATGCTGGAGAGGTTGTGGGGACAGAGGAACCCTTTTACATTGCTGGTGGGAATGTAAATTGGTACAGCCTCTGTGGAGAGCAGTCTGGAAAACTCTCAGAAGGCTAGACATGGACCTTCCATATGATCCAGTAATTCCTCTCCTGGGGTTATACCCCAAGGACTCCATGACACCCAACCAAAAAGAGGTGTGTACTCCTGTGTTCATAGCAGCACAATTCATAATAGCTAAAACCTGGAAGCAACCCAGGTGCCCAACAACAGATGAGTGGCTGAGAAAGCTGTGGTAGATATACACAATGGAATACTATGCAGCTATCAAGAACAATGAACCCACCTTCTCTCACCCATCTTGGACAGAGCTAAAAGGAATTACGTTAAGTGAGCTAAGTCAGATAAAGATGAGTATGGGATGATCCCACTTATCAACAGAAGTTGTCTATGAAGACCTGAAAGGGAAATTAAAATCAGGACCTGACCAAATTGTAAGTAGGGCACCAAAGTAAAAACCCTGTGGTGAAGGGTAGACATGCAGCTTCCTGGGCTGGTGGTGGGTGGGGCTGGGTGGGTGGGATGGGACACAGTCTTTTGGTGGTGGGAATGGTGTTTATGTACACTCCTAGTAAAATGTAGTCATATAAATCACTAGTTAATTAATATGAGAGGGGGAATATTAATCGTATGTCTCGAAGTTTTTTTAAACACAGACTGAGTCTTTTCAATATATAGGCTGTGTATTTGATATGCAGACTCTCTCAAAAGGCTAGACCAAGTAGATCAGAAGCAACCAATAGCACAGCTATATACAAGATACTGGGTACTATACAGCAAACTATAACAAAATGGCTTTTCAAAGTTAACCCAATTACCAAATAATGTGATGATAACATTAACTATAGATTGTCTTTTTGAACCCTAAGACAGCAGGAACCTCACATCTCCACTATAGAGCCTCTACTTACCCCAGTCCTGGAACCATTGGATAGGGCCCACTTTCCCGTATGCCTCTCCTAATCCATATCAATAATATTGCATCTGCCGATCACAACCTAACCAACACAACGATTGCCACCTCAACATGCTTCACTTCAGATTGTGTCCAGAGACTTCACATGTGGAATGACAACCCTTCAGCTTCATTACTCAGCTGAGACCTTTCCTTTCATAGTATTCTCTAATTCCATCTCAGGTGGTTTACTTTCTAACAAAGTCCCAAAACATAGATATACACCAGTTTCTGTGAGAGAGAGCATATGTTCACATGTATCCATAAACTACTGCAAAATATATACCTGAAAGCAGAAGTACACTAGAGTTTGCAGTGAGTATCCCCCTAACATTTCCTCTCCACTATTCCAAGATTTGGGTCCATGATTGCTCAACAATTTGTTTGGCTTTGTATGTTAACTCTCTTTTCAGTCACCAGGTTCCAGATGTCAGCAGGATGCCGGCCAGGCTTCCCTGGACTGAAGACCCCACCAATGTGTCCTGGAGCTCCGCTTCCCCAGAGACCCACCCTACTAGGGAAAGAGAGAGGCAGACTGGGAGTATGGACTGACCAGTCAACATCCGTGTTCAGCAGGGAAGCAATTACAGAAGCCAGACCTTCCACCTTCTACAACCCACAATGACCCTGGGTCCATGCTCCCAGAGGGATAGAGAGTGGGAAAGCTATCAGGGGAGGGGGTGGAATATGGAGGTTGGGTGATGGGAATTGTGTGGAGTTGTACTCCTCCTACTCTTATGATTTTGTTAATTAATCCTTTCTTAAATTAAAAAAAATGTTTTAATTTAAAAATTTTTTTTTAAATGAGTGGGAAAAATAACCTACATGTAAGCATGTTTAGGAGAGAAGTGTTGCAAATTATTAAAATATAAGTGTGTTTGTTTGTAAATAAAATATAAGTATTCAAAAAAAAAGAGAAGTACCATTATAAGCCTTTTTTGTAGGCTTCTTGAAGACCATACACTCACCGTGAAGTATCAGTAGTAAGGAGTAAGGGAGGTCCCACTCTCCAAAAGGAGGCTGGGTCATCCTACTCTACCACTTGAGGAAGATTAACTCTGAAATGAGCACAGCCTAGAATACCTATGATTATATATATTTTATTATATACATATACATTTTCTCCCACAATATACTGACTTTTAAGAATATATATTCATTCATATGTTTCTTGTCTTATAAAGGACCATGGTGCTCCTTGTTATAGAGATCATTCCTCAGAGTCTTCCTGACTCTTCTTCACGATACTTACTTTTTAAAATATTTTAATGTTTTTATTAATGTTTAAATATTTATTTACAAGATTTTTAAGGGGTATAATTATAATAGGGGTGTAATTCCAAACCCATCACTATAGTTCCGTTTCCACTCCTCCACTGGTAACTTCCCTATTGTTTATCCCTCTTGTAGTATAAACCAAAATTCTGTTTGGGATGCAGAAGTTCTGACTTCCGTAACTGCTTTTCTGGTAGACACTTTACTATATTGCCTGATAATTTCCAAAAGTATCCTGCTGAATTCTTTAGGTATTTCTATGTATATTTCATATCATCCCCAAATAGGGAGAGTGACTTCTCTTCCAAACTGAATCCCTTTCATTCCTTGCTCCAGCCTGATTGGTATGGCAAGAATTTCCTTTAGGGGAATAGAACAAATACTACAAATGTTTATCTGGAACCAGAAAAGACCTAGAATTGTCAAAACAATCTTGAGAAAAAAGAACAGAACCGGAGGCATCACACACCCAGATCTCAAATTGTATTATAGGGCCATTGTCATCAAAACTGCTTGGTACTGGAACATGAATAGACACACTGACCAGTGGGATAGAATTTAGAGCCCAGAAGTGAGCCCCCACACCTATGGACATCTAATCTTTGACAAAGGGGCCAGACTATTAAATGGGGAAAGCACAGTCTCTTCAACAAATGGTGTTGGAAACAATGGGTTGAAACATGCAGAAGAATGAAACTGAACCACTGTATTTCACCAAATACAAAAGTAAATTCCAAGTGGATCAAGGACTTGGATGTTAGACCAGAAACTATCAGATACTTAGAGGAAAATATTGGCAGAATTCTTTTCTGCATAAATTTTAAAGACATCTTCAATGAAACAAATCCAATTACAAAGAAGGCTAAGGCAAGTATAAACCTAGGGGACTACATCAAATTGAAAAGCTTCTGCACAGCAAAAGAAACCACTACCCAAACCAAGAGACCCCTCACAGAATGGGAGAAAATCTTTACATGCCATACATCAGACAAGAGTTTAATAACCAGAAAATATAAAGAGTTTGCCAAACTCAACAAGACAACAACCCCATCCAAAAATGGGGGAAGGACATGGACAGAATATTCACCACAGAAGAGATACAAAAGGCTGAAAAACACATGAAAAAATGCTCCAAGTCTCTGATTGTCAGAGAAATGCAAATAAAGACAACAATGAGATACCACTTCACTCCTATGAGAATTTCATACATCAGAAAAGGTAACAGCAGCAAATGCTGGAGAGGGTGTGCAGTCAAAGGAACCCTCCTACACTGCTGGTGGGAATGTCAATTGGTCCAACCTCTGTGGAGAACAGTCTGGAGAACTCTCCTAAGGCTAGACATGAACCTACCTTATGATCCTGCAATTCCTCTCCTAAGGAACCCAACACACTGATGCGAAAAGATCTGTGTACACATATGTTCTTGGCAGCACAATTTGTAATAGCCAAAACCTGGAAGCAACCCAGGTGTCCAACAACAGATTAGTGGCTGAGCAAGTTGTGGTATATATACACATTGGAAAATGGTGACTTCACCATTTTCAGCCTATCTTGGATGGACCTTAAAAAATTCATGTTAAATGAAATAAGTAAGAAACAGAAGGATGAATATGGGATGATCTCACTCTCAGGCAGAAGTTGAAAAACAAGATCAGAAATGAAAACACAAGTAGAACCTGAAATGGAATTGGCATATCGCACCAAAGTAAAAGACTCTGGGGTGGGTGTGTGGAGAGAATACAAGGATGACAGAGAACCTGGTGGGGGTTGTATTGTTATATGGGAAACTGGGGGATGTTGTGCATGTACAAACCATTGTATTTACTGTGGAATGTAAAACATTAATTCCCCAATAAAGAAATTTAAAGAAAAAGAATTTCCAACACTCTGTTGAATAGTAATGGTGATAGTGGACAACCCTGTGTAGTACCTGATCTGAGGGGAAATGCTTCAGTTTTTCACCATTGAATATGACTTTGGCTGTAGATTTGCTATAGATGGACTCCACTATCTTGAGGAATATTCCATCTATTCCCATTTGTTTTGTAGCATTTTGATCATAAAAGGATGTTGGATTTTGCCAAAGACTTTCTCTACATGTATTTAATATAGCCATGTGGTTTTTGGTCTTGCTTTTGATGTGGTGGATCATGTTGATTGATTTATGTATATTAAACCAACCTTGAATCCCTGGGATAAACCCCAGTTGGTCATGATCTTTTTTTATATAATGCTTTATCTGGTTGCCTAGAATTTTGTTCAGTATTTTAGCATTTATGTTCATCAGATATATCAGTCTGCAGTTTTCTTTTTTTGTTGTGTCCTTGTCTGCTTTTGGTATCAGAGTGGTGTTGGCTTCATAGAAGCTGGAAGGGAGCATTCCTGCGTCTACAATCTTTTGGGAGAGTTTTAAAAGTAGGGGATTAACTCTTCCTTTAAGGTATTGTAGAATTCATTTTTAAAACCATCCAGTCCAGCACTTTTATTCTTGGGATGATTCTTGATAACTGTTTCAATTTCTTTGGTTGTGATTGGCCTGTTCATATTTTCTTGCTCCTCTTGATTTAATTTTGGAAGTTTGTAGGTATCTAAGAACTTGTCTATTTCTTCCAGGTTCTCTAGCTTGGTGGCAAAAAGTTGTTCATAGAACCCTCATATGGGTATGTCGAGTTTCTGTGGAGTGTGTTGCGATATCTCCTCTTTCGTTTATGATCAGATTTATTTGGGTCTTCTCCCTTTTTTGTTTTGTGAGTCTGGCTAAAGGTCTGTTGTTTTTTTACTCTTTAAAAGAACCAACATTTACTTTCATTGATCTTTTGTATTGTTTTCTTCTTTTCAGTGTAATTTAATTCTGCCCTAACTTTAGTTATTTCAGTCCTTCTGGTTGCTTTAGGGTCCCTTTGTTGTTCTTCTTTTAGGTCTCTAAAGTGTGCAATCTAGTTGTTTATTTGAGTTTTTTCCTGTTTCCTAATGTGTGCTTGTATGGCTATGAACTTCCCTCTCAGTACTGCCTTAGCTGTAGCCCAAATATTTTGATAGCTCATGTCTTCATTTTCATTTAACTCTTGAAACATTTTGATTTCTTCCTTAATTTCCTCTTTGTAGTTGTTAAGTAGTGTACTGTTAAAATTCCACATTTAGGTAGTATTACTAATTTTTTGTTTATTGTGAAGTGTTCATTTAATTCCACTGTGGTCTGGATGATTTCAGTGCTCCTGAATATGCTGCCACTGTCTTTCTGGTCTAATATATGTTCTGTCCTTGAGAATGACACATGTGGACTTGAATAGAATGTGTATTCCAGTTCTTGGGATGAATGACTCTAAAATATCCAATAGTTCTAGTTTATCTATCTCCTCATTTAGCTCTCTAGTTTCTTTATTGATATTCTGCCTAGATGATCTGTCAATTTGAGAAAGTGGAGTGTTGAAATCCCCTACTATCATTGTGTTCTGTTAATATATTGCTGTAGCTCTTTCAGTAGATGTTTGCTGTATTTAAATGGCCTCTCATTCAGTGCATAGATGTTAATAATCATTAGGTCCTCTTGATTGACAGATCCTCTGAACATTAAATAATGTCCATCCCTATCTTTCAAAATTTAATTTATTTTAAGATCTATCATGTCAGATATGAGCATAGCTGTTCCTGCCCCTTTTTCTGGGCCATTGGCTTGTATGATAGTTTTCCTTCCTTTCACTTTGAGTCTGTGTTTGTCATATTAAATTAGGTGGGATTCCTGCAGACAGCATATAGTTGGATTTTGGTTTCTATCCTTACTGATATTATAGATTTTAAATATTTTAATGTTATTATTGTAGATTTTTAGAGTGCTCTGATATATGGCATATTTATGGTAATTTGATTGTTTATAGGAGACCTATCTTTATACATTATAGTAGAACTTCTTTCAGGGCAGGCTTGGTGATAGTTTATTCTTTCAACTGTTGTTTGTCTAAGAAGGTTTTTATGCCTCCATCTAGTCTGAATGACAGTCTAGTAGGATATAGTTGTCTTGGTTGAAAGCCTTTCTCATTGAGTACTCTATAGATACCTTGCCATTTTCTTCTGGCCTGTAGTGTTTGTGTGGAGAAGTCTGCTGCTAATCTTATGGGTTTTCCTCTGTAAGTGACTATTTGTTTTTCTCTTGCAGCCTTCAGGATCCTTTCTTTATCATTATTCCTTTCCATTCTAAATATGATATGTCTTGGTCTCTAAGTCTGGGTTAATTCTGTATGGAACTCTCTGGGCTTCTTGAACCTTTATGTCTTTTGTGTCATCTAGAATAGAGAAGTTCTAGGCTACTATGTCTTGTAGAATGCTTTCTTCCCCTCCCTCTCTTTCTTCCTCTGGCAAGCCAATAATGCATATACTACTTCTTTCAAAGTTATCCAATATGTCTCTGTTGTTGTTTTCAGAATCTATTAATCTCTTTTTGGTACCTCTTCCTTCTTTCCTAGTTTTCTGTAGTTCATCCTCAATCTTACTAATTCTGTTTTCTGCCTCACTTATTCTAGTCTCTGTCCTCTGTTGTTTTCTGTAGCTCACCTATTTTGTTTCCCTGTTCTGATACTCCATTTGCTTGTTCAGCTAGTTGTGTTCTTAGCTAGCTATTTCATCTTTCATCTCTCTAATTACCTTGAAATAGCTAGTGTTTTCTTTCAGAGTCTCATTTGTTGTTTCCTCATTTCTGTTAACTTTACTTTCAAACTCTTTCCTCACTCCTGTGACTAATTCCTCAATTAGTGTTTGGATGTTGACCTCATTCTTCTGTGCTTCTTCCTTTGGGGGACTTTTAGCTGAGCTTTTGTCCTCGTTCACTTCTCCAATGTTTCTTCTTGGTTTAAACATTGTATGCAGTATGTTATGAGGTCCCTCTCTCAGTTCTTTTCAATCTGCTTATCACTCTTGCCTAGATTGACTTGTGTCTAAGTAAGGTACTTAAAGAGTTTGCAGTTGTGGAAATATGCTGGGGCTCACGTGGAGTGACTCCAGCCAGGAAGGTAAGCTTACCAGTTCCCCGTCGCTAGCTTGAGGGCTCAGCAATATAGACAAGAGACACCGGGGAGAATTCTGATACAAACATTCTCAATTTATTCAGGGGTGGGCTTGGATATATAGAGAGAAAGTTAAACAAAGAACATTCTTCAAATACGTCAGAAATTACAGGTTTTTAAAGGTCAGCTTTCCCCTATGGTAGGGGGCTGGTATAACAAGAATTGATGCGATACATAAAGGTCAAGACAATTATTCTCCATGATGCAAACAGGTTAATTATCTAAATGCATTTGAGAGAAGCATAGGGGTTAAACCAGTAGGGTGAGATAGAAGATAAACAAGAATTGATGTAAATCATAGATATCAAAGGACATAAAGAAATAGTGTTTTGAGGTTACTGTCTGGTGTTGAGGTGTTTGATGGAGTGTGTTCTCCTTTATGTTCAAAAGTGAGGTGGTTGTGTGAACTCTGGGTGACTATGTGAAGTTTGAATGAACCTTAAAGCAGGCAGGCATGTGGCCTTCTGCTAGCAGGGAGAAACTGTGAGATTTCTGTTAGGCTTGAGAGTCTAACAAGGGGAAACTGAGTCTAGGAGACTTTTCCATCTTGGCTCATCTCTATATGGAGAGAGGCTAACAAGGGGGTGTCTTTCCAGTTCTCCATCCAAGGATGGAGTGAGTTTCCCCTAAGCTCTACCAAGCTTTCATATAGTCACACAGAAATAACAGTTGTTCAATGTTATCTTAATCCCTGAGTTGAAGCACAGTGGCTGTTAAAGCCTCTTTTGTTCTTTTTCTTCCCTGTAGGTTATGGGAGCCTGAGGGATTATTCAACTCTAAGTAGGTTTTTTTCACTTAATCACTCACTCCTGACCAAGAAATAAATCATGGTATGGGAGAGACCGTGCAGTGGTTATGCAAAGAGACTCCCAATCCCCAAGGATCTAAAGCCTTGGGCTCAATTCAGGTATTCTGCTAGCAGCCAGACTCAAGCTGGCAGCACCTCTTGACCCTGTGAGTCTCCAAACAAATCCCATTTATACTTTGTGGGTTCTGTGGCAATTATTCACTGTGTCTCTCAATTCATCAGGAGAACAGTGTGGAAAGGCTCCCACTATACAGCCTCTACACCTCTAGTCCTCTGGGGTGTAGATCTTCTCCTGAGTTTCCTGGCCAGTTCTCTGTCCCCTGATGTCAGTACAGGGTCTCCCAGCTGCTGATCTAGCCTCTGAGGGGAAGTAGCAATGGAGATCCATAGTTGCTTTTGATGAGCTTTAGGGGAGTCTCCTTCTCCCCTCAAGAGTCTTTTTGTTGGTAAAACAGACTGGAGGTGGCTCCTTAACTGGAAAACTTCTAGATTTTTACCAGTTGCTTAGGAGTAGATATGGGCTTTTGGCTCATGTTCAGTGGAGAAGCAATTATAGAAGCTGGACCTCCCACCTTCTGCACCACAAAACAATTTTGATCTGTACTCCTAATGGTGGAGAAGTGATAGGAGGATGATATGAGGGGTCTGAACTCCAGTTCTATCAGGACCCAGAAAGAGAGGAGGATAAAAGGAGAGACTATTTGAATGGAGTAATAGAGTCATAGTGTCTTGAAGGAGAAGAAAGGATTGGACCTGGAGTTTAAAAAGGGCAATTATGATCAAATGTTGACAGCTAGTTATAGAGATGATAGTTATCCCATGTCTTCAATCTTGGGAAAACTACAGAGTGACTGGGGATTCATAAATCTAGTGGTAGGGATAGTGTGTAAGTATACCCATGTTGATTTGTAATTTCATAAATCAATATTAAATCACTAATAAAATTTTAAAATCTTATATGTCTGATTTTTTTCTTCTTTGCTGATAGCCTATGAACCACTCATCATCTTTTCTTCCTAATTTTAAAGAGGTAAAATTGGAAATGAAACAATTTACCCTCCATTTCATTGGAGGAATATTTATTTATTTTTGGATTCAAATGCCAAATTGGCTTTATGGAATGAATGTTTCTTTCTTAGAAATAGTCTAATAAAGATGTGCTTATTATCAGTGTTTTCCAGAAAAGATTAAAGACCATGTTCATGTCATTCATTATGAAGCAGATGTAGAAAAAGTGCTACCTGGGGAAACATTTTGTAGGTGACCAAACTTTAGGCATTGTATTCATGACACAATTTTATGACTTTGGGCAGTTTTCTGTTTTGGAGCCATCTACATGTCCTCCTGAAGAGGCTAAACTACTTTGTTTAAATGTGACTTTCAAAGCTGGGTGGTGGTGCATCTGGTTAAGTGCCAGAACACAAGGACCTAGATTCAAACCCCTGGTCCCCACCTGCGGGTGTGTGTGTGTGTGTGTGGGGGGGATACATTAAGTGGTAAAGCAGTGTCACAGGTCTCTCTCCTCCCCTCCTTCTCCTGTTCTCTCTTCTTCCCCTTCCCTCTCAATTTCTCTGTCTCTATAAAAAAAAAATGTTACTTTGTTGAACTCCTGGTGGTTGCCTGGTGTACATCAGATTAGTAGGGTTAGGAGGGGTGAGGTTGAGTCTGTGTTATGTGTATATGGGTAGGGGGTTCTCTTCTCCAACTTGGAAAAATGAGGCCAGGAATATATGTTGATTATACAATATAGAGATCAATTATGATAGAGGTGGAGTAACAACACAATGAAGTAGGTTGTCCAGAGTTCTCTTCACTGCTGAGAGGAAAAAATGAAATCAGAAAAAGATGCCTGAGGTTGCTAAACTTTCTAATGACAACAAGGTTGCCACTTATTGTGGTGATTATACTGTCCTTTGTATATGAGAACTATAATAACAACAAAGTTACCTTTTAGAAATCATAGCAAATGTTCACCATGAATGGTAAAAAGGGAGATGAGGTGAGTGACAACTGTTTTTTTTTTATATGACTAAGTGGTTAAATTATGAGAACTTATGAATATCAGTGAAAGGAAATAGATGTTTGGCTTTATAAGTTAACTCTTTTTTCAGCCACCAGGTTCCAGATGCTATCATGATGCCAACCAGACTTCCCTGGACAGACAACCCCACCAATGTGTCCTGGAGCTCTGATTCCCCAGAACCCTGCCCTACTAGGGAAAGAGAGAGGTAGGCTGGGAATATGGATAGACCTGTCAATGCCCATGTTCAGTGGGGAAGCAATTACAGAAGCCAGACCTTCCACCTTCTGCATCCCACAATGACCTTGGGTCCATACTCCCATAGGGCTAAATAATAGGAAAGCTATCAAGGGAGGAGGTGAGGATGTGGAGTTCTGGTAGTGGGAACTGTGTGGAGTTGTACCCCTCTTATCCTATGGCTTTGTCAGTGTTTCCTGTTAATAATAAATAATAAAATATACTTTAATAAAAAATAAAAAGCTAATAGATATTGATTTATTAAAATGAAAATATTAATTTTTATAAAAGAAAGAAAATGTGTGCATATGTGAGAGAGAGAGACAGAGAACAGAATACATTCTTCAGGCACATGTGATATCAGGGGGTGTACTCAGAACCTCTTATATACAGACAGGAGCTCTACAGGTGAACCACCTTTCTAGTCTCACGTATTTCTTTCATGGTGAAAGTTAGAATAAGTATAGGAACTGACTTTTCAGTAGATGTCCTACATTTATTCAAACCAAAGAGCCACAGTGGAAGAACATGCTCTGGCTCACCCACAATGAACAAATTGTGAATTAATTTCTGAGAGAAGAGATTCTTGGCTGTGTTACTGGCTATCCATCTACTTCAGGTGAACTAAGATAAAAATCTCTCCTCTCAGAAATTAATTATTTAAAAGCTTGAGCTCCATGCAGAATAAAATTTAGAGGCTTATTAATCAATGGGAGATAAAAGAATACTACAATTAGGAGTGTCTCAGGGTCACGTATATAAGTGTCTGCACTTTCTCATGCATTATCTCATCATTACAGCTTTTAGACAATATGCACTGTAAAAGGAAGGTTATATATTTAAACTTAAAGCTACGATAACATCCTTTGGCATGGCTATTATCTGATGGTATTTGAAAATGAACCAACTTCCTATTTCCAGGATTTCACAAATGAGAGTCTTCATGTTGTCTGATGTTATTTCCTGAGTTTAAGATATTTCTTTTCTCCAATTCATTCAAGTTTATTTTTTAAGAGAAAAAAATATCCTTTAGACAATTAAATTTCCCAGAATTGTTTAAGCATTGTTATTGTTCTCAGTGAGAATATTTCCTTTTAACTCTAGCTGTGTAGCTCAATGGAAATGCTCATGAAGATCAATCATTGCTATACTCAAGAAAATATCGAAGCTTGAGAAATAAACCTATAGATCTGCCAAGTATCAGAACAGGAGCTTAGAACATTATTTTAGTAAGTCTTGTTTGGTAAGAGAAGCAAGGATGAATAAAATATGTCATTCCTATCCCTCCATTTCCCAACCCCCCACCTCAAGGAGCTTCTGATTTAAAAGGGGAGATGAAAAGATACAATAATTACATAGAAACTTTTATTACCATTCCCCTATCTTGTCTCCTCTTACTTCTGGGTATAAATCTGGAGTATATCATGCATGAAAATGCAAAACTATGAATAACTTATTATTTAAGTATAAGTCTCACTGTATGAAATGCAAACAGTAGTTTGTATTCAGGCATCATAAAATGCCATTTTTGTCTAGTGACAATGTATCATTATAATCCGGCATGTGGACTTTCTAACTTTGGTTACTTGTCTCAAATCCCATCTCTGCCACTTTCTTTTTTTTTAAGCACTTTATTTTTTTATTTGATTTATTATTATTATTTATTTGAAATTGAGAGAGGAGGGGAAGACAGAGGGGGGAAAAAGATAGACACCTGCAGACTTGTTTCACCGCCTGTGAAGTGACTTCCCTGCAGGTGGGAAGCCAGGGGCTTGAACTGGGGTCCTTACACCGGTCCCTATGCTTCGCACCATGTGCACTTAATCTGCTGCACTACCTCCCGGCTCCCCTCTGCCAATTTCTATGGTTGCAATCTTGAGCAAGTTCTAATCTCTCATTTCCACAGTTATCTACTTTGAAAATGGGTGTTAAACTTA
Source organism: Erinaceus europaeus (assembly GCF_950295315.1). Classification (NCBI taxonomy): domain Eukaryota; kingdom Metazoa; phylum Chordata; class Mammalia; order Eulipotyphla; family Erinaceidae; genus Erinaceus; species Erinaceus europaeus. Next base: position 31,729,486 of record NC_080167.1, read on the forward strand.
GGTTGTTGCAGAGATGATACATATTTAACAATTTTAACTTTCATAGACAAGTGTCAAGTATTTAGCAAATGCTCAGTAAACATTAACTATTATAAGAAAATTTCTATGAGATTCTAATATTCCTAAAATGCAATTTTTTAATTCGTTATTCTGGTAAAAGGGTTACATAGTCTACTTTCTCTGAGTATCTAGCTTCCTACTACTATACCTGTAGTATTCTATGTTCACTGCCTATGTAAATGTAATCTATAGATAATAACAATTTCACTAAATGGAATTACTGCTGACTCAGCTAGTGATGCTGGGGTTCTATGCATTAACCTCAGATTATATCTGAGTTGCGACTCAATTTCCATTCTCATGAAGATTTTGGTAATATTTAAGATGAAATGTTAAAAATATTAATCCAATATCTATCTTTTTGTCATTTGTTTTCACTAACTCTTTTTGTATACACTATTTCAATATCTTAACATCCAGAACTTAAACTTAGGTCAGAACTACTTGGTAATAGTTACAAGGGAAATATAACAAAAACAGATGAGGGACCAGGTGATGGTGCAACTGAGAGTACACATATTATAGTGCACAAAGACCCAGGTTCAGTCTCCCAGTTTCTACCTGCAGTGTTGAAACAGTGCTGAAGGCATCCCTCTCTCTTTCCCTTTACATCTGCCTTTTCTCTCAATTTCTCTCTGTCTCTACTCAAAATAAATATGAAACAAATTTACAAGACAGTCTAATAAGACAATAAACAAAAAAAGAAAAACATATGGAAATGAAAGGTGTCATTTATTTGCTTATAAGTAGCAGTGTTAAGGAGGACAAATACCATATGATCTTACTCACAAATGGGCTCTAAGAAACAATATAAAGTTCAATACAGAGTGAATCCTTGATGGACTAAAGTTTATTTCAGCAGCTTTGACAACTCAGAAGAAGAGGTGAGAAAGTAGTATTAGTGGTAAATTGGGAATCTAAATCCTATGGTGGAGCAGGATTATGGTTTTGTGGACAATGAAATATACTGCCAACTTGGTTAAGTAAGGAAACATACTCTCATGACAATAACGGTTATGTAAATGAACAGCATCTCATTTGATATTTATTTGATATGGAAGTTAAAAAAATGAAATTCCCTTTTACTGAGTGAGAAATTCAATAGAGCACAGGACTTGAATGCCTGGGGATTTGAGTTTAGTCCTCAAGTGATGATCTGATTCTATATTTCTTATAAATAAATAAGTAAATCTTAATTTTTCCTGCTTGGCGATGAAATATACATACAAAAATTAGTGGCATTCCTCTATGCTATCACTAAGTTAGAAGCTGACATCTTCTTCTATAGTAGCAAAAAGAATAAAATATTTGGGAATAAAGTTAATAAAAGAATTGAAAGACTTGTTCATCAAAAATTATGAATCACTCTTCAGAGAAATAGAGACACAAGGAAATGAAATGATATGAGAGCAGGGTGGGGGGCAGGGGGGGAGTGGTTGCTTCACAAGCAGTGAAGAAGATCTGCAGGTATCTATCTTTCTCTCCCCCTCTGTCTTCCCCTCTTCTCTCAATTTCTCTCTGTCCTATCCAACAACAAGTAGAGAAAAAAATGTGGGAAATGGCCTCCAGAAGCAGTGGACTCTTAGTGCAGCCACTGAGCCCCATCAATAACCCTGGAGACAAAAAAAAAAAAGGAAAGATATTCCATGCTCATAGATTAGAGTAATTAATGACATCAGAATGACCATACTACCCAAAGCCATATAAAAATTTAATGCCATCCCCATCAAGATACCACTGAAATTCTTTAAAGGAATAGAACAAAGGTTACAAAAATTTATCAGGAACCAGAAAATACCTAACATTGCCAAAGTAATCTTGAAAAACATGGGTGTACATATATCTTTTTGGATGGGTGTGATTGAGTCCTTAGGATAGATCCCTAGGAGAGGAACTGTTGGGTCATAAGGAAGGTCCATTCTAGCCTTCTGAGAGTTCTACAGACTGTTCTCCACAGGGGTTAGACCAGTTTACATTCCCACCAGCAGAGCAGAAAGGATATTTTGTCCCCACAACCTCTCCAGCATTTGTGTTGCTGTCATTTCTGATGTATGACATTGTCACAGGGCTGAGATGGCATCTCATTGTTGTCTTTATTTGCTAAGAAAGGTCTTAACAGAGTATTGGAGCTGGAGGGTTGACATCCCAGGCTTGGCGTCTCTAGACATAGTCTGGAGTGAAACATGTTGAGGTGGCATCAGTTGCATTGATTTGGTTGAGATCAGCAGATGTAGTATCAAATGGTATGGATCAAAAGAAGCATGAAGGAAAATGAGCAAAGCCCCAGAGGTTCCATACAAGACCTTACCATGATTTATGTCATTTAATGTTAATTACAAATAACTATATCTTATATACTGACAAGACCAGTTTCTTCTGGTCTCCCTGGTCTAAGATTGTAGGTGACTTAATACTTCAGAAAAAGTTATTATTAGAAAATCATTGGGCCAGGTGGTGGTACACCTGGTTGAGTTCACATATTACAATGTGTAGGGGCCGGAGTTCAAGCTCCTGGTCCCCACTTTCAGGGGAAAGCTTTACAAGTGGTGAGGCAGGGCTGTAGGTGTCTCTCTGTCTCTATCCCTCTCTTTAACCCTTCCTCTCAATTTCTGGCTGTCTCTATCCAATAGTAAAGAGAGATAATAAAAAATTAGAAAAAAAAAACCAAATTCACTAACAACTTAAGCACTGTGTTGAAATTCAATCAGTTTACTAATTTGAAACCTTAAATGCTTTTGATTAAAGGAATATATACTCAGAAGTGAAATTTATGCATTGAAACACTTGATATTTACAATTTACTTTTCCCCTTTCATACTGATTAAATAGTGATTTATAAGACTATAAGTTAATAGGAGTATATATTAATACCATTCCTACCACCAAAGGTCTGTGTCCTTATGCCCAACACACTTTGGTGGAGCTAAAAATCCCCCCTCCCCCTCCCCAAGGTCACTATACTCTAGTTTTGCATTTCTGTAGTGGTACTAAAATAATGAATCTTGCAAATTATATTAATAGACACTGCCATTTGGTTAACCATACATAAAAAATAACAGTTCACAACAGACACCACAGAAATCTAAAGTGTCGTGAAAGTCTTCTGTGAACAAATATATGCCACCAAGCTAGAGAACCTGGAATAAATGGAAGAGTTCCTAGAAACATATTAAACAGGCCAGTCATAATCAACAGAATTGAAAGAGTTATCAAGAACCTTCCAAACAATAAAAGTCCAGGACAAGATGGTTTTACAAGTTCTTCTTCTTCTAGCGTTTGCCCTTCTTCCGTAGCCAGTCAACAGCATCAGGTTGAGAGAGGTGGCAGTCATTGACTATGTGGGTCATAGTCTGTCTGTAGCCGCAGGGGCAGTTCGGGTCGTCTCTGGCTCCCCAGCGATGGAACATAGCAGCGCACTGGCCATGGCCTGTTCGATAGTGATTGAGGAGGGCCCAATCATAACGTGCTAGGTCAAAGCCGGGTTGACGCTTGCAGGGGTCTGTGATGAGGTGTTTGTTCTTGACCTCAGCTGACTGCCAGCTCTGTTTGCAAGAGACTGGAACAGAGAAGTTCAGTGTAGGCATAGGGGACCAGATTGGGTGACGAGACGTCAAGCGTTGGACATGGTGGGCGAAGATATCCGCGTATATTGGCAGGTCCAGTGGAGCATAGACGTGGGAAATGAACTTAGATGATGCCGCATCCCAACGAATATCTGGCGGGGCGATGTTGCTAAGAACTGGCAGCCATGGAACTGGGGTGGAACGGATGGTTCCAGAAATTATCCTCATGGAGGAATATAATTTGGAATCGACCAAATGGACATGGGGGCTACGGAACCATACTGGGGCACAGTATTCTGCAGTGGAATAGCATAATGCCAGAGATGATGATCGTAGTGTGGAACCGCTCGCGCCCCATGAGGAGCTGGCCAGTCTTGCAATGATGTTATTCCTCGCGCCCACCTTTGCTGCAGTTTTTATGAGATGTTTGTGAAATGACAAGAGTGCGATCAAGAGTAACGCCAAGATAGACTGGCTGGGCTTCATGCCGGATTCTCGTATAGCCAAGCTGCACATTAAGCTCACGCGAGGCCGAGGCATGGTGTAGATGGAAAACAGATGATACCATTTTTGCAGTGCTAGGGATTAGTCGCCATTTTTTACAGTAATCAGATATCAGAGACATGTCTTTCGTGAGTGTTTCCTCGAGGATGTTGAACTTTGATGCCTGAGTTGCACAGCAGATGTCATCGGCGTAGATGAACTTCCTTGAAGAAGTTTCTGGGAGGTCATTGATGTAAATATTAAATAGCGTAGGAGCCAGAACAGAGCCCTGGGGGAGGCCACTTGAGACAAGTCTCCATCTGCTAGACTTGTCACCCAGATGTACCCGGAATCTTCTGTTTTGGAGAAGAAATGATATAGTGTTGGCCACCCATGGAGGCAGGCATCTTGAGATCTTGACTAGGAGACCACGGTGCCAGACCGTGTCATAGGCTGCTGTGAGATCAACAAAGACAGCACCCGTCTTTAAATTCTTCTGGAATTCATTTTCAATGTAAGTTGAGAGGGCCAGGGCTTGTTCGCAGGTAGAATTATACAGTGAATTATACAAACACTTCAATGAAGAGTTAATACCCATACTTTTTAGGCTCTTCCAAAATATTCAAGATACAAGAATACTCCCTTCTATCTTCTATGAAGCTAACATCATCCTGATACCAAAAGCAGACAAGAACACAACAAAAAAAGAAAGGAAGGAAGGAAGGAAGAAAGAAAACTACAGACCAATATTACTTATGAACATAAATACTAATATAGCTAACTAGATACAGCAGTATATTAAAAAGATGATACATCATTATGTATCCAGTATGCCAGAGAAAAAGTAGATTAAATGTTTCAATTTCTTTAACTGACTCAAAGAAAAAATAAAGAAGGTCAGAGAGGGAAAATACAAAGCAAAACTTAGACTGTGTGTGGTGTATTACATCAAACTAAGGAACTCCCAGAAAGAAAAGGAACAGAAAGGGTGGAGCTAATCTTGAGGTCCTATTCTATGATGTATGGGGAAATATGTAGTAGTACCCTTTTTTCCACAACTGCACTGTAAACTATTAATCATTCAATAAAATATTTATTTCTCTGAAATTGTCATCCTTTGTAGAACACTAATATACCACAAAAATACCTTCACTTCTTTTTGCCAACTCAGATATGCCTCAGATATTCACTTCTTCAGATGTCCTTGTCTTAAATTTCTGAAATATGGTTCTTTCAAATTCTTGATCATCTGGCCACTCTCTATAGTTAATGAATGGCACACACATGTACTTATGGCCACTTCTCCACTTGAGCAAACCAAACCACAGTGCTTACTGTTCACTGGGAAGAGTCCCTTCATCATGGTTTTTACCTGAAACACATAGCTTTAGAATAGCTGCCATCTTTATTTTGGTTTATGCCTGAATATTGTGCAGGAGACTCCATAAATCATGCCCAAGTCTGTTCTTCCTCTGTCAACTGATTATAAGTAACTTTCTATAAGACCACAGGTGCAGACTGAGAGTGAAAAGGTTAAAGTGGCAGGATTTCTGGTTGTAGGCATTGGAGCCACCTTTTCATGTAACTCCAGGATCTGCAGCTGAGCCCAATCTCATACATAGCACTTTAATCTGATGAAGGGGTATAACTGTGCATACTCAACTTTATAGTTGGTGGTTCAGACAGCCCCCAGCTCATGTAGGCATGGTAAAGTGATGGCTGATTGTTAGTAGTGTCTATTTAACACCTAATAGTAAGTCAGAAGCTATTTCTTAAATGAAGTAATTATCCGTAGATAAATCTGATATTTCACCTTCCCTTACCCGCCCCCCAAACTGGCTGCCTTCCTGAACAGTATCAAAGTAGTGTGGGCACTTTCATCTCATTTATTAGGATTTTTTTTGGTCCATATTTCATTCAACTAGCCAAATTAACTGAGAGAGAAAGTGTCGGGGTTGGGCAGTAGCACAAGATAAGAGCACATGGTACAAGGCTCAAGGACCTGTGTAAGGATCCCAGTTCCAGCCCCCAGCTCCCCATCTGCAGGGGGGTCACTTCACAGGTGGTGAATCAGTTCTGCAGGTGTCTGTCTTTCTCTCCCTCTCTCTGTCTTCTCCTCCTGTCTCAATTTCTCTCTGTCCTATCCATCAACAACAACATCAATAATAGTAACCACAGCTGCAACAATAAAACAAGGGCAACAAAAAGGGAAAAGAGTAGCCTTCAGGAGTGGAGGATTCATGGTGCAGGCACCTAGCCCCAGCAACAACCCTGGAGGCAAAAAAAAAAAAAAAAAGAAAGAAAAGAAGTGTCTCCAAGTATAGCACTGAGTTCTGATCTCTGTTTAATGGACAAAAATCATTGACTTCAGTGCAATTCAACTTTATAGTCTGTTTCCCATTTTTCCATATCCTCCACACCTATGCAGGCAATCAATATACTAAAGTGTCACGCTACAAAATTAACATACAAAAGTCAGAGGCATTCTTTTATGCAAATAATAAGTCAGAAGATGAAGAAATCTAGAAATCAATTCCTTTTACTATAGCAATAAAAACAATAAAATATATAGGAATAAACCTAACCAAAGAAGTGAAAGATTTGTATACTAAAAATTATGAGTCACTATTCAAGGAAATAGAAAAAGACACAAAGAAGTGGAAAGATATTCCATGTTCATGGGTTGGAAAAATTAGCATCATTAAAATGAATATACTATCCAGAGCCCTATACAAATTTAATGCAACCCCCATCAAGATCACAGTCAGTTTTAGGATAGAACAGAAGCTACAAATATTTACCTGGAACCGGAAAGACGTAAAATTGCTGAATCAGTCTTGAGAAGAAAGAACAGAACTGGAGGCATCACATTCCCAGATCTCAAACGGTATTATAGTGGAACTGTAATCAAAACTGCTTGGTATTGGAACAAGAATAGACACACTGACCAGTAGAATAGAATTGAGAGCCCAGAAATAAGTTCCCACACCTATGGATATCTAATCTTTGACAAGGTGTCCAGACTATCAAATGGGGAAAGCAGAGTCTCTTCAACAAATAGTGTTGGAAAAACTGGGTTGGAACATCCAGAATAATGACACTGAACCACTATATTTCCCTCAAACACAAAAGTAAATTCCAACTGGATCAAGGACTTGGATATTAGACCAGAAGCTATCAGATACTTAAAGGAAAATGTTGGCAGAACCCTTTTCCATATAAATTTTAAAGGCATCTTCAATTAAATGAATCTAATTATGTTGGGTAGTATGCCAGCTCCCCCTGGCTTCTGCTTAACCATATGCCTATATAGGGATTGATTTGTTACCATTCAAAGCTTTGGTCTATTTACATAAATCACTTTTACATTTACATAAAGCACCACACTCCCTCCAGGGCATTGGTGGTTTAGTGGTAGAATTCTCACCTGCTCCACCCCCTCTCCTTGTCACACCCTGATCCTCTCCTTGTCACACCCTGATCTTCCACCAGTCACTTTTCGCTCCACCCTCTCTATGTCACATCCTGTTTCCACCCTACTTGGAGAGTATAAAAACAGCTGCTCTTCTGATTAAAGACACTTGGAAATTGCTTTCCAGCTCTGAGAGTTCCAGAGTGTATCTCCTGCGAAGTTAGTGTGGCACGAGTTCCTGATCCTTCTCCCACGCAGCAGCCTAGATCAGCTCCAGTTGAGTTCTCTCCAACCCAGAGAGCACTAGCTCGGGAAGAAGCACCCTCAGGCTATCCCAGCATAATTACAAAGAAGACTAAGGCAAGAATGAAACAGTGGGACTACATCAAATTAAAAACCTTCTGCATAGCAAAAGAAACCACTACCCAAACCAAAGACCCTTCACAAAATGGGAAAATATCTTTGAATGCCATATATCAAACAAGAGGCTAACAACCAAAATATATAAAGTGTTCACCAGATTCAGCAACAAGAAAACAAATGATCCCATCCAAAAATAGGGATAGGACATGGACAGAATATTCACCATTGAAGATATCAGAGAGGCCGACAAACATATGAAAAAATGCACCAAGTAATTGATTGTCAGAGAAATACAAATAAAGACAACGAGATACCATTTCACTGCTGTGAGAATGTCATACATCAGAAAAGATAGCAGCAACAAATGCTAGAGAGGTTGTGGGGACAGAGGAACCCTCCTGCATTGCTGGTGGGAATGCAAATTAGTCCAGCCCCTGTGAAAAGCAGTCTGGAGAACTCTCCCAAGGCTAGAAATGGATCTATCCTATGAACCTGCAATTCCTCTCCTGGGGATGTATCCTAAGGAAGTAAGCCATCAAAAAAGAATTGTGTATATCTATGTTCATTGCAGCACAATTTGCAATAACCAAAACCTGGAAGCAACTCAGGTATCCAACAACAGATGAGTGGCTGAGCAAGTAGTGGTATATGTACACCATGAAATACTACTCAGCTAGTAAAAACTGTTATTTCACCATTTTCAGCTCATTTTGGATGAGCTTGAAGAAGTCATGTTAAGTGAAATATTAGAAACAGAAGAATGAGTATGGGATGATCTCACTCACAGGCAGAAGTTGAAAAACAAGATCAGAAGAGAAAACACTAAGCAGAACATGGACTAGAGTTGGTGCCTTACACTAAATTAAAAGACTCTGGGGAGGGGGGGTCACTTCCTGGGACATGATGGCAGAGGACCTAGCGGTGGTTGAATTATGTGTAAAACTGGGAAATTTTATGCATGTACAAACTATTGTCGTTACCTTCAACTGTAAATCATTAATCCCCCACTTTAACAAAAGCTAGGAAGTCCATTTTAGGCATGTTTCATGGGGAGATAATATGTTTACATTGTATTTGATATTTTAATATTTTATTTTTTATGTTTTTATTGAAAGAAGGGGAAACAGAGAAAGAGAGAGCACTGCTCTGTGCTGGCTTATTGTGCTGCTGGGGAATGAGCCTAGGCCCTCAGAGCCTTAGGCATGGAAGAAGTTTACATAAGGATCATGCTGACTGCCCAGCATATTTATTTTGTAAATTAAATTTCTTTTCTATTTAGCTGTTTATAATGATGAATATGGGGCCAGGCAGTGACACACCTAGTGAAGCTCACAAACTACAGTGTACAAGGACCCAGGTTCAAGCCCCTGGTCCCCACCTACAAAAGGAAGGCTTCATGAATGGTGAAGTAGAGCTTCAGGTGTCTCTCTGTCTCTCTCCCACTCTATCTTCCCCCTCCCCACTCAATTTCTCTCTGTCTCTCTTCAATAATAAATAAATAAATAAAATTTAAAAAGACTAAAAGGACAAAAAAATGATGAAGTCATCTCTTTTGCCTCATCATTGATGGAAATTGAAGACATAATATCAAATGAGATGAGCCAGAAAGAGGACAATTATTGTATGAGCTCACTGATAGGAGAGACTAATAAATAGGGAAGGGAGAAGACAAACTAAAATATGGATTGAGTATGATGTATTGTATCAAAGTAATGGATTCTAAGAAAGGAGAGTTAGGGAAGGGCTGAAGAGAATGTTGGTGTCCTGGTGAGTAATTATGTAAAAGGATTTGGGTAAAAATGTACTAAAGAGAACTTTCACAGGGATATGAGAAATCGCATCCATGTTTTAATGACTGTATTTTAAACTATTAACTGCTACCTCAATAAAACTAATTTAAAAACAAAACCTATAATTATGTTAATTTTTAAAATGAAAACAAAAGCCATCTCCAACTTCTGTCACAACATAAAATTCCTTTTTATGAACAGCTATATGCCACCAAGATAGAGAGTCTGGAAGAAATGGATGAATTCCTAGAAACATATACCCTTCCAAAACTGAACCAAGAGGAACTACAAAACCTAAATGGATGATCACAGACAAATAAATTAAAATAACAATTAAGAATATTCCCAACAACAAAAGTCCTGGACCAGATGGCTTTACAAATTAATTCTGCAAAACTTGAGGAAATAGTTAATAACTATACTTCTAAAATATAGGTATTAACTCATAAAGCTCTTCCAAAAGATCAAAGAAACAAGAACACTCCCTTCCACCTCCTATGAAGCCAACAACACCCTGATACCAAAAGCAGATAGGGACACAACCAAAAATAAAACTACAGAGCAATATCTCTGATGAGCATAGATGCCAAAATATTGAACAAGATCCTAGCCAACTGGTTAAAGAAGTATACCAAAAGGATTGTTCATCACAACCAAGTGGGATTTATCCCAGGAATGCAAAGCTGGTTCAATATACATAAGTCAATCAATGTCATTCACCACATCTATAAAAGCAAATACCGAGAAATGGAAAGACATCCCATGCTGACAGATAGGAAGAACTGATATAATCAAAATGGATATTCTCCCCAGAGCCATATACAAATTTAACATGATACCCATCAAAGTTCCACCTTCTTCTTCTAGCGTTTGCCGAAGTTCCACCAAGATTCTTTAAGAGAATAGAACAAAAATTGCAGTCATTTATGTGGAACCAGGAAGTACCCGGAATCACCAAAACTATATTGAGGAAAAGAAACAAATGGAAGCATTACACTCCCAGATCTCAAACTATATTATAAGACTATTCAACAAAACAGCCTGGTACTGAAACAAAAATAGGTACACAGACCAGTAGAATAGAACTGAAACTCCAGAACTACACATGCACACTATGGACATCTAATCTTTGATAAGTGGTCCCAAAGTATTAAATGGAGGAATGAGGCTCTCTTCAATAAATGGTGCTGGGAAAACTGGGTTGAAATATGCAGAAGAATGAAACTGAACCACATTATCTCACCAGAAACAAAAGTCAACACCAAATGGATCAGGGACCCAGATGTTAGACCAGAAATTACCAAATACTTAGAGGAAATCATTGGTGGAACACTTTCTCACCTAAACCTCAAAGACATCTTTGATGATACAAACACAATTTCAAGGAAGACTAAACAAAACAAATCAATGGAACTACATCAAATTTGTTGTTTTCGCTGGGCTGGCTTCACGAGCGGGTAACAGACAACCAGGGACTCATGGTTGAGCTGTATGCAGTATCTCTTTATTCATGCAGGATACAGTGCAATCTATACCAAGCTAAGCTAAACTCAAAACTACAAACAATCTTGTCCTTATAAATATACTAGCCCAGTAGGGTGGGAACAGGATGCGACACAGAGAGGGTGGAGAGAAAAGTGACTGGTGAAAATCAGTGTATGACAAGGAGAGGGGGTGGACCAGGCAAGAATTCTACCACTGAACCACCAATGCCCTGGAGGGAGAGTGGTGCTTGTTAACAGTGGTTATGTAAATAGAATGAAGTGGTTATGTAAATAGAATAGTGTTAAGCAGGGGGGATTAAACTAATGAAACAGAAGGGGGTTTTAGAAGCATACCAACACAAATTGAAAAGCTTCTGCACAGCCAAAGAAACCATCACACAACCTAAGAGACACCTCACAGAAAGATGTCAGACAAGAGAGTACTAATCAAAATATATAAAGAACTCATCAAACTTAGCAACAAAAGAGCAAATGACCCCATCCAAAAATGAGCAGAGGATATAAACAGAATATTCACTACATAAGACATCCAAAAGGCTAACAAGCACATGAAAAATTGCTCCAGGTCACTGATTGTCAGAGAAATGGAAATAAAGACAACACTGAGATACCACCTCACTCCTATGAAAATGGCAAATATCAAAAAGGATAGCAGCAACAAATGCTGGAGAGACTATGGTGACAAAGGCACCCTTATGCACTGCTGGTGGGAAAGTAAAATGGTCCAGCCTCTGTGGAGAATAAGTCTGAAGCCCCACACAAGGGTATAATTGGACCTTCCATGTGGCTCAGTAATTCCTCTCCTAGGGATATACCCCAAGGACACTATAACTCCCAACCAAAAAAAAAAAAATATGTGTACATCTATGTTCATAGCAGCACAATTCGTAACAGCTAAAACCAGGTGCCCAACAACAGATGAGTGGTTGAGAAAGCTGTGGTATATTTATACAATGAAATACTGTGCAGCTATTAAGAACAAAGAATCCACCTTCTCTGACCCAACCTGGATGGAGCTAGAAGGAATTATGTTAAGTGAGCTCAGTCAGAAAGACATAGACGAGTATGAGATGATCCCACTTCTTCTTCTAGTGTTTGCCCTTCTTCCATAGCCAGTCAATGGCTTTGAAAGTGACTGGGATCCATGTGGATTCAGTCGGCTAGGAAGGATCGTCAGTTTCCCCAATGAATGGGTACTCACGGGATGCACCACGAGAAGGTCGATCCAATGCATCCCACTCATAAACAGAAGTTGAGAAAAAAGAACAGAAAGGGAAACTAAAAGCAAGATCTGACTGAGTTTGGAGAAGGGCACCAAAGTAAAAATCTCTGGGTGGAGGGTAAGGATGGATGTTCAGCTCCAATGGGTTGTGGGTATGGTGTTTATTAACTTGTAGTCTCATAAATCACTATTTAATTAATATGAAAGAGGAAAAACTGATTAAATGTCTCAAAGCTTTTAATGCACAGACCATAGGCTGAGTATATCTATCTACCGCCTTCTTAAACCCTAAGACAGTAAGAACCTCCCACCTCCTCTATAAAGCCCATATTTCCCCCAGTCCTGGAACCTCTAGGGTGGGGACCACTATCAAGCATGCTTCTTTCAATTCATACCAAAATATACTGCATCTGCTGATCCCAACCTAATCAATGCAATGAGTACCATGCTTCACTTTGGACTATGTCCAGAGACATCAGGCATGGAATGTCATCAACCCTTTAGCCTCATTACTCGGGTGAGATCTTTCCTTTCTCATAGGATTCTCTAATTCTATTTAAGGTGGTTCACTTCCTAATAAAGTCCCAAAACCTAGATATAGACCAAGTCCCATGAGATAGGGCAAATGTACACATGTATCCATAAATTAGGGCAAAATATATACCTGAAAGCAAAAGAGCACAATAGTCTGCAGTGAGTCAGTATATGCAGCAAGCAAGTAGAAAGATCTAAAAAGACAGGAAAAAGTTCATAATGAAATAGTGGCTATGTAGACTTAGATACCCTCCTCACCTACTTCCTATTACACTTCCCTCAGCCACTCCAAAGTTAACCTTATCAAAGTAAGGACTACAAAAGCTGAATAAGGGCAAGAGATGGGCATACTTTAACAACTCTTTACTATTAGGCCACCCCATCAGCTTGGGGCCCTAGTCAAGGAGTCCTGAGATTCCCAAACAGACATCATGGTTCTAGACCTCGATTGTTACTGGTCATCTCTATCAGGAATAACACAATAGACCCTTCCTAGGCCCCCATAGGACCTTGCCCTCAATGTGGATCAACAATGGTAGAGAATGTTCCATCCTCCAAAGGGAGGCTGGACAACATTCTCTATTTTCCACCTCAGGAAGACGGGTCCTGAAATTGGGGCAACTTGGAACATTCCTACTCATGACCAGAGAATATGAGCTCAGATCCTCAAGGATGTAGAGGTCACATAGGCTCCTAAGCTGAATATGGGCCCCAGATCACATCAAATTGATGGGGTTTACAGTCCACAATATTTATACACCTTTCCCATATTTGGGAGCTATTCTTTCCCCTGATCCAGCTTTCTAGCCCTTTTTCCAGCCATGGCATCATCTCCCCAGACAACAACTTGGGCACACCTGCATATCAGATGTCAGACTCAGAAAAAAAAATTAGTATAGTCATGGGCCCTTTGGAATATGACCAAAACAGGCCTGCTAGCTATCTACAAAATGGAGAACACCAAAACTTCATCTGAAATATTCCAACCTTTAGGTTCATGATTAATCAACAATTTGTTTGGCTTTATATGTTAACTCTTTTTTCAGCCACCAGGTTCCAGATGCTACCATGATGCCAACCAGACTTCCCTAGGCAGACAACCCCACCAATGTGTCCTGGAGTTCCACTTCCCCAGAACCCTGCCCCAGTAGGGAAAGAGAGAGACAGGCTGGGAGTATGGATTGACCTGCCAATACCTATGTTCAGTGGGGAAGCAATTACGGAAGCCAGACCTTCCACTTTCTGCACCTATAATGATCCTGGGTCTATACTCCCGGAAGGATAAAGAATAGGAAAGCTATAAATCTGATGAGAGTTTTTGAAAAAAAAATGAATAGGAAAGCTACTGGGGGAGGTGATGGGATGTGGAGTTCTGGAGGTTGGAATTGTGTGGATTTGTACCTCTTTTAGTCTATGGTTTTTGTCGGCGTTTCCATTTTATAAATAAAAATTTAAAAAAATAAAATAGCTTGCTAAACAAAGCATATGCTTCATGATAGCTCCAGTCTATGATAAATGCCATCTGACAGAACCCTTGAAACAATAAAGTACTTACCCATTAAGAAGATTTTATCCTAACCTAGAGACTTCCTATCTTCCTCCTGCGGTAGTGCAGCGGGTTAAGCACAGGTGGTGCAAAGCGCAAGGACTGGCATAAGGATCCCGGTTCAAGCCCCCGGCTCCCCACCTGCAGGGAAGTCGCTTCACAAGTAGTGAAGCAAGTCTGCAGGTGTCTATCTTTCTCTCCCCCTCTCTGTCTTCCCTTCCTCTCTCCATTTCTCCCTGTCCTATCCAATAACAATGGCATCAATAACAACAGCAAGAGCAACAAGGGCAATAAAAATGGGGGGTAGAGGGAGTAGCCTCCAGGAGCAGTGGATTCGCAGTGCCAGTACAGAGTCCCAGCAATAACCCCAGAGGCAAAAAAAAAAGTGATGGAGAATATTCTGTGATTTGGTAGAGATTATGGTTCCATAGCTGAGTCATCAGAGATATATATGTATTGATATCTACATAGATATTAAATTCATGTTTTCAGCTTTCCATTACTGTTGCCATCAACCTGCCAACATATATGTCATTAGATTTTCCTGGAAATACAGCCCAATACAAAAAAATATGAAGGATATAAACATTACCAATTAACTGTGTGACTTGGGTGGTGGCACAAAGGATAAGGCTTTGGATCTTCAAGCATGAAGTCTGGAGTTCAATCCTTGGCATGGTATATACCAAAGTGATACTCTGGTTCTATTTTTCATCTTTTCTCTTATTAAAAGTAAATTAATTAAAGTAATCAGCTTCCAGGTGATGGGGAGAGAGGTTAATAGGTAGAGGATAGGGGAATTTGATAACAGTGAAATTATTCAGTAAGATAATGTAATAATCACCAATATTTGGGAAGGTTATTGCCAACATATTCTGTACTGGCAAATTCCACAGAATGTACAACATAAAGAATAAATGTTAATATAAACTATGAATTTAAGTTAATAAAAATGTTTAAATTTTGGTTCATAAGTTATAACAATGTAACAATACAAACAGAAGATATGGGGAAACATCAGTGAAAAGGGCCAGAATATATGGAAATCCTATACTGAGTGTTCAAATCTTTGTTAACCTAAAATGTTTGTAAAAATGAATTGCCTTTGGGCCAGGCAGTGGTACACCTGGTTAAGCACACACATTACTCAGTCCTTGCACTTCGTGCCACGTGCGCTTAACCTGCTGTGCTACTGCCTGACTCCCAGCACACACATTACAGTGCACAAAAACCCAGATCCAAACCTCTTGTTCCCACCTGCACAGAGAAAGCTTCACAAGTGGTAAAGTAGGACTTCAGCTGTCTCTCAGTCCCTTTCCCTCATTATCTACCCCATCACACTCAATTTCTCTCTGTCTTTATCCAAGAATAAATAATATTTAAAATTTAATGAATTACATTAACTAAAACATAGTCTACTTGAAGTATAGACATAATGATCAGATAAACAATACATTCAATAAAAGAGTAGATGAGAATATATGTATCAATAAAGATCAATCCCCAACGCAATTATTTCTTCCACTTTAACTTCTTTGCATCTTAAATTCCAAGATTAAAAACCTCGCCACAAAAAATTAGTAAACAATTTGTTTGGCTTCATATGTTAACTCTCTTTTCAGTCACCAGGTTCCAGATGTCATCAGGATGCCGGCCAGGCTTCCCTAGACTGAAGACCCCACGAATGTGTCCTGGAGCTCCGCTTCCCCAGAGACCCACCCTACTAGGGAAAGAGAGAGGCAGACTGGGAGTATGGACCGACCAGTCAACGCCCATGTTCAGCGAGGAAGCAATTACAGAAGCCAGACCTTCTACCTTCTGCAACCCACAATGACCCTGGGTCCATGCTCCCAGAGGGATAGAGAATGGGAAAGCTATCAGGGGAGGGGGTGGGATATGGAGATTGAGTGGTGGGAATTGTGTGGAATTGTACCCCTCCTACCCTATGGTTTTGTTAATTAATCCTTTCTTAAATAAAAAAATAAAAAATAAATAAAATTTAAAAATTAGTAAAGTCATGGGCCCCTTGGAATATACCTAAAATAGACATCCTACCTTTTTCCAAAATGGAGACCCCAAATCTCATCCACTCTATAGAGTTAATTAGAATTGCAGGAATAGATTTGTTGGTAAGATCACTGAACAGACGCCAGTTTGCTTTCCGAAAGTTCCATCTTAGTTTCTCCGAGCACAGAATCAGTGGGAGCTGGAGACCAATGTGGATGACTGTGCGGGAAGATCTTGAGAACTTGTCTCGTAGCGGGAAAGGCTTGGCCGTTGACTGTGCTAATCCAGCACAGGTCGGGTGACAAGTCTTTATTCCATCTAGCACTGTGAAAAGAGCCTGGTTGTTTGGGATCGTATAATAGGGAGAGGTCATTCGCTGAAGCCCAGTCGGCTAAGATAGAGCCGTCAGCACGAGTGGAGGAATATCCCCAGTCTTGGTGATGACTATTAAAGTCTCCAACGTAAACAGCTGGGTGATTTGGGCTAGGCAGGACCTCATTATCCCATGAGGCACTGGGAGGCTTATATACGTTGACAAGCTGAATAGTTCCAACAGTAATGGAGTCGTAGAAGGTAAACGTCCGCAAGACACGACTTGGCGTAGATGGCTCGGCCATGTTTATGATGGAGATTACAGCATATTAAATCGAATCCACTGATGGTGAATCGAACAGCTTCATCGACTGCTATATATCGACTTCATCGACCCAGTCTGGAAAAGAGAAATTTCCCATGAGTGGTCATCCCACTTCCGGTTATCTTGCCCATCTCCAAAACTCTCTCCCTTTACACTGTCTGAACTGGAAGACGCTTTGAAGAGGGTTAAACCGGGAACAGCTGCTGGCTATGATAACATCACCCCAGAACTCATTCTTAACCTGGGCCCCGTGGCAAAGAAGTGGCTCGCTTCATTCTTGTCCCACATCTTGGAATCTGAGTCTATGCTCAAAGTTTGGCGTCGTGCGAAGATCATAGCGGTTTTGAAACCAAAGAAAGACCCAACACTGGCTGCCAGCTATAGACCAATTTCTCTCCTCTCCGTGTGTTACAAACTCCTTGAGAGGCTGCTTCTATCACGTATTTCTCATCTTACAGAGAAATTCCTATCATCCGCCCAGGCTGGTTTCCGCCCAGGAAGATCTGCGAACAAGCCCTGGCCCTTTCAACTTACATTGAAAATGGATTCCAGAAGAATTTAAAGACGGGTGCTGTCTTTGTTGATCTCACAGCAGCCTATGACACGGTCTGGCACTGTGGTCTCCTAGTCAAGATCTCAAGATGCCTGCCTCCATGGGTGGCCAACACTATATCATTTCTTCTCCAAAACAGAAGATTCCGGGTACATCTGGGTGACAAGTCTAGCAGATGGAGACTTGTCTCAAGTGGCCTCCCCCAGGGCTCTGTTCTGTCTCCTACGCTATTTAATATTTACATCAGTGACCTCCCAGAAACTTCTTCAAGGAAGTTCATCTATGCCGATGACATCTGCTGTGCAACTCAGACATCAAAGTTCAACATCCTCGAGGAAACACTCACAAAAGACATGTCTCTGATATCTGATTACTGTAAAAAATGGCGACTAATCCCTAGCACTGCTAAAACGGTATCATGTTTTCCATCTACACCATGCCTCAGCCTCGCGTGAGCTTAATGTGCAGCTTGGCTATACGAGAATCCGGCATGAAGCCCAGCCAGTCTATCTTGGCGTTACTCTCGATCGCACTCTGTCATTTCACAAACATCTTATAAAAACTGCAGCAAAGGTGGGCGCGAGGAATAACATCATTGCAAGACTGGCCAGCTCCTCATGGGGCGCGAGCGGTTCCACACTACGATCATCATCTCTGGCATTATGCTATTCCACTGCAGAATACTGTGCCCCAGTATGGTTCCGTAGCCCCCATGTCCACTTGGTCGATTCCAAATTATATTCCTCCATGAGGATAATTTCTGGAACCATCCATTCCACCCCGGTTCCATGGCTGCCAGTTCTTAGCAACATCGCCCCGCCAGATATTCATCGGGATGCAGCATCATCTAAGTTCATTTCCCACATCTACGCTCGACCAGACCTGCCAATATACGCGGATATCTTCGCCCACCCTGTTCAACGCTTGACGTCTCATCACCCAATCTGGTCCCCTACGCCTACACTGAACTTCTCTGTTCCAGTCTCTTTGAAACAGAGTTGGCAGTCAGCTGAGGTCAAGAACAAACACCTCATCACAGACCCCTGCAAGCGTCAACCCGGCTTTGACCTAGCACATTATGATTGGGCCCTCCTCAATCGCTATCGAACAGGCCATGGCCGGTGCGCCACTATGTTCCATCGCTGGGGAGCCAGAGACGACCCGAACTGCCCCTGCGGCTCCAGACAGACTATGACCCACATAGTCAATGACTGCCACCTCTCCAGATTCAAAGAAGGTCTCGAGGCTTTGCATCAGGCTCAACCTGATGCTATTGACTGGCTACGGAAGAAGGGCAAACGCTAGAAGAAGAAGAAGAAGAATCCACTCTATTCTTGTTTTAGGTTCCCGATTATTAAACAATTTGGTCTGCTTTATATCTTAATGCATTTCAGCCACCAGGTTACAGATGCTACCATGATACCAACCTGACATCCCTGCACAGAAGAACACACCAATGTATCCTGGAAGCCCACCTCTCCAGAGCCCTGCCCCACTAAGGAAAGATAGAAATAGGCTGAGAGTATGGATCCACCTGCCAACATCCATGTCCAGCAGAGAAGCAATTACAGACCTCCCACCTTCTGCACCCCATAATAATCCTGGGTCCATATTCCCAGAGGGATAAAGAATAGAACATCTTGCAATGTATGGGGATGTGATAAGGAACTCTGGTAATTGTACTCCTCTTATCCTACATTCTTGTCAATCATTATTAAATTAAAAATTAAAAGAGAAAACTTTGCCACAGTAAAGACAAACTAAAAATAAGCTTATACAATTGGCCTAAGGCCTAAGTAGGATACATAGATAAATAAAGTTAAATCCATATGTCATTCTAAATCCTAACCTAAGGGAGATGAAGAGAGGAAATAAGAGCCAAAATAAGCTTATACAATTGGCCTAAGGCCTAAGTAGGATACTTAGATAAAGTTAAATCCACATGGCATCCTAAATCCTAACCTAAGGGAGATGAAGAGAGGAAATAAGAGCCAAAAGAGGAAACCAAGAAAACAAACACAGTTGCCAATTTGAAAACAGCCTTCAATAATAGAGTGAACACTTACATTCCATTGGTGTGTCTCATAATAAAAGAAAGTGCCTGAGTCATAAATTGTGCTCACAGGGACACAGAAAATAACCATCCTGTATCACATGTGTCCAAGATTCTGAGTTCAACATATATTGTCAGCTGAGAAAACAAGCTTTTTTAATTTTCCTATGCCTTAGAACTTAAGAACTAACAGCCTTTTGTAATTGTTCTTTCTAAGCAAACTTAAATTTGGGCAACATGACTTAAACTTGTTTCCAGAAAAAAAAAATGAGTCATTGAGTGACTTGAAACAGTAATAATAGCTGACATTTAGAGTTTTAAATCTTTTCTTTTTTAAATAACTTATTTATGAGTGAGAGGAAAAGCCAGAATACCCCTATGAAATATTTAAATACTATATTTATTTATTTTAGTGGCATTGCAGCATTATTTAGAACAGCCAGGAGTTGAGAACAATTCACATCAATAAACAAGTAACAAATATGTAATAAAATATTACAACAAAAAAGGGTTTATGTTGTACATGTTTATCTAATTAAAATGCAAATCACTTAACAGAAGCAATTTGCCCCTTTGCAACAACTATTTCAAGTAAATAATATTCTGTTTTATTTTTATTAGTGATTTAAGAGTTACTTACAAGATTATAAGATTACAGGGTATGGTTCCACTAAGCACCCACCACCAAATTTCTATATTCCCACCCTTTCACTCTAAGGTAAAAAAAAAATCTGGGGGTCGAGCAGTAGCGCAGTGGGTTAGGGTTAAGCACAAGTGACACAAAGCGCAAGGACCCACTTAAGGATCCCGGTGAGGCAGATCTGCAGGTGTCTGTCTTTCTCTCCTCCTCTCTGTCTTCCCCTCCTCTCTCCATTTCTCTCTGTCCTATCCAACAACGATGACATCAACTACAACAACAATAAAAAGACAACAAGGGCAACAAAAGGGAAGATAAATAAATAAAATTACAAAAAAAAAAATTAAAAAAAAAAAAAGGATCCCGGTTTGAGCCTCTTGTTGAGGTGGTCTGGTGTCGGGCTGCACCGCGGAGAAGAGAGCGGACATCCAGAGCAAAGGGGTACACAAATCTTTATTATAGGATGGGGGGTTTGGTTCAGACCGTGTGGAGCCAGCCAGCAATGGCCGACCACGGGGGGAGAGCAGGGAGCGAGACCTCAGAGAGGGAGAGCTGAGAGCCCAGAGAGAGAGGGGGGGGTGAGGGGGCTTTTTATTGGGCGACAACCAGAGGTGACGTGTAGGGCCAGGATTGGTTGAAACCCCAATGCTAGGGTTTCGCGCGGCGTATTAAAACCTGGGGGCGGAGACTGCATCAGAATAACTCCTCAG
This sequence comes from Erinaceus europaeus, assembly GCF_950295315.1. Taxonomy (NCBI): domain Eukaryota; kingdom Metazoa; phylum Chordata; class Mammalia; order Eulipotyphla; family Erinaceidae; genus Erinaceus; species Erinaceus europaeus. Next base: position 31,750,561 of record NC_080167.1, read on the forward strand.
CAACATCTCCTCCTATCCCTTTATATCTAAATGGACACAGTAAAGAAAAATGGAATGGAGCAGGCTTAAATGTTTTAGAGGAATGCCATGCTCAGGTGGGAAGATGTAGGACTTTCTGTGGAGGATGGAAGGCTTAAATGGCTGCAAACCTTGTGAGATTTATGCGTCCTCCTGTGCTCAACCCCTCTTTAGAGAGAGAGACTTACCTGGAGAGACTCATCTCATAGGTTTAAGCGCAGCCTGCTCAACCATCTCTTCACAATATCTCTACATCTTTTCTATCTTTCTATCTAGTAATTGCATAAGATGTACAAATTCTGTAAAAGACTATCATGGGGCAGAAACCTTTTGGGCATAAGCCTAAATGATATAACAAAGCAGGAAGGGACAAGTAGGGGAGTAGTAAAAGCCAGTGTGGTGTGAAGGGAGGGATTGGTGTGTAAAGGAACATTCCCTGCTTGGGTGGGGAAAGGGGCAAGGGTACATAATGAGGGGGAGGCGGGAGGCATGACCCACCAAACAGAGGGGCTATTTGGCATTGTATAGTCCTCAAGGCAACAGTCTGTAAAGTCTATGAATTACTCAGGATCAGTCTATGAAAAACCAGCAGCGTGAAGGGAAATAAGCTGCTTCAAAATTGTGTAAAATGTATATAGGGTATGTCAGAAAGTCCAATACAAGTCTCAGTCCGAAGTAGATGGCTAGGGGAAGAAATTGGCAGGGGATGCAACGCTGCATGAGGGAGGTCAGCCGCTGGAATGTTGCTTTTCTGTAGATAGCCAGCTGGAACTGCCAACATGTGACAAGCAGGTCAGAAGCAGGAACGGTAACCAGGCATGAAGAAAGTTCTGTCCTTGGAGTCTGTGTATCAGGTTCTTCAGATCGCGTTGAGTGACATCTAGGGTTACAGGGGGTGTGCCACGGTAGTCATGCCATGTAGTGGGTGACGTCAGGGTGTGCAGGGGTTCAGATGGTTTTTCCGGGATTCCTGTGAAAGAAACACAAACGATCTGCTTCTCGTGGTTAATTTGAACTTGTAACAAGTTATAGGTTTGTTATAGTTGATACCTCGATGATTATAATTGGTTTAGAATCTCTTTATGTTTTTATTTAAAGGTCATCTAATGTGACCTCCTGTAGCAGCCTCTACTGCAGGATCTTGAGACCAATTTTAGCTAAAATATGTATTTTAAACAGACTCAAATTGCTTAGAGAGTTAACGCATATTCGGACAATGATTTTAATGTTTACAGTGCCAGATTGATGCCAGATCTGTTGTGGATTAATTTCCACAAGATAGTTTACAGGGCACCTTTGGGGGCCCTTCAAAGGTGTCCTGTATATAAAATTTATATAGTTTAGTTTTTGGGAATGAACAGTCACGTTGAACATTTAGACTTTTACCTAAATAGTAAGTTACCTTAACAAATTAATTTTTACCTAATCTGGTAAAAGTGTAGCTGTAGGGTTACACTTTTGACTGTTAAGTTAGTGTTACCAAACTTGAGACATACCCATAAACATTTAGTTATAACAAACTGGAGGAAAAATAACTTTTGTTATAAAAACACATTATTTAAAAACAAATTTAAATCCGTCATTAGTCACACAGTTTAAGACTAAACACTTACATATATACCAAAACTATATATAAAATTCAAAAGAGGGAGAAAGAAAAAAATTTTTGGAATGTTTCTGGACGTCTCCAGAAACTTTGGCTGCGTCCAGCATTTTTATATAAAGCCAATTACCTTTTAGAGTACTCCAAGCAGATGGGTCATGCAAAAAAAAATTTTTTTTTTGTCATTCAACACACTCACTCACAAAAACAACTGGCCAGTTATAACATAAGACATACAGGGAAAGTAGGAGAGAGGTCTCTGTGAGCCAGATTTTGCAGGTTCTGCCATGTCGTATTACGGGTCCTGGGATGTATCCTGCATCTGGTCCTCTTGTAGTATTTCTTGTTCTTCAGGAATAACAGCGCCATCCTGCGGGTATTGTCGGACATGGCGGGCAGGAACCCAGACAGGTTTAGAGAAATTTTGAGGGAAAATGCATGCGAAACCCCTTCCCATGGTCAATAATGGGTCAGGCCCTTTCCAAACTTTATCGAGTGGGTCTCTCCATTTGACCTTAATAGATGGTGTTTGCCAGTGAAGAATAATAGGGGGTAAGGCCGAGTTATTGTAAATATTAAAGAGATTTAACGTAGTTAAGGCTTTTGCTAGCTGGATATTGTGGGGATATGTTCCTCCTTTATCTTTATTTAGTTGAGCCTTCAGAGTTTGATGGGCCCTCTCAACAATGCCTTGTCCCTGTGGATTGTAGGGAATGCCCGTGGTATGAGTAATATTCCAGAGGGAACAAAAATCTTTAAATTGTTTGCTTGTAAACATAGGTGCATTGTCTGTTTTCAAAAATAATGGGACCCCCATAACGGCAAAACAAGAGAGCATATGGCTTACAAGCTTTTTAGCACTTTCTCCTGTCTGAGCTGTAGCCCACATAAATTTAGAAAAGGTATCAATTGAGACAAACACATATTTTTGTTTGCCAAAGTTTGGTATGTGGGTGACATCAATTTGCCAAATAGCATTAGCTTTTAAACCTCGGGGGTTAACCCCAAGGGTCTGGATAGCAGGTGTCTTTATGAGACTTGCACAAGAAGAGCATGTAGCGAGGATATGTTTTAACTGTGGTACAGGAACATCAGGGAATCGAGCTCGAAGGCCTTTAAGATTAACATGGGTTAGAGAGTGAAAATTAGCAGGATCAGAGACAGAGACTGGGAAAGTTCCTGTGGAGGCAAGACGGTCAACTGCGGCATTCCCTTTGGACAGGGAACCAGGAAGAGGGCTGTGGGAACGAAGGTGTTGAATATACAGTGGTTGGGTTCGAGAACAGAGCATAGAGGCGATTTGAATCAAGAGAGGGGAAAGTGGGTTGTCATCAATTTTCACATAAGAACGAGCAAGCCATGGAAGTAAGTTAACAGTATACACACTGTCAGAAAAAAGGTTGAAGGATTCTGGTACAGCTTTTAGTGCAAGAAAAACAGCATAAAGTTCTTTGTACTGAGGGGAATTCTCAGGAAGCTCAGTAAAGAGAGGTTTAGGAGATTGTTTGTCTGGGTAATATATAAGGGCAGCAGCTCCCCTTTTTCCGCCATCAGTAAAGATTGTAGGAGCAGAGGGAATGGGATCCCGAGAGAAAAGTTTAGGTGCTAGTAGAGGCAGAAGAGGTAAAGAAGCTATCAATTTATTAGAAGGAAAATGGTTATCTATTTGTCCTGGAAACCCCACAAAGCTTATGGCAAAGCGGGAATGATGGTGTATAAGCCACTCTGTATCTGTGAGAGAAAAGGGCAGAATGATTAAATCCGGTTCTTTCCCTAAGACTTGCACATACCTATTTCTCCCTTGGCGAACCATGAATGCTAACGCGTCTATCTCAGTGAGGAGTCTTGGAGCTCCTCCTACTGGCATGTGAAGCCATTCGAGAACCCCATGGTCTTGCCACAGTGCCCCTACTACTGTGGGGGTGGAGTTGAAGATTAGGTTTACCGGAGAGGAGGGGGAGAATCGAACAAGGTGCATGTCCTGGAGGGCCTGGTTAACCCTTTCTAGTGCCAAGGAGGCCTCAGGAGTTAACTTATGTTTTGAAGAGGGCTGTTTGTTTCCTTTCAACAGGTCAAACAGTGGTTGGAGGCAGCTTGTGGGCAGATAGAGATACTGCCTAAGCCAATTTAAATTTCCTAGAAAACTTTGTAAAGAAGCAAGAGTAAAGTTAGAAGGGAAGGTAACATTAGGTTTTAAGGGACGAATTTGTGTTAGAGAAATCTCTGAACCTAGGAAGGATATTGGAGGGATTAACTGTATCTTCTCAGGGGCTACATTAAGGCTGCTTTTCTTTAATGCAGGAATGAGAAAATCACGTAAGGCATAGAGATTTGTATCTGATTTTCCCCATATTAAAATATCATCTGTATAATGAAAAATATTAAGGCCCTTATGAATATATGGGACAAGGGCAGATTTAACAGCCTCCTGACAAATTGTAGGACTATTGGCCATACCCTGGGGCAGCACCACCCATTCAAATCTATCAGCAGGGCTGGCGTTATTAATAGACGGAACAGAGAAGGCAAAACGTTTACAATCTCACGGATGCAAGGGGATAGAGAAAAAACAATCTTGTATATCAATAGCTATGATTGGAATTCCCGTGGGAATTGCAGAAGCAAGAGGCAAACCCCTTTGGGGGGAGCCCCAGACCCGCATGGTTTTATTTACTGCACAGAGATCTTGAAGGAGGCGCCATTTTCCTGAGCGCTTTTTAATCACAAAGACAGGAGTATTCCATGGGCTTCGAGAATGATGAATGTGTCCCAAGGGCAACTACTCTTGGACGAGCTCTTTTAAAATTTTTAGCTTATCCCTAGGTAAAGGCCACTGTTCCACCCAGACAGGCTCATTAGAAAGCCAGCTTAAGCGGGGTGTTTGGCTACGAACAGTGGCATTTAGTATTGGGGGTGCTGAATAGACCTGGTATCGCGGGAATGAGTTTTACGCTCTGCAGAGGCGTCTGTGGATATCCTAACATCAAGACATTCCAGAAGATCCCTGCCCAGTAAGTTGGTGCTAATATTAGCTACCAAAGGGCGGAAGTGTCCGGTAGAACCTTCTGGGTCCTCCCACATGAGCGAGTCTCGTGTGCAAAATGCTCTGGTCATCCCTCCTATTCCATGTAAACTGGGTCCAGGGATAAGTTCCCAATCTTGGGGAACCTCTTCTTGCCTTAAAATCGTCTTTTCTGCCCCCGTGTCAATCAAAAATTTAAAAGGAATATTGCCAATCTTTACTGTCATAGAAGGGTGGCCCCGTTCTAAAACAGGAGTGGTCCACAATATCTCATGCCCCGAATTTGTACCATTCAGGGGCGAACCATCTTTATGAAATTGGGACCAACAATCTCTCTTCCAATGAAACCCCTTACGACATTTTGGACAAACAGTACGTGGTCTCTGGCTCTCTGACTGAAAGCAGGGTTGCTCTGGCTGGAGGCATGGTTTCCCTGACTGGAGGCATGGTTGAAATTTATCAGGACATTGGTTACGCCAATGTCCTTGGTGACCGCACTGAAAGCAAGCCCCGTTTTGCTTACGTGGGGCAACTGCATAGACCTGTGTCGTAGCAGGTGCCCCATAATTGCCTGATGTAAGTTCCTGTGTCACTAGAATCCAATTATCTGGGTGTAGGTGTTTAAGATTAAGGCATACCTGACGGAATTGTGGTGTCATGCCTTCCCAGACAATAGAGCGCAGGAGTAGTTTGTGGACATCAGGATTATAAACCTTTCTCTCTAAGCTTCTCTTCACCCTTGAGATGAAGCTCGCCAATGATTCATCAGAGCCTTGGTGAAAAGAGTTAATGGGAGCTGACGGATCTACATCAGGTGTGGTCACCCTTTCCCATGCTTGTGTTGCACAGATGCGTACCTGTTCAAAATAACCGGTTGGAAACCTGGCTTCTGCCTGCTGAGCTCCAGATTCATAAGCTCCTGCTCCAAACAAGGCATCAGAATTCCATTCTACCTGCTTGTTACTATTTTCCTGCGATTGTCTAGAGCACTCATCGCGGAAGCATGCCTGCCACTGAAGATAGAGTGGGTCTGGGAGAGCAGCACGAGCCAGATCTTTCCAGTCTTGTGGTGTATTTAAATGCTGGTAAAAGCTCCTCAAGACGGACTTGGTCCATGGAGAATTCATCCCGTCCTCCCTGACTGCTTGTCTGAGTGTTCCAATAACTTTAGAGGAATATGGCTGCCACGGCTGAGAGTTTTGTTTAGAAGGGGCCAAGTTTACCGAGAATGTATGGATTTGGTCCGATGGCACGGGAGAGGGAGCTACAGAAGTGGAAAGTGCCATAGAAACTGCTGTAGTGGCTGCAGGGGAGACTAAACGCATATCTACGGGGACAGAGCTCCCGGGGTGGACTGCACATGGTTTAAAATCCTTAAATGCTGAAAAATATCCTTTAGCTCTCATATCTCAGCCACTAGGTCCCTTAATGGTGACGTATCAGCAGGCGGTGGGGTCATGGACGAGGAAGCCTCAGGCAGAGCTGAAACTGCAACGGCAGGGGCCGGGGCCAGAGCTGAAACCAGGGCGGCAGGGGCCTGGGGCAGGGTCAGGAATGCAGAAGCTGCAGGCAGAGCTGAAACCGGGGTGGCAGGGGTGGAGTTCAGGAACGCAGAAGCTGCAGGCGGAGCTGAAACCGGGGTGGCAGGGGTGGGGTTCAGGAACGCAGAAGCTGCAGGCGGAGCTGAAACCGGGGAGGCAGGGGCCAGGGGCAGGTTCAGGGACGCAGAAACTGCAGGCGGAGCTGAAACCGGGGAGGCAGGGGCCGGGGGCGGGGTCAGGGACACAGAAACCTCAGGCGGAGCTGAAACCGGGGCGGAAGGGGGCGGGGTCAGAGGAGGAGCGACCGAACACGTGTGCGTGTCTGTGGGAACGGAATTCTTGGGTTTAGCTGCTGATCGCTTAGGACGTCTAAGTCTTAAGCACATGTGATTTAACTCGTACCTCAGCCTCAAGGTCACTTATCCTTATGGCATACCACGTTTTACATATCTTGAAAGTGGCGACCACAGTTAAAAAAATCCAAGGGGTAGCGAAAATTAAACCGTTTATGACAGCGCGAATCTGTCCCAGGTCAAGAGATAATGACTGGGACACCTCCTCATAAAACGAGAAATTTCCCATGGTGGAGGGAAACGCAGGGCCACAGAAGTGGGCGGATGCCACTTACCTGTGTCTGGGCGGTTTCAGAGACCTCAGGCCGGGCGTGGTGTGGGTATGGAATACGATGGGCACCAGATGTTGTTGAGGTGGTCTGGTGTCGGGCTGCACCGCGGAGAAGAGAGCGGACGTCCAGAGCAAAGGGGTACACAAATCTTTATTATCGGATGGGGGGGTTTGGTTCAGACCACGTGGAGCCAGCCGGCAATGACCGACCACAGGGGGAGAGCAGGGAGCGAGACCTCAGAGAGTGAGAGTTGAGAGCCCAGAGGGGAGGGGGTGAGGGGGCTTTTTATTGGGCGACAACCAGAGGTAACGTGTAGGGCCAGGATTGGTTGAAGGGGGCAATGCTAGGGTTTCGCGTGGCGTATTAAAACCTGGGGGCGGAGACTGCATCAGAATAACTCCTCAGCAACATGAGCTCCCAGCTCCCCACCTGCAGGGGAGTTGCTTCACGAGCAGTGAAGCAGGTCTGTAGATGTCTCTCTTTCTCTCCCCCTCTCGGTCTTCCTCTTCTCTCTCCATTTCTCTCTGTCTTATCCAACATCTATGACATCAACAACAACAACAATAATAACTACAACAATAACAAGACAACAAGGGCAACAAAAGGGAAAATAAATAATAATAAAAACAAAAAAATTTAAAAAGAGTAAAAAAAAACTTACTGTTTCAAACCCTTTGTAGTGAATTTGAATGTTCTTTGGCATTTACCAACCCCAAGTTAAAAACTATGTTCACACAAAACTGAACATGAGTATTTATAGTGTTTTACTAATTATTTTATGCAGTATGGGCATAAAAGGTACTGCTTCCATAGAGATAGAAGGGTTTTCATTGCCAGTACTACCTAAAATATAATTACTAAAATACTACAAATATTCATGTTCAGTTTTGTGAACATACTTTCAACTTGGGTAGGGACAAGTTGGGTAAAAAACATGATTTTATATTTGACTTTGTAAGAAACTATCAAACTACAGATCTACAAAAGAAACAAACAAACAAACAAACAAAAACAATACAAAGTGGGCCAAAGAACTAAACAGGCTGTTTTTTTATTATTTTTTATATTTATTTATTTTCCTTTTTGTTGCCCTTGTGGTTTTTTATTGTTTTAGTAGTTGTTATTGTTATTAATGTTGTCATTGTTAGAAAAGACAGAGAGAAATGGAGAGGAGGAGAAGACAGAGGGGGGGAGCGAAAGATAGACACATGCAGACCTGCTTCACCATTTGTGAAATGATTCCCTTGCAGGTGGAGAGAGGGGGCTCCAACCAGGATCCTTACACCAGTCCTTGCACTTCGCACCACGTGTGCTTAACCCACTGCTACAGCAGGACTCACACAGTTTTCTAAAGAAGAGGTACACATGGCCCACAGACAGATGAAGAAATGCTCCACTTCATTTATCATTAGAGAAATGCAAATAATTACTATGCTGAGATATCATCTCACACCTGAGAGAAAAACTCTTACATCAACAAACCAGAAAAATGACAGGTATTGGGGAGGTTGTGGAGAAAAAGGAACTCTGCTACATTGCTGGAAGGAATGTAAACTGGGAGACTGTAATGAAAATGTAAGTACTTTGTGATCCAGCAATATCACTCTTGGATATTTTTCCAGTGGACACTCAAACACTAATTCAAAGGGACCTGTGTGCCTCTGTGTCCATAACTGCATTACTATTCACAAGAGCCAAAGTGTGGAAGCAGTCTAAATGCCTATCATCAGGTTACTGGCTAAACAAGTTATGGGATACATATTCCATGGAATATGACTCTGAAATTTAAAAAAAGATGCTATTGTGTCTTTTGGGACAAAAATGAATGGAACTGGAGGTGATTAAGCTTAGCTAAATAAGAGAAGACAACTATCAGATGGTTTCACTCATATGTGAAATCTAAAGATTTGATTTACATGAACTTGCAAAAAGAAATCCAAACAACACAGTTCTCATATGTCTTGAGTTTGCTTGAGAAGCAAGCAAACTCAAGACATATGAGAACTATGGTGGTTATCTTTGGGAAGGTGGGGATACATAAATTTGGTGGTTGGTGTGCTGTGGAGCTATACATTATAATCTTACAATCTTGTAACAAAGTATTAATACCAAAAAAATTTTTTAAAGAAACCACCGAACTGTATTCCTACTATGACAGTGAATATGTTATCTTGAAACTTTATCAGCATTTCTCAGAGTTTTTTATTTTTCACTGACTTAATAAAGGAGCATCTCATTGTTTTTTCTTAGTTTGCATTTCTTTTATTTCATGAAGCATTTTTCATGAGGTGATTTGCCAACTCTCCAGTGAAGTGTCTGCTGACATCTTTGATCCATTTTATTGCATTATCTGTTTTTGTATTGTCTAACTATATAATAATGAGACACATTTAATTTAAAAGTTAAAATGAATAGTACAAAATATCATACAGGCATTTATAGAAGAGAACAAACTAAAATGAAAGCATACCTGTTGCAAGATCTCTCTTTGAGCTTCTCTCAGTTTAAACATATGCCATTCATACTTCCCTGTGCCATACAGCATTCATTTTCTCTTAATAACCTTAGAAAACAAAGTCATGGGCCCTTTGGAATATACCCAAAATAGGCCTGCTAGCTATTTCTAAAACAGAGACCCCAAATCTTCATCTGCAATATTGCAGCCTTTAGGTTCATGATTAATCAACAATTTGTATCGCTTTATATGTTAACTTTTTCAGCCACCAGGTTCCAGATGCCAACCGGACTTCCCTGGACAGATGACCCCACCAATGTGTCCTGGAGTTCTGCTTCCTCAGAGTCCTGCCTCACTAGGGAAAGAGACAGACCCGTGGTAGTATTGATCAACCTATCAATGCCCATGTTCAGCATGGAAAGCAATTACAGAAGCCAGACCACCCACCTTCTGTACCCCATAATGACCATACTCCCAGAGGGTTAAAGAATAGGAAAGTTATCAGGATAGAAGATGGGATACGGAGCTCTGGTGGTGGGAATTGTACCCCTCTTATCCTATGGTCTTGTCAGTGTTTCCGTTTTATAAATAAATTTAAAAAATTTTTAAATGCCTTTGATTACATCAAAATCCTTTTTGAAATAACAAAAGGCACTTCTCAGAAATGGCCACTAGGGGGTAAGAGTGGACAAAAAGTGCTATATGAGGGCTCATAATCACAATTCTCTGCAGAACATTATTCCTTTCAGAAATTCTTGTAGGAAAGCCCATTTCTTAAATATTTTTGTTATTAATAGTGTGTTACAAGATTGTAAAATTACAGGGTATTTTACAAGATTACGGGGTAATCTCAGAACATTGTAAGATTACAGGGTATAGTTCCAAACCACACCCACCAAAAAAGTTCTATATGCCCACCTTCCCACTTCCCAAAGGTAAGGACTATAGTTGTTTTTGTTTTATTTTTGTTTTTTTTTTTTAATTTTATTGGATAGGACAGAGGAAAAAATGAGAGGGAGGGGGAGACAGATACAAACCTGCAGATCAGCTTCACTGCTGGAGAAGCTTCCACCCTGCAGGTAGGGAGCTGGGAGCTTGAACCTGGATCCTTGGGCCAGTCCTTGCACTTAACTGGGTGCACTGCTCAGTCCCCTAACCACTGGGATTCTCACAAGAGAAAGACTTTTCCCCCACCATGATCCTCATCTGATGTAGTTAACATTCCCTCCTCCCTATTCTACTCATGCTATCTTGTGGGCCATTTCAGACCACGCACAAATGAAAATAAGATGTCTAATTTTCCATCTTCCTGGAGAATAGAAAAAGACTGCTGTCACATTAAATGTGCCCACATGTACACTCTGCCCCAGCCCCTAATACTACAAAGAAAAAGATAGCAATATGAAGAGATCATCTCCAGATATAGGCTCCAATTTAGCACACAAAGCAAAAAGTCTCTGAACAATAGCTTCTAGTTCAGCAAGCCAAATTTAGTATTTCTAAAGGAATGAATAGAGAACTTTTCATTCACTTGATGTTTCTTAGACTAACACAAGATTCTAAAAAAAAATTAGGTAAAATAAATATTTTTAGTTGATTTAACATGGGTTTACAGTATTATAAAATTTATGGGTATAGTTTACACTTATACATGGGGTATAATATTTACAATACACACCACCAAAGACATCTCTCTATCCCACATGCCTTACATAGCTTTATGCCTTACATAATCACCAAGTGGAAAACAGTGTCTTAAAGATAAAAGAAATGCAAACACTATATTTTTCTTTATGACCAAAGTATTGCATAATTCTAAAAATTAAGAACAAAAAACTCCAAAGAAATAAAAACAGGCTCTCCCCAAATCAACTAGAAATAGCAAAGATTGCCTGAGAACACAAGATAAAACTAGGATTATTTCAGAAACTCACAAAGCATGGGTGAGTGCAATCACACATGGCTCATGGACAGAGAGGGACTTAAGGGCCAAAAAGCCTATACTCAGGAGTGGTACCAGTCCAGCAGTTTGCCAGTTGACATGCCACCTCTGGTCTGAGTTTTATCAACAAAAACACTGTTGAAGGAGAGATACAATCACCTAAAACACACCAGTTTACAACTGTGAGTCTCCATTGCTGTTACCCCCTCAGACACTGGAAAAACAGAAGGGAAACTCTATGCTGATATCTGGAGGGCAGAGAACTGGCCAGGTGACTCAAGAGAAAATCTACACTCCCAGTGGCTATATAATAGGAGTAAACAAAATTGTCAAATTCTTAGCCATACTCAAAAAAAAGAAAAGAAAAAATGGGGAAGACTCAAATAAATAGGATTGTAAATGAAAGAAGATATATCACAACACACACCACAGAAATCCAAAGTATCATGTGAGGCTTCTATGCCACAAAGCTAAAGAACCTGGAAGAAATGGATGAGTTGTTCAACAATCTGTTTGGCTTTGTACATTAACTCTCTTTTCAGCCACCAGGTTCCAGATGCTAGCAGGATGTGATCAGACTTGCCTGGACAAACAACCCCACCAATGTGCCATGGAGCTCTGCTTCCCCAAAGCCCTTCCCACTAGGGAAAGAGAGACAGGCTGGGAGTATGGATCAACCTGTCAATGTCCATTTTCAGCGGGGAAGCAATTACAGAAGCCAGACTTTCAACCTTCTGCATCCCACAATGATCTTGGGTCCATACTCCCAGAGGGTTAAAGAATAGGAAAGCTGTCAGGGGAGGGAAGGGGATGGGATACGGAGGTCAGGGGAGGGGAGGGGATACGGAGGTCTGATGGTAGGAATTGTGTGAAGTTGTACCCCTCTTATACTATGGTTTTATCTATGTTTCCTTTTTATAAATAAAAAAAATTTAAAAAGAAAGAAAAAAAGAAATGGATGAGTTCCTAATATAACCTACAAATTTCCAAAATTAAAGAGGAAGTAGGTAATATATACAGGCCAATCACAGCCAAAGAAATTGAAACAGTTATCAAAAACCTTCCCAAGAATAAGAGCCCTGGATCAAATGGTTTTACAAATGAATTCTAAAAACCTTAAAGGAAGAGCTAATTCCTCTACTTTTAAAACTTTTCCAAAAGCTTGAAGACACAGGAATACTCCCTTCCAGCTTCTATGAAGCCAACATCACTCTGATACCAAAAGCAGACAGGAACACAACAAAAAAATAAAACTGCAGACTGGCATCTCTGATGAACATAGATGCTAAAATATTGAACAAATTTCTTGCCAACTGGATACAGCAGTATATTTAAAAGACTGTTTATCATGACCAATTGGGGTTTATCCCAAGGATGCAAGGTTAGTTTAGTATATGTAAATCAAACAACATGATCCACCACATCAATAAAAGCAAGACCAAAAACCACATAATTATATATAAAAACAACCCTTGAACCCAAGAATTTCATTAATACATATTTATTTTAGAAAATATACCAAAAGAGGCACAAGCAAAACAAAACAAAGACCTACAGAATTCTGGAAAGGCAAAGAGTGGGAATGTGATGCCTGATGATGTTTCACCCGGTAAAGCATACATTATCATATGCAAGGACCCAGATTCAAGCCCTCAGTCCTCACTTTCAGGGAATAGGTTCACAAGCAGTGGAGCAGTGTTTGTAGGTGTCTGTCCTCTCTTTCTTTCTCTATTTCTATCAACTCTATAAACAAACAGAAAAAGGAAACTGTGGTCACAGATAGTAGTATTGTCCTGCAGGCATGAAGACCCAGTCATAACTCTAGCAACAAAATAAAAAGCAATACAAACTTTAGAGGGAACCAGGCAGTGGCGCACCTGGTTAAGCACACTGTACTATGCACAAGGACCAGGGATTGAGCAGCAGGAGCACTTCACAAGTTGTGAAGCATGTCTGCAGGTGTCTGTCTTTCTTCCTCTCCCTCTCTCTCTTTCCTCTCAATTTCTCTCTTTCCTACTGAATAAAATAGAGAAAAGAGAGAGAGGAAAAGGAAGAGGAAAAAATGGCCACCAGGATCAGTGGATTCATAGTGCCAGCAGCGAGTGCCAAAGATAACCCTGGAAGGAAAAAAAAATACAAACTTTACAATCCACTGATAAAATAACTGTTACTTACAACTTTTTATTTACTAGATCATTATCTGTAGTAATTTCAGAAATTATGAAAATTGATGGTCATGCATTACAGGTTTTCAGTTTCTTTTTTTTTAAAGATATGAATATAATTAGGCTAAGTAAATGGCAAAACAGACTAAGGGAAATGGTGTTTCTATCTACTAGTATGAAATAGTAAGACTCAAAAGTTGACTAGAACTCCTCTCCTAGAGAAATATCCTAAGGAACCAAAACCACCCATCCAAAGATTTGTGTATGCCTACGTTCACTGAAGAACAATTTGTAATAGCCAAAACCTGGAAGCCACCCAAGTGTCCAACAAAGATGAGTGGTTGAGTAAACTGTGATATATATTTTTTCTTGTGTGTTTAAATTTTAAAATTTATTTTATTAACTTATCCTGAATATACAGCATATTTGTAACAGACAACAAAAATTAAACTCTTCACTGTTCATTTTTGCCTTTATACACACTAGATAATAGGAGGCATGTTTAGATTCTGGGGATAAAAGAAAATTTTAACCAAATTTTAATTTAAAGCAGTCTTTGAATGATAAGTAGATATAAAACAACTCAACAGATTATTAGGAACATGAGCTAAGTGTAAGAAAAAGAATCAAGAATATTTTACCAAAGTTTGAACCATGAATATTTTTTGCTTTTTTAATTTTTTATATTTATTTATTAAAAGGAAACACTGACAAAAACCATAGGATAAGAGGGGTACAATTCCACACAATTCACACCACCAGAACTCCGTATCCCATCCCCTCCCCTGAGAGCTTTCCTATTCTTTAACTCTCTGGGAGTATGGACCCAGGGTCATTATGGGGTGCTGAAGGTGGAAGGTCTGGCTTCTGTAATTGCTTCCCAATTAACATGGGCATTGGTATGTGGATCCATTCTCCCATCCAATCTCTCTCTTTCCCTGGTGGAGAGGGGATCTGGGGAAGTGGGACACAGGACACAATAGTGGAGTCGTTTGCCCAGGGAAGTCTGGTTGGCATCATGGTAGCATCTGGAACCTGGTGAATGAAAGCAGAGTTAACATATAAAGCCAAACAAGTTGTTGACTAATCATGAACTTAAGGCTGGAATAGTGCAGATGAAGTTTTGGGGACCTCCATTTTGTACATAGTAGGCCTATTTTAGTTATATTCCAAAGGGCCTATGACTATATTAGTGGTTTTGCTATTTTGTTGGTTTGTTTGTTTCTATGCAACCCAAGTAGTTGTCTCCTGAGATGATACCATGGCTGGAAAAAGGACCAGAAATCTGGATCAGGGAAGAGAGTAGCTCCCAAATATGGGAAAGGTGTATAAATATTGTTGACTGTAAACCCCATCAATTTGATTTGGTCTGGGGCCCATATTCAGCTTAGGAGCCTATGTGACCTCTGCATCCCTATAGATCTGAGCCTGCATTCTGTGGTCATGAGTAGGAACATTCCGAGCTGCCCCAATTTTGGGATCCATCTTCCTCAGGTGGAACATAGAGTATATTGTGCAGCCTTCCTTTGGAGGATGGAACATTCTCTACTCTTGTTGGTGCAAGTTGAGGGCTAGGTCCTATGGGGGCCCAGGAAGGGTCTATTGTGTTGTTCCTGATAGAGATGACCAGTAACAATGGAGAGAGGGATTTCTTCAAGATCTAAGCCCATCTTGTCTCCTTGGGAATCTCAGGACTCCCCGACTAAGGCCCCAGCTGATGGGGAGGCCTGATAGTGACAATAGAGTCATCATTAAAGTATGCCAGTCTCTAGCCCTTATTCAGCTTTTGTAGTCCTTACTTTAATAAGGTTAGCTTTGGAGTGACTGAGGAAAGTGTAATAGGAAATAGATGAGGAGGGTATCTAAGTCTACATAGTCACTATTTCATTATGAACTTTATCCTGTCTTTTTAGATCTTTCTACTTGCTTGCTGCATATACTGACTCACTGCAGACTATTGTGCATTTTTGCTTTCAGGTATATATTTTTCCCTAATTTGTAGATATATGTGAACATATGACCTATGTCATGGGACCTGGTCTATATCTAGGTTTTGGGATGTATATATATATAACTCAGCTGTTAAAAATTGTGAATTCACCTTCTTCACCCCATCCTGGATGGAGCTTGAAGAAATAATGTTAAGTGAGATAAGTCAGAAACAGAAGGATGAATATGGGATGATCTCACTCATAGACTGAACTTTAAAAGCAAGATCAGAAGAGAAAAGCACTAAGCAGAACTTGGACTGGAGTTTAGTATACTGCACCAAAGTAAATGTCTCTGTGGGGTTGGGGATTTAGGTCCTGGATCATGACAGCAGAGGAAAACCTAGTGGGGGTTGAATTGTTATGTGGAAAACTGGGAAATGCTATGCATGTACAAACTACTGTATTTTACTGTCAGCTGTAAACCACTAATTCTCCAATAAAGAGATTTTTAGGCTATGGAGCAGCAGCAGCTGTGTTTCTCTCCTCTCCTCTACTGGGTCAACTAGGAGTACGAAAGATCACCTGAGACCACAACAAGACTGAATAGAATGACTTCAGGTACCCACCAAGTCACTGTTCAGTGCAAACATGTGTGGCTCATGGAAAGCGAGGAGCCTAAGGAGACATGGAGCAGCTGGTGACAGTCCAGTGGTTTACCAGTTGAGGCAGCACCTTCAGTCTGTTTTACCAACAAAAAGACTGCTGAAGGGAGGAGAGGACTCCCCTAAGACTCACCAAATGCAACTGTGAGTCTCCATTTCTACTGCCTTCAGAGGATAAAGCAGCAGGGGGGAGGCCCTGTGCTGACATCTGGGTGCAGAGGACTGACCAGGAAACTCAGAAGATCAACACCTCAGTGGCCTAGCAGTGGGGCTATATAGTGGGAGCCTTGCCACATTGTTTTCCTGACAATAAAATGGTGAATAATTGACTCAGAACCTAAAAAGTATAAGCTGACTTGTTTAGAAACTCACAGGGCCCAGCAGTGTTGCCCAGCTAGGCTCTGGCTGATAGCAGAGAAGCTGAATTGAATTTGGGTCCTTGGGGTATGGGAGTCTCTTTGCATAACCACTATGGTATCTTTCCCCCACCCTGCTTTATCGTTTGGCCAGGAGTGAGTGATTAAGCTAAGAAGCCTATTTATAGTTTAAAAGCCCTCAGACTCCCATAGCCTACAGGGAAGAAAAAGAACAAAAGAGACTTTAATAGCCACTGTGCTCCAACTCAAGGATTGAAATAATACTGAAACAACTGTTAATTTTCACAACTGTGAAGTTTTTAAGTACCCTGCTTACTTAGACTAAAGTCAATCCAGGCAAGAGTGATCAATAATTTGAATAGTACTGAGAGGGGGACCTCATACCATACTATATATAATAGTGAAACCAACAAGAATAAATATTGGAGAAATGAACCAGGATAAAAATTGAACTAAAAGCCCTACCAAAAGTTGAAGCACAGAATAATGAGGTCAACATCCAAACACTAGTGAAGGAAATAGTCACAGGAGTGAGTAAAGAGTTTGAAAGATTTGTCATCAGAAATGCAGAAATAACAAATAAGACACTGTAAGAAAAAACTAATGATCTCAAGATGATTAAAGAGCAGAAAGCTGAAATCACTGAGCTAAGAACACAACTAGCTGATCAAGCTAAAACAGTATCTGAACAGGGTAACAAAATAGATGAACTACAAAAAACAGTAGAAGGGAGAGAGAGTAGAATAAATGAGGCTGAAAACAGGATTAGCAAGATCGAGGATAAATTATAGACAACTAAAAAAGAAGTAAGAGATCTCACAAAGAGATTAAGAGATGCTGAAAGCAGCAACAGAGACCTATGGGATGACTTCAAAAGAAATAATATACACATTATTGGTTTGCCAGAGGAAGAAAGAGATGGAGGGGAAGAAAGCATTCTTCAGGACATAATAGCTGAGAACTTTGCTAGTCTAGACAACATCAAAGACATAAAGATTCAAGAAGCCCAGAGGATCCCAAACAGAATTAACCCAGACTTAAAGACAACAAGACACATCATATTTAGAATGGAAAAGAGTAAGGATAAAGAAAGGATTCTGAAGGCTGCATGAGAAAAACAAAGAGTCACCCACAGAGGGAAACCCATAAGATTAGCAGCAGACTTATCCACACAAATACTACAGGCCAGAAGAGAATGGCAAGATATCTATCGAGTGCTCAATGAGAAAGGCTTTCAGCCAAGACTACTGTACCTTGTTAAACTGTCATTCACACTAGATGGAGGCATAAAAGCTTTCTCAGACAAACAACAGTTGAAAGAATCAACTATCACCAATCCTGCCCTGAAAGAAGTTCTGAATGGTCTCCTATAAACAGTCAGACCACCATAAATATGCCATCTATCAGAACAATCTAAAAATCTACAAGAATGGTGTTAAAATATCTTCAATCTTTGATAACAATAAATGTCAGTGGCCTGAATCACCTATTAAAAGGCAGAGTAAGAAGATGAATAAGAAACACAACCCAACAATATGCTTTCTACAGAAAACCCACCTAACTCAACAAGACAAACACAGATTCAAAGTGAAATCATAGAAAACTATCACACCAGCCAATGGCCCACAAAAAAAAGGCAAGAACAGCTATTCTCATATCTGACATGATAGACTTTAAAATAAATAAAGTTTAAAAAGGTATGGATGAGGATCAATCAAGAGGATTTAACAATTATTAACATCTATTCACCCAATGAGAAGCCATCTAAATACATCAAACATCTACTAAAAGAGCTACAGCAATATAGTAACAGCAACACAGTAATAATAGGGACTTCAACATCTCACTCTCTCAAATTAATAGATCACCCAGGCAGAAAATCAATAAAGAAAGGAGTGAACTTAATGAGGAGATAGATAAACTAGAACTATTGGACATTTTCAGAATCATTCACCCCAAAAAAACTGGAATACACATTCTACTAAAGTCCACATGGCTCATTCTCAAGGGTAGACCATATGTTAGGCCACAAAGACAGCATCAGCAAATTCAAAAGCATTGAAGTCATCCCAAGCATTTTCTCAGACCACAGTGGAAGTAAACTAACACTTAGCAATAAACAAAAGATTAGCAATAGTGCCAAAATGTGGAAGCTCAGCAATACACTACTCAACAACTACTGGGTCAAAAAGGAAATTAAGGAAGAAATCAAATGTTTTGAGAGTTCAATGAAAATGAAGATACAAGCTATCAAAATATTTGGGACACAGCTAAGGAAGTACTGAGAGGGAAGTTCATAGCCATACAAGCACACATTAGGAAACAAGAAAAAGCTCAAATAAACAACCAGATTTCAGACTTTAAAGATCTAGAGGAATAAGGAACCCAACAAAGGAACCCAAAAGCAACCAGAAGGAATAAAATAACTAAAATTAGGGCAGAAATAAATAACATTGAAAATAAGAAAGCCATACAAAAGATCAACAGAAGTAAATGTTGGTTCTTCGAAAGAGTAAACAAAATCAACAAACCTTTAGCCAGACTCATAAAACAAAAAAGAGAGAAGACCCAAATAAATCAGATTGTAAATGAAAGAGGAGTCATCACAACAGATACCACAGAAATTCAACATATCATGCAAGGATTCTATGAACAACTATATGCCACTAAGCTAGAGAACCTGGAAGAAATGGATGATTTCCTAGATACCTACGAACTTCCAAAATTAAATAAAGAGAAACTGGATAATATGAACAGGTCCATCACAGCTAACGAAATTGAAACAGTTATCAAAAACGTTCCCAAGAATAAAAGTCCTAAACCAGATGGTTTTACAAATGAATTCTACAAAACCTTCAAATAGGAACTAATACCTCTACTTTTTAAAAAAAATTTATTTCTTTATTGGGGAATTAATGTTTTACATTCCACAGTAAATACAATAGTTTGTACATGCATAACATTTTCCAGTTTCCCATTTAACAATACAACCCCCACTATGTCATTTATCATCCTTCATGGACCTGTATTCTCCCCATCCACTCACCCCAGAGTCTTTTACTTTGGTGTGATATGCCAATTACATTTCAGGTTCTACTTGTGTTTTCATTTCTGATCTTGTTTTTCAACTTCTGCCTGAGAGTGAGATCATCTCATATTCATCCTTCTGTTTCTGACTTATTTCACATAACATGAATTTTTCAAGGTCCATCCAAGATCCGCTGAAAACAGTGAAGTCACCATTTTTTTTACAACTGAGTAGTATTCCATTGTGTATATATACCACAACTTGCTCAGCCACTCATCTGTTGTTGGACACCTGGGTTGCTTCCAGGTTTTGGCTATTACAAATTGTGCTGCCAAGAACATATGTGTACACAGATCTTTTTGGATGGATGTGTTGGGTTCCTTAGGATATATCCCCAGGAGGGGAATTGCAGGGTCATAAGGTAGGTCCATTTCTAGCCTTCTGAGAGTTCTCCAAACTGTTCTCCACAGAGGTTGGACCAATTGACATTCCCACCAGCAGTGCAGGAGGGTTCCATTGACACCACACCCTCTCCAGCATTTGCTGCTGTTACCTTTTCTGATGTATGACATTCTCACAGGAGTGAAGTGGTATCTCATTGTTGTCTTTATTTGCATTTCTCTGACAATCAGAGACTTGGAGCATTTTTCATGTGTTTTTCAGCCTTTTGGATCTCTTCTGTGGTGAATATTCTGTCCAAGTCCTCCCCCCATTTTTGCATGGGGTTACTTGTTGTCTTGTTATTGAGTCTGGCAAGCTCTTTATATATGTTAGTTATTAAACTCTTATCTTATGTATGGCATGTAAAGATATTCTCCCATTCTGTGAGGGGTCTCTTGGTTTGGGTAGTGGTTTCTTTTGCTGTGAAGAAGCTTTTCAATTTGATGTAGTCCCATAGGTTTATACTTGCCTTAGTCTTCTTTGTAATTGGATTCGTTTCATTGAAAATGTCTTTAAAATTTATGCGGAAAAGAGTTCTGCCAATATTTTCCTCTAAGTATCTGATAGTTTCTGGTCTAACATCCATGTCCTTGATCCACTTGGAATTGATTTTTGTATTTGGTGAAATACAGTGATTCAGTTTCATTCTTCTGCATGTTTCAACCCATTGTTTCCAACACCATTTGTTGAAGAGACTCTGCTTTCCCCATTTAATAGTCTGGGTACCTTTGTCAAAGATTAGATGCCCATAGGTGTGGGGCCTCATTTCTGGGCTCTCAATTCTATTCCACTGGTCCGTGTGTCTAATAATACCTCTACTTTTAAAAGTCTTCCAGAAGACTGAAGACACAAGAATATTCCCTTCCAGCTTCTATGAAGCCAACATCACTCTGATACCAAAAGCAGACAGGGACACAACCAAAAAATAAAACTACAGACCAGTATCTTTGATGAACACAGATGCTAAAATATTGAACAAAATTTTAGCCAACCAGAGACAGCAGTATATTAAAAAGATTGTTCATCATGACCAAGTGGGGTTTATCACAAGCATGCAAGGTTGGTTTAATATACGTAAATCAATCAACGTGATCCACCACATCAATAAAAGCAAGACCAGGGAGTCGGGCAGTAGCACAGTGGGTTAAGCACAAGTGGTGCAAAGCACAAGGGCCAGCGGAAGGATCCCGGTTCCAGCCCCCGACTGCAGGGGAGTAGCTTCACAAGTGGTGAAGCAGGTGTCTCTCTCTCCCCCTCTCTGTCTTCCCCTCCTCTCTCCATTTCTCTCTGTCCTATCCAACAACAATGACATCAATAACTACAACATTAAAAAAAACTTTAAAAAAAGAAAAAATGCAAGACCAAAAACTACATGGTCATATCAATAGATGCAGAGAAAGCCTTTGACAAAATATAACATTCCTTGATGATCAAAGTGCTACAAAAAATGGGAACAGATGAAAAACTCCTCAAGATAGTAGTGTCTTCATGTAGCAAACCTACATGTAGATGTTCTTGCCATAGCAATCAGGCTGGAGCAAGGAATTAAAGGGATACAGCTGGGAAGCAAAGAAGTCAAACTCTTCCTATTTCTAGATGATATGATAGTATACATAGAAATCCTAAGGAATCCAGCAAGAAGATTTTGGAAATCATCAGGCAATACAGGAAGGTGTCAGGCTACAAAATTAACATACAAAAGTCAATGGCATTCCTCTGTGCAAACACTAAGTTAGAAGAAGCTGAAATCCAGTCATCAAATGGGAGTCGTCCCACTCTCTGAAATCTCCATTAGGGATTTCAGCCCTTGTTTTAGATTGTTTTGGGCACAAGTCATGCACTTCTTGCACACTGCCACAGTCTGAGCTGCCAGCTGGGAGATGCACAGTTGTCTGCTCAGGAGGTGGTAGGGGGCAGTCATTCCCATATGGGTCACTTCATGATATTGTTTAATCACTTGATAACTTAGTGTCTCTGGTACCACCAGGCGGTCGTCAGACAATATATACCATCCATTGTGACCCAATCTGCCCTCTTCTCTCTGGATCCAGTCTTTTTCATCAGAGCTATATGAATGTGTCTCTTGCAATGTCTCCTTTACAAAAGTAGTAGGTTGTCATCTGGGCTTGGTGATTCCCTAGCCGCTTCTTTTACAGCTCTGTCAGCCAAGGCATTGCCCTGTGCAATTCTGGTGATTTCCCTCTGGTGGGCTCGGCAGTGAATGACTGCTACTTGAGATGGTGCCCATACAGCATCTAGGAGAGCTAAAATTTCTCCCCAGTTTTTAATTCCAGCTGTGGTGAGCAGTTCCTATTCTTTATAGACTGCCCCATGTATGTGCAGAGTGGCAAAGGCATACTTAGAGTCTGTATAAATATTCTTTTTTTCCTTCCCAACTCAAGGGCTCTTATCAGAGCTTTCAGTTCAGCACATTGGGCTGACCAATAGTGTGGAAGGGGGGCTGCCTCGATCACTTTGTCATGGGTAGTTACTGCATATCCAGTGTACCACCTCCCTTCAGAGGTAGCTACTTCCATCTATAAAAACTCTAAATCATATTCTTGTAAAGGTTGGTCCTTCAGGTCTGGTCTGGAGGAATATACTTCATCTATAATTTCCTCACAGTCATGAGTGGGGCCACCCTCCTCTTCTGGAAGGTAGGTGGCAGGATTTATAGTCCGTATGGTGGATAGATGAACACAAGGATTCTCACACAGTTGAGCCTGATACTGAGTGATTCTCTCATCTGAGAGCCACTTTGTTGCTGCCCCACTCAGGAGTGTAGTTACCTGGTGAGGTACCTCTACTGTTAGTTCTTGTCCTAGGGACAGTGTGTCTGCCAATACCTTTAAGCATGGTGGCCAACCGGTGGCGACTGGATCCAATTTCTTGGATAAATAGGCCACTGGCCTGTTTCATGTCTCCACTTGCGAGTTAGTACGCCCAGTGCTACCCCTCCCTTTTCACAGAAGAATAGGGTAAAGGGTTTGGTGACATCAGGAAGTCCAAGGGCTGGGGCAGTGATCAGTCTCTGCTTCAATTCTTCTAAAGCTATTTCTTTTTCTGGTCTTCACTGGAGTAGGTCATTTCCTGAACCTCTTAGAGCCTGATATAAGAATTTTGCTATTTTAGCAAACCCTGGGATCCACATGCAGCAGAACCCAGCTGCCCCAAGGAACTCACAGACATTCTTTGTTTTTGGTGTTGCCATGTCATCGATGGCATTCTGCCTCTTCTGCCCCAAGGTGTGCTGTCCTTGACTGATCCAGTACCCCGGGTAAGTAACTTCAGACTTGCAGAGTTGGGCTTTTGATTTGGACACTTTGTAGCCACATTCTTGCAAGAAACCTAAGAGTTCTCTGGTCCCCTGTTGACACAATTCTTATGAAGGGCCTGCCAGGAGAAGATCATCCAAATATTGAAGAACTACACACCCAGGTGGCTGGCAATTCCATTCCTGCAAAACTTTCCAATTTCTGGAGTTTCTGCCAAATTTCTGCATATGATTGTGACACAAAGGCAGAGTTCACCATAGTCCTGTTCTCAGGGGCTTCTGGATCAAAAGTCATATATATCTGGTAAGCCTCGCACAGTCTCTCATAAAAGTCCCCTGGGCTCTCATCTTTCTGAAGGAATGATGGTATCTGATGGAGAAGGGTATCTGCCTTGTCATTCATTCAAATAGGTTGGTGCTGAAGTGGCTTGGAATAGGTCAACAGCTGGAGATGATGACTGTAATGGTGAAAGGTGGGTAGGGCAGGTAGTTACAGATGAGCATGGAAAATGCTGACTGGAGTGGTGGTGATGACGTTGACATCTCAGGCACTCCCAGGGAAGGTGTCAAGGAGCTCACAGCATAAGGTGGTGTGGCAGTTCCTCTGTGGTGGGGTCAAACAGGATTGGTGGATGCAGATCTTTCTTCTCCAGGGGCTAAGAAGGCTTGGTCAAGTGGGATGGTAGGAGCACAGCTCCCTGGTAGTTGAGGCCACTCTTGATGTGGAACCGGAGCCAACTAGGATGATTCAAGGCAAGGAGATACCATCTGTCAATGTACTGGAACTGGTCTGGGTGGCCTGGGTTACTTTTGATGACCCTGACTCAGCTGATTGTCAAGATGTCCAAGGTACCCTCACTCAGCCAGTCCACATCAAAAGAGGGCCATTCCTGTTCACACAGGAATTAGAGCTTTTCTGGCTTCATCTGGATGCCATAGTCTCCACCATATCCTAGCTTTAAATGCTCCTACATTGAGCCCAATATGGTTGGGCGACTCTTGGACTGAAACATACCCATTTTATGTATGCCTAGCCCCATGAACAGTGTTGTACAAGTGTATGGGTGAGCCTGAATTCCGAAGAGTCCTGACTCCATGTAGGCACTTGCCTGGCCAGATCCCTTGTGGGCTCTTAAGAAAGCCTTAGCATAGAGGTAGCCATATACAACCTGGCCTCGGTTGCAGGCCAAAGGGCTGTGAATTCCCATTATGCTGAACCAGCTTCCATGGAAACACAGATTAAAGCCCACTCAAATCCCATAGCCAAAACTGTAGAACTGTAAAACATACACTTACAGTCATACTCATGCACACCAGAGGTTAAAACATTCCTTTTGGGTGATCGGGCAGTAGTGCAGCAGGTTGAGCACACATGGCGCAAAGCGCAGGCACCGGCCTGGGGATCCCAGTTCGAGCCCCTGGCTCCCCACCTGCAGGGAAGTCGCTTCACAGGCGGTGAAGCAGGTCTGTGGGTGTCTATCTTTCTCTCCCTTTCTCTGTATTCCCCTTCTCTCTCCATTTCTCTCTGTCCTATCCAACAGCGAACGACATCAACAACAACAATAATAACCACAAGGCTACAACAACAAGGGCAACAAAAAGGGGAAAAAATGGCCTCCAGGAGCAGTAGATTCATGGTGCAGGCACTGAGCCCCAGCAATAACCCTGGAGGCAAAAAAAAAAAATCCTTTTTAAAATTTTTTTCTTTTCTTTCCTGAGCTAGCTCTTTGGGCTGAATACAATAGCCCCTGGGCCATGTATCATAGCCCCTGTATCTGGCCAGCAGCCAACCTGCTTGGCTGTTGAGGTGGTCCTCAGTTGACTTTAGGCCTAGCTTAACTTCCCAGAGCATACCATCCCAGAGAGTCTTATAGTATGTCACCTGCTCTCTCACCTGGAACACTTCATCTTGCTGGAGTGCCTCTAAAAGAGTCTCTTTGTTTGGGTGGTAGCTTCTTTAGCTGTGCAGAAAATTTTCAATTTGATGTAGTCCCATTGGTTTATTTTTGTTTTAGTCTTCCATACAACTGGGTCTGAGTCATCAAAGATGCCTATGAAATTTAGATGAAAAAATGTTCCACCAATATTTTCCTCTAAGTATTTTATAGTTTCTGATCTAACATCCAGGTCCTCAATATTTGGAACTTACTTTCATTTCTGGTGAGATAAAGTAGATCAGTTTTATTCTTCTTCATATATCAACCCAATTTTCCCAACACCGTTTACAA
This sequence comes from Erinaceus europaeus, assembly GCF_950295315.1. Taxonomy (NCBI): domain Eukaryota; kingdom Metazoa; phylum Chordata; class Mammalia; order Eulipotyphla; family Erinaceidae; genus Erinaceus; species Erinaceus europaeus. The sequence continues at coordinate 31,775,873 of NC_080167.1, forward strand.
TTTTCCCAACTCCATTTAATATTTTGGGCCCCCTTAGCAAAAATTAGATGCCCTCTTTAGGTTTTTTATGTATACCATTATATCATCTTTAAAAAGTGACAGTTCTTCTAGTTTGTGTCCCTTTAATTTCTCTTGCCTAATTGCCATGGCAAGAACATCCAACACTAAGTTGATATGATAATACCTGATCCAAAAATGGGGAGAGGATATGAGCAGAATATTCACCAAACAAGAGATCAAAAAGGCCAACAGATATGAAAAAGTGCTCAAAGTCACTGAGTGTCAGAGAAATGCAAATAAAGACAGCCACTTCAGTCCTATAAGAATGCCATGCATCAGTAAGGATGGTAACAACAAATGTTGAAGAGGTTGTGGGCTTAAAGGAACCATCCTGTACTGCTAGTGGTAATGTAAATTAGTCTAACACATGTAGAGAACTCTTGGCTAGAAGAGGGCCTTACCTATTTATATACTTTTCCCATATTTGGGAGGTACTCTTTGCCCTGATCCAGCTTTCTGGTCCTATTCCTAGTTCTGACACCATCTCCCCACACAATACTTTTAGCCCACCTGCATGTTAGGTATTGGGCTCAGACAAAAATTAGTAAAGTCAAGGACACCATGGAATATACCTAAAATAGACTTTCTTTTTTTTTTTTTAAATAGACTTTCCAGCTTGAAGAGCCCAAATCTCATCTGCTTTATTTTTATCCTTAGGTTCCTGGTTATTAAACAATTCATTTTCTTTATATCTTAATGCTTTTCAGCCACCAAGTTTCAGATGCTTGCATGATGCCAACTTGACTTCCCTGGGCAGACCTCACCAATGTGTCCTAGAACCATACCTCTTCAGAGCCCTGCCCCACTAAGGAAAGATAGATTAACATACCCATGCCCATGTCCAGCAGAGAAACAATTACAGAAGCCAGACCTCCCAACTTCCGCATCCCATAATAATCCTGAGTCCATATTCTCAGAGAGATAAAGAATAGAAAAGCTTCCAATGGAGGGAGTGGGATATGGAACTCTGGTGGTGGGAATTGTATGGAATTGTACCTCTCTTATCCCACAATCTTGTCAATGATTATTAAATCACTAATAAAATTTTTTTAAAGAAATGGGCCTACCCTATGATCTAGCAATTCCTCTCCTGGGGATACATTATAAGGAATCAAGTACACTCATACAAAAATATCTGTGTATACTATGTTCATAGCAGCACAATTTGCATTAGCTAAAATCTGTAAGCAACTAGATGTCCAACAACAAAAGAGTGGCTGAGAAAGTTGTGACATATATATATTATCAGCTATTAAGAATAGTAAATTTGGTCCAGGAGGTGGCACAGTGGATAAAGCATTGGACTCACAGAAGAATGATGAATTCACCTTCTTCACATCATCAAGGATGGAGCTTTGAAGGAGCCATGTTAAGTGAGATAAGCCAGAAAGAGAAGGGTGAATATGGGATGAAGGGTGAGTTCAAAAATAGTGAAGCCAAAGATGTTCCTTTCTTTGTCCTTTTGGCCTCTGTTTGCCAGCCTAAAAGTTGGTGATAGGACTCTTTTTTGGTGTCACCCTGACGACCCCTTATTCACCTGTCACGTAGGTGCCAGATATCCTACCCACTCCAGAGAATTGCAGGTTGTAAGTCGCTTCTTTTTGGAGCTCAAGCCTGGTGTTGTTTCCAAGTGGCCATCTTTTCTCTCCATATTTCTGTCTCTCTCTCACCCCTTCTATCTGAAAGAATTTTCTCAGAGCTGCAATGCACCAGAAATGTTAAAAATGTATCAACAACTTTATTTCCTCTAAACCATAAATACATCCAATAAAAAAGAACGTATAACTTTATCCAAGAAAATGTTATACATGTCTGTATTTATATGAGAGAGTGACATGCAAATTCATACTTTTTTAAAAAAGAAAAATGGCATGTCTTTAGTTGTTATTCACACATATTTGGCAAGGAAATTGTACTTCCTTGGACTGCTTCCAGAACCTGCAGTCTCAGAATCTCCACTATTACCAATTTCTGGAAAAAAAAAAAAAAGCAGATGCAAACAAAGTAAACTATGGTTGTTATTGTTGTGAGGTTGGGTACACAGAACTTTAGTGGTGGGGTTCAGTATGAAAATAATAACCTGTAATCTTTCAATCTTGTAAGCCACTATTAATCACAAATTTTTAAATGGCTTAAAAATAGGGAAAGACATAAAATGTGTGTGGCTTATTGAATTCCCTCATATACATATAGCAAATATATACATTTGCCCATAATTTTCTAATATGTATGTGAATATTCATAAAAAGCATTTAACTTTTTTTTTTTTGCCTCTAGGGTTATCTCAAGGGCTGGTGCCTACACTAGGAATCCACTACTCCTGGTGGACATTTTTTCCATTTTGTTTTTATTGTTGTCATTTCTGTTGTTGGATAGGTCAAAGAGAAATCAAGAGGACAAAGGAAGATAGAGAGGGGAAGAGAAAGACGCCTGCAGACATGCTTCACCACTTGTGAAGTGACCCCCCCCCCTGCAGGTAGGGGGATACTAGGACTCAAACTGGAATCCTTGTGCCAGTCCTTAAGCTTTGTGCCATGTGCGCTTAACCCAGTGCACTACTATCCAGCCCTCAGCACTTTACTTTTTTAAATGAGATTGATCATCAAAATCTCTGTGACTATAACAGAAATGATAATTTCAACAAAAATGTCAATGGATCCACTATTGGTCTTCAAGATAATGGACAATTACTGATAACCTTAAAAAGTCACCAAAATTATTAATTTCTATTTCTGTATCAAACACAAAAAAGAAATAAAGTATAAAATAGTCCATTCTTTTACAGTAAGAATACATAAGTTGGGAAGGAAATTGGTCTCTAAATAAAATAAATTAATTGTGGAGAAAAACATAAACTCAAATAATAACAATAAATATTACTTTTGTATTACACATAACTATTATAGTACATTGTCACTTACAATATCAACTCTAAGGAAAATGTACAAAATGTATTGAAATATAGGGGGGCAAGATGATGGCACACCTAGCTAAGTGCACATAGAACTATATGTATTAGAATCCAGCAGAAAACTACTGGAAGTTATTAGGCAATATAGCAAGGTATCAGGCTACAAAATCAATGTACAAAAATCAGTGGCATTTCTTTATGCAAACACTAAATCTGACGAAGAAGACATCCAGAAATCACTCCCATTTACTGTTTCAGCAAAATAAAATACTGAGGAATAAAGTTGACCAAAGAATTGAAAGACTTATATACTGAAAACTATGAGTCGCTACTCAAGGAAATAGAAACTGATACCAAGAAATGGAAAGATATCCCATGCTCATGGATTGGAAGAATAAATATCATCAAAATGAATATTTTCCCCAGAGCAATATACAAATTTAATGCAATACCCATCAAAGTTACACCAAGCTTCTTTAAGAGAATAGAACAAACACTACAATCATTTATCTGGAACCTGAAAACACCTAGAATTGCCAAAACCATCTTAAGGAAAAGAAACAGAAATGGAGGCATCACACTCCCAGACCTTAAACTCTATTATAAAGCCATCATCATCAAAACAGCATGGTACTGGAACAAAAATAGGCACACAGACCAGTGGAACAGAATTGAAAGCCCAGAAATAAATCCCCAAGCCTATGGACATCTAATCTTTGATAAGGGGGCCCAAAGGATTAAATGGAAGAAGGAGGCTCTCTTCAATAAATGGTGCTGGGAAAACTGGGTTGTAACATGCAGAAGAATGAAATTGAACCACTTTATCTCACCAGAAACAAAAATCAACTCCAAATGGATCAAAGACCTGGATGTCAGACCAGAAACAATCAAATACTTAGAGGAAAACATTGGTAAAACAGCTTCCCACCTACACCTCAAGGACATCTTTGATGAATCAAACCCAATTGCAAGGAAGACTAAAGCAGAAACAAACCAATGGGACTACATCTAATTGAAAAGCTTCTGCACATCCAAAGAAACTATTAAACAAACAAAGAGACCCCTCACAGAATGGAAGAAGATCTTCACATGCCAGACATCAGACAAGAAACTAATCACCAAAATATATAAAGAGCTCAGCAAACTTAGCACCAAAAAAGCAAATGACCCCATCCAAAAATGGGCAGAGGATATGAACAAAACATTCACTACAGAGGAGATCCAAAAGGCTAACAAACATATGAAAAACTGCTCTATGTCACTGATTGTCAGAGGAATGCAAATTAAGACAACATTAAGATACCACCTCACTCCTGTAAGAATGGCATACATCAAAAAGGACAGCAGCAACAAATTCTGGAGAGGTTGTGGGGACAGAGGAACCCTTTTGCATTGCTGGTGGGAATGTAAATTGGTACAGCCTCTGTGGAGAGCAGTCTGGAAAACTCTCAGAAGACTAGACATGGACCTTCCATATGATCCAGTCATTCCTCTCCTGGGGTTATACCCCAAGGACTCCATAACACCCAACCAAAAAGAGATGTGTACTCCTGTGTTCATAGCAGCACAATTCATAATAGCTAAAACCTGGAAGCAACCCAGGTGCCCAACAACAGATGAGTGGCTGAGAAAGCTGTGATAGATACACACAACGGAATACTATGCAGCTATCAAGAACAATGAACCCACCTTCTCTGACCCATCTTGGACAGAGCTAGAAGGAATTATGTTAAGTGAGCTAAGTCAGAAAGATAAAGATGAGTATGGGATGATCCCACTCATCAACAGAAGTTGAGTAAGAAGATATGAAAGGGAAACTAAAAGCAGGACCTGACCAAATTGTAAGTAGGGCACCAAAGTAAAAACCCTGTGGTGAGGGGTAGACATGCAGCTTCCTGGACCAGTGGGGGGTGGGAGTGGGTGGGAGGGATGGGTCACAGTCTTTTGCTAGTGGGAATGGTGTTTATGTACACTCCTAGTAAAATGTAGTCACTAGTTAATTAATACGAGAGGGGGAAAATTAATTGTATGTTTCAAAGTTTTTCAGAACACAAACTGAATCATTTCAATATATAGGCTGTGTAATTGATATGCAGACTCTCTCAAAAGCCTAGACCAAGTAGATCAGAAGCAACCAATAGCACACCTATATACAAGATATTGGGTACTGTACAGCAAACCCTAACAAAAGGACTTTTCAAAGTTAACCCAATTACCAAATAATGTGATGATAACATTAACTATCGATTGTCTTTTTGAACCCTAAGACAGCAGGAACGTCACATCTCCAGTATAGAGCCTCTACTTCCCCCAGTCCTGGAACCATTGAATAGGGCCCACTTTCCCGTATGCCTCTCCCAATCCATATGAAATAATATTGCATCTGCCGATCACAACCTAACCAACACAACGATTGCCACCTCAACATGCTTCACTTCAGACTGTGTCCAGAGACTTCACGTGTGGAATGACAACCCTTCAGCTTCATTACTCGGGCGAGACCTTTCCTTTTATAGTATACTCTAGTTCCATCTCTGGTGGTTCACTTTCTAACAAAGTCCCAAAACCTAGATATACACCAGTTTCTGTGAGAGAGAGCTTATGTTCACACGTATCCGTAAACTACTGCAAAATATATACCTGAAAGCAGAAGTACACTAGAGTTTGCAGTGAGTATCCCCCTAACACTTCCTCTCCACTATTCCAAGCTTTGGGTCCATGATTGCTCAACAATTTGTTTGGCTTCATATGTTAACTCTCTTTTCAGTCAGCAGGTTCCAGATGTCAGCAGGATGCCGGCAGGCTTCCCTGGACTGAACACCCCACCAATGTGTCCTGGAGCTCTGCTTCCCCAGAGACCCACCCTACTAGGGAAAGACTGGGAGTATGGACCAACCAGTCAACGCCCATGTTCAGCGGGGAAGCAATTACAGAAGCCAGACCTTCTACCTTCTGCAACCCACAATGACCCTGGGTCCACCATGCTCCCAGAGGGATAGAGAATGGGAAAGCTATCAGGGGAGAGGGTGGGATATGGAGATTGGGTGGTGGGAATTGTGTGGAATTGTACCCCTCCTACCCTATGGTTTTGTTAATCAATCCTTTCTTAAATAAAAAAAAGAACTATGTGTATTGAAACATGCATTACACATATTTTATAAATTATTTACATATATACTTTAAAAATTGATGAGTCATACTGTGATGAATCATGTACACATATAAATTGGTTGAAATTATACTCCTAAAATATTACAATAATATTGGGGGCTGGGTGGTGGCACACCTGGTTGAAGGTACCTGTTTCCATGTACAATAATCTGGGTCCAACCTCCTATCTCTACCTGCCAGGGGGAAGGTTCGTGAAGGCTGAAGCAATGCTGCAGGTGTCTCCCCTTCTCTCTCCTCTGTCTCCCCTTACTTCTCAATTGATCTCTGTTTTATAAAATAATAGATAAATATATTACCAAAATATTATAAACCAATATTAAGCTAATAAATTAATTATGTTAAAAAATAAGGCTCATTTGAGATGTAAAATCTTAGCAAATAGGAATCGGAAATAAGATGTTTGAAGTTGAGAAATAAAAACAGAAAGAGTAAACACAAAGTAGAATTTGGACTGGGGTTGGTGTATTGCACCAAAGTAAAGGACTCTTAGGAGAGGGAGATGACTTTCAAGTCCTGGTACATGGTGATGAAGGATGACCTATGCTAGGGGTGAAAGTGTTTTTCAGAAAATTGAAAAAATTTACATATATATTAACAACTGTATTTACTGTAAAACATTAATTCCCTTAATTAAAAAAAAAACAGGTATCTAATCCAAGAAAAAAATTTCTGCATTGAAAAAAGAACAAAGGATCTCTGTGAAAATAAATAATAAAATTACCATGTTACAATAAAGGGTCAAAGACCAGCTTGGCAGCTGTAACAAACAAAAATTTGCCATCAAAACTCCTTAGACCTTCTTTCTTAAAGTAAATTTGGAACTAATTAACTTTCAAGACTTTTCCGGGATTTTTCCACAATGACAAGACAGTGAAAAACAGTTAAAGTGAAAAACAGATGTTGAAACTTACTGACCATTTGTGTGCATTATATATCATTGTTAAAGCTCTGCTTTGTTCAAGGTACACGTCCATTAAGTGAAATGGATTTTATAGATCTGTTTTGAATTGTAACTTGATATTTACCATGTAAGCTACCACAGTCTAGCCTGACTGAATTTAAACCTATTTCCAGCTATGTTAAATATACCTGTTGCAAATGCCTCCTTCAGGTGCTCTATAAAGTTTTTTTCCCTCTTTGTCACCAGGGTAATTACTGGGGCTCAGTGCCTGTATGACAAATCAACCACTCCTTGTCATCATTTATTATTATTATTATCATTATTATTATTATTATCAGATGAGACAGAGAAATTGAAAGGGGTGAGGGAGATAGAAACGGAGAAGAGAGACACCTGCAGACCTTCTTCACTACTCATGAAGCTTCTCCCCCGCAGGTAGGGGACATGGCTCCAACCAGGTAGTCACACATCCTAGTGTGTGCATTCAACCAAGTGCGATCCCACCTGGTTGCAGAAATTATATCAATCTTTTTATGTTGGCACTGAGCCTGCTCACGTGTCTTCCCTATCAAACCATGAGTTTTGGTTTATTCAAAACTTGCTCTGAAAACACAAGAGAAAAATACAGCTATATTTTTAGTATGAAGATGTCAATGAAAACCCAACATGAAAAAAATAAGGGAGTCGGGCTGTAGCAGCGGGTTAAGCGCAAAGGATTCCTGTTGAGTCCCCAGCTCCCCACCTGCAAGGGGATTCACTTCACAGGCAGTGAAACAGGTCTGCAGGTGTCTGTCTTTCTCTCCCCCTCTCTGTCTTCCCATCCTCTCTCCATTTCTCTCTGTTCTATCCAACAATGACAGTAACAACAACAACAATAATAACTACAACAATAAAAAGGGGAACAAAAATGGAATAAGTAAATAAAAATTAAATAAATAAAATAAAATGACAAGCAGGATATTTACAAATTCTCTAAGAACATCTAATGTCTTTTTAATTTGTAAACATTTTATTAGTCATTTAATGGTTAACAAAATTGTAAAATTACAAGGGTATAGTTCCACTGCGCATCAATCACCAAAGTTCTATGTCCCATGTTAAACAGTAAGACATAGACTATCAAATAGAATAAAGAACAGATCCATCCATTTTATTTCTCCTGGAACACAAATTAGGAAGAAAGACAAACAGGGCCTCAAAATTACAGGTGGTTCAAGTCAATAATTCAGGAAAAGGGCAAGAATAGCTATCCTGCTTTCAAATATTGACACAATAACCACCATAGTTCTCATAGTCTTGGAGACTGTTTGGCTTGGCTTTTATTTTCTCTCTCTTTTTTTTTCTTTTCAAGCTCATACGTCCTATCTCCTACATTCCACGTATGAGTGAAGCTTTTTATTTCCTTCTGTGCTCCACGTTTTGTTTTATGGTTACCATGTGTGTTTATTCAGCTTTTATATTATATATAAATATATATATAATTAATCTTTTAAGACTATTCTCATGCCCTTTGCTTGAATAGCTTCTATCCATTTCTTCCTCCCCTTTTATACTTTAAAGTTGTCTTGTACTTCTATTTTGTCTATGTGTATATTTTTCTATGCATTACCTTGCTGAAAATTAATGTTTCTTGCTTCTTTTTCTGTAGTACCTCTTTCATAATTCTTGCTAGGCAGGTTTGGTATTGGCACACTCCTTTAGTTTTTGAATGTCTACTATTCAAAAACTTTATTGTTCCTTTTATGTTTGAATGATACTTTTGCAGTGTAAAGTATGTATGACTGGAAGTTAATTGTCATTTAACATCTTAAATATGTTATCCCATGCTCTCCTAGCCTCCAAGATCCTGCTGAAATCTGATGAATCTGACTGTGCCACTTTTATGAGTCACTTGTTTCTTTTCCCTAGGGACTTGAAATTTTTTCTTTGGCTTTTACTTTGGATAATTTCACAATGATGTGTCTTGGTTTAGGTCACTTTGAGTTAAGGAACTTGGAATTCTCTCAGCTTTCTGTACATATACTGATCATATCCTAGATATGGAAAATTTTCTATATTTCTTTGAATATGGTTTCTTTTTATATTTCTTTATTTTTTCCCTTTTGTTGTCCTTGTTGTTTTATTGTTGTAGTTATTATTGATGTCATTGTTGTTGGATAAGACATAGAGAAATGGAGAGAGGAGGGGAAGACAGAGAGGCGGAGAGAAAGATAGACACCTGCAGACCTGCTTCACTGCCTGTGAAGCAACTTCCCTGCAGGTGGGGAGCCGGAGGCTTGAACCATATCCTTATGCTAGTCCTTGTGCTTTGTGCCACCTGCACTTAACCCGCTGTGCTACTGCCCGACTCCCTGAATATGGTTTCTGTTCTCTAGTATATTTCCTTTCACTCTGGGGCCCCAATATCTGTTGTTTTCTTTTCTACTAGAGTCTTCCATTTCTTGAAAAGTTGCTTGAGTTTTCATAAAACTATTTTCTGTCCATCTAGTTGGAAGTCGGAGTATGGTTGCTCATTTTGTCCTCTTTTTCTGATAGTCTCTCTTCTACATGGCTAAACATATTTCCTTGACTCGTCATGTAAAACTACAATGCAGTCAAAGTATCCTTCACAATTACCAGATGGTTTCACTCAGATGTGGAATCTAGAGATATGATAAAGATGAACTTGGGTAAAAAGACAAAGAACAGCAATAAAACTTTCTGAGACTTGTGAGAACTATGGTGGTTATTTTTGAGAGGTGGAAAGGTGGGGAAACAGAATTTTGGTGGTGGGTGTGGTGTGGAACTACACATCATAATTTTACAACCTTGTAACTTAATATCACTCAAATAAAAATTACATTTAAAAAGTAAGAAGAGGAAAATTGGTAGAAAGTGAAAAGAATGGAGAAAAAGAACAAAAATTGATATTGTATAATAATATTTGTATGGATAAGTGCATATATAAATAGTACATACTAATAAATTATCTTTGGAAAGTGAGACTACTGGGAAGGAAAGCTATTTACAGTTTCACTTGGAACCTGTAATATTTTAAACCTGTGTATGTAGTTTAGTAATGTTCAGAGGAGCTAGTTAGCCTATAGATTACAAGCCATTTCCGTTTTCCAGTTTTTACATTTTATATTTAAAAATAAGAAATGTACCCATTATTTCAACAGGTTATTACTTCCTGCTTGATTTCCAATGAAGTCAAAAGAGGATACCAGATTCAGCCAGGGGTGCTGTCCCTGCATGTACATCTCTGCCTGCTGAGCAGCTATGCTCTGTGCTATGGTGCCACCTACTACACACAGGTGTAGCCCACTCACTAGGTCACCCCAGCACAATCCTTGGTACTTAAATCCCTAAGTCTCACCAATCTTAACACGGCAGGAAAACATAGCAGCTAATAAGCAAGTTAGAAAATCCCTAGAGTCAAGGAGACAATAAGGTTTGAGCTGGAACCCTAACTGCACTCTATAGAAGCTCGACTTTTCTTCCAATAATTTGCCTTTCTGTTGTCAATATTTCTTCCCTCAATCCTCTGTCCATCTGGTATCCCCTAAGATAAGAAGGAATCCAGATATGAAGTGGGAAAAGGCATTTTTGCATTTCTACATTTTCTCACACTAGACCAGTATGCTTTATTTTATTTTTAAAAAATGAAAGATAAAATAATAAGTGGATGACACTACCTCTCATGTTAGGCACTAGATGGCACAATCTCCTAGGAAATCCTTATAGCTTGACCTTCACCTCCAAAAATACTAAGGATGGAAATACTATTATAATATGGTTACTAGAACTGAAATATCTAAAACCATGACATACAGAAAAATATACAAATATTGTGAACTGTAGGCCTCATCAATCTGATCTGGGGCCCATATTCAGCACAGGAGCCTGTGTGACCTCTGCACCCCTGTAGGTCTGAGCTCACATTCTGTGGTTATAGCTAAGAACATTCTAGGCTGCACCCAATTCAGGACCAGTCTTCCTCGAGTGGCAGAGTATGTTAATACAGCCTCTCTTATGAGAGTGAGGCAATCCCTACCATTACTGTTTCATCTTGAGGGCAAGGTCTTGTGGGGGCCCACAAAAGGGTCCATGATGTTTTTCCTGATGGAGATGACCAGTGATGGTGGAGAGAGAGATCTGTTAGAGGTCTAGGCCCATCATGTCTGTGTGGGAATCCCAGGTGATAGTTGACCTGGTAGTGACTAAAGAACCATCATTAAAGTACGCTGGTGGTATATTGTACCAAAGTAAAAGACTCTGGGGTGGGAAGGGGGAGGGTTCAGGTCCTGGAACACCATGGCAGAGAACCTAGTAGAGATTGTATTGCTATGTGGAAAATATTGTGCACATGCAAACTATTGTGCATATGCAAACTATTGTATTTATTGTCAACCATAAAAAATTAATCTCCCAATGAAGAAATAAAAAAATTAAAATAAATTATGCCAGTCTCTTGCCCTTATCGAGCTTTTGTAGTCCTAACTTTGTCTGACATGGCTGCCTTTGAGTTACTGACAGAAGAGAAATAAGAAGTGGGTGAGGAGGGCATCTAGGTCTAAGTAGAAACTATTTGATTAGGTACTTTATGTTGTCTTTTTAAGGTCTTTCTAATTACTTTCTGCATTTACTGACTCACTGCTAACTATTATGCACTTTTGCTTTAAGGTATATATTTTGCTGTAATTTATGTGTACATGTGCCCTATCTCATGGGATCTGGTCTATATCTAGATTTGAGGCTTTGTTAAGAAATGAACCACCTGAAATTGAATTAAGGAGTCCTATGAGCTAGTAAAGGTCTCACCAGAGTAGTGAAACTGGAGGGATGACATTCCCTACCTGACGTCTCTGTATACAATCTGAAGTGAAACATGCTGAAGTGGTACTGGTTGTGTTGATTAGGTTGAGATCATCAGATGCAGTATCAGTTGGTATGAATTGAAAGGAGCATGCAGAAAAGTGAGCCCCACCCCAGAGGTTCTAGGACTGGGAGAAATATGGGTTATATAGAGAATGGGTAAGTTCCTGCTGCCTTGGGATCTAAGAAGGCAATAGATAGTTATTGCTATAACCAAATTATTTGGCAATTGGGCTAACTTTGAAAATTCCATTGTTAGGATTTGCTTTATCATACAAGATCTCACCATAATTTATGCCCTTTAATGTTATTTACGTATAACTGTATCTTATAAAGGAACACCACCAGGTGCTTCTGTTCTCCTTGATCAAAGATTATAGGTGATTTAATATTTCAAAGAAAAAGCCTTATGGTCCTCTTGAATTACTGATACTCTGAGAAATAAGTAATGTCCATCCCTATCTTTTTTTATTTATTTAATATCTATCATGTCAAATATGAGAATAGCTGTTCCTATTCTTTTTTGTGGTCCATTGGCTTATATGATGCTTTTCCACCCTTTCACTTTGAATCTCTGATTGTCATGTTGGATCAGGTGGCATTCTTAAAGATAACATACAGTTGGGTTCTGTTTTCTGATCCATCCTCCTACTCTGCCCCTTTTAATAGGTAAATTTAAACCACTGACATTTATTGATATTATAGATCTAAGGTATTGCAATGCCATTGTTCAGTAATTTTTTGTTTGTTCTGATATATGACAAATTTTTTAATGATGTTGTTCCTGCTTATAGAAGGCCTTTTAGAACCTCTTTCAGGTCAGGCTTGGTGATAGTTGCCTCCTTTAATGATAGTTGCCTCCTTTAACTGTTGCTTATCTGAGAAGGTTTTTGTCCTTCCATCTAATATGAATGACATTCTATCAGCATATACAATTCTTGGTTGAAACCCCTTGTCATTGAGAGCTTGACAGATATCTTAACATTCTCTTCTGACTTTCAGAATTTGTATGAAGAAGTCTACTTATAGTCCTGTGGGTTTTCCTCTGTATGTGACTTTGTTTTTCTCTTGCAGTCTTCAGGATCCTTTCTTTATCCTTACTTCTTTTCATTGTAATTTTGATGTGTCTTGGTGTCTTCAGATCTGGGTTGATTTTGTTTGGAACTCTCTTGAAGTCTTAATATCCTTTCTGTTGTTTACAGCAGGAAAATTTTCTTCTATTACTTCTTCTAAGATGCTTCCTTCCCCTTCCACTCTTTCTTCCTCTGGTAGGCCAATTATAAATAAGTTACTTTTTTTGAGGTCATCTCATGTGTCTCTGCTGCTGTTTTAAATGTCTCTCAGATTTTTTTTTTCTTAGCTCTTTTACCTCTATCTTAGTTTTCTCTAGTTCATGCTTGGTCTGGATAATTCTGTTTTCTGCTTTTGTTATTCTGCTCTCCCTCCCCTCAGCTTCCTTCTTCAGTTCAACTATTTTTTTTTTTTTTACCTTGCTCAGTTACAATAGTAGCTTGTTCCACTAGTTGGCCTTTTAGTTCAGCTATTTGAGTGTTCAGTTCTCTAATTACCTCAAAATAGATATTATTTTCTTTCAGGGACTCATTGGTTGTTTCCCTATGTCTGATAGTATTTTCCTCAAAAGTTTTCCTTACTGGTCACTGTGATCAGTTAATGTTTGGATATTTTCCTCATTTTCAGTTGCTTGTAGCTTACCTGAAATTTCTTTTGGGATCTTGTCCTGATTCATTGCTATAGTTAATTTAACTGTTTTCTATTTGACAATTTTTTGTAGTGTTTTTATAATTTTGTGTTCTGGCTATTGTTGTTCAGTTACTGTGTTGTGTGAGAAAAAGCCATACCAAACCAAAGTCCTCTTACAACTGAGATCACAAACCTCAGCAAATACAACAGCAGCAAAAGTGATGATTAATGCCATTTGACCAAAATCGGATAGATAAGAAAACTCTCTCCTCCAAAACCAAAATAAAACAAAAACAAAATGAAATAAAGCAACAGCAACAAGAAAAAGAAGACAAAGCAAGAACAGATAATTACAAATATCAACTATCAAACATAAATTCAAGAGGTAGTGGGAAAGAGAAAAAGAAAGGAAAAAAAAATCCTCACCAAGTTAGACTTCTTACACAAGATAGATCACCAATAAACAGAAGTGAATACAACAAAAACAGGAGCAAAATTTAAGATTTTTTTTCAAATCAGAGAGGGGGTATGAAAAATAAAAGAGAAGAGAGGGAAAGAGAGGGAAAGAGAGAACACCTAGAGATCATTCTTCATATTAAACTATTCCAAATTGTCTATACAAAACTGTCCATTTGCTAAACAAAGCAAAACCAATTACAAAATGTAACATGAACTAAAGAGATAGAGGAAAGAAAGACAGATAACCAAAAAAGACTACTCTCACAGCCCAGCAGAGGAAGTCAACCAGTCAGAAAGAGCTCCATACCCCTTATGGAGGTATAAAAGCCTTGGCAAATTTCCTTCTCCTTGGGAATCTTGATAATGATATTAACTCCTGAGGAGGGCCTCCTTTGCTGTAGCTGGTTCCCTTAACCTTCTGTTGGGGGTACTGAGGGAGAAATTGAGACTCAAAACAGCTACGTATATGTGTTGTCCTTTTTCCAGCAGCCTGTTGTGAGCCTATATGTGACTTGTAATTCTCTGCCTTGGTTCCACTTTTACCCCTCCTATAAATTTCCTCCACCACTTGCCTGGAAATCCTCTAGAATTTGTATTTCCAAAAATCTTCCAAGTTTCATTGATGCTGTTTCCCAGGGACTACATTTTGAGGAGCTCCACCTTAGATATTAAATCTCCCTCTAAGAGATTGCCTTCCACTCTCATTGTGCAACTTTCCAGTATTTAGATCATTATTGATTTTTTTCTTGATGATGCTTTATCTTCCCATGAATTTGTAGACATCACACATCACACACACACACACACACACACAAATGACCATGATTTACAATCTTTACTAGATCTCTAGTTCAGTATTTGTGTTGAATGAATAGCTAATGAAGGTTGACTTTGTGTTAGACAGACACTGACTCCTAGCAGTGACCATCAGGAGCTGTAGAAGTCTACAGTCACTAATTCTAGTTACTAAGTTGGGACAGCCTCAACTTGAGTCATGGTCACAGTCCAGGCATGCTTATACACAGACCCTGATTTTTTTTATTTCTTTATTGGGGGATTAATGTTTTACATTCAACAGTAAATACAATAGATTGTACATGCATAACATTTCTCAGTTTTCCACATAACAATACAACCCCCACTGGATCCTCTGCCATCCTTTTTGGACCTGTACCCACACACACACACACAAATTCTTTTACTGTGGTGCAATACTCCAGTTCAGGTTCTACTTTTGTTTGCTCTTCTGATCTTGTTTTTCAACTTCAGGCTGTGAATGAGATGATCACATATTCATTCTTCTGTTTCTGACTTATTTCACTTAACATGACTTCTTCAAGCTCCATCCAAGATGGGCTGAAAATGGTGAAGTCACCATTTTTAATAACTGAGTAGTATTCCATTCACCACATATAACCCACAACTTGTTCAACCACTCATCTGTTGTTGGACACCTGGGTTGCTTCCAGGTTTTGGCTAGTACAAATTGTGCTGCTATTAACATGGGTATACATAAATCTTTTTGGATGGGTGTGTTAGGTTCCTTAGGATATATCCCCAGGAGAGGAATTGCAGGATCTTAGGGTAGGTCCATTTCTAGCCTTAGGAGAGGTCTCCAGACTGCATTCCACAGAGGTTGGACCAATTGACATTCCCACCAGCAATGCAGAAGGGTTCCTTTATCCCACAACCTCTCCAGCATTTGTTGCTGCTACCTTTTCTGATGTAAGACATTCTCACAGGAGTGAAGTGATATCTCATTGTTGTCAATATTTGCATTTCTCTGACAAAGACTTGGAGCATTTTTTCATATGTTTGTTGGCCATTTGGATCTTTTCTATGGTGACTATTCTGTCCATGTCCTCTCCCTATTTTTGGATGGGGTCACTTGTTTTCTTGTTGAGTTTGGCAAGCCCTTTGTATATCTTGGTTATTAAATTATTTTCTGATGTATGACATGTAAAGATCTTCTCCCATTCTGTGAGGGGCCTCTTTGTTTGTGTAGTGGTTTCTTTTGCTGTGCAGAAGCTTTTTTTTTTTAATTATTTATTTCCTTTTTGTTGCCCTTGTTTTTATTGTTATTGTAGTTATTATTGCTGTTGATGTCATTGTTGTTGGCTAGGACAGAGATAAATGGAGAGAAGAGTGGAAGACAGAGAGGGGGAGAGAAAGATAGGCACCTGCAGACCTGCTTCACCACCTGTGAAGCAATTCCCGGGCAGGTGGGGAGCTGGGGGCTTGAACCAGGATCCTCATGCGGGTCCTTTCGTTTTGCGTCACATGCACTTAAACTGCTGCACTACCGCCCGACTCCTGCACAAAAGATTTTTAATTTGATGTAGTCCCATAGGTTTATGCTTTCCTTAGTCTTCTTTGTAATTGGATTCATTTCGTTGAAGATGTCTTTAAAATTTATGCAGAAAAAAGTTCTGCCAATATTTTCCTCTAAGTATCTGATAGTTTCTGGTCTAACATCCAAGTCCTTGATCCACTTGTAATTTACTTTTTTTGTTTGGTGGAATAAATTGGTTCAGTTTCATTCTTCTGCATGTTTCAACCCATTATTTCCAACATCATTTGTGGAAGAGACTCTCCTTTTCCCATTTAATAGTCTGGGCATCTTTGTCAAAGATTAGATATTCATAGGTGTGGGAGCTCACCTTTTTATTCCACTGGACAGTGTGTCTATTCATGTTCCAGTAACAAAGCAATTTTGATTACAGTGGCCGTATAATATAATTTGAGATCTGGAAGTGTGATGCCTCCAATTCTGTTCTTTCTTCTCAAGATTGTTTTGACAATTATAGGACTTTTCTGGTTCCAGATAAACATCTGTAGCGTTTGTTCTATTCTCCTAAAAAAATGTGGTTGGGATCTTGATGGGGACTGTATTAAATTTGTATATGGCTCTGGGTAGTATATGCATCTTAACGGTGCTAATTCTTCCAACCCATGAACCTGTAATATCTTTCCACTTCTTTGTGTCTATTTCTATTTTCTTGAGTAGTGATTCCTATTTTTAGTATATTTTTTAGTTTATTCCTAGATATTTTATTGTTTTTGTTGCTATACAGTAAAAGGAAATGATTTCTAAAATTCAATTTCTTCTAACTTAGTGTTTGCATAGAGGAATGCTACTGACTTTTGTTGTTAATTTTGTAGCCTGACACCTTACTGTATTGCCTGATGATTTCCCAAAGCTTCTTGCTGGATTCTTTAGGTTTTTCAATGTATACTATCATGTCATCTGCAAATAGGGAAAGTTTGACTTCTTCTCTTCCAATCTATATCCCTTTAATTCCTTGCTCCTGCCTGATTGGTATGGCAAGAACTTCCAACACTATGTTAGTATGAATAGTGATGTGATGTCTAGTACCTGATCTGAGGGGAAATGCCTCCACCTTTTCACCATTGAGAATGATGTTGGTTGTAGGTTTGCTATATAGAGACTTCACTATCTTGAGGAATTTTCCATCTATTCCCATTTTTTGTAATGTTTTGATCATGAAGGTAATGTTGGATTTTGTCACTTTATCTGCATCTATTTGATATGATCATGTGATTTTTTTTGGTCTTGCTTTTATTGGTGTGGCAGTTCATATTGATTGATTTACATATATTAAACCAACCTTGCATCCCTGGGATAAACCCCACTTCAGACCCTAAATTTTTCAGTTCTACTTGGATCATCAATCATAATTGGTGGACAGAAGTACTTCTGGCAAGAAAACAACCTAACTTGAAAATCAACTAGCATGCACCAGAGACCAAGTGAGGTCTCTGGCTGAATTTCCAGAAAACTTGAAAAAAGTCCTCCAAAATTCAGAATAGGGTTCCAACATTCACAGAGATAAAGAATCCATGTTCCAAAAGAAGAGAGAAAAAGTTAAAGAGAGATGACATACCAGCATTACATTCATGATTACATTCAGGAGGAAGAGAACTACGTCCTACAAGAAAGTGAGGCCCTATCTATCACTCCACCTTTCCCACACATGCCCAAAATTATAGAGATAATCTGTTAATTTGTACATCATGACAGCTGAATTACTTCCAAGACAAATGGGCCATGCCTGCTTCTTACTGAAATTTCAGTGGTCCCAGAGCTATATGCACTTGTTTTTTAATGAGGTGGGGGTTAATGACTTACAAAATAAACTTTAACACATAGGCACATTCTCTTATTTCCCCTAAATAGGTATCCAGGAGACACAACAGAATCTTAATATCCTTTCATCCTGTCCCTTAGCTTCCTTCCCCAGAGTCTTTTGCTTGGTATCCAATCCAAGTTTCACTTTATATTTTCCCTTACTGTTCTCTATTCTTTTTTAAAAAAAATTTTAACATTTATATATTTATTCCCTTTTTTGTTGCCCTTGTTGTTTGTTGTAGTTATTATTGTTGTTATTATTGATGTCATCGTTGTTGGATAGGACAGAGAGAAATGGAGAAAGGAGGGGAAGACAGAGAAGGGGAGAGAAAGACAAACACCAGCAGACCTGCTTCACCACCTATGAAGCGACTCACCTGCAGGTGGGGAGCCGGAGGCTCGAACCAGGATCCTTACACCAGTTCTTGTGCTTTGCGCCACCTGCACTACCACCCGACTCCCACTGTTGTCTTCTCTTAAATTCTACCTAGTGAAATCAGTTGGTACTTAAGTATTTGTCTTTTTTTCTGGTTTTTCTCACTCAACATAATAACTTTAAGATCTGACCAAAATATTGCAAAGGAGATGGACTCATTTTTAACAGCTGCATAGAATTATGTTGTTTACATGCATTGTTTCTTCTGATGGAGCCTGCTTTATTATTTGTAACTCTTTCTTCAGCAGCTCTGAAAGTGTGGTGGTTTTTTTCTTCTACCTCTGCTATTCTTTCCTCAAGATTATTCTAGATACAAGACATTTTAAATAAGCTCTAGTGTTATACAGAGTTTCCTTTAATTCAAATATTTTTAGGAGTTCTCTGTGAAATTTTTAGTTCTTTAGTGAAGACATTTCTGGTTTCCTTAATTTGTACTTGTATGTTTTGGTTGGATGCTGGGGCTCATGTGGGGTGGCTCCAGCCAGGAGGTAAGCTTACCAATTCTCCCTCTTTGGCCCTAAAGGGCTCAAAGATCTAGACAAGAGACATCAGGGAGCATTCTGGTACTAACACTCGATTTATTTGAGGGTAGGCTTGGGTATATAAAGAAAGTTAAACAAAGAACATTTTTCAAATACGTCAGAAATTACAGGTTTCTTACAGGTCAGTTTGCCCCTATGGTAGGGGTCTGGTATGACAAGAATTGATACAATATATAAAGGTCAAGACAATTATTCTTCATGATGCAGGCAGGTTAATTATCTAAAGGCATTTGAGAGAAGCATAGGGGTTAAGCCAGTGAGATAGAGAGAGCATAAACAATGCCTGATGTAAATCACAGATATCAAAGGGCATAAAGAAATAACATTTTGAGGCTACTGTCTAGTGTTGGGGAGGTATATGATAGAGTGCTCTCCTTTGTGAACAAAAAGGTGGGGGGAATGAACCTTAAAGCAAGCAGCCATGTGGCCTGCTGCTAGCAGGGAGAAACTGTGAGATTTCTGTGAGCTTGAAAGGCTGACAAGGAGAAACTGAGTCTTGAAGATTTTTCCCTCTTCACTCATCTCTATATGGAGAGAGGATAACAAGTGGGGAGTCTTTCCAGACCTCCATCCGAGGATGGGAGAGCTTCCCTAAGCTCTACCAAGATTTCACATAGTCCCACAGTTGGAGTCTTGAACTGCCTTCACAATGAGCTCTTTTAATTCAAACTCAAAAATATTTTCCAAGTCCTTGAGATGGACATTTGCATTTTGTCCATCATTCTGTTGAGTGTTGTTTCTACTGTTCAATGAGCAGGTAAAATTGTGGTTGTACTATTTATTGTGATGATGTGGCAGGGATGAGTCTGGTTCTCCCTGTTACTCAGGTCTAGTTTGGGTAAACTGCACTGGGTGATGAGAGATCTGTCCATTGCCTGAGCACAAGTCCCAACTGTATTTGCCAGAGATTGCACTCTGAGGTTTAGCCATCCTATCCTGTGGTCTCTGCAGCAGGTTTTTGCTTGCTGTTTGAGACTAAGTCCTTGTTTCAATATGGCTCCATCTGCTTCCTTCAGCTACAGTTACAACTTTCAATCTGAGATGGGTGCTGGGGATACTTTTGTTGCCCACTGCATGGGGCCCAACTGCTTTTGCCTATTTCAGACTGTAATCTGGCCTCCTTGTGCCATGGTCTCAGCTATCCCCACAGTTCTACCAAATACTCAGGGGCAAGTCTGCACTTTCATAAGTCTTTCCACAGGTTGCATATAGACCTTCAGATTCAAACCAATTATGCCCCATGGTGTGCTTCCCCCACCCCTTTTTATGTGCCTAAACACACACCTAACCCCCAGTGAGATTCTTCAAACTATGTAGGTTGTAATATTAAGTTCTAGGTTCCAGGTTTTTGGTTACTTTTTAAAATTTTTATTTACAAAAAGGAAACACTGACAAAAAACATAGGAAAAGAGTAGTACAACTCCACACAATTCCAACCTCTAGAACTCCATATCCCATCCCCTCCCCTGATAGCTTTCCTAGTCTTTATCACTCTGGGAGTATGGACCCAAGGACATTATGGGGTGCAGAAGGTGGAAAGTCTGGCTTCTGTAATTTCTTCCTTGCTGAAAATGGGCATTGGCAGGTAGATCCATACTCCCAGCCTGTCTCTCTCTTTCCCTAGTTGGGTGGGGTTCTGGTGAAGCAGGGCTCCAGGACACATTGGTGGGGTTGTCTGCCCAGGGAAGTCCGGTTGGCATCGTGCTAGCATCTGGAACCTGGTGGCTGAAAGAAGAGTTAACATGTAAAGCCAAATAAATGACTAATGATGAACCTAAAGGCTAGAATAGTGCAAATGAAGACTTGGGGATCTCTGTTTTGTAGATAGCTAGTAGTAGTCCTATTTTAGTTATATTCCAAAGGGCCCATGACTATACTAGTATTTTGTTTTGTTTTGTTTTGTTTTTTCTGAGCCTGACATCTGATATGCAGGTTGACCCAAGTTATTGTTTGAGGAGATGATGTCATGGCTGGAAAAAGGGATAAGAAGCTGGATCAGGGAAGATAGTAGCTCCAAATATG
Organism: Erinaceus europaeus; assembly: GCF_950295315.1. Taxonomy (NCBI): domain Eukaryota; kingdom Metazoa; phylum Chordata; class Mammalia; order Eulipotyphla; family Erinaceidae; genus Erinaceus; species Erinaceus europaeus. The sequence goes on from NC_080167.1 coordinate 31,797,083, forward strand.
GGAAAGGTGTATAAATACTGTTGACTGTAAACCCTATCGATTTGATATGATCTGGGGCCCATATTCAGCTTAGGAGAATATGTGACCTCTGCATCCCTGAAGATCTGAGCTCACATTCTGTGGTTATGAGTAGGAACGTTCCAAGCTGCTCCAATTTCAGGACCCATCTTCCTCAAGTGCTAGAGTATGTTGTCCAGCTTCCCTTTGGTTTTTGTTTTTATTTATTATTACTGTTTTATATGGTTTTGCCAGGCCACAATCATTCTGTCCTTGTGTCTCATGGCCACTGCTTTTTCCAATATATGACATTCTCAAAGGTATAAAGTGATAACACATTATTGCTTTTATTTGCATTTCCCTGATCATCTGCACCTATTCTAAAATATAAACTTCTGGGTGAACGAAGTCCCTCCTAAACAAACACAATAGCTTCATTTCAGCAAGTCCTGCTAAAATAGTTTGTTCTAAGGAGAGCCTACTCCTGCTGAGACCAAGTCAAGTAATCATCCTCCAGTGAAAAAGCAAAAAGCATAATGGGGAGACAGAAGGAAACATCTTTACTACCTTCAACAAGGGGTCAAGAGTCCTGAAAAAAACCCCAAATAAACAGGAGGTAGATAATCCCTCTGAAGACTTCAATGCATGTTCAGACAAATGAGGAAAACTAATGATGGAAACTCCAATAAAAGCAGAAAAATGATGGGTGAGTCCATGATGGAAAATGTAAAACAAATCCAAAAAATAAAATAATATAGAACTTGAGATCATGGTCGCCAAACTGAAGGTCACATCGGTATATCTAAGTATTACAATGGAGTAACTCAACAGCAGAATGACAGAGGCTGAAAACTAAATAAGTAAGATTGCTGATGAGACATAGAATACTAAGGGAAAACAAGAAAAGAGAATAAAGAACCATTAAAACAAACATTGTAGATTTGTGAAACTCCAGTCTGAATCTCAGGGCTTAGCCAGATACCACTGCTGTTGTTTCAGATGAAGTCCCTTCCACAGACTCTGCAGTATGCCGACCCACCCAGGAAGGCTAGGTGGCAAGTATTTAAGAACATAAAACAAGAATATAATCATTATCAGAGGTAGAGACATTAAGAAGTTGTCCCTAATCAGAATAACGTTTAAACTTTGGAAAGTCAGCCTCACTTCTCAGCATTCACAACAGCAAATTGTCCAGGTTCATGATGGATGAAGAAAGACCAACCCAACTTTACTTTCCAGCAAGTTGGAATAATACATGAGTGACTCTTAAAAGACTAAAAAGATAAAATCTTGTAGGAATATGAGCAAATTCTCAATACCAAACTAACAGAATATGAATATTTTGTGAAATTCACATAGGATCAGATTATGTGATGTTATGGGACAAGACCTTCAAGCTACATGCCTTGAATTTTTGTTATATTTCTGAATATCAGATTTGACCTCAAAAAATAGTTGTTGTACATTTTTTGCAGTATTTTTACATCACACGTCAGCTCCAACATAGTATCCTGGAAGCAAACATTTCTACAGGCCTATAACATCATACCATAAAGCATTCTGGTTGCCATAAATGTACCAGCTAAGGCACACCATTTCCAGATCCTAAGTAAAATAACAAAAACTGTTTTTAAAAAATGACCAATTTACAACAATGAATTCTTACGTTTCCAATGCTATTAACCACAGAGGGCGGAACAATAGCAGAAAGATCCTATATTGTAATCAAAGACACTAAACCCAACTGATTACTCCCGCCAACCAAGATATATAAACAGAAATCAAACACCTTAGCCACAGTGCCTCCCACTAGCACAATGAAAGCCACACTAAATTCAGAAACTGAGAACTACACAAACAACAACAGAAACCTCAAGTGACTAGACACAGATGTAGGGGGAAAAATGGAGATGCAGTTCAGAAAACCGATTATGAAAGCAATTCAAGAAACTAAACTTAAAAAAAAGAAAGAAACTAAACTTAAGATTCAAGAACTCAATAATCATTTTACCAAAGAATTACAAAGAAATAATTCCAAACAGAATTTCAGGGCCTAAACTGCAAGCTTCCAGGGAAAGTAAGAAAGTCAGATTCAAAAGGGGAACTATCTGATTTCTCATCACAATCCCTAGAGGCAAGGAGAAAGTGGAATGGCATAGTCTAGGTATTAAAAGATAAGAATATCCAGCCACAAATTCTGTATCCTGCCAAATTATACTTCAAATATAAGAGAAGAATAAAGATCTTTTTAAACATTCAAAACTGTAGGAATTTACCAATGCCAACCTTGCTTTACAAGAATTATTGAGAGGAGTTCCACATGAAAAGAAGATGCAAAGGAATCCCAAATTTGCATGTGATGATCAGTATTAGAATAGAACCAAGAGGGAGGTTCACGGAAGATGGCGGACTGAGAAGCTGCTAGTGGCGTGAGCTCTGACCACAGCGACTGGAAACGGTAGGATTCTCTGCCTTTAGTAGGCCAGTCAATAAGGGGTCCTAGCGGTGACACCAAGGAGGTGACTATAACTTAATCTGGGTTAAAAAATAGAGTAGAAAGAAAGGGAAAAAATTTTTCTTTTAAATTATTATTCCCAAAGCACAACTCCTCCCCCTTCACCACCCTCATAACCAGTCCCTGGGGACCAGCTTCTAGCAGGCTCCCCTGCTGAGCTTCTTTCTTTACCAAGATTCCTGTCCCACCAGGAAGTATCATTCATTCTAAGTCTATTCCCTTCTGAAACCTCTGGCCTTTTTTTCTTTCTAAGTAGCCAATCAGCTGCCTCTGCTCAGGCAGCTCCCCTCTCTCCCTCCCCCCTCACATAGCTAATTAAACAATAAAAAATAAATAAAAAACTCTTTCCTTTCACTGCTCTTTTATTACTGTTCTTTTTCTTATCTTTTCTTTTTTCTCTCCCTCTTTTTTTTCTTTTTCTCATTCTTGTCATCCTTTCTTCCTTAATACTACAGCTTTCTGAATTCACTGATACACGTTTGGGAATTATTTTGGGGAAGAAATCTGACTCAGAGTGGACTCTCTCTGTGAATATCTCTGTTTAACTTCCCTTCCTTCTTCAGCTACCCCTAGAATATACCCCTAGTGGATAGTAGATTTGCATAACTGTCTATTCCTGCTATCCTTGTCTAGTCCTGATGTCCTTTTTTTTTTTTTTTTTCCTTTCTTCACAATCAGCTGCCTCTGCTCAGGAGGCTTGAGGCAATCTGGGATAGGATTTTTTTACCCTGCTCTATTTTATTATTAATATTATATAAAGGCATATATCTTCCCCCCCCCTTTAGGTTGATCAGAATTAACTCTCAGGGTATCTTTCATTGCTAGGGTAGTGGGCATCTTATCTATTGTGAGAGGAACTTGTATCATTACTCCTACCTCCTCTACAGACTCTCCCCTTCTTCCTCCTCCTAGCTAATTAAAAAAATAAATAATAATTCAAATAAAATAAAAAATACAGTAATCAAAAAAAAAAACTTACCTTTCACTGCACTTTAATTACAGCTCTTGTTCTTATCTTTTCTCTTTTCTCTCTCTTCTCTTTTTTTTTCTTTTTTTTTTATCTTGTCATACACTTCTTCTTTGCCTTTCTGAATTTGTGAATTATTTTGGGGAAGATATTGAATTATTTTGGGGAAGATATTGAACAATGGCACTACAATACATTAAATCCATAATATCAATAAATGTCAATGGCTTAAACTCACCCATCAAAAGGCACAGAGTGGGGGGATGGACCAGATAACATAACCCAACCATATGCTGCTTGCAAGAATCCCATCTGTCACAACAAGATAAACACAGACTTAAAGTGAAAGGATGGAAAACCATCATACAGGCTAACAGACCACAAAAAAGGGCAGGAACAGCCATTCTCATCTCAGACACGTTAGATTTTAAATTAAATAAAGTAATAAAAGATAGGCAAGGACATTCATAATGATTAGAGGATCAATCAGCCAAGAAGACTTAACAATTATTAACATCTATGCACCCAATGAGGGACCATCTAAATACATCAAGCACCTACTGAAAGAATTTCAAAAATACATCTATAGTAATACAATAATAGTGGGAGACTTCAATACCCACTCTCACACTTAGACAGATCAACAAAGCAGAGAACCAATAAAGATACAAGAGAATAGAATGAAGAGATTGACAGACTAGACCTCTTGGACATTTTCAGAGTCCTCCACCCCAAAAAACTAGAATACACCTTCTTTCCAAATCCACATAACACATACTCAAGCGTAGACCCCATGTTAGGCCACAAAGACAGAATCAATAAATTCAAAAACATCGAAATCATCCCAAGTATCTTCTCAGACCACAGTGGAGTAAAACTAACATTTAACAACAAATAGGAAAATATTAAAAGTCACAGAATTTGGAAACTAAACAACATACTCCTTAAGAACCACTGGGTCAGAGATTCACTCAAGCAGGAAATTCAAATGTTTCTGGAAACAAGTGAAAATGAAGACACAACCTATCAAATTATTTGGGACACAGCTAAAGCAGTACTGAGAGGGAAACTTATAGCCATACAATCACATATTAAACACCAAGAAAAAGCTCAAATGAACGACCTTACTGCACACCTCAAGGACTTACAGGAAGAGGAACAAAGGAACCTTAAAACAACCAGAAGGACAGAAATCACTAAAGTTAGAGAAGAAATAAACAACATCGAAAATAAGAGAACTATACAAAAGATCAATGGAGCCAAATGTTGGTTCTTTGAAAGATTAAACAAAATTGACAAACCCCTAGCCAGGCTCACCAAACAAAAAAGAGAGAAGACACAGATTAATAGAATTGTAAATGATGGAGGCGATATGAGAACTGACACCACAGAAATCCAGAGAAACATGTGAAACTTCTATGAAGAATTATACGCCACCAAGCTAGAGAATCTGGAAGAAATGGAACAATTCCTAGAAACGTATGCCCTTCCAAAACTGAAACAAGAACTACAAAATCTAAATGCACCAATCACAAAGAAATTGAAACTGTTATTAAGAATCTCCCCAACAACAAAAGTCCTGGACCAGATGGCTTCACAAACGAATTCTACAAAACTTTCAGGAAACAGTTAGTACTCATACTTCTTAAGCTTTTCTATTGAAGAAACAGGAATACTCCCTTCAACCTTCTATGAAGCCAACATCACCCTGATACCAAAAGCTGATAGGGACAGACCAAAAAAGTAAAACTACAGACCAATATCTCTGATGAACATAGATGCCAAAGTATTAAACAAGATCTTGGCCAACCGGACAGCAGCATATAAAAAGATTATTCATCGTGACCAAGTGGGATTCATCCCAGGAATGCAAGGCTGGTTCAACATCTGTAAGTCAATCAATGTCATTCACCACATAAAAGATGAAAAAACCACATGATTATCTCAATAGATGCAAAGAAAGCCTTTGACAAAATGCAACAACCATTCATACTCAAAACACTACAAAAAAAACTCAACAACCATTCATGCTCAAAACTCTACAAAAAATAGATGGGAAATTCCTCAAGACAGTGGAGTCTACATATAGCAAACCTACAGCTAACATCATACTCAAGGGACAGAAGTTGAAAGCATTCCCCCTCAGATCGGGGACTAGACAGGGCTGTCCACTGTCACCATTACTCTTTAACATAGTATTGGAAGTTCTTGCCATAGCAATCAGGCAAGAGAAAGAAATCAAAGGAATACAGATTGGAAGGGAAGAAGTCAAGCTCTCACTATTTGCAGATGATACGATAGTATACATAGAAAAACCTAAAGAATCCAGCAGAAAACTACTGGAAGTTATTAGGCAATATAGCAAGGTATCAGGCTACAAAATCAATGTACAAAAATCAGTGGCATTTCTTTATGCAAACACTAAATCTGACGAAGAAGACATCTAGAAATCACTCCCATTTACTGTTTCAGCAAAATCAATCAAATACCTAGGAATAAAGTTGACCAAAGAATTGAAAGACTTGTATGCTGAAAACTATGAGTCACTATGCTAGGAAATAGAAACTGATACCAAGAAATGGAAAGATATCCCATGCTCATGGATTGGAAGAATAAATATCATCAAAATGAATATTCTCCCCAGAGCCATATACAAATTTAATGCAATACCCATCAAAGTTACACCAAGCTTCTTTAAGAGAATAGAACAAACACTACAATCATTTATCTGGAACCTGAAAACACCTAGAATTGCCAAAACCATCTTGAGGAAAAGAAACAGAAATGGAGGCATCACACTCCCAGACCTTAAACTATATTATAAAGCCATCATCCTCTAAATAACATGGTACTGGAACAAAAATAGGCACACAGACCAGTGGAACAGAATTGAAAGCCCAGAAATAAATCCCCACACCTATGGACATCTAATCTTTGATAAGGGGGCCCAAAGGATTAAATGGAAGAAAGATGTTCTCTTCAATAAATGGTGCTGGGAAAACTGGGTTGTAATATGCAGAAGAATGAAATTGAACCACTTTATCTCACCAGAAACAAAAATCAACTCCAAATGGATCAAAGACCTGGATGTCAGACCAGAAACAATCAAATACTTAGAGGAAAACATTGGTAAAACAGTTTCCCACCTACACCTCAAGGACATCTTTGATGAATAAAACCCAATTGCAAGGAAGACTAAAGCAGAAACAAACCAATGGGACTACATCAAATTGAAAAGCTTCTGCACATTCAAAGAAACTATTAAACAAACAAAGAGACCCTTCACAGAATGGGAGAAGATCTTCATATGCCAGACATCAGACAAGAAACTAATCACCAAAATATATAAAGAGCTCAGCAAACTTAGCACCAAAAAAGCAAATGACCCCATCCAAAAATGGGCAGAGGATATGAACAAAACATTCACTACAGAGGAGATCCAAAAGGCTAACAAACATATGAAAAACTGCTCTAGGTCATTGATTGTCAGAAATGCAAATTAAAACAACATTAAGATACCACCTCACTCCTGTAAGAATGGCATACATCAAAAAGGACAGCAGCAACAAATTCTGGAGAGGTTGTGGGGACAGAGGAACCCTTTTGCATTGCTGGTGGGAATGTAAATTGGTACAGCCTCTGTGGAGAGCAGTCTGGAAAACTCTCAGAAGGCTAGACATGGACCTTCCATATGATCCAGTAATTCCTCTCCTGGGATTATACCCTAAGGACTCCATAACACCTAACCAAAAAGAGGTGTGTGCTCCTATGTTCATAACAGCACAATTCATAATAGCTAAAACCTGGAAGCAACCCAGGTGCCCAACAACAGATGAGTGGCTGAGAAAGCTGTGGTAGATATACACAATGGAATACTATGCAGCTATCAATAACAATGAACCCACCTTCTCTGACCCATCTTGGACAGAGCTAGAAGGAATTATGTTAAGTGAGCTAAGTCAGAAAGATAAAGATGAGTATGGGATGATCCCACTCATCAAAGAAGTTCAGTAAGAAGATCTGAAAGGGAAACTAAAAGCAGGACCTGACTAAATTAACTCTAAGACGGCAGGAACCTCACATTTCCACTATAGAGCCTCTACTTGCCCCAGTCCTGGAACCTTTGGATAGGGCCCACTTTGCCACATGCCTCTCCCTATCCATATCAAATAATATTGCATCTGCCAATTGCAATCTAATCAATACAACGATTGCCACCTCAACATGCTTCACTTCAGATGTGTCCAGAGACTTCACGTGTGGAATGACAACCCTTCAGCTTCATTACTCGGGTGAGACCTTTCCTTTCATAGTATTCTCTAATTCTATCCCAGGTGGTTCACTTTCTAACAAAGTCCCATAACCTAGATATACACCAGTTTCTGTGAGAGAGAGCTTATGTTCACACGTATCCATAAACTACTGCAAAATATATACCTGAAAGCAGAAGTACACTAGAGTTTGCAGTGAGTACCTCCCTAACACTTCCTCTCCACTATTCCAAGCTTTGGGTCCATGATTGCTCAACAATTTGTTTGGCTTTGTATGTTAACTCTCTTTTCAGTCACCAGGTTCCAGATGCCATCAGGATGCCGGCCAGGCTTCCCTGGACTGAACACCCCACCAATATGTCCTGGAGCTCTGCTTCCCCAGAGACCCACCCTACTAGGGAAAGAGAGAGGCAGACTGGGAGTATGGACCAACCAGTCAACGCCCATGTTCAGCGGGGAAGCAATTACAGAAGCCAGACCTTCTACCTTCTGCAACCCACAATGACCCTGTGTCCATGCTCCCAGAGGGATAGAGAATGGGAAAGCTATCAGGGGAGAGGGTGGGATATGGAGATTGGGTGGTGGGAATTGTGTGGAGTTGTACCCCTCCTACCCTATGGTTTTGTTAATTTATCCTTTCTTTAATAATAAAAAAATTAACGCAATCTCAGACACAAGCAAACATCCATAAAATTTGTGAGTTTGTGTGTGCACAAGCATGTGGCTTACGTATCTCACATACATAGTTATATCTATTTTTGTGCCATTCGATGGCATCAGGAATTTAATCTATAACAAAGTTTTCTTCAGTCAGTTTTTCCCTTTTTTATATTTGCCTTGAGTTTTTACTTTTTACTAAGAAACTTAAGAGGTTTCCTTAACTCTCTCACTTAAACCACCTGTTTATTAAATTATAAAAATGCAAAATATTTATATGAGATAGTACAATGAACTACCCAATAAATTCATCATAAAAATCCAAATAATTTTCATAATATTGCTTTGACTACCCAGTCATCCTTCTCTCCTTTCCTCTCACTCACCCCATTAAAACCCCTGACTTCGACCTTTCCTTTTATAGTACACTCTAATTTCATCTCAGGTGGTTCACTTTCTAACAAAGTCCCATAACCTAGATATACACCAGTTTCTGTGAGAGAGAGCTTATGTTCACACGTATCCATAAACTACTGCAAAATATATACCTGAAAGCAGAAGTACACTAGAGTTTGCAGTGAGTACCTCCCTAACACTTCCTCTCCACTATTCCAAGCTTTGGGTCCATGATTGCTCAACAATTTGTTTGGCTTTGTATGTTAACTCTCTTTTCAATCACCAGGTTCCAGATGCCACCAGGATGCTGGCCAGGCTTCCCTGGATTGAAGACCCCACCAATGTGTCCTGGAGCTCAGCTTCCCCAGAGACCCACCCTACTAGGGAAAGAGAGAGGCAGACTGGGAGTATGGACCGACCAGTCAACGCCCATGTTCAGCAGGGAAGCAATTACAGAAGCCAGACCTTCTACCTTCTGCAACCCTCAATGACCCTGGGTCCATGCTCCCAGAGGGATAGAGAATGGGAAAGCTATCAGGGGAGGGGGTGGGTTATGGAGATTGGGTGGTGGGAATTATGTGGAGTTGTACCCCTCCTACCTTATGGTTTTGTTCATTGATCCTTTCTTAAATAAAAAAATTTAAAAATAAATAAATAAATAAAAATAAAAAAATAAAACCCCTGACTTCATTATTTCACCTCTATAAGCTTTCTATGTATGTAAAACTTTTGTTATTTTTTTTACATAATCAGAATACCACTATTTAAACCAAATTAACAACAATCTCTTTCAATCAATCATATGTCTTTTCTAGTTTTAGGCTATAATATTGGCAATATTTTATATAATTTACAATTTAATAAAAATAATACTGAATAGTACATCAGTTCCACTCGAGGTTTCTGACTGATCATATATATAAATGACTTTAGGAAAATATAGAAAGATTGTAACTGGAAACTGAAACACCTGAGGAATACTCTACTGTTTCAGTCCATCTCATCATGGTTCTGTGATTCACTCCTAGTAACCCCATAACATTTCTGTTACCTGATAGTACTCCAGTGAAGATTAAAGAAATAACATCTGTTAAGTTCATTGTGTCCATTGAGACAGGATAGGGTTGGGTGCTGGTAATTGGAGCAGATAAATATGAGGCATGTATACTTTTATTTTCATGTTGAAAAGTAATCATAGAGAACCCTTAGATGCACGTACTGATACTTCAGAGCATGTGTAACACATGAAATTCCTGTTAACTACTGTAGGATGAACTTAGCTACCAAAGCTTTATCAGAGACTACCACTTAGTAAATATAGGAGAAATTCAGTGTTATGCCTACTGCTGTAGAAAAAGATATGTATACATATTTTTGTTTATGTCATTTAGATTATAGATTAAAGATATCCTGGAAAGAATTTAGAACACAGAATCTGATTAATCATAATTGCAGAAGAAAATAACTAAATTTGTCAGTAAATTAAAAATCATATTATTCAGAAAAGAAAACACTAAGCAGAACTTGGACTGGAGTTGGTGTATTGCCCCAAAGTAAAGACCTCTGGGGTGAGGGGTGGGTTTAGGTCCTAGAACATGATGGCAGAGGAGAACATAGTGGGCTTGTATTGTTATGTGGAAAACTGGGAAAAATAAAGAAAAAAATCAGATTACTCTTTCACCAATTTATTAAAATTTTTTTTTAAATGTTTAGTAAGTCGTAACATTTATGCCAGTACTCTTTGTTGTCATAATCACTAACAAACAATCAATAAATAGTAAACTATAGAATTGATTGGCTACATGTTATACGGCATCTACAACTATTTTATTGAATCTAAACTACATAGAAAACAAGAAAGCCAAACCAAAATATTAATGAGGCAATTGTTATTTCTTTGAAAAGATAAACATTGACAAACCCTTAGGCAGACACAGTAAAGAAAAAAAATGGGGGGGGACTCAAATAAATAGACTTGATAGGGAACATATTACAACAGACACCACAGAAATACAAAAAAAAATCATGCAAAACTTCTATAAACTACTATATACCACCAAGCTAGAGAAACTGGAAGAAATGGAAGTATTCCTAAAAACATACACGCTTGCAAAGCCAAGCCAGGAACAACTACAAAACCTAAATAGACTAATCACAGACAAAGAAATCAAAACAGTTATTAAGAACTTTCCCAACAACAAAAGTCCAGGACCAGATGATTTTACAATTGAATTCTGCAAACCCTTCAAGAAACAGTGACCATCTCTACTTTCTTTTTTATATTTATTTAATTTCCCTTTGTTGCCCTTGTTTTATTGTTGTTATTGATGTCATTGTTGTTGGATAGGACAGAGAGAAAATGGAGAAAGGAGGAGAAGACAGAGAGGGGTAGAGAAAGATAGACACCTGCAGACCTGCTTCACCGCTTGTGAAGCGACACCCCTGCAGGTGGGGAGCTGGGGGCTCAAACCGGGATCCTTCCACCAGTCCTTGCACTTTGTGCCACGTGAGCTTAACCCGCTATGCTACTACCCAACTCCCATATCTCTACTTTTTTTTTTAATATTTATTTTATTTATTTATTCCCTTTTGTTGCCCTTGTTGTTTTATTGTTGTAGTTATTATTGTTGTTGTTGTTGTTGGATAGGACAGAGAGAAATGGAGAGAGGAGGGGAAGACAGAGAGGAGGAGAGAAAGATAGACACCTGCAGACCTGCTTCACCGCCTGTGAAGCAACTCCCCTGCAGGTGGGGAGCCGGGGTTCGAACCGGGATCCTTATGCTGGTCCCTGTGCTTTGCGCCACCTGCGCTTAACCCGCTGCACTACAGCCCGACTCCCCCCTCTCTCTCTCTACTTTTTTTGTATGTATATAGAATGGATTTTTATTAGTGAATTTATATTGATTTACATAATTATAAAATAGCAGGTATAATTCCACACCTTTCCCACCATCAGAATTCTTTTTTTCTTTTAATTTTTATTTATAAAAAGGAAACACTGAAAAAAAAAAAAAACAGGATAAGAGGGGTACAACTCCACACAATTCCCACTACCAGAACTCCATATCCCCTTCCCTGATAGCTTTCCTATTCTTTATCACTCTGGGAGTATGGACCCATGGTCATTATGAGGTGCAGAAGGTAGAAGGTCTGGCTTCTATAATTGCTTCCCCACTGAACATGGGCATTGACAGGTCTATCCATCTATTCCCATATCAAAATGGGAATAGATAAAAAATTCCTTAAGACAGTGGAGTCCATATATAGCAAACCTAAAGCCAACATCATCTTGAGTGAGAAGAACTGAAAGCATTCCCCCTTAGATGAGGGACTAGACAGGGCTGTCCATTATGACCACTACTCTTCAACATAGTACTAGAAGTTCTCACCATAGCAATCAGGCAAGGGGCAAAAATCAAAGGAATACATTAGAAGGGAAGAAGTCAAGCTCTCACGATTTGCAGATGATATGATAGTATACATAGAAGAACTGGGGCCAGGTGGTGGCTCATGTGGTTGAGTGTACACATCATAATGCACAAAGACGCAGGTTCAAGCCCCCTGGCCTCCACTTGCAGGGGGGAAAGCTTTGCAAGTGCTGAAGCAGGGCTGCAGGAGTCTCTCTGTTTCTCTCCTTCTCTATCCCCCACATTCTCTCAATTTCTGGTTGTCTCTATCCAATAAATAAAGGTAATTTAAGAAAGAAAGAAAGAAAGAAAGAAAGAAAGAAAGAAAGAAAGAAAGAAAGAAAAAAGAAAGAAAGAAAGAAGGAAAATTAAAAACCTAAAGAATCCAGCAGAAAGCTTCTAGAAATCATTAGGCAATATAGCAAAGGTGTCAAGCTACAAAATTAATGTACAAAAATCAGTGGTATTTCTTTATACAAACACTAAGTCAGAAGATGAGGATATCCAGAAATCACTCCCAATCACTATCACAGAAAAATCAATAAAATATTGAAGAATAAACCTAACCAAATGTGAAAGGCTTGTATTCTGAAAACTATGAGTCGCTATTCAAGGAAACAGAAAATTATACTAAGAAATGGAAAGATATCCATGCTCATGAATTGGAAGAAATTAATATCATAAAAATGAATATTCTACCAAGTGCCATATACAATTTTTTAAAATATTTATTTATTCATTTTCCCTTTTTGTTGCCCTTGTTGTTTTATTGTTGTGGAAGAATCACACTCCTAGATCTCAAACTATTATAAGGCCATCATAATCAAATCTGACTGGTACTGGATCAAAAACAGACACACAGATCAGTGGAACAGAACTGAAAGCCCAGAAATAAAGATCCAGAACAATGGGTATCTAATTATTGATAAGAAGGCCCAAAATATTAAGTGGACAAAGGAGGCTTGCTTCAATAAATGGTGCTGGGAAAATTGGGTTGACATGTACAGAAGAATGAAACTGAACCACTTTAACTCACCAGAAACAAAAAGAAACTCCAAATGGATCAAGAAAATGAATATGAGACCAGAAACCATCAAATATTTAGAAGAAAATATTAGTGGAACACTTCACCATCTAAATTTCACCATCTAAATTACAAGAACATCTCTGATGATACAAACCCAAATGCAAGGAAGACTAGACAAAAATAAACCAATGGGACTACATGAACTTGAAAAGCAACTGCACAGAAAAAATATCACCCAAAGAGACTTCTCAGAAAATAGGAGAAGATCTTTACATGCCATACATCAGACAAGTGGCTAATAACCAAAATATATAAAGAGCTCACCAAACTTAGCAACAAGAAAGCAAATAACCCAATCCAAAGGGGGGAGAGGATATGAACAGAATATTCACCAAAGAAGAGATACAAAAGGCCAACAGACATATGAAAAATTGCTCTAAGTCACTGATTGACAGAGAAACACAAAGACAACAGTGAGGTACCAATTCACTCCTGTGAGAATGTCATACATCAGAAACAACAGCAACAACAAATGCTGGGGAGGTTGTGGAGGCAAAGGATGCCTTCTGCATTGCTGGTGGGAATGTAAACTGTTCCAATTCCTGCAGAGAACATTCTGGAAAACACTCACCAGGCTAGAAATGGACCTTCCCTATGACCCAATAATTCCTCTCCTAGGAATATATTCTAGGGAGTCAAACACACCCATCCAAAAAGATGTGTACACCTAATGTTCATAGCAGCACAATTTGTAGTAGCCAAAACCTGGAAACAACCCAAGTGCCCAACAACAGATGAATGGCTAAGAAAGTCGTGGTATATATACACAATGGAATAATACTCAGCTATTAAAAATAGTGATTTCAAAGAATACAGATCCCAAAATCCTAACTCTGGTTGGGCTCAACACATGATACTCCTAAACAACAGAGAGAACATCTAAGATCAGATAGAGGACTACAAAAGTTGGTTACGGGCAAGAGATAAGGCCCATTTGGTCAGTATCACACCACCTCCTCATCTGGGGCCTTAAGGAATTTTTGGATTCCAATACAACTGTAATGGGCTTAGACCTCTAAAGGGTCCCTCTCTTCACCACTATTGGTCACTTCCATAATAAATGGCATCTCTTGTGGGCTCTCCCAGGACCTTGTCCTCACCCAAAGGGAGGCTGGGGGTATCCTGCCCTGCCACTCAAAAAAGAAATAAAGTGCAGCCTGCAATGTTCCCAGCTGTGACCATGAGCTATAAGCTCAGACCAATAGGGACTTAGAGGTTACATAGGCTCTGGTGATAAATAGATATATTCCCTGGGGCAGGTGGATGAAGGTAGATAGTTAATTTTAGCCACAGATTTTTTTTTTTCAAGAACAGGAGCTACTCCCTGTCCTAATCTAACTTTCTAGCCCTTTTTCTCTACTCTGACACCATTCTTATCCAAACTCAGGCTAGCTACCAAACTCAAGCAAAACTACCATAGTGTATGCCCCCAGGAACATGCCTAAAATGGAATTTCTAGCTTTCTTCTACCCTAAAATCCCTAATCTCATCTTCTCTAATCCTACTTTTTGGTTCATGTTCATTAACCATTTTGTCTCAATTTAGGTCATGTCACTTTCCAGACATTGAATTGCGGATGCTACCAAGACTCCATCCCAATTTCTTTTTTTTTTTATATTAGCTTTATTTATTTATTGAATAGGGGCAGCCAGAAATTGAGAGGGGAGGGTAAGATAGAGAGGGAGAGAGACAGAGAAACACCTGCAGCCCTGCTTCACCACTCATGAAGCTTTCCCCCTGCAGGTGGGGACCAGGGGCTCGAACCTGGGTCCTTTTGCACTGTAATATGTGCGCTCAACCAGGTGTGCCACCACCTGGCCCCCTCCATCCCAATTTCTCTGAGCAGATAACCTCACCAATGTGTCCAGGACCCTCACATCTCCAGAGCTCCAAGAAGGAGAGACAGAAACAGGCTGGGGGGAGTTGGCGGTAGCACAGCAGGTTAAGCGCGCATGGCACAAAGTGCAAAAGGATCCCGGTTCGAGCCACCAGCTCCCCACCTGCAGGGAAGTCACTTCACAGGCAGTGAAGCAGGTTTACAGGTGTCTATCTTTCTTTCCCCCTCTCTGTCTTCCCCTCCTCTCTCCATTTCTTTCTGTCCTATCCAACAACAATGGCATCAATAACAACGACAATGATAACTACAACAATAAAACAACAAGGGCAACAAAAGGGGATAAATAAATATAAAAAAAAAAAGAAACAGGCTGGGATTATGGATCAGCCTGTCAATGCCCATGCTCAGTGGAGAAGCAATTACAGAAGGCAGAAATCCTACCTTCTGCTCCCCAAAAACAACCATGATCCATACTCCCAGCAGGGGAGAAGTGATAGAATAAAGGAGGCCTCTGAACTCCACCTCTGTCAGCACCCAGAGAGAGAGAAGGAAAAGGAGAAGGACATATGGGGGTAGCTATGTTGTCATGAGTGGTTTGGAGGGGAAGAGAGGATTGAATTAAAAAAGGGGGGTAACTATATATCAATGTGGACAAATTTACTATTGTATTTACTGTCAACTATAAAACATTAATCCCCCAATAAAGAAATTAAAAATTAAAATAAATTTAAAGAAAAGAAAGTGATTTAAAAAAAATAGTTGTAGATATAGTGGTTGGCCCATGTCTACAACCTTAGGGGAACTGTGGTGAATTGCAGTGGGGAGACTGAAAATACAGAACTCTGATTGTGGGAATGGTGTAGATTCAAACCCCTGTCAAGATGTAATTCTGCAACATAAAAATAAATAAATAAAATGGTGATTTTACCATTTTCAGACCATGTTAGATGGAGCTTGAAGGAATCATACTAAGTGAGATAAGTCAGAATCAGAAGGATGATTATGGGATGATCTCACTCACAAGCAGAAGTTGAAAAACAAGATCAGAAGAGAAAACACTAAGCAGAGCTTGGACTGGAGTTGGTGTATTGCACCAAAGTAAAAGACTCTGGTGGGAGGAGGGGGTTCAGGTCCTGAAATATGATGGCAGAGGAGGGCCTAGTGAGCACACTGCATGGAAATGTGGAAAACTGAGAAATGTTACACAAGTACAAACTATTGTATTTTACTGTTGACTGTAAATCATTAATCCCCCAATAAACAATTTTTTTTAAAAAAACCTCTGATTTTGTATGAATACTAATATAGTAAAAACAACATATATGTATAAGAATCTGTAATTTTCTGGTTGTTGCTTCTGGGGATGATAGAAGTTAAAGTATATAATACTTTATATTTTTTTAAAGTAGTCAGTCCAGCAAAATAATTCATTTTGGTAGTAAGCGTCTTTGCCATCTGTTTGACTCAGAAAAACCTACAGATATTTACCTACCTAATATTTAGCCTTGTTCTCTGACTCACATTTGAGAGACCCTAACATGCACTATTGTTATCTGGTATGTATTTTCTTAGATGTAGTCTATACCTTAAAAAACAAAAGTATAAATAACTTCTTCAGACAGTATTAAAATGTACATTTTGCTATTTTTAGTGAAAACAATGTGGATATTTTCTACAACAGTACATGGAGAGGAGTCTTTTTTGGTATCTTTATATAGAGTTATATAAAGCATTTATTTATATTATTATGCCAAAATTTACTTAATTTGCTGGCCTTTCATCAACATTATTTTTCAAATTGATTTTCAAAACAATGTTGCAATCAGTATTTTTCATATAACTACACATTTTAAAATTAACTTGACAGATAATGCCAAAATACCCGAATAGAAATCAGTACAAGTAACTTTAAGTATTTTGTTCATATGTCTATTGGCACTTTGGATCTCTCTGTTGGACATTCTGTCCATGTCTTTTCTCCAATTTTATTTTTTTTCTGATATTATTGAGCTCTTCATGATTTTTTGGTTATTATCCTTATGTCTGAAGTATCTATGTAAAAATCTTCTCCCAATCTGTATGGAATCTTTCTGTGTTGGTGATGGTTTATTTTGCTATGAAGAAGCTCCTAATAAAGTGAATTGAGAAAGAAAAAAAAAACTGCAATTTTCATAGATCATCTTCCACTTCTCACCCCAGCCTATTTTTCCCATATCAATGTAGTATTATCAAACACTGAATCTTAGCTTATAAATAATTTTCACTTTTTTCCTTTTGTGATAGATCAGGTATTTTTTCCCTATGTTTATAAGTCTGTGTATCTCACAAATGAAAAAAAAAAAAAAGTAATAGCGTTCAACCAGGAAGAAAGTACTCTAGGTATTATACTCAAGAAAGGATATACTACAGGTGTTTCCAAAACCTTGAAAAGGGCAGGGCAAAGGAAGGTCAGGGAGAGCTGCCAGTGAATTCAGGAAATCAATTAAGTCATAGGAATTACAGGAAACCACAGCTGGTGATCTCAGCTGCCTGCTGAGTTGTAGCAGGTGATTAACAGAGTGCAGAAACTCCTGCAAAACCTCACGTATGCCATCTGAAGATGTTTTCATGCCTGCCCAATAATGCCAAAAGGATAACGTGGCTTCTGTTTCTATTTTGCTTTTCAAATACTGCATGAGCTTTTCATTGGTAGGCTAAAATAAAACTGTCCCAAAAAGGGAATCAATGAAGTGTGGTTTCCAGGCTTCCAGTCCCTACCATACACAATTTACAAGGCAGGTCTAGTACTGGATATCAGCATACAATATAGTACCCTATATATTTCATTCCTTTAGTTACTTGGCACACATACAAAACTTTATTTTTGTATTTTTACTAGATTTAAACTTTTGAACAGCACTGTGCTTCCACCTGACGTAATGCAAATACCCTTCATGCAATCAATGCATATTCACCTTCCTTCATAAAGAAGACAAAATCCTTCCTCCCTTTTTTTATCTTTCTATTATGCTTAATAGGATAGATATAAATTGAAAGAGGAGAGGAAACAGAGAGAGCCAGAGAAATACCTGGAAACCTGCTTCCCCTCTCATGAAGCGCCCTCCTATAAGTGGAGAGTGGGGCTCAAACCTGGGTCCTTACACATGGTGATATGTGCTCTTAACAGGATGTTCAATTGCCTAGCTCCCTCTATTAGTCACTATTCATCTCTGATATTCATTACTCTTTTAATTCAATACAGCTTGCCTTAGCTATCCTGTAACTTGAAGACAAAGCATATACACATACACACATATGGAGAGAGAGAGATGGGGGAAGATCAATGTATAAAATATGTACCTCAAAAAGCAAGGAGACAATAAACATTGTTACTAACTTTTAGTTTCTGCAAATAATATGAAGATGATGGGTGACATTTATAATTTTCTTTTACTATTGATCTGCTTTCATTCAAAACTTCAGTGAGCAAAATTTATATTTCTACTGGGTCAGTGCCAGTAGAGTATTGCCTGTTTGATGTTGCTGTGCTCTTCTATTCAGTTTACTTCCACACATTTAACTACTAAGTTGTGTTCTACAGATTCCCATGCATATATGTGTTCACAACTGCAAACAAATATGTGTTCATTATATAACATTCATTAGAAACAAGAGATATTACTAAATTTTCCAGTGGTAAAACTAACAAGTTTAGAATATACTGTACAACATGCTGTTATTTATAACTAGAATTATCAGATTGGGGAGATAGCATAATATTTATGCAAAAAAGCTCCAAAGTCCCAGGTTCAATCCCCTGCAACACCACAAGCAAGAGTGAAGTTGTTCTGGTAAAAATAAATAAATAAATACAAATAGAGGTTGGGTGGTGGTGCACCTGATTGAGTGTACATGTTACAATGTGCAAGGACCCAGGTTCAAGTCCCCGGACCCCACCTGCAAGGGGAAAGCTTTGCAAGAGGAGAAGCAGGGCTGCAGGTGTCTCTCTGTCTCTCTCCCTGTCTAGCTCTTTCTACCCTCTTGATATCTGGCTTTCTCTATCCACTTAAATAAATAAAAAGAAAATTTTTTTAAATAAGTTCTATTTAAAAAAAAAAGGACTAGATAGAATGTAATTTCTCTTAAAAAAAAAAAAAAGCAAATACCGAATCTAGGGAGTCAAGATGGTGGCTTGAAGATAACACCTTGCCTACTCTTCTCAAAAAAGCCCACTTAAACCTGGGAATTCCAAGTGGCAGAAGAATTTCCAGGCCAGTAGGAAAGAAACTATAGAGGAAGAGACATTAAGGAACCATGGTAGAATATTATAACTCAACTATAAATTGGCAAGCTGGTGCTGAATAGACTAAATGGAGTGGGTGGTGAGTTTTCACCCAGCACCTTCCCCTAAACCCAAGCCAGAAGTAGCTTACTAGGGGAAAGAAAAGCAGCTGGAGATTAAGGTTCCCCAGTTAGAGTAAAATTTATCAGACAAGATTCCAAGACTGAACCTTTTGTAAGAGTTCAGTGGGAAGCCATCTGAACCCACCTTACTAGAGACAACCACAAACCTCAGTTTAGATTTGGAGTGGGGGGGAGCCTTTTTGTTTGGTTTAATTTGCCAGCTGTTCGGTGTAATGTCTTGTTTTTCCAGTTTTTTGTTTCTGTTTCTGTTTCTGTTTTTTCCATTTCTCTCTGGCTTGACCATTATCTACTTTTATTGTTGTATTGGCTGGAATTTCCTTGAGATTTCTTTTGAAGGAGGAGTGTGACTTCCTGTGCTTTTACTTTGCTTTTCCCTCTCCTTTATTTCTCTTGGTTTTTTGTTTCTTTCTTTTGTTTTTTTTTTCTTTCTCCCTGGTTTGATCAGTCTTTCCTTTTGATGTTTTTGTTGTTGTTGTACTGACTGGTATTTTTTGTGATCTCGTTTGTGAGAGGAGTTTGGTTTGGTATGTCTTTTTGTGTTGTTTTACTTTGGTGTTCCAGTCATATATTACCTACATCAATTTGAACTCAAGAGATACTTCATCTCACTTCAGTGGCAGTGATATACTTTAGAACAACAGCCCCAACAACTCCTGAATCAGACCACACAGTGACTCATGACAGTTGTCTGGGAACCAACAGACTAGAGGTCACACCACAGAATAACTGAAGAGCAATACCCAGGACATAAAACACAAAAGACACCAAAAAATGGTTAAATTTAAAAAAAATCCTTTATAGCAATGAACCAGGACAGGAGCCTAGAAAAGATTCCAAGCAAACCAGAAGCAACTAATAATGAGGAAAGGATCCAAACAATACTTGAGGCACTAATCACAGGAGTGAGGAAAACATTTGAGGAAAATACTATCAGAAATATAGAAGTAACTAAAGAGACACTAAAAGAAAGCATGAGCTATCTCAAGGTAATTAGAGAGCTGAAAACTGAAATAGCTGAGCTAAAAGGCCAGCCAGCAGAATAAGCAAACACTGTAACTGAACAATATTATAATAAATAAATAATAATAATAATAGCTGAACTGAAGAATGAAGGTGAAGAAAGAGAGACCAGAAAAACAGAAAACAGAATTAGGCAGACAGGATGAACTAAAGAAGACTAAGAATAAAGTAAAAGAGACTAAGAAAAAAAGAGAGAGTGATTGAGAGAGTCTGAAAAGGACAACAGAGACATATGGGATGACTTCAAAAGAAGTAACATATACATTGGCCTACCAAAGGAAGAAAGAGAGGAAGGGGAAGAAAGCATCCTAGAGGAAATAATAGAAGAAAACTTCTTACCCTAAGCAACAGAAAGGACATTAAGATTTCACGTGTTGTCGTCTTACCTTTATGTTTCTGATTGCTAAATAACTTTTTCTGCTTTACAGCTTAATGCTTTTCAGCCACCAAATTGCAGATGTTACCATGACACCAACATGGCTTCCCTGGGCAGATGACCTCACCAGTGTGTTCTGGAAACACCCCTCCCAGGGAAAGATAGAAACAGGCTGAGAATATGGATTGAATTGTCAACATCCATGTTGAGTGGAGAAGCAATTACAGAAACCAGACCTCTCACCTTTTACACTCCATCAAGATCTTTGGTCCATACTCCCAGAAGAATAAAGACCATTCCAATGGAGGGGATATGATATGGAACTCTAATGGTGGGAATTGTACCCCTATTATCCCACAATCTTGTCAATCCTTATTAAATCATTAATAAATTTAAAAAAAAAAAACCTTCCCAACAATAAAAGTAAAGCATAAGATGGTTTTTACAAATGAATTCTACAAAACCTTCAAGGAGGAGTTAATACCTATACTTTCAAAGCTCTTCCAAAATATTGAAGACACTGGAACACTCACTTTTACCTTCTATGAAGCCACTATCATCCTGATACCAAAAGTAGATGGACACACACACAAAAGAAAACTATAGGCCAATATCTTTGAAGAACATAAATGCTAAAATACTGAACAAAATTCTAGCCAACTAGATATAGTATATTTAAAAAATTGTACATCAGGACCAAATGGGATTTATCCCAAGGATGCAAGATTGTTTCAACATACCTAAATCAATAAATGTGATCACCACATGAATAAAAGAAAAAAACAAAAACCACTTGATTTTCTCAATAGATGCAGAGAAGGCTTTGACAAAATTCAGTATCACTTCATGATAGAATGGGAATCAACATCACTTCATAAAATGGGAACAGGTGGAAAAGTCCTTAACCTAGTGGAGTCCCTATACAGCAAGCCTAAAGCCAACATCATATTCAATGGTGAGAACCTAAAATCATTCCCAATTAGATGAGGTACTATATAAGGCTGTCCTCTATCACTATTACTATTCAATATAGTGTTGGCAGTTCTTTCCATAACAAACAAGAGGAAAGAATTAAAGGGATACAGGTTAGAAGAGAAGTCACTATTTCTGGACCTGATCGAGCAGGAGGCACTGTAATGGGAGTTGATATGGTGTGAAACTATAACCCTGTAATTTTATGATCTTGTAAACCATTACCAATTTACAAATAGAAATAAACTTTTAAAAATCACATGGTTATGCTAATTGATGCTAGAAAACATTTGTTGAGATCTGGTACCCTTTCTGATAAATACCCTTAAGAATTTTGGAGTAAAAGGACCTAAATTGGGGGGTTGAGAGTGCTCTGCAAACACCTACCACAGGGAGATAAGAAACTGTGCCCATGTGTCAATTGCCATATTGTAAATAGTAAACCCCAATGGACAAAAAAATAAAAGAATATGTATCCATCATGCCAAGACTTTATGTCTTTGTTTTTCAAATAAAATTTCCCTACCTCACCAAGGAAGAAAAGGAAAAAGAAATTTGAAGTAATGGAAAACTCTAAAACTAATGAAGTGTGCATATATAGTACACCCGTAGCTAACATACTCAGTGTGGAAAACCTGAAAACTTTCCCTGTAAAATCTTTTATTTACTCATTCATTTATTTATTTTGTATAGAGACAGAAAATGGGGGATGAGAGAGAGAGAGACCTGCAGTAATAAATCACCACTAGTGAAGCTTGCCCAGGTGGGAACTGGGAATTTCAACCCAGGCCCTTTCACACTGAAATGTATGTTCTTAACAGGTAAGTAGCCCAGTGACTAGACAAAGATATGGACTCTCACCATTACTATTCAACATGGTACAGGAAATCCTTGCCAGTACTATCAGGCAAGAAAGATATCTTAAAGGAATTCAAATTAAGGAAGAATTTGAACTCTATTTGAAGATGTCATCATAATATATCCAGATAATCTTGAAGACTCTACCAAAAACAAACAAAACCAAAGATCTTGTTGGGTTTGGCTTATTTTTCTCACTTTGCTTGTTTCCCCCCATAGATGAAGCCATCCTATATTTTCATTTCATGTGAAGCTGTTCCGTGTTTCCTGTTAAAGTGTGGTTTGATTAATTCCTTCAGCTGTCCAAAAAGCATCCTATGCTTCCTGATTGATAACCTAGAAGACATAAAGTATTCTTGGGTGGAAGTCTTTTCCACTTAGACTACTGAATATATCCTTCCAGTCGTTACTAGCCCTTTTTTTTTTTTCAAATATTTATTTATTCCCTTTTGTTGCCATTGTTGTATAATTGTTGTAGTTATTATTGTTGTCATTGTTGTATAGGACAGAAATGGAGAGAGATGGGGAGACAGAAAGGGGGAGAGAAATATAGACACTTGCAGACCTGCTTCCCACTTGTGAAGTGACTCCCCTGCAGGTGGGGAGCGGGGGGGGGGGGTCAAACTGGGATCCTTATGCCAGTTCTTGTGCTTAGCGCCACCTGCACTTAACCCGCTGTGCTACCGCCTGACTCTGCCTTTCTAATCTCTCTCTAATTCTCTCTCACATTCTTCAGAATCCTTGCTTTTCCTTTTCCATTTTGACTATTATGTGCCTCTGTGAACTTAGGTTTGGATTCATTTTTCTTGGTGCCCTTTGAGTTTCCTGGATCTGAGGGTCTATCCTCCCTTTTTAATTTGTGAAAATTGTTTTATTCTTCAAATATGAATTGTCCCTTTTACCTTTTCCTCCTTTTATAGCCCTGTGACACAAATGTTGCTCCTCTTGAGGCTGTTCTATTACTTTCTTATATTATGGATGGGTGTGTGTGTGTGTGTGTGTGTGTGTGTGTGTGTGTGTGTGTGTGTGTAAGCACATATGTAAGAAGGGGGGGTTTCTACTGCATCTTGTTTCAGTGGTTGGTGTCTCTTTGCAGGTGTTTTTTGCTATGTGGTTTGCTTTTATGTGGTTGTGCGTTTGCTTGGTTATTTGGGTGGTGGATTTGGATTGGTTTGGCTCTCTCACTGCACTTCTTATTTCTCTGATTGATTGCATTACTTATTCCACTATTGTGAGTTTATCAATCTAATTACTTTTCTGAATTTTTTACAGTTCTTACTAATTATTTTCAGCTTGGTGAACATTTCTAGGGTTATAGCTTTGAAGTCTTCATCCAGAGGTCTACATAGCTTTATTGAATTTGGAATTTTGTTCAAGCTATTGTCTTGGTCTAATATTGAATATAACTTACATTTATTCCTGTGATATGATTCTCTGTGAAAGTGCTAAGGCCCTAACTGGAACTACACAAAGGCCAAAGAGGCAGAGAGCCTACCTATAATCAGGCAAGCTACACTGGACACAGGCCGAACAAGGTGCATGTTGTGCCACCTTTTGGGGCTTAAGGTAAACTGAACAAACTGACCAAGAGGGTCTCACTGGAATAACTGTGGGCTAGCACAGGTTGAGAAATGAATGAGTGGCCTGAACCCAGAAACCACCACAGATCACAGATACAGTGAGTTGGGGCCCACACAGATAGCAAAAGCAGTAGCAGCTGAACCAAAGCAATTGAAGTCACCCAGTAGGGCAGATAGCTGAAGCTGAAAAACCCTATCCAGTAGTATAGAATCAACCTGGCAGCATTTTTTTGGGGGGGGCGGTAATGGTTTAGAATAAATACAGTTGTTGATATATGTTTAAAATTTCTGAAAAACACTCTTACGCCCCAGTGTAGGTCCTCCTTCACCATAATACACCACGACCTAAAAGCACCCTCGTGTCCTCCCCACCCACATGCAATATACCAAACCCAGCTCATCTATATTTTTTGTGTCCCCTTTCTGTTCTTTATTTTGCTCTTGAGTATTATCATCCCATATTCATCCTTCCTGCATAACATCCATCTTACTTAACATGATTCCTTTCAGCTATATTCAAGAACCAACATTTACTTTCGTTGATCTTGTATGGTTTTTTCTTTTCAATGTTATTTATTTCTGCCCTAACTTTAGTTACTTCTGTCCTTCTGGTTGCTTTAGGATTCCTTTATTCTTCTTCTTCTAGGTATTTAAGGTGTGCAATCAGGTTGTTTATTTGTGCACTGTCTTGTTCCCTAATATGTGCTTGTATGGCTATAAATTTCTCTCTCAGTACTGCCTTAGCTGTGTCCCAAATATTTTGATAGCGTGTGTCTTCATTTTCATTGAAATCTCGAAACATTTTAATTTCTTCCTTAATTTCCTCTTTGACCCAGTAGTTGTTAAGGAGTGTACTGTTGACCTTCCACATTTTGAAACTATTACTATTGTTTTGTTTATCGTTAAGTGTTTAATTCCACTGTGGTCTGAGAAGATGCTTGGGATGATTTCAATGCTCTTGAATTTGCAGATGCTATCTTTGTGGCCTAACATATGGTCTATCCTTGAGAATGACCCATGTGGAATTGAGTAGAATGTGTATTCCAGTTTCTTGGGATGAATGACTCTGAAAATTACCAGTAGTTCTAGTTTATCTATTTCCTCATTAAGCTCCCTCATGTCTTTATTGATTTTCTGCCTGGTTGATCTGTCAAGTTGAGACAGTGGGGTGTTGGAAGTCCCCTACTATGACTGTGTTGCTGTTAATATATTGCTGTAGCTCTTTCAGTAGATGTTTGATGTATTTAGATGGCTTCTCATTGGGTGCATAGATATTAATAATTGTTAGGTTCTCTTGATTGACTGATCCTCTGAGCATTAAGTAGTATCCTTCCCTATTTTATTAATTTTATTTATTTTAAAGTCTATCATGTCAGATATGAGAATAGCTACTGCTGCCCTTTTGTGTGAGCCATAGGCTTGTATGATTGTTTTCCATCCTTTCACTTTGAGTCTGTGTTTGTCTTGTTGAGTTTGGTGGGTTTCCTATAGACAGCATATTGTTGGGTTGTGTTTTCTGATCCATCTTCCTACTCTGTGCCTTTTAATAGGTGAATTCAGGCCACTGACATTTATTGATATCAAAGATTGAAGATATTTTAACGCCATTTTTATAGATTTTTAGAGTGTTCTGATAGATAGCATATTTACGGTGGTCTGTTTATAGGAGACCATTCAGATCTTCTTTCAGGGCAGGCTTGGTAATAGTTGCTTCTTTCAACTGTTGCTTGTCTGAAAAGGTTTTTATGCCTCCATCTAGTGTGAATGTCTAGCAGGATACAGTAGCCTTGGTTGAAAGCCTTTCTCATTGAACACTTGACAGATATTTTGACATTCTCTTCTGGTCTGTACTGTTTGTGTGGAGAAGTCTGCTGCTAATCTTATGGGTTTTCCTCTGTAGGTGACTCTTTGTTTTTCTCTTGCAGCTTTTC
The DNA here is from genome assembly GCF_950295315.1 of Erinaceus europaeus. Lineage (NCBI taxonomy): Eukaryota > Metazoa > Chordata > Mammalia > Eulipotyphla > Erinaceidae > Erinaceus > Erinaceus europaeus. The sequence goes on from NC_080167.1 coordinate 31,823,358, forward strand.
AGGATCCTTTCTTTTTTTCTTTTTTTTTTATTTATTTAAAAAAGGAGACATTAACGAAACCACAGAATATGAGGGGTACAACTCCACACAATTCCCATCACCTGATCTCCATATCCCATCCCCTCCCCTGATAGCTTTCCTATTCTTTATCCCTCTAGGAGTATGGACCCAAGGTCACTGTGGGATGCAGAAGGTGGAAGGTCTGGTGGCTTCAGTAATTGCTTCCCCACTGAACATGGGTGTTGACAGGTCGATCCATACTCCCAGCCTGCCTCTCTTTCCCTAGTAGGGTGGGGCTCTAGGGAAGCAGAGCTCCAGGACACATTGGTGGGGTCATCTGTCCAGGGAAGTTTGGTTGGCATCATGCTAGCATCTGGAACCTGGTGGCTGAAAAAAGAGTTAACATACAAAGCCAAATAAATTGTTGAGCAATCATGGACCTCAGGATGTTTTCTTTATCCTTACTCCTTTCCATTTTAAATATGATGTGTCTTTAAGTCTGGGTTATTTCTGTTTGGGACCCTCTGGGCTTCTTGAACCTGTATGTCTTTGATGTTGTCTAGACTAGAGAAGTCCTCAGCTATTATGTCCTGAAGAATGCTTTCTTCCACTCCCTCTCTTTCTTCCTCTGGTAAACAAATAATGTGTATATTATTTCTTTTGAAGTAATCTCATAGGTCTCTGATTTTGCTTTCAGTATCTCATAATCTCTTTTTGAGATCTCTTCTTTTTTAGTTGTCTCTAAATCATCCTCGATCTTGCTAATTCTGTCTTCAGCCTCATTTATTTTCTCCCCCTCGACTGTTCTCTCTCTCTCCTCGACTGTTCTCCGGAATTCATCTACTTTGTTACCCTGTTCTCATACTGTTTTAGCTTGTTCAGCTAGTTGTGTTCTTAGCTCAGCTATTTCAGCTTTCAGCTCTCTAATAACCTTGAGATAATTAGTGTTTACTTCCAGAGTCTCATTTGTATTTCTGATGACAATTCTTTCAAACTCTTTACTCACTCCTGTGACTATTTCCTTAACAAGCATTTGGATGTTGACCTCCCTATTTTGTGGGTCATCCTTTAGGGGGCTTTTAACTGGACACTGGTTCTTGTTCATTTCTCCAATACTTCTTCTTATTGGTTTAACTATTCTATACAGATGTTATGAGGTCCCTCTCTCTGTACTTTTCAAATTACTGATCACTCTTGCCTGGATTGACCTGTGTCTGTGTAAGGTACTTAAAGAGTTCACAGTTATGGAAATTAACTCTGAACTGTTAAGCAGTGGCTGTTTCAGTATTATTTCAATCTGTGAGTTGGAGCACAGTGGCTGTAAAGTCTCTTTTGTTCTTTTTCTTCCCTGTAGGCTATGGGAGCATGAGGGCTTTCAAACTATAAGTAGGCTTCTTAGCTTAATCACTCACTCCTGACCAAAAGATAAAAGGGTGGAGGAGAGATTGCACAATGGTTATGCAAAGAGACTCTCACACCCCATGGATCCAATGCTCCGGGCTAAATTCAGCTTCTCTGCTAAGCTGGGCAGCACTGCTGGGCCCTGTGAGTTTCTAAACAAGTCCCGTTTATAGTCTGTAGGTTCTGAGGCAATTATTCACCATGTTCTCATCAGGAGAACAATGTTGAAAGGCTCCCACTATATAGCCCCACTGCCTGGCCACCATGGTGTACATCTTCTCCTGAATTTCCTGGTTAGTCCTCTGCACCCAGATGTCAGCAGATGGCCTCCCAACCACTGCTCCTGCCTACAAGGGCAGCAGCAGTAGAGACTCACAGTTGTACTTGTTGAGTCTTAGAGGAGTCTTCTCCCTTCAGCCATCTTTTTGTTGGTAAAACAGACTGGAGGTGGTGCCCCAACTGGTTAACTGCTACACTGTTACCAGCCACTCAATTTCTCCTTACGCTCCTCTCTGTCCACGAGCCACATGTGTTTGCACTCACTGGTGATTTGTTGGGTTCCTGAAGTCATTCTAGTCCTGTCTTGTTTTGGTCCCAGGTGATATCTTTTGGTATTCTTAGTTGATCTAGGAGACTTCAGAATTCTGATTGCTAAGTGCATTTAAAAAAAAAATAAAGACTTGTCTTAAAACTTTCTTTACCATATACCTGAAAGCAAAAATGCACAATAGTCTGCAGTCTGTATATGCCATAAGCAAGTAGAAAGACCTAAAAAGACACCATAGAGTTCATAATGAAATAGTGTCTACTTAGATACACCCTTGTCACCTACTTTCTATTACACTTCCCTCACTCACTGCAAAGCTAACCTTATCAAAGTAAGGACCAGAAAGCTGGACCACAGAATGTGAGCTCAGATCTACAGGGATGCAGAGGTCACATAGGCTCCTAAGCTGAATATGGGCTCCAGATCAGATCACATTGATGGGGTTTACAGTCCACAGTATTTATACACCTTTCCCATATTTGGGAGCCACTCTCTTCCCTGATCCAGCTTTCTGGTCTTTTGAATATTGAATAAGGGCAAGAGACTGGCATACTTTAATGATGACTCTTTAGTCACTATCAGGCCACCCCATCAGCTGGGGCCATAGTCGGGGAGTCTTGGGATTCCCCAAAAGACATAATGGGCTTAGACCTCGAACAAATCCCTCTCTCCATTATTACTGGTCATCTCTATCAGGAACAACAAAATAGACCCCTCTGTAGGCCCCCATAGGACCTTGCCCTCAACATGGATCAACAATGGTAGAGAATGTTCCATCCTCTGAAGGGAGGCTGGACAACATACTCTGTGTTCCAGCTGAGGAAGATGGGTCCCAAAATTGGGGCAGCTTGGAATGTTCCTACTCATGACCATAGAATGTAAGCTCCAATCTACAGGGATGCAGAGGTCACATAGGCTCCTAAGCTGAATATGGGCCCCAGATCACATCACATCAATAGGGTTTACAGTCCACAGTATTTATACAGATTTCCCATATTTGGGAGCCACTCTCTTGACTGATCCAGCTTTCTGGTCCTTTTTCCAGTCATGACATCATTGTCCTTAGACAATAACTTGGATCCACCTGCATATCAAATGTCAGGCTCAGAAAAAAAAAAAAAACTAGTATAGCCACAGGCCCTTTGGAATATAACTAAAATAGGCCTACTAGCTACAAAACAGACCCCCAACTCTTCATCTGCACTATTCTAGCCTTTAGGTTCATGATTATTCAACAATTTATTTGGCTTTATATGTTAACTCTTCTTTCAGCCACCAGGTTCCAAAAGCTACTGTGATGCTAACCGGACTTCCCTGGGCAGACAACCCCACCAATATGTCCTGGAACCCTACTTCTACAGAACCCTGCCCCACCAGGGAAAGAGAGAGACAGGCTGGGAATATGGATCAACCTGCCAATGTCCATGTTCAGAGGGGAAGTAATTACAGTAGCCAGACCTTCCACCTTCTGCATCCCATAATATCCTTTGGTCCATGCTCCCAGAAGGATAAAGAATAGGAAAGCTATCAGGGGGAGGGGTTGGGATACGGAGTTCTGGTGGTGGGAATGTGAAGTTGTACCCCTCTTATTCTATGGTTTTTGTCAGTGTTTCCTTTTTATAAATAAAAATTAAAGAACTTTATTAGTTTTCAGTTTTTACTTTTTATTTTCTAATTCTGCATATGCTTTAGTGTTTTCTGATATGTGACTGAGTCATGTTCAAATAAAACTTTGTATATTCCTTTTCAATCTTGAAGTCTTTTTGTTTCTTGTTTACTTGCCTTAGCTACAACCTCTGGTGAGTCTAGTAGAATTCAATTTCTGATTTTAAGAAAACTTTTCATTCTTTCACCATTAAGTATAATATTAGTAGTTATGTTTTTCGGATTACCATTACTAAATGGGAAATTTCCTATCTATGCTGAGTCCATTGAACACTGAAAGAGTTTTGAATTTATCAGATCTTTGATGATGGGAGTGGTAAAAAATAAATAAAAGACTATAATGTAAACCATTACTCAATAAAGCTCTAAAGTTAAAAACAAGTAAGTAAATAAATACCAAGGATAAAATGTTTAAGGGGCTATGTGAGATTTGTGGGGGAAAGATATATTTGGAAAAGGACAACTTAAAAAATATGTTTCCTGCTTTTATACCTCTGGGAATTTAAATACAAGTTACCAAAGACTTCCTTTTCTTTCTTTCTTTTTTTTTTTTTTTACCAGAGCACTGCTCAGCTCTGGTTTATGGTGGTACAAGGGATTGAATCTGGGACTTCAGAGCCTCAGGCATGAGTCTCTTTGCATAACCATTATACTATCTACTCCTAGCCCAAAGACTTTCTAATGGTAAATTGCTCATGCTTTTAGAACTCTGGTTTCCAAATTTTCCTTTATAAACACATTTTAATGTACTTTTCAAAAAATGACAGGGTTGGGTGCAACCAGCACAATACAAAAAGCTATCATGCATGAGAATCCAGGCTAAAGCACCCTGTCCACATCTGAAGTTTCATGAGTGTTGCAGCAGGCTGCAGGCTATATCTTCCTCTCACTCTTTCTACCCCCTCCCTATTTCTATCAGTATTAAAAAAAAATAATAATGTAGAAATTAAAGAGTGATAAGATTAGTGAGGGACAAATAGGAAAATACTTCTGAAACTCTATTTTCTGAAACTCAATGAAATGGAGTAAATACTAGTATTGTAGAAGAAATGGAGTGAATACTAGTATAATAGAATAAAGGTCACAGGGTGGGGGGTGGAGGGCAACCAACATCAACAGTATGAGTAGAACAAATCTTTCCCCTAAACCATACACTCAATGTATCTTTTGAGAGGTCAATCAAGTGTTAAATTTTTTTATTGTTCATCTATTTTTTTAAGATTTTAAAAAAATACTTATTTATTCCCTCTTGTTGCCCTTGTTGTTTTATTGGTATACTTATTGATGTCATTGTTGTTGGATAGGACAGAGAGAAATGGAGAGAAGAGGGGAAGACAGAGGGGAAGAGAAAGATAGACACCTGCAGACAGATAGACACCAGTAAAGCGATTCCCCAGCAGGTGGGGAGATGGGGCCACGACCCGGGATCCTTGAGCTGGTCCTTGCACTTTGCACCTCCTGCATTTAACCCGCTGCACTACCGCCCAACTCCTTTTTTAAAAATTTTTATCTATAAAAAGGAAACACTGACAAAATCATAGGTAAGAGGGCAACTCCACACAATTCCCACCACCAGAACTCTGTATCCCATCCCCTCCCTTGATAGCTTTCCTATTCTTTAACCCTCTGGGAGTATGGACCCAAGGTCATTGTGGGATGCAGAAGGTAGAAGGTCTGGCTTCCCAGATGAACATTGGTGTTGACAGGTCGATCCATACTCCCAGCCTGCCTCTCTCGTTCCCTAATAGGGTGGGGCTCTGGGGAAGTGGAGCTCCAGGACACACTGGTGGGGTTGTCTGTCCAGGGAAGTCTGGTCAGCATCATGCTAGCATCTGGAACTTGGTGGGTGTTAAAAAATTTTATCATGGGGGTTGGGTGGGTACCCAGTTGAGCACACGTTACAATGCACAAGGGCTCAGGTTCAAGCCCCCCAACCCCCACCTGCAAAGGAAAAGCTCTGCAAGTTGTGAAGCAGTGCTGCAGGTGTCTCTGTCTCTCTCCCTCTCTATCCCCTCTTCCTCTCTTAATTTCTGTCTCTGCCCAATAAAATAAAAATAAATTATCATGAAAGGGTGTTTGTTTCTATTAAACTGTCTTATTCTCTTAATACAATGACTATGGTACATTATTTTTAGGGATTTTCATATGTTGAACCAATCTTGCATTCTTCAGAGGACATTCCACTTGATCATATAATTGTTTTATAGAATATTAATAATTTATAGAAAGTACAGTTGTTGTCACATGGTAAAATTTATCATCTCACCATAAGAGATGTCCACAAAACACACACCCAAAGCCTAGGTCCCCCTCTACAATCATGTACAGAACCTGAAAGCCCCTCGCATCACCCAATCCTACCTCTTCCCAGAGTCTGTTGCTTTGGTGCAGTACACCAAACCAAGTCCAAATGCTACCTGTTCTTGATTCTTTTATAACATCTTTGCTTAGCTCTTTGGGATGAAGGTAATACTGGTTTCAGAATGTGAAGAGGAGGGTTATGTTGAAGAAGTTTCCTGATCCCAGACTTTTGATATTTGTTGTTAGAAATTCTGTTGAAGAACCCTTTGTGGGCCCCCATAGGACCTTGCCCTCAACTTGGATCAACAACAGTAGAGAATGTTCCATCCTCTGAAGGGAGGATGGACAACATACTCTATGTGACACCTGAGGAAGATGGGTCCTGATATTGGGGCAGCTTGGAATATTCTTACTCATGACCACAGAATGAGCTCAGATCTACAGGGATGCAGAGGTCACATAGGCTCCTAAGCTGAATATGGGCCCCAGACCAAATCAAATCGATGGGGTTTATAGTCAACAATATTTATACACCTTTTCCATATTTGGGAGCTACTGTCTCCCCTGATCCAAATTTCTGGTCCTTTTTCCAGCCATGACATCATCTCCCCAGACAATAACTTCAGTCCACCTACATATCAGATTTCAGGCTCAAGGGGGAAAAAAAAAAAAACTAGTATAGCCGTAGGCCCTTTGGAATATAACTAAAATATGCCTACTAGCTATCTACAAAATGGAGGACACCCCCCCCCCCCTGCCAACTCCTCATCTGCACTATTCCAGCCTTTAGGTTCATGATTGTTCAACAATTTGTTTGGCTTTGTATGTTAACTCTCTTTTCAGCCACCAGGTTCCAGATGCTGGCATGATGCCAACCAGAATTCCCTAGACAGACAACCCCACCAATGTGTCCTGGAGCTCCACTTCCCCAGGGCCCCACCCTACTAGGGAAAGAGAGAGGCAGGCTGGGAGTATGGATCAAACTGTCAACACCCATGTCCAGCGGGGAAGCAGTTACAGAAGCCAGACCTTCCACCTTCTGCATCCCACAATGACCTTGGGTCCATACTCCTAGAGGGTTAAAGAATAGGAAAGCTATCAAGGGAGGGGATAGGATACAGAGTTCTGGTGGTGGAAATTGTGTGGAGTTACATGTACCCCTCTTATCCTATGATTTTGTCAGTGTTTCCTTTTCATAAATAAATAAATAAGAAATTATATTGATCTTACCTAAAGCCTACATGTTTACAAAGTATGTCTGGCTGATTGTTAGCAGGTGCATTCCTTTGTCTAAGAATACTGCAATGCATGCCCAGTAATTCAGGCACTCTTTTTTGTCACAGCTCCCTTCCCCTTATTGCTGAGGTCTGGAAAAGTGTCAAGAATTAAAATTAGTAGCCCACAGGCCTTGAGATTATACAAAATGCCTATCTGCACTTGGCTTCTTTTGGCGTAATAGAGTAACCTGAATATTTGGGGCATCAGAGAATTGTACCTGACTAATGACATTCAAAGACCAAGGTTTGGCGATTTTTTATATTATTTATTTATTTATTTTCCTCCAGGGTTATTGCTAGGCTCGGTACCTGCACCATGAATCCACCGCTCCTGGAGGCCATTTTTTCCTCTTTTGTTGCCCTTGTTGTTGTAGCCTCGTTGTGGTTATTACCATTGTTGATGTTGCTCATTGTTGGCTAGGACAGAAAGAAATGGAGAGAGGAGGGGAAGACAGAGAGGGGGAGAGAAAGATAGACACCTGCAGACCTGCTTCACTGCCCATGAAGCGACTCCCCTGCAGGTGGGGAGCCAGGGGCTCGAACCAGGATCCTTACCCCGGTCCTTGCGCTCTGCGTCACATGCGCTCAACCCACTGCGCCACCGCTCGACCCCCTATTTAAAATTTTTTTTTAGTGATTTAATGACTAACTAGATTCTGTGATAAGAAGGGTACTATTCCATATAATTCCCACCACCAGAGTTCCATATGACATCCCCTCCATTAAAAAGGTCCCTAGTCACTATCCCTCTGGGTATATGGACCAGAGATTTTTATGAGGTGCAGAAGGTAGGAGGTCTGGCTTCTGTAATTGCTTCTCCACTAGACATAGGCATTGGCAGGTCGATCCATACTCCCAGCCTGTTTCTATATTTCCCTAGTGGGGTAGGGCTCTGGGAAGGTGGGGTTCCAGGACACAGTGGTGAGTTCATCTGCCCAGGTAAGTCAGGTTGGTGTCATGGTACCATCTGCAATCTGGTGGCAGAGTTGACATCCCATGGTTTTGGCAATTCTTGTTGTCTCCCACACCTTGAATGTAATTTTTATCCTTTTGACAATTGTTCCTGAGTTGTGTTTACCTAAAAGCATCTTTGATCTTCCTGTTCCTTTTGATGTGATGTGATTTTACCAATAAATACTCTTCCAGGAGTTTTGATCACTAGCATGCCTAGTAGTCTCCTGTCTTGAGGTGTCTAGATGCTAACCCTCCAGACTCCTCAGATAAACTGTATAATTATTGGAGTTATTTTTTCTCAAACCTGAGACACAAGGGATCTCCAGGTCCTGATATTTACCAAGGGTTAGAAATTAAGAGGTGAGGAAATACAGAGGAAGAGAGTACTGTTCTTGTGAAGCATCCCTGCTACAGGTAGGGAATGGAGGGCTCAAACCCAGATCCTTCCACAGTTCCTTACACATAGTACATAGTGCACTATGTACACTTAACCAGATATGCCACCACCCAGTCCCTCGGAAGTTGTTTTTTTTTTAAACTTATCTCTGTAAGCATGATAGTAATAACCCCATCTTTCACTCCTGATTTTAGCACTTTGATGCATTTTTTCTGAGGTCAGTTTAGTCGAGGGTTTAATTTTGTTGTTTTCATACAACCATCTTTTGTTTGAGATTGTCTATTGGTTTTGTTTGCTACTTCATGTATTTATGTTCTAACCTTTTCTTTTAGTTTTGCTTGTTTAAAGTATGTCTATGTTATTGATAGTCCTTTTAAAATACAGGCAAAAAGAGGCCAAGTGATAGTATACCTTGTTGAGTGCATAAGGACTGAAGGTCAAGCCCTCCACCCCCCACCAACCGCAAGAGGAACACTTCACAGGTGGCATCCTCCCCCTTAATTTCTCCCTATCCTATCAAGTAAAATAGAAAAGAGGAAAAAAAAAAAAGGAAAAATTTGCCACCAAGAGCAGTGGGTTCATAGTGCAGGCACCAAGGCTCTGCAATAGCTATAGTGGCAACATAAATAAATAAATAAATAGATAAATAAATAAATAAATAGCAGGTAAAGTTATAAAGGTCCCTCTGAGTGGTTTCAGATGTATCTCTTAACATTGTGTAGTGTGCCTTTTCCCTCTTTATGTATTTCCTAATTTCCATGTGAGTAAACCAGTTTGTTTTACCCACTGGTTACTTAGAAGTATGATACTTAATTTCCACTTATCTTTAAATGTTCTCATTTATTTCTATTATTTCTAAATCTGTTAGATTTGCAGTCTGTTGAGCCTTAAGCCAGCCCCCCCAATGTCCATTGCTGACACTATGGCCTATTTACATAATCACTGTTTTGCCTGAAAGATTCCCCACCCATTCCTTTGATCTATCTTCTATCTTGAGACCTGCCCTGCCTGCAGGGTACATTAATCCTGCCAGTTAAAACCCTAGCAACCGTTGCTACGGAAGCTTTCTACCTTCCCGCTCTTTCTTTTCTCCATCCCCTTTTCCCAGCCATCTCCGTTCCCGACTTGCCACTTCGGGTTTTACCCTATAAAGCCCACTTCTGTTCCTGGTTTAGCTCTCTTTTCTCTCCCACATCCCGATCTGGAGGAGGTCCTGACCTGGAGGAGGGCAGATGTGCAGACAGGGAGGCAGACGCCAGCCATTGCAATGGCACGTAGCTTAACCCGCTGTGCTCACACCTGACTTTGGGGCTCTCCATGAATAAATAATTGTATTACCACACCGCCACTAGTTCCTGGTCTCTCTCCCATGACGCAAGCCTGCCAGTAGTCAGAGTACATGATTTTTATAACTTCAAGTCCCCTCTTTCTTTATTTTAAATGTACTGAGACATTTTTTGTGCCCTAATTGTTTTGAGGTTAATGATCCATCTGCACTTAAGAAAATGCACCTTTGTTATTGTTGAGAAAGGTTCTCTTTGTTTCTTAGGGTTAATTGGTCTATAATGTTGTTCAGGTCCTCTATCTCTTCAGTAATTTGTCTTGGTCTTCTATCCATTATTGAAAGTGGGCTATTACTCTTCAGCTATTACTGCTATTCAATAAATTATCTTTCTCCCTTCAATTGTGTCAGAAACTACTTTTTTGTATTTAGGGGGGTTGCTGTAAAGCGTGTGTGTGTGTGTGTGTGTGTGTTTATAACTGATAAATGGAGCCTTTTACTATATTATAATTACATGCTGTTCTTTTTCTCTTGCCACCCCCTCCTCAACAGTTGAAGGCTATTTTCTCTATTTCTTATTTATAAGAATACCTTTTATTTTTTTTATTTATAAAAAGGAAATACTGACAAAAACATAGGATAAGAGGGGTTCAACTCTACACAATTCCCACCACCAGAACTCTGTATCCCATCCCCTCCCTATTCTTTATTCCTCTGGGAGTATTAACCCAAGCTCATTGTGGGATGCAGAAGGTTCTGGCTTCTGTAATTGCTTCCCCACTGGACATGGGTGTTGACAGATCAATCCATACTCCCTGCCTGTTTCTCTCTACCTTTTTTCCTTTATTTACTTTTAACAAGTTTTAGGCTAAGAAGATAGATAGCATAATGATTCTGCAAAAGACTTTCATGAGCCTGAGACTCTGAGGTCCAAGTTCAGTCCCCAGAACCACCATAAGACAGAGCTGGTCAGTGCTCAAGTGTCTTTATTTGTGTATCTTACTCTCTGTATATCTCTCTCAATTAACTAATGAAAATAAATATTTTAAATGCAATATGTTGACTTCTTATTTAAATAGCACTGCTTTTGAGGCACTTTCAAAAGCCCTGAGGCACTGCAATGTGTCTAAATTTTAACACATTTAACATTCCTAAGAAAATTACTTAGGAAGGAACTAATCCAATTATATTTCAGAATTCTGTCAGGATCTTGCCATGTCATTTCAGCCTCCTTTTGCAATTAAAAAAAAAAGTGTGATAACACATTAGTTACCAGAGCAAACATTTTAAAACAGAGTGGCCATTATGTATATTTAAAATTCTCTACTATCTTTGTCTAACATCCACTGTATAAGTACGATATACAAAGTAGAAATTTATCAACAGCATTAGTACTAGTCTACCTAGTATAGATATTATTGACTATCCAAGAATCATTTCTCCCTTCTCTTCTGATATTAACATTCTAATTTGATTTTTTTATGTTTGTGTGTGTTTCACCATAAGATAAAAAGACTCCTTCCTCTAGCAAAATGTTCTCATTATCCTAATTAACTAGTTTAGAAGAATGGGAATATTACCCAATTTGAGGTAGTGAGATACGAAGAATACTGACTTCCGGGAGGCAAGGCCATGAAGCAAATTGCCTCTCCTCCCAAAACAATAAATAAATACAACAAGAGACTCAACTGAAGTCATAATGTACAGCTGAAAGTTCTGCAGCCTCAGGTGGTTCTACTCACAAGTGGTTGGAGCGAAAAGAGGCGCGCACACAGGTTGAAGAACAGCAAAGTTAGATCAAAATTCTGGGTGGCACAGGCACTGAGCTGCACCATTTTGGTGATTTCACTTTAAGTGCAGCAAGCAAGTAACATTCTTCCTAATGTCAGAAGAGATGAGTTTAAAACCTCTCAGTCTTTGACTCGGGTAAGGGCTTTAGCCTTCTGAATTTAAGGCAAGGACACAACATAAAACAGGGCATTTGTGACCACAAGACAGCCCAAAGCTACCCACCACAGATCATACAAACAAGAGAAACCTAGAGATCACAACAGTACCACCTGCTGGCCATTAATAACCAGCACAAAAAAATGTGCAAGCAGAGAGACAGAACTAAACAGCCAACTATGCTGCATCAGCCAGGCAGAAATGAAACAGAGGAAATCCAAGAAATTACAGATTTAGAGAGACTCTCAGAGACAGACTACACAGAGCTGATTATGTGGACTCTCCAAGAATTTAAGCAAGAATTAAAAGAGCATGTTACTATGGAATTAAAACACACAGAAGAACTTATAACAGAGTTCACTAAGAATCTTCAATCTTGAAAGAAGAACTCCAGTCAATCCATGCCCAGGCTTAAGAAGTAGACCCACACTTTCAGAAGAAGACATCTCTAATCTAGAAGATAGAGCCAGTCCACTCTTTCAATTCAAAGATGAGGGAGAGGAATGATTCAGAAAGACTAAAGCAACTCTCTATGAAATTGCAGACTCCATCAAAAGATCGAATATAAGAGTAATAGATATATCGGAGGAGAACAAGGCCTAAGACCCAGAGTCCATTTTCAGAACAATTTTAGTTGAGAACTTCCCTCACTTAGGAAACCATCAGAACATTCTTATTCAAGAGGCAGAATGACCACCCAGATTTATAAATACAGAAAGACCAAAGTCAAGGCACATTACTGTAAAACTATCAAAAGTCAACAATAAGTAAAAAATTTTGCTGGCTGCTAGGGAAAGGAAAGAAGTTGCACACAGAGGCAGAGCTATAAGACTTTCATCAGATTTCTTTTCACAAACCCTAAAGGCAAGGAAAGAGCAGAATGATATATTCAAAATTCTAAAAGGAGAGGGAATTCCAGCCACAAATATTGTACCCTGCAAAACTACCCTTCAAATATGAGGAATAGTTTTCTCAAATATTCATGAACCAAAGGAATTTACCACAATCAACCCCACCTTACAAGAACTACTGAACCAAGTCCAACAAAAAATTAAGCAAAGGAATACACATTCCAAACACCAAGTTTTAGATGCTACCATGACATTAACGTGACTCACCCAGACTGATGACTTCACCAATGTACCCTGGAACCCGACCTCTCTAGAGCCCTGACCCAGTAGGGAAATACAGAGATACCCTGGGAGTAAGGATCAACCTGTCAATGCCAGTGTTCAGTGGAGAAGCAACTACAGAAACAAGACCTCCAACCTTCTGCACCCCATAATGGCCCTGGTTCCATACTCCTAGAGAGATAAAGAATAGGAAAGCTTCCAGGGACTTCCAGAGGCAGGACTACAGAGGAGTAGCAGCTGTGTTTCTCTTCTCTCCTCTCCCGGGTCAACTAGGAATACCAAAAGAGACCACCTGGGACTGCAACAACACAGGACTAGAACGACTTCAGGAACCCATCAAATCACAGGTGATTGCAAACACATGTGGCTCATGGACAGAGAGGAACCTAGGGAGAGATTAAGTGGCAAGTAACAGTCCAGCAGTTTATCAGTTGAGACACCACCTCCAGTCCGTTTCACCAACAAAAAAACAGCTGAAGGCTAGGAGAGGACTCCCCTAAGAATCAAATGCAACTGTGAGTCTCCATTGCTACTGCCCAAAGAATCTGGAGCAGCAGCACCAGGGAACAGAAAACTAATGAGGAAACTCAGGAGAAGATCTATTCCACAGTAGCCTATCCATGGAGCTATGAGAGTCTCTTTGCAAAACCATTGAATTATCTCTGCCCCACCCTGCTTTATCTCTTGGTCAGGAGTTAATTATTAAGCTAAGAAGCCTACTTATAAATTAAAAGCCCTCAGGCTCCCATAGCCTACAGGGAAGAAAAAGTACAAAAGAGGCTTTTAAACCACTAAGCTCGAAATCAGAGATTAAAATAATATTGAAACAACTGACAATTTCCACAGCCGTGAACCTTTAAATTACCTTCCTTAGACACAAGTCAATCCAAGCAAAAGTGACAAGAAATTTGAAAAGTACTGAGAGAGGGGCCTCATAACATACTATGTAAAATACTTAAACCAACAAGAAGAAATATTGGAGAAATGAACCAGGACAAGTGTCCAGCTAAAAGACCCACAAAGGTTGAAGAACAAAATAATGAGGTCAACATCCAAACACTAGTTAACAAAATAATCACAGGACTGAGTAAAGAGTTTGAAAAAATTGTCATCAGAAATGCAGAGACAACAACTGAGACTCTGGAAGTAAACACTAATTATCTCAAGGTTCTTAGAGAGCTGAAAGCTGAAATAGCTGAGCTAAGAACACAACCAGCTGAACAAGCTAAAACAGTATCAGAACAGGGTAACAAAATAAATGAACTCCAGAGAACAGTTGAGGGGAGAGAGAGTAAAATAAATGAGGCTGAAGACAGAATTAGCAAGATCAAGGATGAATTAGAGACAACTAAAAATAAAGTAAGAGACCTCAAAAAGAGATTATGAGATACTGAAAGCAAAAACAGAGACCTATGAGATGACTTCAAAAGAAATAATATACACATTATTGGTTTACCAGAGGAAAAAAAAAAAGGGAGTGGAAGAAAGCATTCTTCAGGACATAATAGCTAAGAACTTCTCTAGTCTAGAAAACATCAAAGACATAAAGGTTCAAGAAGCCCAGAGGGTCTCAAACAGAACGAACCCAAACTTACAGACACCAAAACACATCATATTTAGAATGGAAAGGACTAAGGATAAAGAAAGGGTCCTGAAGGCTGCAAGAGAAAAACAAAGAGTCACCTACAGAGGAAAACCCATAAGATTAGCAGCAGGCTTCTCCACACAAAACCTACAGGCCAGAAGAGAATGGCAAGATCTATCAAGTGCTCAATGAAAAAGGCTTTCAACCAAGACTACTGTATCCTGCTAGACATTCACACTAGATGGAGGCATAAAATCCTTCTCAGACAAGCAACAGTTGAAAGAATCAACTATCACCAAACCTGCCCTGAAAGAAGTTCTGAAAGGTCTCCTGAAAACAGTCAGTCCACCATAAATATGCCATTTATCAGAACAATCTAAAAATCTACAAGAATGGTGTTAAAATATCTTCAATCCTTGATATCAATAAATGTCAATGGCCTGAATTCACCTATTAAAAGACACAGAGTAGGAAGATAGGTCAGAAAACATAACTCAACAATATGCTGTCTACAGGAAACCCACCTAATTCAACAAGACAAATAGAGACTCAAAGTGAAAGGGTGGAAAACAATCATACAAGCCGACAGCCCACAAAAAAAGGCAGCAACAGCTGTTCTCATATCTGACACGATAGACTTTAAAATAAATAAAATTATAAAAGACATGGATGGACATTACTTAATGCTCAGAGGATCAGTCAATCAAGATGACTTAACAATTATTAACATCTATGCACCCAATGAGAAGCCATCTAAATACATCAAACATCTACTGAAAGAGCTACAGTAATATATTAACAGCACTACATAGTAGGGAACTTCAACACCCCACTGTCTCAACTTGACAGATCATCCAGGCAGAAAATCAATAAAGACATGAGGGAGGTAAATGATAGACAGATAAACTAGAACTACTTGTAATTTTCAGAGTCATTCATCCCAAGAAACTGGAATACACATTCTACTAAAGTCCACATGGCTCATTCTCAAGGATAGACCATATGTTAGGCAACAAAGACAGCATCTGCAAATTTAAGAGCATTGAAATCATCCCAAGCATCTTCTCAGACCACAGTGGAATTAAACTAACACTTAACAATCAACAAAAGACTAGTAATAGTCCCAATATGTGGAAGCTCAGCAGTACACTCCTTAACAACTACTGGGTCAAAGAGGAAATAAAGGAAGAAATCAAAATGTTTTGAGAGTTCAATGAAAATGAAGACATAAGCTATCAAAATATTTGGGATACAGCTAAGGCAGTACTGAGAGGGAAGTTCATAGCCATACAAGCACACATTAGGAAACAAGAAAATGCTCAAATAAACAGCCTGGTTGCACATCTTAAAGACCTAGAAGAAGAACAACAAAGGAACCCTAAAGCAACCAGAAGGACAAATTAACTAAAGTTAGGGCAGAAATAAATAACACTGAAATAAGGAAACCATACAAAAGATTAACAAAAGTAAATGTTGGTTCTTTGAAAGAGTGAAAAAAATCGAGAACCCTTTAGCCAGACTCACAAAACAAAAAAGGGAGAAGACCCAAATAAATCAGATCATAAATGAAAGAGATGTCACAACAGACACCACAGAAAGGCTTCTATGAGCAACTATATGCCACCAAGCTAGAGAACCTGGAAGAAATGGACGACTTCCTAGATACCTACCCACTTCCAAAATTAAGTAATGAAGAACTAGATAATATGAACAGGCTCATCACAGCTTATGAAATTTGAACAGTTATCAAAAATCTTCCCAGAAATAAAAGTCCTGGACCAGATGGTTTTAAAAATGAATTCTACAAAACCTTCAAAGAAGAACTAATACCTCTACTTTTAAAAGTCTTCTAGAAGATTGAAGACACTGGAATACTCTCTTCCAGCTTCTATGAAGCCAATATCACTTTGCTACCAAAAGTAAGAAAGGGACACAACCAAAACAGAAAACTACAGACCAATAACTCTGATGAACAAAGATGCTAAAATACCGAACAAAATTCTAGCCAACCGATACAACAGCATATTAAAAAGATTGTTCATCATGACCAAATGGACTTTAACCCAGAGATGCAAGGTTGGTTTAATATATGTCTATCAATCAATGTGATCACCATATCAATAAAAGAAGACCAAAAACCATATGATCATATCAATAGATGCAGAGAAATCCTTCTTTGACAAAATCCAACATCCCTTTATGATCAAAACACTACAAAAATGGGAATAGATGGAAAATTCCTCAGGATAGTGGAGTCTATATATAGTAAACCTACAGCCAACATCAATAGTGAAAAACTGGAAGCATTTCCCTGTTGGTCTGCTTCTAAGACTCCTTCTGTTGCACTGCTTTACTCTGTGGTCTATTTACATAATCACTGTTTTGAGACCTGCACTAGTTTAATCCCCACTGGTTTGCGTGCTTTTTCCTTCTCCTCACCCCCTATCCTACGTACATCCTCTTCTGACCTGACACTTCCGCCTCAGGTGATATATATAGGACAGGATTGTGATTAGAGATAGATAAATCAAACTGCATCCCGGCTTGTCAATAAAGATTGAACTGCGTTCCCAGTTCAGCCATGAGTCTCTGGTCGTCTCTCTCTCTCTCTCGCCCGCGAAGCTAGCCCGGCAACTGGTACCCCGAACTGGGACCAGCATTTCCCTCAGATCAGGTACTAGACAGGGCTGCCCACTATCACCATTGCTATTCAACATAGTGCTGGAAGTTCTTACCATAGTAATCAGACAGGAGCAAGGAATTAAAGGGATACAGATTGGAAGAGAAGAAGTCAAACTCTCCCTATTTACAGATGACAGAATAATATACATAGAAAATCCTAAAGAATCCAGCAAGAAGCTTTTGGAAATCACTAGGCAATACAATAAGGTGTCAGGCTACAAAATTAACATTCAAAAGTCAATGGCAGGGAGTTGGGTGGTAGTGCTGCGGGTTAAGCGCAGGTGGCGCAAAATGCAGAGACCGGCAGAAGAATCCCGGTTCAAGCTCCCGGCTCCCCACCTGCAGGGGAGTCGCTTCATAGGCGGTGAAGTAGACCTGCAGGTGTCTATCCTTCTCTCCCCCTCTCTGTCTTCCCCTCCTCTCTCCATTTCTCTCTGTCCTATCTAAAAATAACATCAACAACAAAAGCAATACCTACAACAAGGGCAACAAAAGGGAATAAATAAATATTTATTTTTAAAAAAGGGAATGGCATTCCTCTATGCAAACACTAAGTTAGAAGAAGCTGAAATCCAGAAACCAATTCCTTTTACTATAGCAACAAAAAGAATAGAATACCTAGGAATAAACCTAACCAAGGAAGGGAAAGACTTGTATACTGAAAACTATGAGTCACTACTCAAGGAAATAGAAAAAGACACAAAGTGGTAAAAAATTCCATGTTCATGGGTTCGAAGAATTAACATCATCAAAATGAATATAGTACCCAGAGCCATATACAAATTCAATGCTATCCCCATCAAGATCCCAACCACATTTTTTACAAGAATAGAACAAATACTACAAACGTTTATTTGGAACCAGAAATGACCTAAAATTGCCAAAATAATCTTAAGACAAAAGAACAGAACTGGAGGCATCACACTCCTAGATCTCAAATTGTATTATTGGGCCATTGTCATCAAAACTGCTTGGTACTGGAACATGAATAGACACACTGACCCGTGGAATAGAACTGAGAGCTCCGAAGTAAGCCCCCACACCTATGGACATCTAATCTTTGACAAAGGTGCCCAGACTATTAAATGGGGAAAGCAGTCTCTTCAACAAATGGGTTGAAACATGCAGAAGAATGAAACTGAAACGATATTTCACCAAATACAAAAGTAAATTCCAAGTGGATCAAGGACTTAGATATTAGACCAGAAACTATCAGATACTTAGAGGAAAATATTGGCAGAACTCTTTTCTACATAGATTTTAAAGACATCTTTAATGAAACAAATCCAATTACAAAGAAGATTAAGGAAAGCATAAATCTATGGGACTACATCAAATTAAAAAGCTTCTGCACTACAAAAGAAACCACTACCCAAGCCAAAAGACCCCTCACAGAATGGGAGATCTTTACATGCCATACATCAGACAAGAGGCTAATAACCAAAATATATAAAGATCTTGCCAAACTCAACAACAAGAAAACAAATAGCCCCATCCAAAAATGGAGACAGGACATGGACAGAATATTCACCACAGAAGAGATCCAAAAGGCTGAGAAACATATGGAAAAATGCTCCAAGTCTTTGATTTTCAGAGAAATACAAATAAAGACAACAAGGAGATACCACTTCACTCCTATGAGAATGTCATTCATCCAAAAGGTAACTGCAGCAAATGCTAGAGAGGCTATAAGGTCAAAGGAACCCTCCTGCACTGCAGTGGGAATGTCAATTGGTCCAACCTTTATGGAGAACAGTCTTGAGAACTCTCAGAAGGCTAGAAAAAGACCTACCCTATGATCCTGCAATTCCTCTCCTGGGGATATATTCTAAGGAACCCAACACACCCATCCCAAAAGATCTGTGTACCCATATGTTCTTAGCAGCACAATTTGTAATAGCCAAAACCTGGAAGCAACACAGTGTCCAACAACAGATGAGTGGCTGAGCAAGTTATGCTATATATACACAAGGGAATACTACTCAGCTACTAAAAATGGTGACTTCACCATTTTCAGCCGATCTTGGATGGAGCTGGAAAAAATCATGTTCAGTGAAATAAGTCAGAAACAGAAGGATGAATATGGGATGATCTCACTCTCAGGCAGAAGTTGAAAAACAAGATCAGAAGAGAAAACACAAGTAAAACCTGAACTGGAATTGGTGTACTTCACCAAAGTACAAGACTCTGGGGTGGGTGTGGGGGAGAATACAGGTCCAAAAAGGATGACAGAGGACCTAGTGGGAGTTGTATTGCTATATCGAAAACTGGGAATTGTTATGTATGTACAAACTATTGTATTTACTGTTGAATGTAAAACATTAATTCCCCAATAAAGAAATTGGAAAAAAAAAAAAGGATAGGAAAGCTTCCAATGGAGGGGATGGGATATTGAACTCAGGTGGTGGGAAATGTGTGGAATTTCACCTCTTATTCTATGGTTTTGTCGATATTTTCTATTTTTTATTTTATAAATAAATTTAAAAAAAAGAAAAGAAAGGAATAGAGGCAGGACCAAAGAAAAAAATGCCAAATATATATAACTAGAGATACATAGCTATAGAAGTAATAGTCAGCCTTTATCTATAACCTTGGGAGAACTGTTGTAGTTTCCTTTGGAGGGAATCTGACACAAAATTTTAGTGGTGGGAGTGATGAGGAATTATACCCATGTTATCTCATAATTGTAAATCAATATTAAATCACTAATAAAATTTAAAAAATAAAGTAAAAAAGATATGAAGAGTACTTATCTCTGAATTTATTTAAGTAAAGTAGTAAATCCCCATAAGAAAATAGTCTGTTTACTGTTCAGGTCAAATTTCTACAAAAGCCAAAATAAATAATTTTCAGTATGACCAAAACGTAAGTTCAACTTCTATATTTTTATATTTCACCCCCCAAAATGTTTCAAACATCTGTGAGATAGTCATATTCCATCATTACTATAAACTTAACATTCTGTGCAGAAGAAACAAACATCAGACTGTACAGAAACTGTATACTACTGTACTGAAACATTATAATGTGCTGAAACAATAATTTTAGGACTATTTTAGAGCTAAGAAACCAAAAATAAAAACCCACTGACATCAAAATAAACCTAATTTATTAGGCATGTCTATGTTTTATTTTCCCCTAGTTGATTTTTTAAATTACACTTTCAAAGAATCATCTCTTATAAACAGAACTGCTAATCATTCCAAAAAATAAAATTCAGTATATAAGTTTTCAAAACTCTCAAAACAAATGGAAATGTCTTGTCAGCCAATAATGTGTCATGCTCAGGTCAATTTAACATAACAGGGAATAATATAGAACTAATTTCAGTTGACATATTCTGACTGAAACTACTACATGAGGCTACCATTATTTCCATGTTGAAAATTGTCATATTGCTTAATTATACATGACAAATTTTTCACTGGCAATATTTTATACTATCAACACAATTAGACAACTGTAAGGATTTTGATTAAATTAGTGGTTCAAAACTTCATTGTAATCATTTAAATCTCATTTTGTATACTAGATACTAGAATAGGAAAGCTTCCAAACATGCCTAATGTATGACAACAACAAAATCACTAAATAATCACTACTAAAAGAGCTTTTCAGTTGTATATAATTCAACTCACACATTAGTGAAAAACATTACAATTATAACATCAGCTCCAATTCAGTTTTTCTGTGATAAAGGATAAAATGTAAAGTCTAATGTATGGATATCAATTTTTCTAGAAGGCTGTTTCACATGGATTTAAAATAAACAAAAATTAGCCAAGATATATAAATTCTCACTATAATATCTAATAAATTAAGGTATAATAATTTTTCATTCTTATTCTATGAAATAAGCCTATTTGGTGGCTTAGCACAATATTTCCAAGTGTTTTTTTAAAAAGGAAGCTCAAATTCAGATGTATAAGAGATCTTTTCTATATATAATAAAATTACCAACTTAAGTTAAAAATAGCTTCCACTAAATATTGCCACTCCAAAATACACAAAGTAAATTATGGCAAAAAGTGCACTCTGAAGCATGTTCACATTACAAAGATAAAGTTTAACCTGCCAAAATTCAAATAGGCATATATGCAAAATTTCTATGCAAATTTTTAAGAGTAAGATATAAGAAATCATTCATTTTGACAATTTTATGTACAGCTTGTATACAACTTAAAACAAGTACAACTGAAAACATTTCTATGTAAAATCCACAATAAAGCCAAATAAAAACTAAACAACAGTCTTACAAATAGGTCTCAGAAATTCTCAAGAGAATAACAGCTGAGTAGCATTTTAAGAAATACCTTCTTCTTGATCAATTATTTCTGTTTTAACTGAAAATACATCTGCCAGCATATGTTTTGGAATTTCTGAACCTCTGACTTTCAAGGCATAACAAGCATTCTCTACTTTTGCCAAACTTTGCTTCAAGGTATATAGCTTCTTGGAAACCTCATAAGGTCCAGTGTTGCCAATGAATGAAAATCCATCATACACCTGACGTAAAAACTGGCTCACTTCAAAAGGGGTGTCGATGTCCCCATTTCCCACGCTGTTAATACACATCCGCATCAACTCTCCAGTTAAATCAGCCACTCCCAGAAGGTAATCAACAGGTGTTATTTTCAGACTCCAAGTACCAAGTTGCTTATCCTGTGCATCAGATGAGGGCTGATAAAACAAACACACACACACACAAAAAAAAAAAAAAACATACACACACAGAGAAAATACACCATGAAAAAAGTAGATATGGGGGCCAGGCAGTGGTGTGCCAATTAGGCACACAGTACCACATGCAAGGACCCAGGTTCAAGAACCCCAGTCTCCACCCCAGACCTTGTAGCAGGATGCTTCGCAAGTGGTGAAGCAGGTCTGCAGGTGTCTATCCTTCCCTCTCCCTCTCTATATCCCCTTCCCCTCTCAATTTCTCTCTGTCCTATCAAATGGAAGGAAGGAAGAAAGGAAGGGAGGGAGGGAGGGCGGGAGGAAGGGTGGGTGAGTAGAAGAAAAGAAGATAGGTAGGTAGGTAGGTAGGTAGGAAGATAGGTAGGTAGATAGGAAGGAAAGAAAATGCGGCCACCAGGAGCGGTGGATTTGTAGTGCTAGTAGGGAGCCCCCAGTGATAATCCTCGAGACAAAAAAAGAAAAAAGGGGGAAATACGTGGGTATCACATTTATTTTAGGGTGCAAAATTATTAGTAATAAATCATACTAATAATCTCTAAAAAATACTATTTTGCTTAATGATTATTTGGGATCTTACATGAGGATGTTATGCCCTAGGTTACAAGCTGAACCAAATGATTTCTAGATAATTTTGAAATCCAATAATGTATCATTATGATATATAAATCAAACTCACAATTCTTAAACAAGGTATAATAATTTTGTTGTATAACAAGCACTTTTCAAATGACAAATCTTGAAACTTCCCAGGTTGATATTCCATTCATGTTTTCCTCAGTCCTGTTCTGGCATCTCCCTGACTCCCATTCTGCAAGGGCCATCATGATTTATTACACTCTTAACTGTATTCTCCTCAGTTCCATTAGATTTCTTCCTTCCCCTATGGTACTTGCCCAGCAAAAGCACAACCCTGAATAAACATCAAAGTTTTCTCAGTGCTTTATTCAAGTATTTGATACCACTTAACTAAAAATAAATAACAATAATCTGACCACCACAAATTATTCAACTTTTTTTTTTTACTTACTCTTAAATGGTTCTCTGTCCAGTATCCTCAAACACTATTCCAACTTCACCTCTTTCCGTATACCCCTAGTCAGTCCCAGAGCTCTTTGCTCTCAGTAGACAATTTTGCCTACTCTCATTGGTATGGCCATCTACCAGATCACCTGACACAAGCTTTCTCAATTACTTTATCCCTACCAAAAACCAAACAAACAAACAAAATTTATTTATGTCCACATCCATCTTTACCTTCTATCCTCCAGTCTCAGATGATGAGTTGTCCCTCCTCTTGTTTGAGGTTAACTCTTCCAAATGACCTTGACCCATTTCCTCCCACCTCTTCCAGGACCTTGCTTCATAAGGTGTATGCCCTTGGGCAAGTTATTTCATCTCTCTAAACCTCAGTTTCCTCATCTGAAAAATGGGACAACAGTACCTACCTCAGAGGCTTATTTTAAGGATGAGATAACATTTACCAAGTTCATGGCATAATGCCCAACACAGAGTAAATACTCAATAAATGTTAGCTGCTATCATCATTATCATCATCATGTCAATCTCTTATGCACATCAAGTTTTCTTGATCTATAAGATTCTTTCTAGAAGATAGGATGTCTATATTGCTATAAAAAGTTCATATAAGGTAGTCCAGGAAGTGGTGCAATGAATAAAGCATTGAACTCTAAAACATGAGGTCCTGAGTTCAATCCCCAACACATATACCAGAGTAATGCTCTAGTCCTCTTTCTCTCCTATCTCTCTCATAAATAAATAAATAAATAAATAAATAAATAAATAAAATATATGTAAAAATGAAATAAATGTTTGTGTAAGGTGGTGGCACAGTGGATGAAGTATTAGATTCTTAAGTATGAGGTCTTCAGTTCATCCTCCAGCACTGCATGTGCCAGAATGATGCTATGGCTAACTCCATCTCATTAATTAGAGAAAGGAAGGAAGAGAGGGAGGGAGGGAGAGAAGGAGGGTAGAAAGAAAGGAAGGAGAGGAAGGAGGAAGGTAGGGAGGTAGGGAAAGGAGAGGGATGGAGGGAAGGAGGAAGAGAGGAAGAGAGGGAGAGAGGGAGAGAGGGAGAGAGGGAGGGAGGGAGGGAGGAAGGAAGGAAGGAAGGAAGGAGGAAGGAAGGAAGGAAATTTAATTCAATTAAGATTTAGTAAAGCTGTAATTAATTTTAGGGCATTTTAGGCAGAGAGAATTACAAAAGCACACAATTAAAAACTCTGTTGTATATTTGAGGAGCTACAGGAGTATTTATTTTGAATAAAGCTTAAAGATATACTGTAAGTTTAGTAAAAAGGCAGACCAGGATAGCAAGTCACATTATGAAACTTAAACTTGTTCTAAGGCTTATAGTCATTCAAAAATGATGGCCAACAAATATAGTAGGAATTTAGCAAGTTAACTGCCGAACTGGGTTATGTATCCAAAGTTATGTATCCAAAGTTGGCTTCCCAATTCTTTTGATTCCTTTGTCAAAGAACTAGCATCATTAAATTGAGGGGTAGTGGCAGTAGTGGTGACAGCTGCATTTTATAAGTTTATAAAAATAACTTTTAAGAAAGTATTTTCTTTGTCTCAGTCACTAGACATGATTATAATTATGAAGTTGAATCTAGAGGTAAAAGGCATATTAAATTTCTCAACTATTAAGGCCACAAATTCTGTTTTGTTGATAATATTAAAGAATAGGGAAAAAATTATTTAAAACAATTTGTCAAAATGGGTGTGGAGTATGTAGGGTTGAAACATTATGTCATCTATTTTAATGGGTCTAACAAAAGTTATTTAGACAAATTAAATATGGCAAAATGTTAACTAATGAATCCAGATAGTAGGTATATGGATGCTCATGTGTTATTCTTCTTTTTAAAAATTATTTTGCAGTGGTCCGGGAGGTGGCGCAGTGACAGGGTCTTGGACTCTCAAGCATGAAGTCCGGAGTTCGATCCCCAGCAGCACATGTACCAGAGAGATGTCTGGTTCTTTCTCTCTCCTCCTATCTTTCTCATAAATAAAATCTTTTAAAAAAAATTATTTTGCAAGAAAGAGGGAGAGAATGGGACTGGGAGAAACAGACAGACACTACCCCATCATTTATGTTTCATTTGGTTTTGTCTTTCTTGTTCTGCAGTGTTAACACCAAACCCTTGCACTCATGCATACAAAGTGTACACACTGAGTCACCTTGACCTTTCTATTTTTCTGGCTGATTAAAATAATTTATATAAATAAAAAAGCAACTGATTTTTAAAGTTAAATTAAGAGCCAGCAAAATATCTCACTTGGATATTATGTTGGTTTTGTCATGTGTGCAACCAGGTTCAAGTCCAGCCCCCAGTCATATTTTCTCCTCTCTATTCTCGGCTTCTCTACCTCACTTTATATCTGGATGATCAAAAAAGAAAAAAAAAAAGTCAAATAATTTTAACAATACTCTCAAGTAAGCAAAACTAAATACATTCCTTACAATTCTCATCCCTAGAATTTTATTTTTCATTCCCAGAATTTTCATTACCAAAAAATCCTTAGCACAAGGGAAAAATTATTTATGAATATGCTATAGTGATTTGAGAAGTGTATACAGGGCTGAGGAGACAGCATATTGGTTATATAAAAGACTTTCGTGCCTGAGGCCCTGAGGTCCCAGGCTTAATCCCCAGAACCACAAGCTGAGCTGAGCAGCATTCTGGTGTGTCTCCTCTCTGTGTGTATCTTATTGACTAAAAATAAATGATATCAAAAACTGTATACAAATATTATGGCACCATAATCTTGGAATAAATTAATACAGAAATCCTAATAAAAAAAGTAAATTTACTTTTAGTTTCTCTTTATCATTTGCCCTCAGATTTCTATTTTGGATGAGGGAGAACTTGAAAGGAAAAGGTGGCTATATCTCTAATATATTTAAGAAGCAGTCTTAAATACTTGCTTCTTTATGTAATTCAATTTTTGCTAAATGAATCAACAATATGAAGAAATTTTACTTCTCAAAATGAACTTCCTGTTTAACAAACTTCCTATTTATTTTTTTTTCCTTTCAATTTTGATGTGAAAGAGGAAATCTGAGAGGGGAGTAGATAGAGAGGGAGTGCAAAAGATGTGCTCCACTGATAGTGATGCATCCCACTGCAAGTAGGTTCAAACCCAAGGCCATGCACATGGTGCGCTCAACCAGGTGTGCACTAAACTAGGTGCACCACCATCCAGTCTCCCATCATATAATTTTTAAAAACTGAGAAAATGCATGGCTTCCTTAAAGTAAGGTATACCTATCCTGCCAAATTAAATCTTATTTTATAATATTAGCATCACTATATCTATAGCTTTTTTCATCTTCTACCTGACCTGAATCTTTGAGTGATATTTTAAGAATAATAAAAGGAAAATAATAAGGTAACAACAACAAAAAAAAAGCTTTAATCTGGTGGTGGTGCATTTAATAGAATGCACAAGTTACAATGTTGAAGGACCCAGGTTCAAGACTTTGGTCCCCACCTGCAAGGGGAGAGTTTCATGAGCAGTGAAGCAGTACTGCAGGTATGTTTCTCTCCCTCTCTATCTCCTTCCATCTCAAATTCTGCTCAATTAATAATTTAGTTCTATCACTATATGTACTGGTATCTGAGGAATATCTTTTTTTTTAACCAGAGCACTGTTCAGCTCTGGCTTATGTTGTTGCGGGGGATTGAACCTGGGACTCTGGAGTCTCAGGCAAGAGAGTCTGTTTGCATAACCACTATGCTATCTACCCTCCACCTCTGAGGAATATGTTAAATGTTTAAATTTTCACCTTAGAGTCTGAATATTATGTCATAAAATCAAGGGGAAAATAGCATTTATTTGAAAGTCAAACTGCAAAAGTTTTCTTTTTCTTAACTGAAAAAAGCTACATAAATCTTAGGTACATATTTTATGAACTGAATGAATAATATTTCTCACTACATAATAACTTTGACTTTTATATTATTAAATAACCATTGTGTACTATTTCTCATATGCTATACACTGCTAAGTTTAGAATCCTAAAATAAAATTCTTTAAAATATTTCTTTGAGGTAGGTACCTGGTATAGAGATCTCTACAGCAAATAAACACTGGCAGAGTAGACAAGGGCCCAGATTGATTTCTAGACACCTGGTTCAAAGCTTAGTTTTATCACAGTTACTAGTTGTGCAACTTTTATAAGTTACTTAAGTTCTTTAAAAGCCTACTTCTGACTTTGTAAAATAAGTGATAATTCTTACCTCATAAGATTAATAAAGGGGTTAGATCATACACTGCTGATAAAAGACATAGTAATTGCACAGCAAAATCAAAAGCAGATTTACAATAATGATTCAATACTGTTTTAGGTGAAAAGTATTATTCTCCCCTAACAGACCATAGCTCTTGTTTTAGTTAGCAAACACAATTGTTAAAAAAACATTACCTTAGATGAGAATCTATATAAAACCAATAGAGAGAATATTCCCACCTCAACATTCTTACTACTGTAAAGTCAGTTAATCTTTTATAATAATTATAGTATGATATAAATTATATGATGAATTTGAAGTAATTTTAAATTCTTACAGTCTTATTTTCTTTCCCATTGTCTTCTGTTGTAAATATCAATTGTTTGTTAATTTCATCCATACTAATTAATGACCGTGTTTTGATAAAGTGTTGAAAAGAGACAGCTTCCACATATTCTTGTAATCCTAAAAAATAAAAAAATAAATAAATAACAACAAAATTACTAGGGAATAACCACTAAGTTCGTAAGAATGTCAGAATAAAAAAAAAAAAAAAAACCTTAAAACTGATTATCAAAAAAAAAAAAAGATTATCATCTTGTTCAAGAAGAGATTAGTAAATTACTACTATACTATTAACACTAGAGTCAATACTTAAGACTATGAAGCCTAACTTGGTAATAGATGTGGGGCAATCCAAATATCCAACAACAAATGAGTGGTTAAGGAAGATGTGTTATATACACACACAATAGAATAGTATCCAGCTTTAGAAATGATAAGGTGCTAGATGGTTGGTGCACCCAGTTGAGCACGTAATATCATGCACAAGGAGCTAGGTTCAAGGCCCCACTCCCTACCTATAGAGGGACACTTCATGAGTGGTGAAGCAGTTCTGTAGGTGTTTATCTGTCTCTTTCTCTACCTCCTCTTTCCCTCTCAACATCTCTCAGTCTCTATCCAATATTAAAAAAAAAAGAGACTATTACAAATAAATCTGAGCCTTTAGATCTAACCACCAAAATAAACTCCCAATAGAATGGGAGAAGATATTTACCTGTTATATATCAAAGGAGCTAATAGTCAAAATTCATAAAGAACTCACTAAGCTTAGCAAAAAAAAAAAAAAAAAAAAAAATCAAATGACTCCATCAAAAAACCGAGAGAGGAAATAAAATATTCATCAAAGAAGAGATCTATATGCACCTATATTCATAACGGCACAATTTGTAATAGCCCAAACTTGGAAGCAACCCACATGCCCAACAACAGATGAGTGGCTAAGAAAACTGGGTATGTATACAAAATGGAATACTACTCATGTGTTAAAAATGATGAAGTCAGAATAAAATGTCAGAATAAAAAGTCATTTCCTTTGCTTCACTTAAGATAGAACTTGAAGGAGTTATGTTAACTGAAATAAGCTAAAAAGAGATTAGATACTGGATAATGACACTCATAGGCAGAACTTAAGAAGAAATAATGGCAGATAATTGGGAAACTGGGGAATGTTATGCATGTACAAACTATTGTATTTACTGTTGAATGTAAAACATTAATAAAAAAATAAAAAATAAAGAAATAAGGGCAGAAAAGGAAAAGTAAACAAAGTAAAAACTTGGACTGGGTTTGGTGTATTACACCAAAGCAAAGAACTCTATGGAAAGATGGAAGTGAAAGATGAGAGGAGGGAGGTGGATTGGGGTCTTGGTACATGATGGTGAAAAAGAAACTATACTGAGGATAAGAATGTTTTGCAGACACCTATCATAGAGGAAATGACATATGTCAACAACTGTACCATAAAACCTGAACCCCCCCCCCATAACTTGGAAAAAAATAATTCTGAACCCATAACAGAAACTATACCAAGGGTCGGGTAGTAGCGCAGCAGGTTAAGCACACGTGGCACAAAGCATTAAGGACCTGAGTAAGGATCCCAGTTCAAGCCCCCGGCTCCCCACCTGCAGGGGAGTCACTTCACAAGTGGTGAAGCAAGTCTGCAGGTGTCTTTCTCTCTCTGTCTTCCCCTCCTCTCTCCATTTCTCTCTGTCCTATCCAACAACAACATCAATAGCAATAATAATAATAACCACACAACAATAAAAACAACCAGGGTAACAAAAGAGAAAAAATGGCCCTTAGGAGCAGTGGATTTGTGGTGCAGGCACTGAGCCCCAGCAATAACCCTGGAGGCAAAAAAAAAAAAAAAAAGGAAAAGAAACTATACCATAGTTTATTCTTTGTTCCCTAAGTCACAAAACACTGATCCATTCAAACGGGATTATGGAGTCTCAGGCAGGAATGGAAATCATAACCTTTTTTCCTAACTCCCAAACCCTAATCAAATCAAATAGACATAAGACCACAGATCCTCTGACTCTTTCTCAAAATATCAGTAGGTGAACCTGTACTTACACGATAAAAAATACTACTTAAAATGATTATAGAATGAACAGTGGTACACCTGGTAAAACTTACATGCAGGGACCAGGTTCAAGCCCCCAGTTCACAATTGCAGGAAGAAAGCTTTGCAAGTGAAATCATACTGAAATGTCTCTATTTTTCACTCCCTCTATCTACCCTTCTCTCTTGATTTCTGTCTCTATGCAATAAATAAATATTCAAATAAAATGATTACCAATAGTATTAAGAAACTAAGTCTTATTTTTGAGTGTTGTATTCTAGAAATAGGAAGGAGAATGATCCTGAAAATGGAGACTTAGAAAATAACTTAGTAGAATCAATGGAATGTAAATTATCACTAACTTCTTATCAGAGAATATTGCTACTTCCCGGGAACCAGTAGTAAAAATATGGCCATCTGGGGGCTGGGCAGTAATGCACCTGGTTAAGCACACACAGTACTAAGACCAAGGATCTCGGTTCAAGCCCCTACTCCTCACCTGAAGAAAGGAAGCTTCACAAGCAGTGAAGCAGGTGCTGCAGGTGTCTCTCTGTCTCTCTCCCCCTCTGGCTTTGCCTCCTCTCCTAATTTCTCTCTGTTCTATCCAATAAAAACAAAGGGGGAAAATGGTCACCAGGAACAGTGGATTTGTAGTGCCTCAAAGATAACCCCCAAAGCAAAAAAAAAAAAAAAAAAAAAAAAAAACGTCAGGGGTCTGGTATCGCAGCGAGTTAAGCACAGGTGGCCCAAAAAGCAAGGACCAGCGTAAGGATCCTGGTTCGAGCCCCTGGCTCCCCACCTGCAGGGAAGTCACTTCACAGGCGGTGAAGCACGTCTGCAGGTGTCTATTTTTCTCTCCTCTCTCCATTTCTCTCTGTACTATCCAACAACAGCAACATTAATAACAACTATAATAACTACAACAATAAGACAAGGGCAACCAAAGGGAATAAGTATTTTTTTAAAAAGTCATCTCTGTTGTAAGAATGAATTTTATAACAGTACGGGCCCACATCAACAAACAGCAAAGATCTCAAGTAAGCTATCTAAGATTACAACTGAGTCAACTAGAAAAGGAGCAACAAAAAGACCCAAAATCAGCAGGAGGCAGGGATGCAAGGTTACACAGGCTCGTGTACTAAACATGAATAGACATGGGCCAAGGTCAGATCAGTTGGGTTTACACAGTTAATGGTATTTATATTCTTTTCTCACATTTGAGAGCTTCTCTCTGCCCTTATCCAACTTTCTAGTCCTGTCCTCAACTCTGACTGCTACATGCTCCACCTGCATGTTACCTATTGGACTCAGTCAAAAATCAGTAAAGTCATGGGGCCCTTAGAATATACCTAAAATAGACTTCCTAGCTCCTTCCAACATCAAGGCCCCAAATTTCATCTGCTCTACTCGTACCTTTAGGTTCCTGATTATTAAGTCATGTTGTTCTGCTTTATATCTTAATGCTTTTCAGCCACCAAGTTGTAGGTACTACCATGATGCCAACCTTACTTTCCTGGGCAGACAGTCTCACCAATGGGTCCTGGAACCCCACCTCTCCAGAGCCCTAACCCACTAGGGAAAGTTAGGTACAGGCTGGGGGTATGAATCAACCTGTCAATGCCCATAGCCATCAGAGAAGCAATTACAGAAGCCGGACCTCCCACCTTCTGCACTCCATAAAGATCTTTGATCCATACTCCCAGAGGGATAAAGACTAGGAAAACTTCCAATGGAGGAGAGGGGATATGGAAGTCTGGTGGTGGGAATTATATGGAATTATACCCCTCTTATACCACAATCTTGCCAATCATTATTAAATTACTAATTTAAAAAAGAGCTGGTTCTTCAAATGGGGTAAATAAAATAAACCACTGGCTGCGCTCACAAAAAGTAAAAGAGAGAAAGCTACGATAAGAACAGGAATGAGAGAGACAAAATAGCAAATGAAATGAGGAGAAACAATGAATCGTACAAGTACTGTGAATATCTCCATGCAAATAAATTGAACAACCTACATGAGATGGGTGTATTCCTGCCAAGCTTAACCCAAGAGGAAGTAGACAGTTTTAATAGGCCAATCAGTAGTAAAGAAATTGAATCAGGAATCAAAAACCTCCCCAAGAATAAAATCCCAGGTATGCAACAGCTTTACTAACAAATTCTACAAGACTTTCAAAGAACAAACAATGATTCTTCTCAAACTCTTCCAGGAAAGTGAAGTGGGCAATCATTCAAACAAATTCTATGAGACCGATTGCTCAACAATTTGTTTGGCTTTTTATGTTAACTCTCTTTTCAATCACCAGGTTCCAGATGCCACCAGGATGCTGGCCAGGCTTCCCTGGATTGAAGACCCCACCAATGTGTCCTGGAGCTCAGCTTCCCCAGAGACACACCCTATTAGGGAAAGAGAGAGGCAGACTGGGAGTATGGACCGACCAGTCAACGCCCATGTTCAGCGGGGAAGCAATTACAGAAGCCAGACCTTCTACCTTCTGCAACCCTCAATGACCCTGGGTCCATGCTCCCAGAGAGATAGAGAATGGGAAAGCTATCAGGGGAGGGGGTAGGTTATAGAGATTGGGTGGTGGGAATTGTGTGGAGTTGTACCCCTCCTACCCTATGGTTTTGTTAATTAATCCTTTCTTAAATAAAAAATAAAAAAATTTAAAAAAGAAAAAAAAAATTCTATGAGACCACATCACTCTGGTCATCAAAGCAAGAAAAGACACTACCAGAAAAGAAAACTATAGCCAAACTATAGACTAATATCCCTGATAAGCTTCAATGCAAAAATAAAACCACAAAAAACTCTTGGCAAGTTGAATCCATGATATATCAAGATAATAATTCATCAAGACTAAGTGGGATTCATCCTGGGAAAAAAAATCTGCATGTCAATCAATGTAATCCAACAGAAAGATAAGAATAATCTTGGTCATATCAATGAATGCTAAAAAGACATTTGATAAGATTCAACATCCAGGGGAGTTGGGCTGTAGTGCGGTGGGTTAAGAGCAGATGGCGCAAAGCTCAAGGACCAGCCTAAGGACCCCGGTTCGAGCCCCTGGCTCCCCACCTGCAGGGGAGTTGCTTCACAGGCAGTGAAGCAGGTCTGCAAGTGTCTATCTTTCTCTCTCCCTCTCTGTCTTCACCTCCTCTCTCGATTTCTCTCTGTCCTACCCAACAGCAATGACATCAATAATGACTACGACAATAAAACAGCAAGGGCAACAAAAGGGAATAAATAAATATTTTTTTAAAAAAGATTCAACATCCATTTCTGATAAAGACTTTCCAGAAGTTGAGAATAGAACAATAATTCCTGAACGTAATAAAAATCATTTATGATAAACCCACAGCTAACATCATTCTCAATTGGGACAAAATGAAAGTTGTCCCCCCTAAAAATTGGGAACCACATAAGAATGTCCACTATCTCCATTACTATTCAACACAGTCCTTGAGGTCCTTGCCACTGCAATTAGACAAGAGATATCAAAGTTATACAGACTGAAAAGAAAAAAAAAATCAAACTATCACAATTTGCTGATAACATGATAATATACCTAGAGAACCCCAAAGATTGCACCAAAAAAACTTGTAGAAATAAAAAATTCAGTAAAATAGCAGGGTACAAAATCAATACATAAAAATCTGTGGCACTTCTGTATAATAAGAAGTCAGAAGAAAGGGAAATTCAATCCCTGGCGTATTGCACCAAAGTAAAAGACTCTGGGGTGGGTGGATGGGTGGGTGGGGAGAATACAGGTCCAAAAAGGATGACAGAGGACCTAGTGGGAGTTGTATTGCTATATGGAAAACTGGGAAATGTTATGCATGTACAAACTATTGTATTTACTGTCAAATGTAAAACATTAATTCCCCAATAAAGAAATTTTAAAAAAAAGACTCAATCCCATTTATAATCAAACTCAAAAAAGAAAAAATACCTTGGGGTGAATCTCATAAAGGAGGTAAATGTCCTTTATAATGAAAACTATAGAACATTGTTAAAAGAAATTAGAAGAATATTCCTTGTCCCTGGATTGGAAGAATAAACATTATTAAAAATGACCATTCTACGAAAAACAATCCCAATGGCATTATTTTTTAACATTTTTATTTATTAAATATTGGCTAGAGACAAAAACTGAAAGGGGTGGGGGAGATAGAAAGGGAGAGAGTCAAAGATACCTGCAGCCCTGCTTCATCACTCAAAACTAACTAACTGTACTTAATTTATAGGATTTTGGACTCAAGTTCATTTAGAATGAAATATTCTTGAAAGCCAGATACTCTATTTTGAAATGTTTTTTCATCCTAATGTTATTGGAAATAAATAAAACCTAAATTATCTATTGCCATCTTACTTTTTGTTTCTTGTCTACAAATCTACTATTTTTATATTTTTTTCTAACATGATGATGCACAATGAAATTGGATTAGCTCCACCATATACACACAAAGACACTCTTGCAAGATTAAATTTATGAATTTCAGAATTAGATGGTAACAAGAGCCCTCAAAATTTGTCTGTGGTGTCAATCTATATTAAAGCAGATAACTATCAAATTTTTTTTTTTTAGTATACCTAGAGTCATTTAACTTTTCCTTGGGATGATTCACTAAAGTTATCTTAAAGATGAGGTGGTTGTTTATGCTCTATACAAACTAGGTTACATAATAAACCAATAGAAAAGGTTCAAGGACATCAGACTCAAAACACTGAAGGCAATTTTGATAATATCTAGTAGGTAAACGGATGTTTAGACAAGTTGTGGTTGAAATTTATGAAGAGGATATCCGTTATTTTCAGTGAATAATCCCCAAAGTGAAAATTTTTAGCCTTCTGCCATATTCTAGCAAACAATGCCTTTTACTTTTGCATTGGATGAAATTCAGTTCAAATTATTTACAGAAACAGATGCCAATAAGACAGAAGCTTATACAACAATGCTTTTGTATCATTTTTTTCTTTTTATTCTATAAGAATGCATACAAGGAAATCCAATTAACAACCTCTGATTTGTTTTATTTATCTTTATATTTATATCCAGTCTAAATCTCCATCAAAAACTAAACATAAAAGTAAATGAGTAAGGCAGAGCTTTCATAATAAAGAGACTCACCAAGTGCAACTCTGAGTCTACATTGCTACTGCCCTCAGAATATGGAACAGCGACAGAGAGGGACACCAGAGGACAGAGATCTAACCAGGACACTCAGGAGAAGACCTATACCTCAGTGGCATAGCTGAGGGGCTGTGAAAGTCTCTTTGCAAAACCACTGGACTATCTCTACCACACCCTGCTTTGTCTCTTGGTCAGGAGTCAGTGATTAGGCTAAGAGGCCTATTGATAGTTTAAAAGCCCTCAGGCCTACAGGGAAGAAAAAAGGGGGGGGGGGCTTTTAAACCACTGAGCTCCAACTCAGAGATTAAAATACTATTGAAACAACTGTTAACTTCCACCACTGTGATACCTTTAATTAACTTACTTAGACACAAGTCAATCCAGGCAATAGTGATCAGTAATTTGAAAAGTACTGATAAAGGGAACTCATAACATAATATATAAAATGGTTAAAACAACAAGAAATATTGGAGAATCAAACCAGGACAAGAGTCCAGCTAAAAGTCCTCCAGAGGGTGAAGCACAAAATAATGAGTTCAACATCCAAACATTAGCTAAGGAAATAATAACAGGAGTGAGTAAAGAATTTGAAAAAATTGTAATCAGAAATACAGGAACAACATATGAGACTATGGAAGAAAATACTAATTATCTCATGGTTATTAGAGAGCTGAAAGCTGAAATCGCTGAGCTAAGAACGCAACTAGTTGAACAAGCTAAACAGTATCAGAACAGGGCAACAAAATAGATGAACTCCAGAAAACAGTAGAGGGCAGAGAGAATAGAATCAATGATGCTGAAGACGGAATTAGCAAGATTGAGGATGAATTAGAGACAACTAAAAAAGAAGTAAGAGATCTCAAAAAGAGATTAATAGATGTTGAAAACAACAACAGAGTCCTATGGGATGACTTCAAAAGAAACAATATACGTATTCTGGACATACCAAAGGAAGAAAGAGAAGGAGAGGAAGAAAGCATTTTCCAGGCCATAATAGCTGAAAACTACTCTAGTCTAGATAACATAAAAGACATAAAGATTCAAGAAGCCCAGAGGGTCCCAAACAGAATTAACCCAGACCTAAAGACATCAAGACATATCATACTTAGAATGAAAAGGAATAAGGATAAAGAAAGGATCCTGAAGGATGCAAGAGAAAAACAAAGAGTCACCTACAAAGGAAAACCCATAAGATTAGCAGCAGACTTCTCCATACAAACACTACAGGCCAGAAGAGAATGGCAAGATATCTATCGAGTGCTCAATGAGAAAGGCTTTCAGCCAAGAATACTATATCCTGCTAGACTGTCATTCAGACTAGATGGAGGCATCAAAAACTCAGACAAGCAACAGTTGAAGGAATCAACTATCACCAAGCCTGCCCTGAAAGAAGTTCTGAAAGGTCTCCTATAAACAACCAGACCACCACAAATAGGACATAATATCAAAACACTCTAAAACTCTACAAGAATGGCGTTAAAATATATTCAATCTTTGATAACAATAAATGTCAATGGCCTGAATTCACCTATTAAAAGACACAGAGTATGAAGATGGATCAGAAAACACAACCCAACAATATGCTGTCTACAGGAAACCCACCTAACTCAACAAGACAAACACAGACTTAAAGTGAAAGGATGGAAAACTATCATACAAGCCAATGGCCCACAAAAAAGGGCAGGAACAGCTATTCTCATATCTGACACGATAGATTTTAAAATAGATAAGATTTAAAAAGACAGGAATGGACACTACTTAATGCTCAGAGGATCAGTCAATCAAGACGACTTAACAATTATTAACATCTATGCACCCAATGAGAAGCCATCTAAATACATAAAACTTCTACTGAAAGAGCTACAGCAATATATTAACAGCAACACAATCATAGTAGGGGACTTCAACACCCCACTCTCTCAACTTGACAGATCATCCAGGCAGAAAATCAATAAAGACATAAGGGAGCTAAATGAAGAGACAGATAAACTAGAACTACTGGACATTTTCAGAGTCATTCATCCCAAGAAACTGGAATACACATTTTACTCAAATCCACATGGGTCATTCTCAAGGATAGACCATATATTAGGCCACAAAGACAGCATCAGCCAATTCAAGAGCACTGAAAGCATCTTCTCAGACCACATTGGAATTAAACTAACACTTAACAATCAACAAAAGACTGGTAACAGTGCCAAAATGTGGAAGCTCAACAGTAAACTTCTTAACAACATCTGGGTCAAAGAGAAAATCAAGGAAGAAATCAAAATGTGTCAAGACTTCAATGAAATTGAAGACACAAGCTATCAAAATATTTGGGACACAGCTAAAGCAGTCCTAAGAGGGAAGTTCATAGCTATACAAGCACACATTAGGAAACAAGAAAAAGCACAAATAAACAGCCTGATCACACATCTTAAAGACCTAGAAGAAAAACATCAAAGGAACCCTAAAGCAACCAGAAGGACAGAAATCACTAAAGTTAGGGCAGAAATAAATAACATTGAGAATAAGAAAACCATACAAAAGACCAACGAAAGTAAATGTTGGTTCTTTGAAAGAGTAAACAAAATCGACAAACCTTTAGCCAGACTCACAAAACAAAAAAGGGAGAAGACCCAAATAAATCGGATAGTAAATGAAAGAGGAGATATCACAAGACACCACAGAAATTCAACATATCATGACAGCTAATGAAATTGAAACAATTATCAAAAATCTCCCCAAAAATAAAAGTCCTGGACCAGACGGTTTTACAAATGAATTCTACAAAGCCTTCAAAGAAGAACTAATACCTCTACTTTTAAAAGTCTTCCAGAAGATTGAAGACACTGGAATACTCCCTGCCAGCTTCTATAAAGCCAACATCACCCTGATACCAAAAGCAGACAGGGACATAGCCAAAAAAGAAAACTACAGACCAATATCTCTGATGAACATAAATGTGAAAATATTGAACAAAATTCTAGCCAACCAGATACAGCAGTATATCAAAAAGATTGTTCATCATGACCAAGTGGGGTTTATCCCTGGCATGCAAGGTTGGTTTAATATACATAAATCAATCAATGTGATCCACCACATCAACAAAAGCAAGACCAAAAACCACATGGTCATATCAATAGATGCAGAGAAAGCCTTTGACAAAATACAATATCCCTTTATGATCAAAACACTAGAAAAATGGGAATAGATGGAAAATTCCTCAAGAGATAGTGGAGTCTCTATATAGCAAACCTACAGCCAACATCATACTCAATGGTGAAAAACTAGAAGCATTTCCACTCAGATCAGGTACTAGACAGGGCTGTCCACTATCACCATTACTATTCAACATAGTGTTGGAAGTTCTTGCCATAGCAATCAGGCAGGAGCAAGGAATTAAAGGAATACAGATTGGAAGAGAAGTCGTCAAACTGTCCTTATTTGGGGATGACATGATAGTATACATGGAAAAACCTAAGGAATCCAGCAAGAAGCTTTTGGAAATCATCAGGCAATACAGTAAGGTGTCAGGCTACAAAATTAACATTCAAAAGTCAGTGGCATTCCTCTATGTAAACACTAAGCTAGAAGAAATTGAAATCTAGAAATTGATTCCTTTTACTATAGCAACAAAAACAATAAAATATCTAGGAGTAAACCTAACCAAAGAAGTGAAAGACCTGTATACTGAAAATTATGAATCGCTACTCAAGGAAATTGAAAAAGACACAAAGAAGTGGAAAGATATTCCATGTTCATGGGTTGGAAGAATTAACATCATCAAAATGAATATATTACCCAGAGCCATCTACAAATTTAATGCTATCCCCATCAAGATCCCAAGCACATTTTTTAGGAGAATAGAAAAAATGCTACAAATGTTTATCTGGAACCAGAAAAGACCTAGAATTGCCAAAACAATCTTGAGAAAAAAGAAAAGAACCGGAGGTATCAGACTCCCAGATTTCAAACTGTATTATAGGGCCATTGTCATCAAAACTGCTTGGTACTGGAACATGAATAGACACACTTTCCAGTGGAATAGAACTGAAAGCCCAGGGAGTTGGGCGGTAGCACAGTGGGTTAAGCGCAGGCGGCGCAACAGGGAGTTGGGCGGTAGCACAGTGGGTTAAGCGCAGGCAGCACAAAGCACAAGGATCCCAGTTCAAGCCCCCGGCTCCCCACCTGCATGGGAGTCGCTTCACAAGTGGTGAAGCAGGTCTGCAGGTGTCTATCTTTCTCTCCCCGTCTTCCCCTCCTCTCTCCATTATTCTCTGTCCTATCCAACAACAATGACATCAACAACAACAATAATAACTACAACAACAAGGGCAACAAAAGGGAATAAATAAATATTTTTTTTAAAAAATTGAAAGCCCAGAAATCCAGAAATGAGGCCCCACACCTATGAACATCTAATCTTTGACAAAGGGGCCCAGACTATTAAATGGGGAAAGCAGAGTCTCTTTAACAAATGATGTTGGAAACAATGGATTGAAACATGCAGAAGAATGAAACTGAATCACTGTATTTCACCAAATACAAAAGTAAATTCCATGTGGATCAAGGACTTGGATGTTAGACCACAAACTATCAGATACTTAGAGGAAAATATTGGCAGAACTCTTTTCCGCATAAATTTTCAATGAAACGAATCCAATTACAAAGAAGACGAAGGCAAGTATAAACCTACATCAAATTAAAAAGCTTCTTCACAGCAAAGAAACCACTACCCAAACCAAGAGACCCCTCACAGAATGGGAGATCTTTACATGCCATACATCAGATAAGAGTTTAATAACCAACATATATAAAGAGCTTGCCAGACTCAACAAGACAACAAATAACCCCATCCAAAAATGGGGAGAGGGCATGGACAGAATATTCACCACAGAAGAGATCCAAAAGGCCGAGAAACACATGAAAAAATGCTCCAACTCTCTGATTGTCAGAGAAATGCAAATAAAGACAACAATGAGATACCACTTCACTCCTGTGAGAATGTCATACATCAGAAAAGGTAACAGCAGCAAATGCTGGATAGGGTGTGGGGTCAAAGGAACCCTCCTACACTGCTGGTGGCAATGTAAATTGGTCCAGCCTCATGGAGAACAGTCTGGAAAACTCTCACAAGGCTAGAAATGGACTTACCCTATGACCCTGCAATTCCTCTCCTGGGGATATATCCTAAGGAACCCAACATATCCATCCAAAAAGATCTGTGTACACATATGTTCTTGGCAGCACAATTTGTAATAGCCAAAACCTCGAAGCAACCCAGGTGTCCAACAACAGATGAGTGGCTGAACAAGTTGTGGTATATATACACAATGGAATACTACTCAGCTGTAAAAAATGGTGACTTCACCGTTTTCAGCCGATCTTGGATGGACCTTGAAAAATTCATGTTATGTGAAATAAGTCAGAAACAGAAGGATGAATATGGGATGATCTCACTCTCGGGCCGAAGTTGAAAACAAGATTAGAAAAGAAAACACAAGTAGAACCTGAAATGGAATTGGCATATTGCACCCAAGTAAAAGACTGGGGTGGGTTGGTGGGGAGAATACAGGTCCATGAAGGATGATAAATGACATAGTGGGGGTTGTATTGTTAAATGGGAAACTGGGGAATGTTATGCATGTACAAACTATTGTATTTACTGTTGAATGTAAAACATTAATTCCCCAATAAAGAAATAAATTTTTTTAAAAAAGTAACCTGAATGAAAAAAAAATGTTAAACATAATATGGGGATCTAATTACCGCCAAAGATGACTCTGGAACCTCCTAGTACCAAAGGATCACATTTTCTTTTATCTATTACTTAAAAAGGATCTATTCTGCAGAGCAGTGTCATTAAGTTAGGACCTCAAGATAGGGAGATTATCCAGGTGGGCCCTAAATCACAAGTGTCTTTACAAAAGGGAGGCAGAGGAAGATTTGACTGTTGAAGGACAAGAAAGTGGTATGATGATGTTAGTGGAGGATGGTTGGAAGATTCTCTGCTGCTGCCTGTGAGGGTGGAATGAGGGTCATCAGCTAAGGTATGTAAGGAATGAAGCTCTAGAATATGACAAGAAGCAAAGAAACAAAGAGTCTTCCTTAGAGTTTGTCTCTGAAGGGAAAGCAGCCCTGCCCACACGTTGGTTTCAGACTTCTGGCTTCTGGAATTATAAAAGAAGAAATGTACATTGTTTCAAGTCACCTATGTGGTCATTTACTACAGTAAACAGTGGCAACTTAACACATCATCTCATATATTTTAAATTGATGACAAGATGATCCACATTAGACCTGAAGTCTTCATTTCTTTTCTTATTTTTATATAGGGGTAATGCACTGATAATAAAAAATAAATTAAAGTTTACACTGTGTTGATATGTGCAGCAACTGAAATACTTTTATAATTGTGATTTGTAGCATTATGTACAATGACACTAAACATTGAGATGGCCATAGTCACTAGCATATCTACTCCTCTGCCATTCTAGTTCAGAAATAACCATATATGATAGATAAATAAATAAAAATGACCATGTTCTAAATAAAATTTTATTTAGGGACACTGAAAAAAATAAAAAGGATCATTTTATTGGGGAAATAGTGACTTATAGGGCAGTCACTAGCCTCCGTGAAAGATGTCTTCATATTATTCCCACCAACAACCGAAGTCCCTTTGCACTATCCTCACTGGATATATGATACGCCCCCTCCACCCTCCCAACCCTCCCACCATCCCAGTTCAAAGTTCTTTGCTAGAATACAGTCCATCCAAGCTTCACCCTGTATAGCCTCTTTTTCACCCCTTGCTTCTTATGTACTATCTGTAAGTGAGATCATCTAGTATTTGCCCTTTCTGCGGTTTAACTCATGTAATATAGGATCACATTGTCTTACTACCTTGCTTAATTGCTATCCATAGTAATCCCTTAAAAAAGACTTGTCAGGTGCTCACTTCGGCAGCACATATACTAAAATTGTAACGATACAGAGAAGATTAGCATGGCCCATGCGCAAGGATGACACGCAAAATCAAAAAACGTTCCATATTAAAAAAAAAAAAAAAAACACTTGTCAGCACTACTCAACAAATATATTTCATTAGCCATGTCATGGTAAGACCATATGTCTCATTCTCATGTGACTACATAAGTAAAGGTAGGTAAAGACAGAATTGATCAATGTTCCTTCCAGGTTTCACCCATAAAAACCTTGGACACATTCCTACACTGCTCTTTTATACAACAGCATATATACGCATATGCCCTGGCTCATCTTAGAAGTCATACTGGCCAAGAGCAAAGTCCTATATTCAAGCCACCACCTCAACAGACTCTGGAATTCATGAAAAAGAAATAATCCCTGTTTTGGTAAGTCATCAAAATGTTTTAGCGATTGGCTTTACCTTAACTAACATCTTAAGACATAATTAATCTCACTCACAAATACATCAATTTAATTTTAAGTTATACCTTTTCTTTAATTAAGCTCTCATTATTCCAAAGGCTTTCAGGTCTTTATATCCTAGGTTACTTTTTCAATAATTTTGCTAATAAGCGAATCTCAATCAAATTTCTATGCACAGATAAACTGAGCTCTTAAAATTGCCTTAAATTGTGGAGAACAGTCTGGAGAACTCTCAGAAGGCTAGAAGTGAACCTACCCTATGATTCTGCAATTCCTCTCCTGGGGATATATCCGAAGGACCCAACACACTCATCCAAAAAGATTTGTGTATACCTATGTTCATAGTAGCACAATATGTAATAGCCAAAACCTGGAAGCAACCCCGGTGTCCAACAACAGATGAGTGGCTAAGCAAGTTGTGCTATATATACACAATGAAATACTACTCAACTATTAAAAATGGTGATACCATTTTCAGCCCATCTTAGACAGAGCTTGAAGAAATCATGTTAAGTGAGGTTAAGTCAGAACCAGAAGGATGAAAATGGGATGATCTCACTCTCAGGCAGAAGTTGAAAAACAAGATCAGAAGAGAAAACCCAAGTAGAACATGACCTGGAGTTGGTATATTGCACCAAAGTAAAAGACTCTGGGAGTGTAGGGGAGAATAAGGTCCAAAAGGATGACAGAGGACCTTGTGGGGGTTGTACTGTTATATGGAAAACTGGGAAATGTTATGCATGTACAAACTATTGTATTTACTGTTTAATGTAAAACATTAATTCCCCAATAAAGAAATTAAAAAAAAAAAAACTCTGGGGAGGGTGGGGGGGGAGAGTATAGGTCCAAAAAGTTTGACAGAGGACCTAGTGGAGGTTGTATTGTTATGTGGAAAACTGAGAAATGTTATGCATGTACAAACTATTGTATTCACTGTCAAATGTAAAACATTAATCCCCCAATAAAGAAATTAAAACCCCCTCAACTCTTCATCTGCACTATTCCAGCCCTTAGGTTATGATTATTCAACAATTTGTTTGGCTTTTTATGTTAACTCTCTTTTCAGCCACCAGGTTCCAGATGCTAGCATGATGCTGACCAGACATCCCTGGACAGGTGACCCCACCAATATGTCCTGGAGCTCCACTTCACCAGAGTCCTTCCCTACAAGGGAAAGAGAGGCGCAGGCTGCGGGTATGGATCGATCAGTCAATGCCCATATTCAGCGAGGAAACAATTACAGAAGCCAAACCTTCCACCTTCTGCATCCCACAATGACCTTGAGTCCATACTCCCAGAGGGATACAAACTATTGTATTCACTGTCAAATGTAAAACATTAATCCCCCAATAAAGAAATTAAACCCCCCCAACTCTTCATCTGCACTATTCCAGCCTTTAGGTTATGATTAGTC
This sequence comes from Erinaceus europaeus, assembly GCF_950295315.1. NCBI lineage: Eukaryota > Metazoa > Chordata > Mammalia > Eulipotyphla > Erinaceidae > Erinaceus > Erinaceus europaeus. Next base: position 31,866,842 of record NC_080167.1, read on the forward strand.
AACAGTTTGTTTGGCTTTGTATGTTAACTCTCTTTTCAGCCACCAGGTTCCAGATGCTAGCATGATGCCAACCAGACTTCCCTGGACAGATGACCGCACCAATGTGTCCTCCTGGACTTCCGATTGCCCAAAACCTCGCCCCACTAGGGAAAGAGAGAGGCAAGCTGGGAGTATGGATCAAGCTGTCAACACCCATGTTCAGCAGGGAAGCAATTACAGAAGCCAGACCTTCCACCTTCTGCATCCCACAATGACCTTGGGTCCATACTCCCAGAGGGATAAAGAATAGAAAAGCTATCAAGGGAGTGGATGGGATATGGAGTTTTGGTGGTAGGAACTGTGTGGAGTTGTACCATCTTATCCTATGGTTTTGTCAGTGTTTCCATTTTTATAAATAAATTTAAAAGTAGGGCACCAAAGTAAAAACCCTGTGGTGAGGGGGAGGATGGACATGCGGCTTTCTGGGCCGGCGGGGGAGTGGGGGTGGGTGGGTGGGATGGGAAACAATCTTTTGGTGATGGGAATGGTGTTTATGTACACACCTATTAAATTGTAGTCATATAAATCACTATTTAATTAATATGAGAGGGGAAAATTGTAGGTCTAACAAAGGGACTTTTCAAAGTAAACCCAATTACCAAATAATATGATGATAACAGTAACTATCCATTTTCTTGAACCCTAAGACAGCAGGAACCTCACATTTACACTACAGAGCCTAAACTTCCCCCTGTCCTGGTACCCTAGGGTAGGGCCCACTTTTCCATATGCTTCTCCCAATTCTTATCAAATAATATTGCATCCACTGATCACAACCTAATCAACACAAGTGCCACGCCAGCATGCTTCACTTCAGACTGTGTCCAGAGACTTCAGGTGTGGAATGACAACCCTTCAGCTTCATCACTCAGGTGAGACCTTTCCTTTCATAGTATTCTCTAACTCCATCCCAGGTGGTTCACTTCCTAACAAAGTCCCAAAACCTAGATATAGACCAGGTTCCAGGATATAGAGCATATGTCCACACGTATCCATAAACCAGGGCAAATATATACCTGAAAGCAGTAGTATACTAGAGTTTGCAGTGAGTACCCCCCCAACACTTCATCTCCACTATTCCAACCTTTGGGTCCATGATTCTTCAACAATTTGTTTGGCTTTGTATGTTAACTCTCTTTTCAGCTACCAGGTTCCAGATGCCATCAGGATGCTGGCCTAGCTTCCTTGGACTGAAGACCCTACCGATGAGTCCTGGAGCTCCGCTTCCCCAGAGACCCAGCCTACTAGGGAAAGAGAGACGCAGACTGGGAGTATGGTTTGACCAGTCCACACCCATGTTCAGCAGGGAAGCAATTACAGAAGCCAGACCTTCCACCTTCTGCAACCCACAACGACCCTGGGTCCATGCTCCCAGAGGGATAGAGAATGGGAAAGCTAGTAGGGAGGGGACAGGATATAGAGATTGGGTGGCGGGAATGGTGTGGAGTTGTACCCCCCCATCCTGTGATTTTGTTAATGTCTCCTTTCTTAAATAAAAAAAAAAGAAAAAAAAACATACATTTATTTATATGCTTATTTCTAAAGCACTAAAGAAATAAATCCTATTTACTTAAAATTAATTAATTAATTAATTTAAAAAAAATTTTAAGTGGAGTAATCTGATGATCCAGCAACCCCGCTTACAGATTTATCCAAAGGACACTGAAACACTAAATTGAAGGGACATATGCACCCCTACGTCCCCAGTTGCACCACTCACAATAGCCAAAAAGTAGAAGCTGCATAAATACCCAACAAAATGCCCAACAATAGAAGTTATAGGATATAGATTCCCTGGAACACTACTCTGCAACCAAGAAAAAAAAATTATATTTGGACAAAATGAATGGAACTGGAAGTGATTATGCTTAACAAAATAAGTAAAGAGATGAATGACAACTACCAGATGGGTTCACTCATGTTTGGAATCTAGAGATCTGATATATGTGAACTTGGGTGGGGGGAAGCAAGTAAACTGTTTCTAGGGCTTGTGATAATAATGGTTGTTATCTTTAGGAAGAGGGAGGGTGGGGATTTAGAACTTCAGTGATGCATGTGATATAGTGGAACTATACACTATATCTTGTACCCTAATAATTACAAATTTTAAAAAAATTAAAGTTGATCTTCCTTTGAGACAAAATAGAGATGAAAGACAACTACCAGATAGTTTCACTAATATGTGGAATCTAGAGATCTGACACATATGAACTTGGGGTAGAGGAGTCAGAAGCAAGCAAACTATTTCTAAGACTTTTGAGAACTATAATGGTTATCTTTGGGAGGTAGGAGAGTAAGGATATAGAACTTTGGTGGTGGGTGTATTATGGAATCATACACAATCACAATTTAATCTATTACTAATCACAAGTCTAAAAAATGGAAAAAAACAGAAATAAGAGTAACTAAGAGAAATCTCCCTACAAGGATTTTGGACACAGATTCATTAAAATGAATAATAATGTTTTTTCTAAACTCAGCACATATTTGAACTCCAAAAGTCCCATGAAGAGATTACAAAGATCATCTCTATGTAACACTGGTCTCCAAAAAAAAAAAAAAAAATCAATCACCAATTTTTTGTTAAAATAATTAATTATAAATAACATATAGTAAAATTTGAAAATCCTAAGTGTATAGTTTGATGAAATTTCAAGTGTATATGACTATGTAATCCTATGGAGATCAAACTAAAAATATTCTTTTTCTATTTTCTAAATATTCTAAGTTTTCTCTAGCAGGTTTCAACCCAATAATCCCTGCCCCTAACTTCCACCCCCAAGTAACCAGAACATCAATCCAGCAAAGGCAGTGCCAGGTATCAAATCTGGGATCTCATACATATAACTCTTGCACTCTAGTTGTTTAGTCACCTCCCAACAAGTCTTTTTAATTATTCATCGAAATTACACAGCTATCTCTTGTCAGTGAACTCCACTAAAAAAATAATAAAGAAAAATAAAACACTTTAAGCATTAAACTAATTTTTAAATAATGATAATCAACAAGACCCAGTGCTTCATGAACTTTTTTAGATACACATTTTTTTTCAAACTTTTCATGGTAGTGCCTAAGACATTATCCAAATTTGCATCTGTTATTTATTTTATCTCAGTATCCTGATGTCCTACTGCATATCTGTTCTTTAGATATTTCTTTGAATATGTTTTCACATCTTATAGCATTACTTGATAAAATAAAATTATTATCAAATTAAAAAAAAAAAAACAAACACTGCATTACCCCTAAAGTTCCCAATGTGTGGAAGATGTTTGGGCTCACTCACTTTCCTTTATGCATATAACATCAAACTTAAGAATTACCACTGACCAGGTGGTGGCACACATGATTAAATGCACATATTACCATGCGCTAGGACCAAGGATAAAACCTCTGCTCCCCACCTGCAGGTGGGGATATTTCATGAGCCTTGAAGCAGGTCTGCACGTGTTTGTCTTTCTCTCTACCTCTCTATATTACCCTCCACTCTCAACTTCTGTCTGTCTGTCCTGTCAAATAAAAAAAGAAAGAAGTATAGATCAACCTATCAAGGCCTGTGTCCAGCAGAGAAGCAATTGCATTAATCAGACCTCCCACCTTCTGTACCACATAGAGATCTTCAGTCCATACTCCCAGAGGGATAAATAATAAGAAAAATTCTAATTGAGTTTTGGCACTCTGGTGGTAGGAATTATATGAATTGTACCCCTCTTATCCCACAATCTTGTTGATCATTATTAAATCATTATTAATTTTAAAAAGAAGTTGAAATATAAGAAATCACAAAGTAGAACTTATACAGGCTTTGGTGTATTGCACCAAAGTAAAAGACTCTGGGGTGGGGTGAAGGTTTCAAGTCCTGGAACGTGACACGGCAGAGGAGGACCTAGAGGGAGTTGAACTATTATGTGGAAAACTGAGAAATGTTACACATGTACAAACCACTGTATCTTACTGTTGTTTGTAAACCATTAATTGCCCCAATAAAGAAAAAAATTATTTAAAAAAAAGGGAGGGGCCAAGTGGCGATGTACCTGGTTGAATGAACGTTACAATACGCAAGAATCCAGATTAGAGCCCCCAGTCCCCACCTGCAGGGGAAAGCTTTGCAAGTGGTGAAACAGGTCTGTAGGTATCTTTCTTTCTCTCTCCGTTCTCCTCCCCACTCAATTTCTGACTGTCTTTATCCAATAAATATAAAAAAAATTATTTTCAAAGGGAAAAAACTGGAGAAAATGACCACCAAGAGCAGTAGATTTGTAGTGCTGGCACTGAGCCCAAATGACAATCCAAGTCACCACTGAAACAGATCCATAGTGGAATGTGACTTACACCCTATACACTCAAGAATGGAGCTCATTATATTAAGTCTCTTTTCTCAGTTACTTTATTAAAATCTAGAGCTACTACTACACTGAAAAAGTAAGTTTTTTGCATTAATTTTACATTATTTTTCCAAAGTTTCCACTTTTAAAAATGAATTTTTCAAAAACTTTTAATAAATTAATGCAAGTAACCCATAAATCATGCAACACAATATAAAACAAATGTTACTACTGATGTTAACCTAGACTTACCTGTAGTAATGGCTCTATGGAATTGATTTATGTCTTCTCCTGAAAGTTCTTGAGCTACTTGCAATATCTTTTGTCTGACACCATCCAATTTAATTTCTGATTCAGCCAGTATTTCTTCCATATCAGGTGCACTATAGTCAAGATATTTAGAACTTTTAGAACATCAGCCAGATTGATACTAGAAATTAATACTAATTATCAGAGTACTAAAATAAACACTGAATGTACCTGAATACATCTTAAATCCATGGTTATACTTTATTTAAAAATATGTACAAATATATGAAATACTGTAATATACTATTAGACAAAAAAAAAAAAAGCAATTAAACTATGTATGTGTAGGAGATGCCTGCATGAAGGCAAGCCTAGGGGAAGCTCTGCATAAGAAATCTCTTCAGATCTTGATCTTCTTGACCTGAAAGATTACAGAAAACACAATGCATTTCAGAGAAGGGAATGCAGGGAAATCACACAGGAAACTTGCAACATATGTGAACATATGAAGAACAACTAAGAACACTGAATGGGAAAAAGGTGACCTGTTGAGTTTTTTGCCTTCCCCAGCCCCCAAGCCCTGAAGCCAGAAAGTCAAGTTTTCCAAAGATTACATTCCAGAGGTAAGCTGCATTGCACCTCCAACTGAGAACCTGATTAACCACATGTCAGAAGTAAACTGCACTGTAGATTCTATCAGGAAAAAGCTTCATGTGAACTGTCGTAGACAGCTAGAATCAGAAAAGTTGGTTGCTGCTATCTTAGAACCCACAGTGTACCAGGGCACAAAAAAAAAGGGTACCCAACAACACCTTTATGATCTTGCTTAAGCATGCTATCTAGAGTAAGGCACTGTCAGCCAATAGCTTTCTGCAGAACATCTGGGGGAGTAAACTGAAAGCAGGGCTAAGAAGTGGATTCCAGTGAACTTGTGATCATCTAAGGCCAGGGAATTAAACCTCCCAGAGTGCAGTCTTCTGCAAGCCTATCCTAGCCCCAATACTGTGCCTAGACTTCAGAGAAAACAAGGCCAACAGGACCTAGAGACAACAACAGCTCTAGTGGCAGTGAGAAAGGAGTGGACTGCAACCCTGAGAAGGAATCCTTGAAAAAGAAAGCCTGTCCTGGGAGTATGGATCAACCTGCCAAAGCGCATGTTCAGTGGGGAAGCAATATCAGAAGTCAGACCTTCCACCTTCTGTACCCCACAATAATCCTGGGTCCATACTCCCAGAGGGATAAAGAATAGAAAAGCTTTCAAGGGGGGGATGGGATATGGAACTCTGTTAGCAGGAATTGTGTGGAATTGTACCCCTCTTATATCCTATGGTCTTGTCAGTATTTTTCACTTTATAAATAATTTTTTTAATTTACAAATAAAATTTAAAAATTTTTAAAAAAGAGAAGGCATACTTTCAAAACACTCTTACTATCCAGTCAGAACACAATGTAAGCATGTGCATGAACATGCAAGCATGTGGGGGGGGGGGGTAAGCAGAGTAGGCCAGAGGCAACCTGGCAAGTTTTTGGTCCACTCCCTGAAACAACCAGGTAGCCACACCCAGAACTGTAGCTCCAGCCACTCACTATTGCTGCAGATCCTTGCAAAGACAAGTACTTTGGGGACTTGGAGAAGTTTCATGAAACCAATGGTGTCCCCAACTAGTAATAAGGGGAAAAGTCTGTTGTTTGTCTCGTTCTCAGCCTTTACATACTATCACTACCACCATCATTGAGTATATATGCAGGTATGTTGCTTTGTGTTTTCTGTTTGTCTCTGTCTCCCCCTTAAAAGTATGTACATGTTCTATTAGTCTATTTATTCCTTCACTACGTGTGCTCTTTTTACTGTTGTAGTAGGTTTTCTTTATTTGTTTTTTAGAAGTGGTTGGTTTGTCTATTTCTCTACAATTTGTACACAGGAGACCCACCTGCCTTTGTAGCAGCAATCCCCACCCTACCTCTCATCTACCGGAAGCAGGGTGCTACCCTCTAAAGCACATCATCATTCACTCCAGAGCCACATAACAAGGTAGCATAACAACATAATGTAACAACATAATGTGACAAGGTGTTGGTTCTGGAACCAATAGCCAGAGATCACCTTGCTCCATATCTAAGCAGCAGCATCAGTCTCTACAGGCTACTGCCTCTATAGGAAAGCACAATGTCCCTTTCCTAACTTTTCTGGAGTTTCAGACAGCCAACCCCTCACCTTCAAGAGCTTTTTACCAGAGATTTCAGGCACAGCCAGAACCTACAACCTAATGTGGTCTACATTTGCAATGAGGGTTCAGTGTCTATTGAAAGTATGGCACAACTACAGTTCCTACAAACAGAATCTAAAACTCTGACCCAAGCTTCTGTGGCAATCCCCACATGTGTGGTAGACTATTGTAAGAAACTTGTGGACTGGGATTTATTGTTCTGTTACTTGGGAGTTGCTCGATTGGACTGACCTACCTCTACCCATACATCTTGCACTGAGATAAATACATTTAAGGAAATATCTGTGTAAATACACATAGGTAAACACTCAGGACACAAGTTATAAAAGACACCAACTAATATGATATAGAAAAAAAAATAAACTTCAACAGTCTTGAGCCAGGACAGAAGCCCAGAATTAAAAAAAAAAAAAAAAAATCCCAACTAGCCAGAAACAAATAAAAATGATGAAAACATCTAAACACTAACCAAAGCCTTTGAGGGAAATATTAGCAGGAACAAGGAAACACCAGATGACACTGAGAGAAAGCAGGAGCTGTCCTGGGGTAACTAAAGAACTAAAAGCAAAACTAGCTGAGTTAAGAGCACAACCAGCTGAACAAGCTAATAAAACAACTGAGCAAGTTAACACAGTAACTGAACTAGGGAATGGAACTGAGGAAAAGAAGAGCAGAACAACTGAGGCAGAAAACATACTAGCAAAATCAATGATGGATTAAAGAAAACTAGGAAAGAAGTAAGAGAACTAAAAAAGATTAAGAAAAACTGAAAACAACACCAGACACATTTGAGATAACCTTGAAAAAGAAGTGATATACATATTACTGGTCTGTCAGAGGGGGGCGGGGGAAAAAGAGGAAGGAACAAAAGCTACAGATGTTTATCTGGAACCAGAAAAGACCTAGAACTGTCAAGTCAATCTTGAGACGAAAGAACAGAACTGGAGGCATCACACTCCCAGATATCAAATTGTATTATAGGGCCATTGTCATCAAAACTGCTTGGTACTGGAACATGAACAGACACACTGACCAGTGGAGTAGAACTGAGAGACCAGAAGTAAGCCCCCACACCTATAGACATCAAATCTTTGACAAAGGTGCCCAGATGATTAAATGGGAAAAGGAGAGTCTCTTCAACAAATGGTGTTGGAAAAATTGGGTTTAAACATGCAGAAGAATGAAACTGAACCACTATATTTCACCAGACACATCTGAATCAAGTAAATTCCAAATGAATCAAGAACTTGGATGTTAGACTAGAAACTATCGAATACTTAGAGGAAAATAATGGCAGAGCTCTTTTTCATCTAAATTATAAAGGCATCTTCAGTGATACAAATCCAATTGAAAAGAAAACTAAAACAAAAGAAAAACAAGAAAGGAAGGAAGGAAGGAAGGAAGTAAGGAAGGATGGATGGATGGATGGAAGGAAGGAAGAGGGAGGGAGGGAGGGAGGGAAGGAGGAAGGAAAGAAGGAAAGAAGGAAGGAAACTACAAAGGGAAAAGCAGAGGGAAGAGGCTACAGGAAGGCTGTCTGGGTGTGAGTGCTGGGGGTGAGCTTTAGCCGGGTCTGCAGGGAGGCAGAAGTTGTGTTTCAACTCTGCAGGAGGAAGACAATGGCGCCATGGAAACTCAGGAGGATAACAGTTGGGAGGCTGGGGATCAAGCCCTTTAGGAGGCCCCAGTGAGTGTCTAGTTGGGTGGGGTAGCATCGAGCACTCTGGGAACAAAATCTATGCTCTGCTGTTATTTTTTGCATAACGGCTGGTGCAGAACCTTATGTTCAGATACTTGCAAAATAGATCTCGTATTCAAGTATGGCTTTATGAGCAAGTAAATATGTTGATAGAGGGGATTAGATGATGCAGAAGAGATTCATTCTAAACAAAGTCAAAAAAGCAGCTGGGTCAGATCATGTTAAAAGGAAATAATATTACTCTGTTGCAAAATGTGTTCAACTAGAAATGATGGATACTGAGGAATAGTTGAGAAAACAGTGCATTTACTTCTTTGTTTTGTTTTGTTGTGGTTTTTAAAATTTTTTATATTTATTTATTTGCTCTTGTTTTTTATTGTTGTAGTTATTACTGTTATTGATGTCGTCATTGTCAGATAGGACAGAGAGAAATGGAAAAAGGAAGGGAAGACAGAGAGTGTGGAAGAGAAAGATAGACATCTGCATACCTGCTTCATCGAAGCGACTCCCCTGCAGGTGGAGAGGCTGAGGCGTGAACAGGAATCCTTATGTCGGTCCTTACACTTCATGCCATGTGCGCTTTGTGCCACGTGTGTTTCACCTGCTGTGCTACCATCTGACTCCCGTATTGTTGTTTTTTTAGGACATATGTTTCTAAAACATTTGCTCATATTGTTTTGATTACTCTATTATTAACCAGATGACAATAAATGCTGTGGGGCTGCTTTTATTTAAAAAAAGAAGAAGAAAAGAAAACTACAGGGCACTTCTGGAGATGGGGCTAGAGTAGCAGCAGCTGTGTTTCTCTTCTCTCCTCTCCCGGGTCAACTAGGCATACCAAAGAAGACCACCTGGGACTGCAACAAGACAGGACTAGAACGACTTCAGAAACCCAACAAATCACCAGTGAGTGCAAACACATGTGGCTTGTGGACAGAGGGGAGCCTAGGGAGAGATTAAGTGGCTGGTAACAGTCCACCAGCACTAAAAACTGGCAGTTTGCCAGTTGAGACACCACCTCCAGTCTGTTTCACCAACAAAACAACAGCTGATGGGAGGAGAGGACTCCCCTAAGAATCAACAAATGCAACTGTGAGTCTCCATTGCTGCTACCCTCAGAATCTGGAGCAGCGTGGGAGAGGCCTTGTGCTGATGCCAGGGGACAGAGAATTAACAGGAAACTCAGGAAAAGATCTATACCTCTGTGGCCTAGCGGTGGGGCTGTAAGAGTCTCTTTGCATAACCACTGGATTATCTCTGCCCCACCCTGCTTTATCTCTTGGTCACAAGTCAGTGATTAAGCTAAGAAGCCTACTTATAGTTTAAAAGCCCTCAGGCTCTCATAGCCTACAGGGAAGAAAAAGAACAAAAGAGGCTCTTAAGCCTCTTAAGGCTTTTAAGCTCCAACTCAGAGATAAAAATAATATTAAAACAACTGTCAATATCCAAGAGCTATACGGGTTTATCTGGAATCAGAGAATATCTAGAATTAACAAAGCAATCACAAGATAAAAGAGAGGAATTGAAGGCATCACACTCCCAGATCTCAAATTATACTATAAGGCTATTTTTAACAAAACTGTCTGGTATTGGAACAAAAATAGAGTCAATGACAAGTAGAAACAAACTGAGAGCCCAGAAATCAGCCCTCATACCTACTGACATCCCCTTTTGACAAAGGGGCCCAACATACTAAATGGAAAAAGGAGAATCTTTTCACCAAAGGATGCTGGAAGAATTAGAGTGAAACTGGACCACCATCTAACCACACACAAAAATAAACTCCAAATGGATCAAGGATTTGTATGTTAAACCAGAAACTATCAAATATTAAGAGGAAAACATTGGCAGAACTCTTCTGGAGCTATGTTTTACAGGCATTGTCAATATCACAAATTTATTCACAAGGAAAATAAAAGCAAAAATAAACCAATGGAAATTCATCAAATTGAAAAGCTTCTGCACAGCAAAAAAGAAAAAAAAAATCACCCAAATAGAGACTCATTATGGACTGGAAGAAGATCTTTACATGTCATACATCGAACAAAAGGTTAATATCAAATATACAAAGAGCTCACCAAACTCAGAAAAAAAAAAAAAAAACCTATCCAAAAGTATGAAGAGCATATGGGCAGAATATTCACCAAATATACAAAGGGCCAAGGGCCAAGACATATAAAATAATGCTCAAATCACTAATTACAGAGAAATGCAAATAAAGACAATATGACATACCACTTTACCACTGTGAGAAAGTCATATATCAGAAATGACAGTAACAAATGTTGGAGAGGTTGTGGGGGTAAAGGAACTCTTTTAACACTGCTGGTGGGAATACAAATTAGCCCAGCCCCAGTGGGAGACAGTCTGGAGAACTCTCTCAGAAGGCTAGATCCCATGATGCCTGGCAATTCCTCTCCTAGGGATATATACTAAAGAGCCAAACACACCCATCCAAAGAGTTCTGTGTATACCTATGTTCATAGCAGCACAATTTGTAACAGTCAAAACCTGGAAGCAACCCAGGTATCTAACAACAAATAAGTGGCTAAGAAAGTTGTGCTATATAATGGAATATACTGCAAATAATGAATTCATCTTCTTTACCTCATCTTGGATGGAGCTTGAAAGAATCATGTTAAAGAGATTTAAGTCAGAAAGAGAAGGATGAATATGGGATGATCTCATTCATAGATAGAAGTTGAAAAACAGGAATGGAAGGGAAAACACAAAGCAGACTGGATTTTGGTATACTGCATCAAAATAAAGGACTCTGGGGTGAGTGGAAGTGTTCAGGTCCTGGAACATGATGGTGGAGGAGGATCTGGGAGATGGAGGTAGTGTTATGTGGAAAACAGAAATATTACAAATCTACCAACAGTATTTTACTGTTAACTAAACCATTAACACCCCCCCTACTATACAGGAGAAAAATAAAATAAATTTTCTTTGTTTTAATTAAAATATTTATTCTTAATGTCTACATTCTACTAATGGTTCACAAAATATTCCAACAGTTAATTTAGCTAGTTATCGATATATAAGAAATCACTATATTCACACATAAAGATATATATTAACTATAGTCTGAACATACCCAAGTACTAAGGAATTTTAAAGGTATTTATTTACTAACCTTGTAATTCGATGAAGGAGAAAAATTGTCCTTTTACTTTCCACAGTTATATCCCGGCTAAGTTTCACAAGCCTTTCATATTTATCATGCCTTGCATCAAGTTCCTGCTGAAATGCTAAGAACACATTATAACCATAATTATGCATATTCTGTATTAAAGCATGCATATTATGTAACTGAAGCATGTCAAACAATACCATTTCTACACATGTTAAAGCAATTATTACTTAGTCTTACAAAAATGAAGAGAATAAATACATTATTATCACCTTATTTAAAGGACTTAAAAAAATCAAAGACCAGCACTAATCAAGATATTTTTGTCTTGAGCCATAAAAATAGTTCACCTGGATACTGTGACTGCATTGCCATTTATGCAACTCAGAGTAAGCCCAGTCTCTACCACACTGGAAGCAGTTTGGTTCTATAGTGTCTTTCCCCACCTCTCTCTCTCTGTCTGAAAAAGATGGCCTGTAGTGAATTCCCAGTGAGAACCAAAACAACAACCACAACCAAAAGAAAAAAAAGCATATATGTTTGCCTTTAACTAGATCTTCATATGCAGTTACTAACAATGAGATGTACATATTATAATAACCATCCAGTATAAATCTTTCTAGTTACCTAACCTGGGAACAGTTACCTATCCCTGGGAAGGGAACACAGCAAGTTGCTTAACTTCTAGGAAGCACCTAGTAGAGCTTGCTTTCTTTCAATTGGATAGAGACAGAGTGAAGGGGGAGATAGATGTATTTTCCATGAACTGAAAAAACCAAACTTGAGTAAGTAATAATAAACATTAGATAAAATAAAATTAGTAGCTAACAAAGACCTGAATACAGCTGTTTTATTACTGAAATAATGATTATATTATAATTTTTCAAAACAATGATCTGTGAATAAATCAATGACCACTGTCAATTCGACTGTAAAGATAAAATTAAGACTGTTCCTAAACTCAAGAAATAAAATCCAGTATATAACAGAAGTAAACATACAATTAATAAATTCTGCTATAAGAAACATGCAAAAAAGGTTCAGTAAAACAGGAATCATATTTTTCTTCTATATAATACAAGCTAAAGCATAGATGATCTACATGTATTTCCAGTTGTATGGACTGATGGGTGGATAATGAATGAATGCAATGCATGTGAGAAAAATCAGAAAGTTTCAAAGAGACAGTTTTCTTGAGCTGAATCTTAAAGAAAACTAACGTTCACCCTATGGGCAACAGGGGCTCCACCTTAGAAATACATCTATGTTGAGAAGCTATATTTCTCTCCTCTCCTCTCCCAAGTCAACTCGAAATACAAAATGCGACCACCTGGAAACGTAACAAGGCAGGACTAGAACGACTTCAGGAACCCACCAAACCACCAGTGAGTGCAAACACATGTGGCTTGTGGACAGGGAGGAGCCTAAGGAGAGACTGAACAACTGGTAACAGTCCAGCAATTTACCAGTTGAGGCACCACCTCCAGTCTATTTTATCAACAAAATGACTGCTGAGGAGAGGAGAGGACACCCCTCCTAAAACTCACCAAACGCAACTATGAGTCTCCATTGCTACTGCCCTCAGAGACAGGAGCAACAGGGGGGAGGCCCAGTGCTGACATCTGGGAACAGAGAACTGACCAGGAAATTCAGGATAAGAGCTACACCTTTGTGGCCAAGCAGTGAAGTTGTACAGTGGGAGCCTTTCAACATTGTTCTCCTCATGAGAACATGGTGAATAATTGCCTCAGAACCTACAGACTATAAACGGGACTTGTTTAGAAACTAACAGGGCCCAGCAGTGCTGCCCAGTTTAGTAGAGAAGCTGAATTTAGCCCAGAGAGTTAGATCCATGTGGTATGAGAGTCTCTTTGCATTCCCACTGTGCTATCTCTCCCCCACCCTGCTTTATCTCTTGGTAAGGAGTAATTAAGGTAAGAAGCCTACTTATAGTTTAAAAGCCCTTATGCTCCCATAGCCTATAGAGAAGAAAAAAAGAACAAAAGAGGCTTTAACAGCCACTTTGCTCCAACTCACAGATTGAAATAATACTGAAACAGCCACTGCTTAACAGCTCAGAGTTAATTTCCACAACTGTGAACTCCTTAAGTACCTTACAAAGACACAAGTCAGTCCAGGCAAGAGTGATCAGTAATTCGAAAAGTACTGAGAGAGGGACCTCATAACATACTGTATAGAATAGTTAAACCAATAAGAAGAAATACTGGAGAAATGAACAAGAACAAGTGTCCAGCTAAAAGCCCCCTGAAGGATGACCCACAAAATAGGGAGGTCAACATCCAAATGCTTGTTAAGGAATTAGTCATAGGAGTGAGTAAAGAGTTTGAAAGAACTGTCATCAGAAATGTAGAAACAACAAATGAGACTCTGGAAGTAAACACTAATTATCTCAAGGTTATTAGAGAGCTGAAAGCTGAAATAGCTGAGCTAAGAACACAACAAGCTGAACAAGCTAAAACAAAGTAGATGATACATAAAACTGTAGAGGGGAGAGAAAATAGAATAAATGAGGCTGAAAACAGCATTAGCAAGATCGAGGATGATTTAGAGACAACTAAAAAAGAAGTAAGAGATCTCAAAAAGAGATTAAGAGATACTGAAAACAACAACAGAGACCTATGGAATGACTTCAAAAGAAATAATATACACATTATTGGCTAACCAGAAGAAAGAGAGGGAGGGGAAGAAAGCATTCTTCAGGACATAATAGCTGAGAACTTCTCTAGTCTAGACAACATCAAGGACATAAAAGTTCAAGAAGCCCAGAGGGTCCCAAACAGAATGAACCCAAACTTACAGACACCAAGACACATATTTAGAATGGAAAGGACTAAGTATAAAGAAAGGATACTGAAGGCTGTATGAGAAAAATAAAGTCACCTACAGAGGAAAACCCATAAGATTAGCAGCAGGCTTCTCCACACAAACCCTACAGGCCAGAAAAGAATGGCAAGATATCTATTGAGTGCTCAGTAAAAAAGGCTTTCAATCAAGACTACTGTATCCTGCTAAACTATCATTCAGACTAGATGAAGGCATAAAAATCTTCTCAGACAAGCAATAGTTGAAAGAATCAACTATCACCAAGCCTGCACTGAAAGAAGTTCTGAAAGGTGTCCTATAAACAGTCAATCCACCACAAAGATGACATCTATCAGAACACTCTAAAAATCTACAAGAATAGTGTTAAAATATCTTCCATCTTTGATACCAATAAATGTCAGTGGCCTGAATTTACCTATTAAAAGGAACAGAGTAGGAAGATGGATCAGAAAACACAACCCAACAATATGCCGTCTACAGGAAACCCACCTAACTCAACAAGACAAACACAGACTCAAAGTGAAAGGATGGAAAACAATCATACAAGCCAATGGCCCAAATAAGGAATAGCTACTCTCGTATCTGACACAATAGACTTTAAAATAAATAAAATTATAAAAGACAGGAATGGACATTACTTAATGCTCAGAGGATCAGTCAATCAAGATGACTTAACAATTATTAACATCTATGCACCCAATGAGAAGCCATCTAAATACATCAAACTTCTACTGAAAGAGCTACAGCAATATAAATAACAGCAACACAGTCATAGAAGGGGACTTCAGCATCCTACTCTCTCAACTTGACAGATCATCCAGGCGAAAAATCAATAAAGACATAAGGGAGCTAAATGAGGAGACAGATAAACTAGAACTATTGGACATTTTCAGAGTCATTCATACCAAGAAACTGGAATACACATTTTACTCAAATCCACATGGGTCATTCTCAAGGACAGACCATATGTTAGGCCACAAAGACAGCATCTGCAAATTTAAGAGCATTGAAATCATCCCAAGCAACTTCTCAGACCACAGTGGAATGAAACTAACACTTAAAAATCAACAAAAAATTGGTAATAGACCCAAAATGTGGAAGCTCAACAGTACACTCCTTAACAACTACGGGGTCAAAGAGGAAATAAGGAAGAAATCAAAATGTTTTGAGAGTTCAATGAAAATGAAGACACAAGCTAAGGCAGTACTAGGAGGGAAGTTCATAGCCATACAAGCACATATTAGGAAACAAGAAAAAGCACAAATAAGCAGCCTGATTGCACATCTTAAAGACCTAGAAGAAGAACAACAAAGGAACCCTAAAGCAACCAGAAGGACAAATTAACTATAGTTAGGGCAGAAATAAATAACATTGAAATAAGGAAACCATACAAAAGATCAACAAAAGTAAGTGTTGGTTCTTCGAAAGAGTAAACAAAATCGACAAACCATTAGCCAGACTCACAAAACAAAAAAGGGAGAAGACCCAAATAAATCAGATCATAAATGAAAGAGGAAACATCACAACAGACACCACAGAAATTGAGCATATCATGTGAGGCTTCTATGAACAACTATATGCCACCAAGCTAGAGAACCTGGAAGAAATGGACAATTTCCTAGATACCTACGCACTTCCAAAATTACGTAATGAGGCACTAGATAACGTGAACAAGCCCATCACAGCTAATGAAATTGAAAAAGTTATCAAAAATCTCCCCAAAAATAAAAGTCCTGGACCAGATGGTTTTACAAATGAATTCTACAAAACCTTAAAAGAAGAACTAATACCTCTACTTTTAAAAGTCTTCCAAAAGATTGAAGACACTGAAATACATTCTTCCAGCTTCTATGAAGCCAAAATCACTTTGATACCAAAAGCAGACAGGGACACAAACAAAAAAAAAAACTACAGACCAATAACTCTGATGAACACAGATGCTAAAATACCGAACAAAATTCTAGCCAACCGGATACAGCAGCATATTAAAAAGATTATTCATCATGACCAAGTGGGCTTTATCCCAGAGATGCAAGGTTGGTTTAATATATATAAATCAATCAATGTGATCCACCACATCAATAAAAGCAAGACCTAAAACCACATGATCATACCAATAGATGCAGAGAAAGCCTTCTTTGACAAAATACAACATCCCTTTATGATCAAAACACTACAAAAAAAAGGGAATAGATAGAAAATTTTCAAGATAGTGGAGTCTATATATAGTAAACCTACAGCCAATATCAATGGTAAAAAACTGGAAGTATTTCCCCTCAGATCAGGTACAAGATAGGGCTGCCCACTATCACCATTACTATTCAACATAGTGTTGAAAGTTCTTGCCATAGCAATCAGGCAGGAGTAAGGAATTAAAGGCACACAGGTTGGAAGAGAAGAAGTCAAACTCTTCCTATTTGCAGATGACATGATAGTATACATAGAAAAACCTAAAGAATCCAGCAAGAAGCTTTTGGAAATCATCAGACCATACAGTAAGGTATCAGGATACAAAATTAACATACAAAAGTCAATGGCATTCCTCTATGCAAACACTAAGTTAGAAGAAACTGAATTTCAGAAGTCAATTCCTTTTACTATATACCAACAAAAACAATAAAATATCTAGGAGTAAACCTAACCAAAGAAGTGAAAGACTTGTATACTGAAAATTATGAGTCACTACTCAAGGAAATAGAAAAACACACAAAGAAGCGGAAAGATATTCCTTGTTAATGAATTGGAAGAATTAACATCATCAAAATGAAAATACTACCCAGAGCCATATACTAATTTAATGTTAACCCCATCAAGATGTCAATCACATTTTTAGAATAGAACAAATGCTACAAATGTTTATCTGGAGCCAGAAAAGAGCTAGAATTGACCTACCCTATGATCCTGCAATTCCTCTCCTGGGGATATTACGTCCTAAAGAACCCAACACACCCACCCAAAAAGATTTGTATATACCTGTGTTAATATAGCAGCACAATTTATAATAGCCAAAACCTGGAAGCAACCTAGGTGTCCAACAGATGAGTGGCTGAGCAAGTTGTGATATATATATATACACAATGGAATACTACTCAGCTCTTAAAAACGGTGACTTCACAGTTTCCAGCCCATCTTCGATGGAGCTTGAAGAAATGATGTTATGTGAAGAGTCAGAAACAGGATGAATATGGGATGACCTTACTCTCAGGCAGAAGTTAAAAAACAAGATCAGAAGAGAAAACCCAAGTAGGACCTGAACTGGAGTTGGTGTATTGCACCAAAGTAAAAGACTCTGGGGTGGGTAGGTGGGTGGGGAGACTACAGGTCCAAAAAGGATGCAGAGAACCTAGCAGGGGTTGTATTGTTATGTGGAAAACTGAGAAATGTTATTCATATACAAACTACTGTATTTACTGTCGACTGGGAAACATTAATCCCCCAATAAAGAAATTTTTAAAAAAAGGTCTCTAACCACTGAGTACTCACCTGGATTCTACCTATGCATTTTAACTCTTATAGAGTGAGGCATACATAGTTAAAAGAAAGTTTGTGTTAAAAATTAAAAAAAAAAAAAAAAAAAAAAAAGAGAATCTTCCAATGGAAAGAATAGGATAGAGAACTCTGGTGGTGGAAACTGTATGGAACTGTACCCTCCTTACCACACAACCTTGTCAATAATTTTTAAATCAATAAATTTTTTTTAATATTTATTTTATTTATTTATTCCCTTTTGTTGCCCTTGTTGTTTTATTGCTGTAGTTATTATTGTTGTTGTCGTTGTTGGATAGGACACAGAGAAATGGAGAGAGATGGGGAAGACAGAGAGGAGGAGAGAAAGATAGACACCTGTAGACCTGCTTCACCGCCTGTGAAGCGACTCCCCTGATGGGGGGAGCCGGGGTTCGAACCAGGATCCTTATGCCGGTCCTTGTGCTTTGTGCCACCAGCGCTTAACCCGCTGCGCTACAGCCCGACTCCCTCAATAAAATTTTTAAAAAATGTACATCCATGTTTAATGAATTATGTGAGCAAAATTTGTGATTTTTAAATGGCTTTAAATTTTAATTAAAATTTTCAAAAAAGAACTATGTGGGCAAAAGTGGTAAAAAACAAAAAATAGAACTTTGTTTAGAAGCAAGCAGTTCAGTATTAGAATATAAAGTGCATAAAAGAAGGGAATATTCAACTCCACTGTAATTTTTTCACTATCTATTCAATTATGTCTATCAGTATGCTTTCTTTTTTATTATTATTTATTATTGGATAGAGACAGAGAGATATTGATAGAAAAGGGGAGACAGTGAGGGGGAGAGACACCTACATCCCTGCTTCACCACTCGTGATGCTTTCCTCCTGCAGGTGGGGAACAGGGGTTGAACCTAGGTCCCTTGCACACTGTAATGTTAGCGCTTAACCAGGTGCACCACCACTTGGCCCCTCAGTATGCTTTTTTTTTTTTAATTTATTTATTCCCTTTTGTTGTTGTTATTGTTGTTACTGATGTCACTGTTGTTGAGTAGGACAGAGAGAAATGGAAAAAGGAGGGGAAGACAGGGGGACAGAAAGAGAGATACCTGCAGACCTGCTCACCACTTGTGAAGCAATTCCACTGCAAGTGGGGAGACGGGGGTTCGAACCAAGATCCTTGGGCTTTGTGGCACCTGTGCTTAACCCACTAAGCTACTGTCCGACCCCCCTCAGTATGCTTTCTATTGAATTACAACCAATTGTCTTATACCACTAAATAAAATGAAGGTGTTGTGATTTCAAACTACATCTACAAATTATTTAATATTTTCTCCCTTCAAAAAGCATACATTAACTCCCTTTCCTTAAATACAAATAAGTTTTTTGGCCTAATTTTTCTTGAACAAACAGAAAGTAACAAAACTGGCAGTCTATGATGTCTGAGACTAGGACACAGGTGATTATGGTTTCCCTCTTGTTCTCCATTGGAGGTAAGTCAGGTGCCCTAAACATGTGAACACTAAAGCAGTATTATTGGAGGGGTTTGTGTAAAGAGGAGAGTTGGCTGTAGGCAGACTAACTTGTCAATAGTGAGTATCTCATCTTCTAACATCAAACAAGCCTTCAAATGATGACTGCAAGTCAAAACAACTCTTTTAAATTCCTGAACAACAGAAATTGCAAGATACAAAACAGAATTTTCATTTACTTTTTGCTTTGACATGAGAAACAATTTGGTTGAGTTAATAGGGAGACTGGTTGCATGCCTATATATATATGTACTCATGTGATTTACTAATAAAAGTTCCTACTTTGTATGCAAATGTCAAAATAAAAATATAATCTCTACCTTCAAAAATCTAGTTGAAGAAATAAAACCAATACATATTAACAAGTAACAGTAACTATGTGGGAATGGGTGGTAGCACACCCTGAAAGTGTACACATTACCATGCTCAAAACTCTGGGTTTAAGCCTCCAGACCCCACCACCAGAGGAAGGGAAATTTCAGGAGCCATGAAGCAGAGCTGCAAGTGTCTCTCTTCCACTCTCCCTCCCTATCTCCCCCTTCCTATCAATTTGTCTCTATGCCCCCAATAAATAAATTTTAATTTAAATAATGTACATGAATAATGTGTATTTATCTACACATATTATTTTTACTTATGTGTAATGTCTGAGATTTATCTAAATTGTGGAACTGTAATATGGAAAAAGTTAAAACGTTTGTAATCTAGCATTGTTGCAAAATTGCTCAAAAAAAAAAAGTTCACACACTCACATCTTAAATTCTTAGAAGGCTGTTTTCTTGTGCACACCATGACTACATAATTCTTGATACAACCTCTCTAGTTCTCTTCCCTTATCAACCTACATTACAGAAAACTTACATTTGAAGGCCAACATCACTGGTGAAGATGAATTAACATCCTTCCCTTCTCTTCTGTTATGTGGGAAATTGTCATGCTTCCTTTTCCTGAACCCTCCTGATCCTTACGTAGAAGAGAAAAAAACGGTGACTAGAACTTTTCCATTACCAAGGGTCGATAAAAACATATCATGTCAAGGCCCTTCCTTGCATTAAAAACATATACCCATGAATTCTCTCCTTAGCGGCTTTTCGGCAGAATGACAGAAAAACATCCTTGCCTTTTCTCCCCTTAAACTCGCCTCATCCTGAGGTCTGCCCCAGTGGGTCCCATGATCTGGCACAAGGTGGTGCAATTAGCAAACTAAAGTTTAAAATAAAAAATTATCTCAAGGATTTAGGAAGCTAAATTATCTAACAGTCGAGGAGGCCGGGGAAATCAAGAGAATGCCGCCGCCAACAAGCCTCCACCCACCCACCCCCACCCCCACCCCCCACCCCCCAGCCTGTAAAGGGACAGGGCATCCTTCAAGGATAGGAGAAATGGGAAGACTGACCCAAAATAAGGCTGAAGGTCCTCCCCCCTCTTAGAATAACTAAGTCCCAGTGTCGCAGAGGACACCACCTTCTTTGTTGCTCATGTCGTCACAGCAGAAGGTGAGGTGAAAGAATAAATGCCTTAGAAATAGCCCAGGGCTTAAAGTGTCGACCAGGAGAAAGCTTTCGCAGCCGAGCAACGTCCTCTTAATAGCCGGAAGCAGGCGCCCGCAACCACTCCAGCCTGTCCCTCCACCTCTCGCACACTTCCGGCCGGCGGGAATCCCCTCAGACACTAGCTCCTCCTTATGCCGACCCGGGGACCTTGCATCCGCATGCGTCTGTGGCGCCTGACCTTTGATAGCCTGAGCACAGAAACAACTCTGCTCGCATCACTCCATACGTTGCTTTGTAAAACCCAATGCGAGTCTTTATGAGTAAGATCTTAGTGTAAGTGGAAGAGCGGGGGAAGACGTCAGGAGCACCTTTCTCAAGGCACCTTTGGGACACCCTCACGTTCCTGCGCCGTGGACCTGCTCTGGCGCAGGGCATGGTGGGATTGTAGTTCGCCGGCTGGATCGAGTGTTGTGCTGGCCACAGACTGAAATACTACGTTAGGTTTCCATCGCGGACTGAAATACTACGTTGACACAGTTGCTAGTTTTTTGGATTTTGGTTTGTTTGATGGGCGAAAGGGGAACGAGGCGGTGCCGCCATGTCTATCGCTGAAGTTCAGTGCCAGCACATCGAGTCCATTGCTTCTGCGGACATTTTTCTCTTTTTTATGATAGAAATAGGAATAGAGACAAGACACCTGCAGCCAACTCTACCTCTAGTAAAGCTGCCACCGAGTAGGTGGGGGCCTGGGTCTTATAACCAACTAGTTCCTGGGGCTCCTGTAACTTGTGCACTCCGATGCTTGCACCACCACCCACCCTGAGTTGCAAGGTTTGTTTGTTTAATTTTTTATTAGTGATTGACAAGATTGTGGTTTAAGAGGAGTACAATTCCATACAATTCCCACCACCAGAGTTCCATATCCCTCCCCTCCATTGGAAGATTCCCTATTCTTTTTTCCTCTGTGAGTATGGACCAAAGATCTTTATGGACAACAAAGGTAGAAGTCTGGCTTCTCTGCTCGAGCTTCACTGGCAGTGTGCAAATGAGTGAATTGAACCCGTTAATAAAAATTACTAAGGGGGCCAGATGGTGGCGCACCTGGTTGAGCGCACTTATTACAGTGCTCAAGGACTCAGGTTCCAGCCCCCAAGCCCTACCTGCAGGGGGAAAGCCTCACAAGTAGTGAAGCAGTGTTGCAGGTGTCTCTCTGTCTCCTTCTCTATCACTCCCTTCCCTCTTGATTTCTAGCTGTCCTTGTCCAATAAATAAATAAAGATTAAAAAAATAGTTACTCAGAAAAAGGTGAAAACCTGCCCTACAGCTGTCTTCCTCCATCGACCCCCAACTTCCACTTTCTACTACCTCAATCTCTGTTCCCCTCCCTTTTTCCCAAGAATTTCTTTTTCTGGACCAGACTGTGTTGAAATTTGTCTCCGTGAAGTTATTAACTGCTCTACTTAAATTTCTTAATCTATAAGATAGGAATGAGAATACTATTTGCTTCATAGGATTATTTGAGGACTAAGTGCCATTCACAAAGTGAATGTATGATAAAACATTAGCTTTGAGACAATTCTCACAACATTACTTTAAAAAAAACTGTTAAGCTTTGAAAATGAATTCTTAAGTACCTTATTTAGACAGGAGTCAATCCAGGTAAGTGGGATCAGTGGATTGAAAAGTAGTGAGGGAGGGACCTCATAACACACCAAATAGCTTAACTAAGAAGAAACATTGGAGAAATTAATCAGGACAAAAGCTCAGATATAAGTTCTAAAAAGGTAGAAACACATAAGAATGAGGACAACGTCCAAACACTAATTAATGCAATAATTACAAGAATAAGGGAAGCTTTTGAAAGTAATATCAGAAATAAGGAAACAACAAATGAGACTCTGAAAGAAAACAAATTATCTGAAAAGTAAAATGGCTGAGTTAAGAGCACAACTAGTTGAACAAGATAATACAGTTTCTGAACAGGGTAGCAAAATAGTTGAGCTACAGAAAACAGAGAGCAGAATAACTGAGGCAGAAAGGAGAATTAGAAAAATTTAAGTATGAATTAAATAAAACAAAGAAAAAGAAGTGACAGAGCTTAAAGAGAGAGAGAGAGAGATATTAAGAAATACTGAAAACAACAGACATGTGGGATGATTTCAAGAGAAGTAATATACACATTAGTGAATTACCAGAGGAATAAAGAAAGGGAGGGGAGGAAAGCATTCTACAGGATATAACAGCTGAGAACTTCCCTACCATAAAAAAAAAAAAAATAGTAAGGGACATAAGGTTCAATAAACCCAGGGAGTCAAACAGAATTTAACCAGACCTAAAGACACCAAGACACATCATATTTAGAATGAAAAGGAATGAGGATAAAGAAGAGATACTGTCCACAGGCTTGAGGCAGGTCTTCAGGAGTCTTTCTCTCCCTCTCTCTGTTGTCCCCTCCTCCCTCCATTTCTTTCTATCCTATCCAACAACAATGACATCAATGACAAGAATAATAACCACAACAGCAGTCCAGGAACAGTGGATTCATGGTGCAGGCACTGGGCCCCAGCAATAACCATGGAGGGGAAAAAAAGTCACTTATAAAGAAAAACCCATAAAATTAGCAGCAGATTTCTCCACACAAATTCTAAAGCCAAAAGAGAATGGCAAGATATATATGAAGCTCTCAATGAGAAAGGCTTTCAGCCAAGACTATTGTATCCTGCTAGATTGTCATTCATACTAGAGGAAGACATAAAAACCTCAGACAACCAAGAGTTAAATATATCAACTAGCAATTAAGCCTTTCCTTCAAGAAGTTCTCCTATAAACAATCATAATATGACCATGAATATATATCAAATACTTTAAAAATTAGAATAATGGCATTAAAATATCTCCAATCTATAATATCAATAAATGTCAATAGCCTGAATTCACTTATTAAAATTCACAGAGTAGGAAGGTGTATCAGAAAACACAACTCAACAATTGTTGTCTGCAGGAATCCCACCTGACTCTACAAGATAAACACAGACTCAATGTGAAAGGATGGAAAACTATCATACAAGGTATTGGACCACAAAAGAAGGGCAGGAACAGTTATTCTTATATATGACAAAATAGACTTTAAAATAAATGATGTAATAAAAGATAGGGATGGACATTACTTAATGCTTAGAGGATCTGTCAACCAAGAGGACATAACAATTATTAACATCTATGTACCCAATGAGGGACCATATAAGTTCATAAAATATCTACTGGAAGAGTTACAGCAATATATCACTAACAAAACAGTAATAGTAAGAGACTTTAACACCTCACCCTCTCAACTTGACAGATCATCCAAGAAGAGAATTAATAAAGAAACAAGGGAATTAAATGAAGAGATAGGTAAGCTAGAACTATTGGACATTTTCAGAGTCATTCACCCCAGGAAACTATTATATTCAAGTCCATATGGGACATTTATCATGGATAGACCGACCATATGTTAGGCCATAAAGACAGGGTCAAGAAATTCAAGAGCACTGGAATCATCCCAATCATCTACTTAGACCACAGTAGAATTAAATTAACACCTAGCAAAAACAAAAAATTAGTAAAAAGCCTCAAAATATGGCAACTAAACAGTGCACTGCTTAACAACTATTGGGTCAAAGTGGAAATAAAGGAAGAAATAAAAATGTTTCCAGAATTCCATGAAAATGAAGGCACATGCTGTCAAAATATTTGGGACACAGCTAAGGCACTACAGAGAGGGAAGTTCATAACCATGCAAGCACACATTAGGAGACAAAAAATATCTCGAATAAACAACCTGACTTCACATCTTAAAGACTTAGAAGAAGAGGAGCAATGGAATCCAAAAGCAACCAGAAGGGCTAAAATAACTAAAATCAGGGCAGAAATAAATAACATTGAAAATAAAAGAACCATACAACAGATCAATGAAGCTGAATGTTGGATCTTCGAAAGACTAAACAAAATTGACAAACACAAAAAAAAATAAAAGGGGAGAGGACTCAAATAAATAGGAATATAAAATGAAAAAGGAGATTTTATTTATTTGTATTTTTTAAAGGATTTATTTTATTTATTCATGAGAAAGATAGGAGGAGAGAAAGAACCAGACATCACTCTGGTACATGTACTGCTGGAGATCGAACTCAGGACCTCATGGTTGAGAATCCAATGTTTTTATCCACTGCACCACCTCCAGAACCACAAGAGGAGATTTTACAACAGACACGACAGAAATTCAAAGTATCACATGAGGCTTCTATAAACAAAATATGCCACCAAGCTAGAGAACCTGGAAAAAAAGTGGACGAGTTGTTAGATACAAACTTCCAAAATTAAACAAAGCGGAACTAGAAAATGTGAACAGGCCAGTCACAGCCAACAAAATTGAAACAGTTATCAAAAACCTTCCCAACAATAAGAGTTCTAGACCAGATGGTTTTACAAATGAATTCTACAAAACCTTCAAAAAAGAGTTAGTATTTCTACATTTAAAACTCTTGCAAAAGATTGAAGACACAGGAATACTCCCTTCCAGCTTCTATTAAGCCAATATCACCCTGATACCAAAAGCAGACAGGGACACAACAAAACAAAGAAAACTACAAAGCAATATCTCTGATGAACATAGATGCTAAAATATTGGACAAAATTCTTACCAACAGGATACAACAGTATGTTAAAAGATTGTTCATCATAAAGTGGAGTTTATCCCCGAGATGCAAGGTTAGTTATGTGACAGAGTCCCCACTCTGTTAGTATAACTAACTCCATCTTGACCTGAACCTGAACCTGTACAACTGCTTTACTTGCCAGCAAGAAGTAGATCTTAGTGCTCTGATAAATCGTTGATTGTTGATTGTTTCCATAAAGGGTTGACCTGACTGCAGTAACAGACCACTTTAACAGCCACATGATTATATCAATAGAGAGAAAGCCTTTGACACAATCCAACATCACTTCATGATCAAAAAGCTACAAAAAATGGGAAAAGATAGAAAACACCTTAAAATAGTGGAGTCAATATATAGCAATCCTACAGCCAACATCATACTCAATGGTGAAAAACTGAAAGCATTCCCCCTTAGATCAGGTACTAGACAGGGCTGCCCACTATCAGCAACAGTGAGTCTCCATTGCTACTGTCCCTTGGAGGCTAGAGCAGCAGTGGGGAGGCCCAGTGCTGACATTAGGGGCAGAGACCTGATCAGGCAACTCAGGAGAAAATATGCACTTCCAGTGGTCTGGAAGTGGGGCTGTATAGTGGCAGCCTTTCCACATTGTTCTCCTGAGGAATTCAGAGACACACTGAATAATTGCTTGAGAACCCACAGAATACAAACAGGATTTGTGTAGAAACACACAAGACCAAGGATTGCTGCTCAGCTTGACTCTAGCTGTTGTCAGAGAACTCAAATTTGGCCTCAGGCTTTAGACTCTTGAAGTATGAGAGTCTCTGCATAACCACTGTGCTGTCTATCCCTCACCCTGTTTTATCTATCAGATAGGTGTAAGTAATTAAGCTAAAAAAAATCTACTTTTCTTTAAAAAGCGTGCTGGCTTCCCATATCCTAAAGAAAAGATAAAAAACAAAATCAAATTTAACAGCCATCATGATTCACCTCAAGGATTGAGACAACGTTGAAACAACACTATCCATAACAGTGAACTCTTTTTTTAAAAAAGTATTTATTTTTCCCCTTTTGCCATCCTTTTTTTAATTGTTGTAGTTATTATTGTTGTTATTGATATCATAGTTGATGGATAGGACAGAAAGAAATGGAGATAGGAGAGGAAGACACGGGGAGAGAAAGACACCTGCAGACCTGCTTCACTGCCTAAGAAGTGACTCTCCTGCAGGTGGGGAGCTGAGGCCTCAAACTGGGATCCTTGAGCCGATCCTTGTGCTTTGTGCCATGTGTGCTTAACCCACTGTGCTACTGCCCAACTCCCATGAACTCTTTAAGTACCTTACTTAGACACAAGTCAATCCAGGCAAGTGCGATTAGTGAATAGTACTGACGGGGACCGCGTAACATCTAATCAATGGTTAAACCAAGAAAAAACATTGGAGAAATGAACCAGGACAAAAACCCAGATAAAACTCCCCCCAAAATAGAGGCACATAAAATAAAGACAAGATCCAAACACTAATTGAGGCAATAGTCACAAGAGTGAGGAAAGAGTTTGAAAGTAATATCATCACAAATAGGGAAACAGCAAATGAGACTCTGAAAGGAAACACTGTCTCGTAATTAAAGAGCTGAAAGTTGAAATAGCTGAGCTAAGAGCACAAGTAGCTAAACAAGCTAATACAGTATCAGAACAGGGTAACAAAATGGTTGAGCTACAGAAACAACAGAGGAGAGAGGGAATAAAATAAATGAGGCAGAAAACAAAATTAGCAAGATTGAGGATGAACAAGAGAAAACTAAGAAGTAAGAGATCTCAAAAAGAGATTAAGAGATACTGAAAACAACAACAGATACATATGGGATGACTTCAAAAGAAGTAATATATCATTATTGACTTGCCAGAGGAAGAAAGAGAGGGAGGGGAAGAAAGCATTCTTCAGGATATAATAGCTTAGAACTTCCCTAGTCTAGACACCATAAGACATAAAGAAAGGTTCAAGAAGCTCAGAAAATCCTAAACAGAATTAACCTAGACCTAAAGGCACCAAGACACATCAAATTTAGAATGAAAAGGAATGAGAATAAAGAAAGAATCCTTAAGTCTGCAAGAGAAAAGAGTCACCTTCAGAGGAAAACCCATAAAATTAGCAGCAGATTTCTCCACACAAAACACTTCAGGCCGGAAGAGAATGGCAAGATATCTATTGAGTGCTTAATGAGAAAGGCTTTAAACAAAGACTACTGTATCCTGCTAGACTGTCATTCAGACTAGATGGAGGCATCAAAACCTTCTCAGACAAGCAACAGTTGAAGGGATTAACTATCACCAAGTCTGCCCTGCAAGAAGTTCTAGAAGTTCTCTTATAGAGAATCATATTATCATGAACATTCCATATATCAGAATACCCTAAAATTTTAGAATAATGTCATGAAAATATCTTCATCCTATAATATTAATGAATGTGAATGGCCTGAATTCACCTATTATAAAACACAGAATAGGAAGATGCATCAGAAAACACAACCCAATGATATTTTGTCTGCAGGAGTCCCACCTAACTCAAGACACACACAGACTCAAAGTGAAAGGATGGAAAACTGTCATACAAGCCAATGGATCACAAAAAAGGGCATGAATAGATATTCTCAATATGACATGATAGACCTTAAATCAATAAAATTTAAAAAGATAGGGATAATGATCTGGGAGGTGGTGCAGTCGATTTAGCATTGGCTTTTCCACCATGAGGTCTCAAATTCAATCCCCAGTAGCACATGTAACAGAGTGATGTCTGGTTCTTTCTCTTTCTCCTCTTACTTTTCTCATGAATAAATAAATAAATCCTCAAAAATTAAAATATAAAAAAGATAGGGATGGACACTATTTAATGCTTAGAGATCAGTCAATCAAGAGGACTTAACAATTACTAACATCTATGCAACCAATGAGAGGCCATCTAAATACATCAAACACCTACTGAAATATATTACTAGCAACAAAGTAATAATAGGGGATTTCAACACCCCTTGGATGTTAGACCAAAACCATCAAATACTTAGAGGAAAATATTGTCAGAACTCTTTTCCATCTGAATTTTAAAGTTATGTTCAAAACAAATCCAATTTTTTTAAAAAAGTTGAACAATAAACACAAAGGAGGTAGTCCAGGAGGTGAAGCAGTGATAAAGCTTTGGACTCTCAAGCATAAGGTCCCAAGTTCAATTCCCGGCAGCACATGTGCCAGAGTGATGTCTGGTTCTTTCTCTCTCCTCCTGTCTTATAAATAAATAAAATATTTTAAAAATAAATAAATAAAGATAATAAAATAAAAACAACAAAAAGGAGAACTTGGACTAGGTCTGGTGTACTGCACCAAAGTAAAGGACTCTGGGGTAGGGGAGGAGGATTCAGGTCCTGAAACATGATGGCAGAGGAGGACCTACAGGGACGTGGGTTGAATTGTTATGTGGAAAACTAAAAATGTGAACAAGGGTAGATGGCATAATGGTTATGCAAAGAGACTCTTATTCCTGAGGCTCCAAAATCTCATATCATGGTGAATTCACTTTCTTTACCCCATCTTGGATGGAGCTTGAAGATACAATGTTAAGTGAGATAAATCAGAAACAAAAGGATGAAGATGAGATGATCTCACTCATAGACAGAAGGTGAAAAAGAAGATCAGAAGGGAAAGCTCTAAGCAGAACTTGAAGTGGAGTTGGTGTATTGTATCAAACTAAAAGACTCTGGGTCAGGGGTTGGGGAGGAGAGTACAGGTCCTGGAAAAGGATGACAGAGGACCTAGTAGGGGTTGTATTGTTATGTAGAAAACTGAGAAATGTTTCCATGTACAAACTATTGTGTTTACAGGCAACTGTAAAACATTAATCCCCCAATAAAGAAAAAAAATCTGGGGGGGGGCTTGGGTCCTGAAATATGATGGCAGAGGACCTAGTGGGGTTTGTATTGTTATGTAGAAATGTTATGCATATACAAACTATTGTATTTTACTGTTGACTGTAAAACATTAATCCCCCAATAGAGAAATTGTTAAAGTAAGGAAGAAAGAAAGAAAGAAAGAAAGACTCCCCACAACCTCTCCAGCATTTATTGCTGCTGTCATTTTTGATGTATGCCTTTCTCATGGGGGTGAGGTGTTATCTCAATGTTATCTTTATTTGCATTTCTCTGACAATCACTGACCTGGAGCAATTTTTCATGTGTTTGTTAGCCTTCTGGATCCCTTCTGTAGTAAATATTCTGCTCATATCCTCTACCCATTTTTGGATGGGGTCATTTGCTTTTTTGTTGCTAAGTTTGGTGAGCTCTTTGTATATTTTGGTTATTAGTCTCTTGTCTGATGTATGGCGTGTGAAGATCTCCCATTATGTGAGGGGTCTCTTTGTTTATGTGATGGTTTCTATGTCGTTAATACATTTTTAATAATGACTTGTTCTTTGAAATGTGGACTTTTCTAAAAGCTTAGACAAGGGAGAAAAGAAATAACCAGTGGTGTTACTTTATAAGACAGCTATATACAAATAATGTCAAAGGACATAAATTATGGTGATGCTGTGTATGATACAGCAAATCCTAACAATGGGATCTTCAAAGTTAACCCAGTCGCCAAATAATTTGATTATAGCAATAACTATCTATTGCCTTCTTAAACCCTCAGACAGCAGGAACCTCCCACTTCCTCTATAAAGTCCATATTTTCCCCAGTCCTGGAAACATCTAGGGTGGGGCTCACTTTCCTACATACTACTCTCAATTTATACTAAATGATACTGCATCTGCTGATCCCAACCTAATCAATGCATCACGTATCACCTCGGCATACTTCACCTCGGACTGTGTCCAGAGACGTCAGGCATGGAATGTCAACCCTTCAGCCTCATTACTCAGGTGAGACCATTCCTTCCTCATAGGATGCTCTAATCCCATTTTGGCTGGTTCACTTCCTAACAAAGCCCCAAAACCTAGATGTAGAGCAGGTCCCATGAGATAGGGCAGATGTACACATGTATCCACAAATTAGGGCAAAATATATATATCTGAAAGCAAAAATGCACAAGAGTCTGTAGTGAGTCAATATATACAGCAAGCAAGTAGAAAGACCTAAAAAACACACTATAAAGTTCTTAATGAAATAGTTTCTATTTAGACCTAGGTACCCTACTCACCTGCTTTTTACAACCAAAATTTCCCTCAATCACTTCAAAGCTAACCTTATCAAAGTAAGGACTACAGAAGCTGAATAAGGGCAAGACACTGGCATACTTTTTTTAAAATTTCTTTATTGGGGAATTAATGTTTTACATTAATAAATATAATAGTTTGTACATACATAACATTTCCCAGTTTTCCACATAACAATACAATCCCCACTGGGTCTTCTGTCATCCTTTTGGACCTGTATTCTCCCCCACCCCAGAGTCTTTTACTTTGGTGCAATATGCCAATTTTGTTCAGGTTCTACTTGTGGTCTCTCTTCTGATCTTTTTTTCAACTTCTGCCTGAGAGTGAGATCATCCCATATGCAACCTTCTGTTTCTGACTTATTTAACTTAACATGAATTTTTCAAGGGCTATCAAAGATCAGCTGAAAAAAGTGAAGTCACCATTTTTTAAAAATATCTATTCCCTTTTGTTGCCCTTAGTTGTCATTGGTGTCGTCATTGTTGAACAGAACAGAGAGAAATGGAGAGAGGAAGGGAAGACAGAGGGGGTGAGAGAAAGATAGACACCTGCAGACCTGCTTCACCACCTGTGAAGGGACCCTCCTGTAGGTGGGGCACCAGGGGCTCGAACCGGGATTCTTACGCCGGTCCTTGTGCTTTACACTACCTGTGCTTAGCCCACTGCACTACCACCTGGCTCCCAAAGTCACCATTTTTAATAGCTGAGTATTTCATTGTGTATATATAGCACAACTTGCTCAGCCACTCATCTGTTGTTGGACAGCTGTGTTGCTTCCAGGTTTTGGCTATTACAAATTTTGCTGCTAAGAACATGTGTGTACACAGATCTTTTGGGATGGGTGTGTTGGGTTCCTTAGGATATATCCCCAGGAGAGGAATTGCAGGATCATAGGGTAGATCCATTTCTAGCCTTCTGAGAGTTCTCCAGACTGTTCTCCACAGAGGTTGGATCAATTGACATTCCCACCAGCAGTGCAGGAGGGTTCCTTTGACTCCACAACCTCTCCAGCATTTGTTGCTGCTACCTTTTCTGTTGTGTGACATTCTCATTGGAGTGAAGTGGTATCTCATTGTCTTTATATGTATTTCTCTGACAATCAAAGACTTGGAGCAATTTTTCATGTTTTGCGTACTTTTGGATCTCTTCAGTGGTAAATATTCTGTCCATGTCTTATCCCCATTTTTGGATGGGGTTATATGTTTTCTTGTTGTTGAGTTTGGAAGCTCTTCATATATTTTGGTGATTAGCTTCTTGTGTGGTGTATGGCATGTAAAGATCTCCCATTCTGTGAGAGGTCTTTTGGTTTGGGTAGTGGTTTCTTTTGCTGTGAAGAAGCTTTTTAATTTGATGTAGTCCCATAGGTTTATACTTGCCTTAGTCTTCTTTCTAATTGGATTCATTTCATTGAAGATGTCTTTAAAATTTATACGGAAAAGAGTTCTGCCAATATTTCCCTCTAAGTATCTGAGCATTTCTGGTCTAACATTCAAGTCCTTGATCCGTGTGGAATTTACTTTTGTATTTGATGAAATATATTGTTTCAGTTTCATTCTTCTGCATGTTTCAACCCATTTTTCCCAACACCACTTGTTCAAGAGACTCCGCTTTCTGTATTTAATAGTCTGGGCACCCTTGTCAAAGATTAGATGTCCATAGGTATGGATGGGTGCTTACCTCTGGGCTATCAATTCTATTCCACTGGTCAATGTGTCAATTCATACTCCATTACAAAGCAGTTTTGATGACAATAATCCTATAATACAACTTGAGATCTAGGAGTGTGATGCCTCCAGTTCTGTTCTCTCTTCTCAAGATTGTTTTGGCAATTCTAGATCTATTCTGGTTCCAGATAAGCATTTGTAGCATTTGTTCTATTCTCCAAAAAAATGTGGTTAGGATCTTGATGGGGAATAACATTAAAATTTGTATATGGGTCTGAGTAGTATATTCATTTTGATGATGTTAATTCTTCTAACCCATGAACATGGGATGTCTTTCCACTTCTTTGTGTCTTTTTCTATTTTCTTGAGTAGTGACTCATAATTTTCAATATACAAGTATTTCACTTCTTGTCAGGCAGCCCCCCTGCTCCATCCTTCATTGCTGATACTATGGCCTATTTACGTAATCATTGTTTTGCCTGATATCTTCTTTCTACCTCAAGACCTGCCCTGCCTTCAGGGTATATTAATCCCGCAAGTGAAAACCATCACAACAGTTGCTAAGGACGCTTCCAACTTCCCAGCATGCCTTTTCCTCTCTCCACCCCCTTTCCTAGCCATCTCCATTCCTGATTTGCCACTTCCAGTTTTATCCCATAAAACCCACTTCTGTTCCTGGTTTTGCTCTCTTCTTTGCTGTCTTTTTTCTCCCTCGTCCCAACCTGGAGAAGGGCTGGCATGGAGAGCGGGAGGCGGCCATTGCGGTTTGGTGCCAAGTTGCTTAACCCGCTGTGCTCACACCTGACTTGGAGCTCCCGCATCAATAAAGAATTGTATTACCACGCTGCCATGAGTTCCTGGATCCTCTCTCCCGCCTGCAATGCTAGCCTCGCAACTTCTTTGGTTAGGTTTACTCCTAGATATTTTATTGCTTTTGTTGGTATATAGTAAAAGGAATTGACTTCTGAAATTCAGTTTCTTCTTAGTGTTTGCATAGAGGAATGCCACTGACTTTTGAATGTTAATTTTGTAGCCTGATACCATACTATATGGCCTGATGATTTCCAAAAGCTTCTTGCTGGATTCTTTAGGTTTTTCTATGTATACTATCATGTCATCTGCAAATAGGGAGAGTTTGACTTCTTCTCTTCCAATCTGTATGCCTTTAATTCCTTGCTCCTGCCTGATTGCTATGGCAAGAACTTCCAACACTATGTTGAATAGTAATGGTGATAGTGGGCATCCCTGTCTAGTACCTGATCTGAGTGGAAATGCTTCCAGTGTTTCACCATTGACTATGATGTTGGCTGTAGGTTTGCTATATATAGACTCCAATATATTCAGGAATTTGAAGGGATGTTGTATTTTGTCAAAGAACGCTTTCTCTGCATCTATTGATATGACAATGTGGTTTTTGGTCCTGCTTTTATTGATGGGGTGGATCACATTGATTGGTATACATATATTAAACCAACTTTGCATCTCTGGGATAAAGCCCACTTGGTCATGATGAACAATCTTTTTAATATACTGTTGTATCTGGTTGGCTAGAATTTTGTTGAATATTTTATCATCTATTTCATCAGAGTTATTGGTCTATAGTTGGTTTTTTTTTTTGGCTGTGTCCCTGTCTGCTTTTGGAATCAGAGTGATGTTGGCTTCATAGAAGCTGGCAGGGAGTATTCCAGTGTCTTCAATCTTCTGCAAGACTTTTAAAAGTAGAGCTATTAGTTCTTCTTTTAAGGTTTTGTAGAATTCATTTGTAAAACCATCTGGTCCAGGACTTTTATTTTTGGGGAGGTTTTTGATAACTTTTTCAATTTCATTAGCTGTGATGGGCCTGTTCACGTTACCTAGTGCCTCATTACATAATTTTGGAAGTTCATAGGTATCTAGAAAATCATCCATTTCTTCCAGGTTCTCTAGCTTGGTGGCATATAGTTGTTCATAGAAGCCTCACATGATATGCTGAATTTCTGTGGTGTCTGTTATGATATCTCCTCTTTCATTTAGTATCCGATTTATTTGGGTCTTCTCCCTTTTTATGTTTTGTGAGTCTGGCTAAAGGTTTGTTGATTTTGTACACTCTTTTGAAGAACCAACATTTACTTCTGTTGATCTTTTGTATGGTTTCCTTATTTCAATGTTATTTATTTCTGCCCTAACTATAGTTAATTTGTCCTTCTGGTTGCTTTAGGGTTCCTTTGTTGTTCTTCTTCTAGGTCTTTAAGATGTGCAACCAGGCTGTTTATTTGAGCTTTTTCTTGTTTCTTAATGTGTGCTTGTATGGCTATGAACTTAGCTGTATCCCAAATACAGCCTTAGCTGTATCCCAAATATTTTGATAGTTTGTGTCTTCATTTTCATTGAACTCTCAAAACATTTTGATTTCTTCCTTTATTTCCTCTTTGACCCAGTAGTTGTTAAGGAGTGTACTGTTGAGCTTCCATATTTTGGGTCTATTACCAATTTTTTGCTGATTTTTAAGTGTTAGTTTCATTCCACTGTGTTCTGAGAAGATGCTTGGGATGACTTCATTGCTCTTTAATTTGCTGATGTTGTTTTTGTGGCCTAACATATGGTTTATCCTTGTGAATGACCCATGTGTACTTGTGTAAAATGTGTATTCCAGTTTCTTGGGATGAATGACTCTGAAAATGTCTAATAGTTCTAGTTTATCTATCTCCTCATTTAGCTCCATCATGTCTTTATTGATTTTTCACCTGAATGATCTGTCAAACTGAGAGAGTGGAGTGTTGACTGTGTTGCTGTAGCTCTTTCAGTAGATGTTTGATGTGTTTAGGTGGCTTCTCATTGGGTGCATAGATGTTAATAATTGTTAAGTCCTCTTGATTGACTGATCCTCTGAGCATTAAGTAATGTCAATCCCTGTCTTTTATAATTTTATTTATTTTAAAGTTTATCATGTCAGATATGAGAGTAGCTATTCCTTATTCCTGCCCTTTTTTATTTATTTTATTTTTTTATATTTACTTATTTTCTCTTTTGTTGCCCTTGTTTTTTTATTGTTGTAGTTATTCTTGCTGTTGTTGTTTTCATCATTGTTGGATAGGACAGAGAGAAATGGAGAGAGGAGTGGAAGACAGAGAGAGGGAAAGAAAGATAGACAGCTACAGACCTGTTTCACCACTTGTGAAGTGACTCCCCTGCATGAGCCGTGGGGAGTCACTTTACAAGCAACCTGGGAGCCATGGGCTCAACCCGGGATGCTTATGCCGCTCCTTGTTCTTCGTGCCATGTGCACTTAACCCGCTGCGCTACTGCCCCACTCCCATTCCTGCCCTTTTTTGTGTGCCATTGGCTTGTATGATTGTTTTCCATCATTTCACTTTGAGTCTCTATTTGTCTTGTTGAGTTAGGTGGGTTTCCTGTAGATGGCATATTGTTGGGTTGTGTTCTGATTCATCTTCCTACTCTGTACCTTTTAATAGGTGAATTCAGGCCATTGACATTTATTGATGTCATATATTGAGGATATTTTAACACCATTCTTGTAGATTTTTAGAGTGTTCTGATATATGGCATATTTACGGTGGCCTGACTGTTTTTAGGAGACCTTTCAGAACTTCTTTCAGGGCAGGCTTGGTGATAGTTGATTCTTTCCACTGTTGCTTGTCTAAGAAGGTTTTTATGCCTCCATCTAGTCTGAATGACAGTCTATCAGGATACAGTAGTCTTGGCTGAAAGCCTTTCTTACTGAGCACTCGATAAATATCTTGCCATTCTCTTCTGGCCTGTAGGGTTTGTGTGGAGATGTCTGCTGCTAATCTTTTGGGTTTGCCTCTGTAGGTGACTCTGTTTTTTCTCTTGCAGCCTTCAGGATCCTTTATTTACCTTTACTCCTTTCTATTCTAAATATGATGTGTCTTGGTGTCTTTAGGTCTAGGTTAATTCTTTGAGGGATCCTCTGTGCATCTTGAACCATTATGTCTTTGATGTTGTCTATACTAGAGAAGTTCTCAGCTATTATGTCCTGAAGAATGCTTTCTTCCCCCCTCTCTCTTTCTTCCTCTGGTAAGCCAATAATGGGTATATTATTTCTTTTGAAGTCATCCCATAGGTCTCTGTTACTGCTTTCAGCATCTCTTTATCTCTTTGTGATATCTATTACTCTTTTTTAGTTGTCTCTAATTCACCCTCGATCTTGCTAATTCTGTCTTCAGCCTCATTCATTTTATTCTCTCTCCCCTCGACTGTTCTCTGGAGTTCATCTATTTTGTTACCCTGTTCTCATACTGTTTTAGCTTGTTCAGCTGTTTGTGTTCTTAGCTCAGCTATTTCAGCTTTCAATTCTCTAATAACCTTGAGGTAATTCGTGTTTTCTTCCAGAGTCTCATTTGTTGTTTCTGCATTTCTGCTGACAATTCTTTCAAACTTTTTATTCACTCCTGTGATTATTTCCTTAACTAGTGTTTTGATATTGATCTCATTATTTTGTGCTTCAACCTTTGAGGGGCTTTTAGCTGAACTCTTTTCCTAGTTCATTTCTCCAATATTTCTTCTTTTTGGCTTAAGCATTTTACATAGTATGTTATAAGGTCCCTCTCTCAGTACTTTTCAAGTTACTGATCACTCTTCCCTGGATTGACTTGTGTCTAAGTAAGATACTTAAAGGGTTCACAGTTGTGGAAATTGACAGTTGTCTCAATATTATTTTAATTTCTGACTTGGAGCACAGTGGCTTAAAGGCTTCTTTTGTTCTTTTTCTTCCCTGTAGGCTATGGGAGCCTGAGGGCTTTTAATCTATAAGTAGGATTCTTAGCTTAATCACTGACTCCTGACCTAGCGATAAAGCCGGGTGGGGCAAAGATAATCCAGTGGTTATGCAAAGAGACTCTCACATCCTCACTGCTAGGCCACAGAGATATAGATCTTCTCCTGAGTTTCCTCCTTAGTTCTCTGTCCCCTGATGTCAGCACAGGGTCTCCCTGCTGCTGCTCCAGAGTCTTTGGGCAGTAGCAATGGAGACTCACAGTTGCATTTGGTGAATCTTAGGGGAATCCTCTCCTCCCTTCAGCCATCTTTTTCTTGGTGAAACAGACTGCAGGTGGTGTCTCAACTGGTAAACTGCCGGACTGTTACCAGCCACTTAATCTCTCTCTAGGATTCCCCTCTGTCCATAAGTGTTTGCACTCACTGGTGATTTGGTGGGTTTCCTGAGTTGTTCTACTCCTGTCTTGTTGTGGTCCCAGGGCTGCTTGTTCCAGTTGTGTTGGTATGCTTCTAGTTCTGCTTCTGGGATCCCTTCTGTTACATTGCTTGACATTGTGGTCTATTTACATGATCATTCTGTTACATTGGTTTGGTCTCACTCCCCTCGCCTCCGGGAGATTTTGGTTTAGTCTTTGCCTTTTCAGGCTTCTTGCTTCTCCCCGCCCCCTACCATATGTTCCTGACGCTGTGGCCAGAGGAGAGAGATGGAGGAGCACATTGTGTGGTGATTAGGTTGTTGGACTGCTTGCCCGCTCGTGAATAAAGATTAAACTGCATTCTCAGCTCAGACATGTGTCCCTGGTCGTCTGTTACCCACCCATGAAGCCAGCCTGGAGAAAACAACACAGTTGTGTCTAATGTGGTAAAGAGACCACTAGAATGAATTGATGCTCCTTCTGAGCTGTTTTCAGCAGATACTGCCAGGTCACTGGAAATTGCTTTTCCATCTCAGCCCTTCAGAGTTGTAATATATTTCAAAGGCAAAATCCTTCAGGGAGACATTATGACTATTTACAGTCTCCAAACTTTATGCTTCAGAGAGTCTGACATACTTTAATGATGACTCTTTAGTCACTATCAAGCCGCCTCATCAGCTGGGGCCCTAGTCAGGGAGTCTTGAGATCCCAAACAGACAAGATGGACCTAGACCTCAAATAAATCCCTCTCTTCATTGTTACTGGTCATCTCTATCAGGAACAACACAATAGACCCCTTTGTGGGCCCACATAGAACCTTGCCCTCAATGTGGATCAACATCAGTAGAGAATATTCCATTTTCCAAAGGGATTCTGGACAACATACACTAGGTTACACCTGAGGAAGTTGGGTCCTGAAATTGGGGCAGCTTGGAACATTCCTATTCATGACCACAGAATGTAAGCTCAGACCTACAGGGATGCAGAGATTACATAGGCTCCTAAGATGAATATAGGTCCCAGATCAAATTGATGGGGTCTATAGTCAACAATATTTATACACCTTTCCCATATTTGGGAGCTATTGTCTTCCCTGATCCAGCTTTCTAACCCTTTTTCCTGCCATGACATCATCTCCCCAGACAATAACTTGGGTCCACCTGCATTTCAGATGTCAGGCTCAGGAAAAAGCTAGTATAGTCATGGGCCCTTTGGAGTGTAACTAAAATAAGCCTACTAGCAGTCTTCAAAATGGAGACCCCAAATCTTTATCTGTAATAGTCCAACCTTTAGATTCATGATTAGTCAACAGTTTGGTTTTATGTGTTAACTCTTTTTCATCCACCAGGTTCCAGATGCTAACATGATGTCAGCCAGACTTCCCTGGACAGATGACCTCACCAATTTGTCCTGGAGCCCTGCTTCCCCAGAGCCCTGACCCACTAGGGAAAGAGAGACAGTCTGGGAGTGTGGATCAACCTGCCAAGGCCCATGTTCATCGGGGGGGGCAATTGCAGAAGGCAGACCGTCCGCTTTCTGCACCCCATAATGATCCTACTCCCAGAGGGATAAAGAACAAGAAAGCTTCTAATGGAGGGGATAGGATATGGAACTCTGGTAGTGGGAGTTGTATGGAGCTGTACCTCTCTTATCCCTGGTTTTGTCAGTGTTTCCTTTTTATAAATAAAAATTTTTTAAATTAATATTCCATTTTATTCTGGCTTGCATTGCTTTTATTGTAGTTGTCAATCATGTAAGTCATTCTAGTTATGGTCCTTATTAATATGTATTTTGAGAGTCCTTTTACTTTTGTTTTGATCTTTTAAACAGATAATAGAAAAGCAGAATAACAAACTTGTTTATTTACTCATTCCTCTACAAGTCATTGTACTATATTAATAATAGGCTTTTAGGAAAACAAGTCAAGGAAAACACTTTTTAAAAAATGCTAATAGTTAATTTACAATGTATTATTTATCTATTGTTATTTGAAATCATCTTCAAATTGAATATAATAAAGTTAAGCAAGAAGAAATCTACTTTGGTCATATTTCAAAAGCTATAAGGAATGTCCTTGTTTGTTATTTTTTATTGTTTATTTAGCTACAAAATGTATTAGGGGATTTTGTTGTGTGGTAGAAAGTTCTGAAGGCTAGATTTTGTTGATTGCATATTCTTGGTATGACTTAAAATGTTCCTTTCTCCTCATATATTCTGTGCAATGATGATTTCTGAAATGCAGATTTAATATTTTAACAATACCACATTAAAGTAGTGTTCTGTTCTTTCATTAGGAGGTATGTAATATCTGTTTAATTTATAATCATAGTAATTTAATTGATAATCATAAACTCTATTGCAAATGAGTGATATTCAATACTATTTATTATTTCCTTTTTTATTATCTAGAATACTTCACTAAGAAATAATTTCCTCTAATCTACTATGTAGCTACTCATTATAAGAGTGTGTGTAGGAAAAAGCAGAATAAGTACCTGTAAATACGTAAATAAACTTTCCTTTATTTACCAGTTTTCTAAATGATGAATTAGTTTACTACTATCTTCTAACAGTGATCTATGAGGAATGCTTTTTTGAAAACTGTATGTGTATGATTAAAAACTTGTAAACTTATTTGTGTTGGGGGGATTGTTTTTGACTCAGAGCATTGCTTAGTGCTCGCAGTTTATCAGGCTAGAGGTCAAACACAGGGCCTCTCACTTGCAAGTCCTGTGTACTACAGCTCTTCTGTTTTCCTGCCCCTGAATTGTGGATTTAAATATATTTGATGTGTTTCAATCTATTGTGGTTTTATTTATTCTCAAATTACCCCAACTTTTTTTGCCCCATTTCTTAACTTTCTAATCTTCCTTAGGTCTCACTAACATTTAGTTTCTTCAAGTACTTTGAATGTTTATTAAACCCAGATATTTCTCTGAAGGATACTTATTCTGTGTCTTTGTTTCTTAAATATATATTTGGTAGGTCTAGGAGGTAACATAGTGGATAAAGCATGAGGTCCCAAGATAAATCTCTAGTATCACATGTGCCACAGAGATACTCTGATTCTTTCTGTCTTTTTTCATCTCCATTGATAAATAAATGTTTTTTAAATATTTGATGCTTTGGACATCAAATTATAATGTCACCTTATAAAACTTTTTTCTTTCAAATCATTTAACAGTGTTATATATAGTATCATTTACTTGCTTGATATATTCTCTTCTTTATTGGAAGGAATATTCTCAAAAGAAAGTGACAAATGAAACAATCTTAAGTAAGGCAGCACAAATTTAAGTATTTAATTAAAATCAGATCTAGAAGTATGGTTCTTATATTTTTAATTGGCATCTAAGAATTCTTTAATTCTATTAGCTAAGAATTCTTTAATTCTATTAACCAAGAATTCTTTAATTTTATTAATGTCCCTCTTCACAACTGTTAGACTTGGTAACTCTACTATATAGTCCTTTTTTTTAAGTGACTTAAAAAACTGTAAGATAATAGGGGTATAATTCCATACAGTTTCCCACCTCCAGATTTCTATGTACTATCCCCTCCACTGGAAACTGCTGTAGTTCTCCCAAGTTCACCAATATGGGCTGATTCTACAACTATCTTTATCTATATCAATGTTGTATCTATATCTAATCTATATCTATATCTTCTATCTATCCATATCTAGATATATTCCCCCATTTGTTCAATGTTCCTGCCTTCAATTCCTTTCTAGTTTACTCCTATAACTATTACTACTTCCAAGTGTCTTTCCTTTCTTTTACTCTTCTCTCTCAGATAAAAGAAATAGTGCCCAGGTTTCAGAAGTTACCATGATGCCAACCAGACTTACCTGGACAGACTACTCCACCAATGTGTCCTGGAGCTCCGCTTCCCCAGAGTACTGCCCCACTAGGGAAAGAGAGAGACAGGCTGGGTGTATGGATCAACCTATCAATGTCCATGTTCAGCCAGGAATCAATTATAGAAGCCAGAGCTTCCACCCTCTACACTCCATAATGACCCTGGGTCCATACTCTCAGAGGGTTAAAGAATAGGAAAGCTAACAGGGGAGGGGATGGGATACATAGCTCAAGTGGTGGCAATTGTACCCCTCTTATACTATGGTCTTGTCAATGTTTCCATTTTATAAATAAATAATTTTTTTAAAAAAGAAAGAGTTCTTGGCTTTCTCTGGTGTTTTCCAGATTTGCTTCTATTGCATTGATGGCATTGTGGGGAAATTGTGCAGATGTGGTTGAGTTTGGCAGGGACCACAAACCACCCTATTTCCATGCTAGTATTATTATCTACATACCAATCTTCTGCTTTGTTTTATATATGACTAAAGGTCTCCTTCCTAAAGTCCCCACAGGGTATTGCTAATTCCCAGCCAACTGAATCCCTGGCAACAGTTGCTAGGGAAGCCACTACCATTTCTGGCCCCTAGCACTTATGGTATTATAAAAGCCACTTCCATTTCTGGTTTCTCACTCTTCCATCCCGCCCTAGAGGAGGTCAGGCGTGCAGACCTGGAGGCAGAAGCCAGCCATTGCGGCTGGCTCCACGTGGCTTAACCCGCTGCACTCAAGCCAGACTCTGGGGCATCCACATAAATAAAGATTTGTATTGCTACCACCACGAGCTCCATTACTGGATCATCTCTCCCACCCGTGACGCTAGCCCGACATGGCATAAAAGACAGGTTTCTTCCCCCACACCTATGGATAGCTCATCTTTGATAAGGGGGCCCAAAGTATTAAATGGAGAGAGTAAGCTCTCTTTAATAAATAGTGCTGGGAAAACTGGGTTGAAACATGCAGAAGAATGAAACTGAACCACTTTATCTCACCAGCAACAAAAATCAACTCCAAATGAACCATGGACCTGGATGTTAGACCAGAAACTATAAAACACTTAGAGAAAAACATTGGTGGAACACTTTCCCACCTAAACCTCAAGGACATCCTTGATGATATAAACCCAATTGCAAGGAAGACTAAAGCAGAAACAAATCAATGGGACTACATCAAATTGAAAAGCTTCTGCACAAAGAAACTCACCCAAACAAGGAGACTCCTCACAGAATTGGAAAAGATATTCACATGCCATATATCAGACAAAGGACTAATAGCCAAAATATATAAAGAGCTCAGCAAACTTAGCACCAAAAAAGCAAATGACCCCATCCAAAAATGGGCAGAGAATATGAACAGAACATGCACTACAGAAGAGATCCAAAAGGCTAACAAAAACATGAAAAATTGCTCCAGGTCACTGATTATCAGAGAAATGCAAAGAAAGAAAACATTGAGATACCACCTCACGCCCATGAGAATGGCATACATCAAAAAGCACAGCAGCAACAAATGCTGTATAGGAACCCTTCTGCACTGCTGGTGGGAATGTAAATTGGTCCAA
This sequence comes from Erinaceus europaeus, assembly GCF_950295315.1. NCBI lineage: Eukaryota > Metazoa > Chordata > Mammalia > Eulipotyphla > Erinaceidae > Erinaceus > Erinaceus europaeus. The sequence continues at coordinate 31,909,938 of NC_080167.1, forward strand.
TCTCTGTGGAGAGTATTCTGGAGAACTCTCATAAGGCTAGACATGGACCTTCCATATGACCCAGTAATTCCTCTCCTGGAGATATACCCCAAGGACTCCATAACACCCAACCAAAATATATGTGTACACCTATGTTCATAGCAGCACAATTCATAACTAAAACCGGGAAGCAACCCAGGTGCCCAACAACAGATGAGAAAGTGGTGGTATATATACACAATGGAATACTATGCAGCTATTAAGAACAATGAACCCACCTTCTCTGACCCATCTTGGATGGAGCTAGAAGGAATTACGTTAATTGAGCTAAGTCAGAAAGATGAAGATGAGTATGGGATGATCCCACTAATCAACAGAAGTAGGGATGCATTGGATCGACCTTCTCGTGGTGCATCCCGTGAGTACCCATTCATTGGGGCCAGAGATGACCCAAACTGCCCCTGCGGCTACAGACAGACTATGACCCACATAGTCAATGACTGCCACCTCTCCAGATTCAAAGGAGGTCTCGAAACTTTACATCAGGCTCAACCTGACGCTGTTGACTGGCTACGGAAGAAGGGCAAACGCTAGAAGAAGAAGGGGAAACTGACGATCCTTCCTAGCCGACTGAATCCACATGGATCCCAATCACTTTCAAAGCCAGCAACAAGCAGCTCCTGACAGCTTTCAACCTAACCTGTTGACTGGCTACGGAAGAAGGGCAAACGCTAGAAGAAGAAGAAGAAGAACAGAAGTTGAGAAAAGGGGGTTCCAGGAAGATGGTGGACTGAGAAGCTGCTAGCAGCGTGAGCTCTGATCACATCTTCTGGAAACGGTAGGATTTTCTGCCTTTAGCAGGCCAGTCAATAAGGGGTCCTAGTGGTGACACCAAGGAGGTGACTATAATTTAATTTGGGTTAAGAATTAGAGTAAAGGTGGCACGGACTAGCGGGCAGGCTGCTCCAGACTTCCCAGGCGGCGGCGGGCAAGGCGGGTGCGCTGGGCATTGTCCTCCGCCCAGGAAGGCGGATCCTCCACCAGTCGCAGAGTGCTGCTGGGCGGCCGGCAGAGGACCCAGAGGGAGCACTATAGCTCGGGGGCTTTCTCTTCGGAGTCTCCAAAGACCACAGCGAACCTGAGGGCGGATCCAAAGACTTCTTGAGTATAGCTCTCATTGGATCAAAGGACTTGGAGCTAGTTTTCATTTTCGAGAAATCCTTTAAAAAAGTCTGGAGGGGGGGGTTTCCCAGAAGATGGCGGACTGAGAAGCTGCTAGCCGCTGAGCTCCGAACACAACTCCTGGAAACAGTAGGATTTTCTGCCTTTAGCAGGCCAGCCAATAAGAAGTCCTAGTGGTGACACCAAGGAGGTAACTATAACTTAATTTGGGTTAAGAATTAGAGTAGGGGAAAAAAATTCTTTTTTCTTCCTTTTAATTTTCAAGCATACCTCATCCCCCCCCCCATAAGCAATCCCTGGGGACCAGCTCCTAGCAGGATACCCCACACCACCAAACAGGGTGCTTTTTTGAATTCACGGATACACATTTGGGAATTTCCTTGCACTGCTCTTTAATTACAACTCTTTTTCTTATCTTCTCCCTTTTCTCTCTCTTGTCTCTCTCTCTTTTTTTTTAATCTTGTCATACACTTCTTCCTTCTTTTTTGCCTTTCTGAATTTGTGAATTATTTTGGGGAAGAAATCTGACTCAGAGTGGACTCTCTATGTGTGTATCTCTGCTCTACTTCCCTTTCCCCTCTTGTTACCCCTAGAATATACAGTGGATAGTAGCTTTGCATAGCTGTCTATTCTTGCTATCCTCTCTTTCTTTTCTCTTTCTTCACTGGGATTTGGTTACTATTTTTTCACGGACTGGAGACATTGTTTGGCTAACTGGTAATGATTAAACTACTTCAATACTTACTTCAGTTGCTACTGTAATTCCGGAGGTTGGTGAGTGCAATTGTCATAAAGGTATTTAGTACAGTGTTACTTGTACTCAAGACACAACAACTGAAGAACAACAGAGAAAAAAAAAAAAGAAACACATAAATTAAAAAAAAGGGTAGATCAAAAACAAATAAAACTGCTACTCCAATGAATGAAGACAAGAGCACAGAAGAAACTACAAATCAGCCAGAAGTAAGCATAGATAAGAAAAGTATGCAAGCAATAATAAACTTATTAATCAGAGAAATAAAAACAACATTGGAGGAAAGGAATGGCAGTATTAGGGAAACAACAGTTGAGACCCCCAAGGAAAATACTGATTATCTTGAGGCAATTAGAGAACTGAAAGCTGAAATAGCTGTAATGAAGAAAGAAGCTGAGGCAATGGAGAGCAGACTAACAGAAGCAGAAAACAAAATTAGTCAGACAGAGGATGAGGTAGAGAAAACTAAGAAAGAGGTGAAAGAGCTTAAAAAGAGATTGAGAGACACTAAAAACAACAACAGAGACATATGGGATGATCTCAAAAGAAGTAACATTCGTATAATTGGCCTGCCAGAGGAAGAAAGAGAGGAAGGGGAAGCAAACATTCTAGAGGAAATAATAGAAGAAAACTTCCCAGACCTGAATAACAGAAAGGATATCAAGATTCAGGAGGCCCAGAGAGTACCAAACAGAATCAACCCAGACCTGAAGACACCAAGACACATCATAGTCACAATAAGAAGAAGTAAGGATAAAGAAAGGATCCTAAAGGCTGCAAGAGAGAAACAAAAAGTCACATACAAGGGAAAACCCATAAGATTATCTGCAGACGTCTCCACTCAAACTCTAAAAGCCAGAAGGGAGTGGCAAGATATCTATCGAGCCCTGAATGAAAAAGGGTTTCAACCAAGGATAATATATCCTGCTAGACTTTCATTCAAACAAGATGGAGGGATCAAAACCTTCTTAGATAAACAACAGTTAAAGGAGGCAACCATCACCAAACCGGCCCTGAAAGAGGTTCTAAAAGACCTCTTATAAACAAGAACATCACTATAATACTTGCAATATATCAGAGCAAACCATTTTTATTTAGAACAATGGCACTACAATACATTAAATCCATAATATCAATAAATGTCAATGTCTTAAACTCACCCATCAAAAGGCACAGGGTGGGGGGATGGATCAGAAAACATAACCCAACCATATGCTGCTTGCAAGAATCCCATCTGTCACAACAAGATAAACACAGACTTAAAGTGAAAGGATGGAAAACTATCATACAGGCTAACGGACCACAAAAAAGGGCAGGAACAGGCATTCTCATCTCAGACACGATAGATTTTAAATTAAATAAAGTAATAAAAGATAGGCAAGGACATTCATAATGATTAGAGGATCAATCAGCCAAGAAGACTTAACAATTATTAACATCTATGCACCCAACGAGGGAACATCTAAACACATTAAGCACCTACTGAAAGAATTTCAAAAATACATCAATAGTAATACAATAATAGTGGGAGGCTTCAATACCCCACTCTCACACTTAGACAGATCAACAAAGCAGAGAACCAATAAAGATACAAGAGAATTGAATGAAGAGATCGACAGACTAGACCTCTTGGACATTTTCAGACTCCTCCACCCCAAAAAACTGGAATACACCTTCTTTTCAAGTCCACATAACACATACTCAAGGATAGACCACATGTTAGGCCACAAAGACAGCATCAATAAATTCAAGAGCATTGAAATCATACCAAGTATCTTCTCAGACCACAGTGGAGTAAAACTAACATTTAACAACAAACGGAAAATTATTAAAAGACACAGAATTTGGAAACTAAACAACATACTCCTTAAGAACCACTGGGTCAGAGACTCACTCAAGCAGGAAATTCAAATGTTCCTGGAAACAAATGAAAATGAAGACACAACCTATCAAAATATTTGGGACACAGCTAAAGCAGTACTGAGAGGGAAACTTATAGCCATACAATCACATATTAAACACCAAGAAAAAGCTCAAATGAACGACCTTACTGCACACCTCAAGGACGTAGAGGAAGAGGAACAAAGGAACCCTAAAGCAACCAGAAGGACAGAAATCACTAAAGTTAGAGCAGAAATAAACAACATCGAAAATAAAAGAACCATACAAAAGATCAATGAAGCCAAATATTGGTTCTTTGAAATAATAAACAAAATTGACAAACCACTAGACAGACTCACCAAACAAAATAGAGAGAAGACTCAAATTAATAGAATTGTAAACGATGCAGGAGATATCACAACTGACACCACAGAAATCCAGAGAATCCTGCAAAACTTCTATAAAGAACTATATGCCACCAAGCTAGAGAATCTGGAAGAAATGGAACAATTCCTAGAAACCTATGCACTTCCAAAACTGAAACAAGAAGAACTACAAAATCTAAATGCACCAATCACAGACAAAGAAATTGAAACCGTTATTAAGAATCTCCCCAACAACAAAAGTCCTGGACCAGATGACTTCACAAACGAATTCTACAAAAACTTTCAGGAAACAGTTAATACCCATACTTCTTAAGCTATTCCATAAAATTGAAGAAACAGGAATACTGCCTTCCACCTTTTATGAAGCCAACATCACCCTGATTCCAAAAGCTGATAGGGACAGAACAAAAAAGGAAAACTACAGACCAATATCTCTGATGAACATAGATGCCAAAATATTAAACAAATCTTGGCCAACCGGATACAGCAACACATCAAAAAGATTGTTCATCATGACCAAGTGGGATTCATCCCAGGAATGCAAGGCTGGTTCAACATCGGTAAGTCAATCAATGTCATTCACCAAATCAATAAAAGCAAAGCAAAAAACCACATGATTATCTCAATAGATGCAGAGAAAGCCTTTGACAAAATCCAACACCGTTCATGTTCAAAACTCTACAAAAAATGGGAATAGATGGGAAATTCCTCAAGATAGTGGAGTCTATATATAGCAAACCTACAGCCAACATCATACTCAATGGACAGAAGCTGAAAGCATTCCTCCTTAGATCGGGGACTAGACAGGGATGTCCACTGTCACTGTTACTCTTCAACATAGTATTGGAAGTTCTTGCCATAGCAATCAGGCAAGAGAAAGAAATCAAAGGAATACAGATTGGAAGGGAAGAAGTCAAGCTCTCACTATTTGCAGATGATATGATAGTATACATAGAAAGACCTAAAGAATCCAGCAAAAAACTACTGGAAGTTATTAGGCAATATAGCAAGGCTACAAAATCAATGTAAAAAAATCAGTGACATTTCTTTATGCAAACACTAAATCTGAAGAAGAAGACATCTAGAAATCACTCCCATTTACTGTTTCAGCAAAATCAATCAAATACCTAGGAATAAAGTTGACCAAAGAAGTGAAAGACTTGTATGCTGAAAACTATGAGTCGCTACTCAAGGAAATAGAAACTGATACCAAGAAATGGAAAGATATCCCATGCTCATGGATTGGAAGAATAAATATCATCAAAATGAATATTCTCCCCAGAGCCATATACAAATTTAATGCAATTCCCATCAAAGTTCCACCAAGCTTCTTTAAGAGAATAGAACAAACACTACAATCATTTATCTGGAACATGAAAACACCTAGAATTGCCAAAACCATCTTAAGTAAAAGAAACAGAAATGGAGGCATCATACTCCCAGACCTTAAACTATATTATAAAGCCATCATCATCAAAAGAGCATGGTACTGGAACAAAAATAGGCACACAGACCAGTGGAACAGAATTGAAAGCCCAGAAGTAAATCCCAACACCTATGGGCATCTAATCTTTGATAAGGGGGCCCAAAGGATTAAAAGGAAAAAGGAGGCTCTCTTCAATAAATGGTGCTGGGAAAACTGGGTTGAAACATGCAGAAGAATGAAATTGAACCACTTTATCTCACCAGAAACAAAAATCAACACCACATGGATCAAAGACCTAGATGTCAGACCAGAAACAATCAAATACTTAGAGGAAAACATTGGTAAGACACTTTCCCACATATACCTCAAGGACATCTTTGATGAATCAAACCCAATTGCAAGGAAGACTAAAGCAGAAACAAACCAATGGGACTACATCAAATTGAAAAGCTTCTGCACATCCAAAGAAACTATTAAACAAACAAAGAGACCCTTCACAGAATGGGAGAAGATCTTCACATGCCAGACATCAGACAAGAAACTAATCACCAAAATATATAAAGAGCTCAGCAAACTTAGCACCAAAAAAGCAAATGACCCCATCCAAAAATGGGCAGAGGATATGAACAAAACATTCACCTCAGAGGAGATCCAAAAGGCTAACACACATATGAAAAACTGCTCTAGGTCACTGATTGTCAGAAATGCAAATTAAGACAACACTAAGATACCACCTCACTCCTGTAAGAATGGCATACATCAAAAAGGACAGCAGCAACAAATTCTGGAGAGGTTGTGGGGACAGAGGAACCCTTTTACATTGCTTGTGGGAATGTAAATTGGTACAGCCTCTGTGGAGAGCAGTCTGGAAAACTCTCAGAAGGCTAGACATGGACTTTCCATATGACCCAGTAATTCCTCTCCTGGGGTTATACCCCAAGAACTCAATAACACCCAACCAAAAAGAGGTGTGTACTCCTATGTTCATAGCGGCACAATTCATAATAGCTAAAACCTGGAAGCAACCCAGGTGCCCAACAACAGATGAGTGGCTGAGAAAGCTGTGGTATATATACACAATGGAATACTATGCAGCTCTCAAGAACAATGAACCCACCTTCTCTGACCCATCTTGGACAGAGCTAGAAGGAATTATGTTAAGTGAGCTAAGTCAGAAAGATAAAGATGAGTATGGGATGATCCCACTCATCAACAGAAGTTGAGTAAGAAGATCTGAAAGGGAAACTAAAAGCAGGACCTGATCAAATTGTAAGTAGGGCACCAAAGTAAAAACCCAGTGGTGAGGGGTAGACATGCAGCTTCCTGGGCCAGTGGGGGGTGGTAGTGGGTGGGAGGGATGGGTCACAGTCTTTTGGTGGTGGGAATGGTGTTTATATACACTCTTAGCAAAATGTAGACATATAAATCAGTAGTTAATTAATATGAGAGGGGGAAAATCAATTGTATGTCTCAAAGTTTCTCAAAACACAAACTGAACCTTTTTAATATATAGGCTGTGTATTTGATATGTGGACTCTCTCAAAAGCCTAGATCAAGTAGATTAGAAGCTCCAATAGCACAGCTATATACAAGATACTGGATACTGTACAGCAAACCATAACAAAAGGACTTTACAAAGTTAACACAATTACCAAATAATGTGATGATAACATTAACTATCGATTGTCTTTTTGAACCCTAAGACAGCAGGAACGTCACATCTCCACTATAGAGCCCCTACTTCCCCCAGTCCTGGAACCCTTGGATAGGGCCCACTTTCCCATATGCGTCTCCCAATCCAAACCAAATAATATTGCATCCGCCGATCACAACCTAACCAACACAACGATTGCCACCTCAACATGCTTCACCTCAGACTTTGTCCAGAGACTTCATGTGTGGAATGACAACCCTTCAGATTCATTACTCGGGTGAGACCTTTCCTTTTATAGTACACTCTAATTTCATCTCAGGTGGTTCACTTTCTAACAAAGTCCCATAACCTAGATATACACCAGTTTTTGTAAGAGAGAGCTTATGTTCACATGTATCCATAAACTACTGCAAAATATATACCTGAAAGCAGAAGTACACTAGAGTTTCCAGTGAGTACCTCCTTAACACTTCCTCTCCACTATTCCAAGCTTGGGATCCATGATTGCTCAACAATTTGTTTGGCTTCGTATGTTAAGTCTCTTTTCAATCACCAGGTTCCAGATGCCACCAGGATGCTGGCCAGGCTTCCCTGGATTGAAGACCCCACCAATATGTCCTGGAGCTCAGCTTCCCCAGAGACACACCTTACTAGGGAAAGAGAGAGGCAGACTGGGAGTATGGATCGACCAGTCAACGCCCATGTTCATCGGGGAAGCAATTACAGAAGCCAGACCTTCTACCTTCTGCAACCCTCAACGACCCTGGGTCCATGCTCCCAGAGGGCTAGAGAATGGGAAAGCTATCATGGGAGGGGGTGGGTTATGGAGATTGGGTGGTGGAAATTGTGTGGAGTTGCACCCCTCCTACTTTATGTTTTTGTTCATTGATCCTTTCTTAAATAAAAAATTTAAAAAAATAAAAATTAAAAAAATAATAATAATAAAAATTTTTTTAAAAGTTGAGAAAGCATAACAGAAAGGGAAACTAAAAGCAGGGTTTGAGTGAATCTGAAGTAGGGCACCAAAGTAAAAACCCTGGGGTGAGGATGAGGGTGGATGTTCAGCTTCCCAGGGGGGTGGTGTAGGGGATGGGATGGAAAACAGTCTTTTGGTTGTGGGAATGGTGTTTATGTGTACTCCTATTAATTAGTAGTCATATAAATCACTAATTAATATGAAAGGGGAAAATTGTATGTCTCAAACTTTTTGAGGAACAGACTGAGTCTTTTTTATTTATTTTTTTATTTAAGAAAGGAGACATTAACAAAATCATAGGATGGGGCATGTAGAACTCCACACAATTCCTGCCACCCAAACTCCCTATCCCATCCCCTCCCCAATAGCTTTCCCATTCTCTATCCCTCTGGGAGCATGGACCCAGGGTCATTGTGGGTTGCAAAAGGTGGGAGATCTGGCTTCTGTAATTGCTTCCCTGCTGAACATGGGCATTGACTGGTCGATCCATACTCCCAGTCTGCCTCTCTCTGTTGGTATGCTTCTAAATTCTGCTTATAAGACCTTCTGTTTTGATCATCACATTAGGTTTGCTTGTATTACTTACAGTGTGGTCTATTTACATAATCACTGTTTTACCTGGGTCCTGCCCTGCCTGCAGGGTATTGTTTTAATCCCCACTAGCTAGATGGAAGCTTTCTATGTTCTGTTCGCAATCTTTTTTTGCTCAGCCCCCTCTCCTAGTCATTTCCTTTCCCTTGTCACTTCCGGTGAAGAGATGCATAAAAGGCGATGTATCTGATTAATAAAAGAGATACTGCTTCCCAGCTCAGCCATGAGTCCCTGGTCATCTCTCTACCGCCCATGAAGCTAGCCCAGCCCTGCAAATGGCACCTGAACAGGGACTGGCATCTCTCTTTCCCTAGTAGGGTGAGTCTCTGGGGAAGCGGAGCTCCAGGACGCATCGGTAGGGTCTTCAGTCCAAGGAAGCTAGGCCAGCATCCTGATGGCATCTGGAACCTGGTGGCTGAAAAGAGAGTTAACATACAAAGCCAAACAAATTGTTGAAGAGTCATGGACCAAAAGGTTGGAATAGTGGAGATGAAGTGTTGGGGGGTACTCACTGCAAACTCTAGTGTACTACTGCTTTCAGGTATATATTTGCCCTATTTTATGGATACGTGTGAACATATGCTCTATCTCCTGGGACCTGGTCTATATCTAGGTTTTGGGACTTCGTTAGGAAGTGAACCACCTGATATGGAATTAGAAAATACTATGAAAGGAAAGGTCTCACCCGAGTGATGAAGCTGAAGGGTTGTCATTCCACACCTGAAGTCTCTTTACACAGTCTGAAGTGAAGCATGCTGGGGTGGCATTCATTGCATTGATTAGGTTGCAATCAATGGATGCAATATTATTTGATAAGAATTGGGAGAAGCATATGGGAAAGTGGGCCCTACCCCAGGGTACCAGGACTGGGGGAAGTTTAGGCTCTATAGTGTAAATGTGAGGTTCCTGATGTTTTAAGGTTTCAAGAAAACAATGGATAGTTACTGTTATCATCACATTATTTGGTAATTGGGTTAACTTTGAAAAGTCCCTTTGTTAGACATACAATCAATTTTTCCGCCTCTCATATTAATTAAATAGTGATTTATATGACTACAATTTAATAGATGTGTACATAAACACCATTCCCATCACCAAAAGATTGTGTCCCATCCCACCCACCCGCATGTCCACCCTCCCCCTCACCACAGGGTTTTTACTTTGGTGCCCTACTTTCAATTTAGTCAGATCCTGCCTTTACTTTCCCTTTCTGTTCTTCTTTTTCAGCTTCTGTTGATGAGTGGGATCATCCCATACTCATCTTTATCTTTCTGACTTAGCTCACTTAACATAATTCCTTCTAGCTCTGACCAAGATGGATCAGATAAGTTGAGTTCATTGTTCTTAGTAGCTGCATAGCTATATATATATACCACAGCTTTCTCAGCCATTCATCTGCTGTTGGGCACCTGGGTTGCTTCCAGGTTTTAGCTATTATGAATTGTGCTGCTATGAGCATCCCATGCTCATGGATCAGAAGAATAAATATCATCAAAATGAATATTCTCCCCAGAGCAATATACAAATATAATGCGATACCCATCAAAGTTACACCAAGCTTCTTTAAGAGAATAGAACAAAAATTACAATCATGTATCTGGAACCAGAAAACACCTAGAATTGCCAAAACCATCTTGAGGAAAAGAAACAGAAATGGATGCATCACACTCCCAGACCTCAAACTTTATTATAAAGCCATCAGCATCAAAACAGCCTGGTACTGGAACAAAAATAGGCACACAGGCCAGTGGAACAGAATTGAAAGCCCAGAACTAAACCCCCACACCTATGGACGTCTCATCTATGATAAGGGGGCCCAAAGTATTAAATGGAAGAAGGAGGCTCTCTTCAATAACTGGTGCTGGGAAAACTGTGTTGAAACATACAGAAGAATGAAACTGAACCACTTTATCTCACCAGAAATAAAAATCAACTCCAAATGGATTAAAGACCTGGATGTTAGACCAGAAACAATCAAATACTTAGAGGAAAACATTGGTAAAACACTTTCCCACCTACACCTCAAGGATATCTTTGATGAAACAAACCCAACTGCAAGGAAGACTAAAGCAGAAACAAACTAATGGGAATATATCAAATTGAAAAGCTTCTGCACAGCCGAAGAAACTATCACACAAAGAGACCCCTCATAGAATGGAGAAGATCTTTACATGCCAGACATCAGACAATAGACTAATAACCAAAATATACAAAGAGCTCAGCAAACTTACCACCAAAAAAGCAAATGATCCCATAAATGGGCAGGGGATATGAACAGAACATTCACTCCAGAGGAGATCCAAAAGGCTGATAAACATATGAAAAACTGCTCCAGGTCGCTGATTGTCAGAGAAATGCAAATAAAGACAGCATTGAGATACCACCTCACTCCTGTAAGAATGGCATACATCAAAAAGGACAGCAGCAACAAATGCTGGAGAGGCTGTGGGAACAGAGGAACCCTTTTGCACTGCTGGTGGGAATGTAAATTGGTCCAGCCTCTGTGGAGAGCTGTCTGGAGAACTCTCACAAGGCTAGACATGGACCTTCCATATGACCCAGTAATTCCTCTCCTGGGGTTATACCCCAAGGACTCCATAACACCCAACCAAAAAGATGTGTGTACTCCTATGTTCATAACAGACTGAGTTTTTTTAACACATAGGCTGAGTCAACACATATGTTGACTCTCTCAAAAGCCTAGACCAGGGAGAACAGAAGCAACTGGTGGCACAGCTATACACAAATAATATCAAAGGACATAAATTATGGTGATGTTATTTATGATACAGCAAATCCTAAGAAAGGGATTTTTCAAAGTTAACCCAATTGCCAGACAATGTGATTATAGCAATAACTCTCTATTGTTTTCTTAACCCTAAGATAGCAGGAACCTCACGCTTCCTCTATAGAGCCTATAGTTCCCCCAGTCCTGGAACCTCTAGGGTGGGGCTCACTTTCCTGTATGCTTCTCTCAATTCATACCAAATGATATTCCATCCGCTGATTCCAATCTAATCAATGCAACGAGTACCACCTCAGCATGCTTTGCTTCAGACTGTGTCCAGAGACATCAGGCATAGAATGTCAACCCTTCACCCTCATTACTCAGGTGAGACCTTTCCTTTCAAGGTACTCTAATTCTGTTACAGGCAGTTCACTTCCTAACAAAGTTCCAAAACCTAGATAATAGACCAGGTCCCATAAGATAGAGTATATGTTCACATGTAACCATAAATTAGGGCAAAATATATACTTGAAAGCAAAAGTACACAATAGTCTGCAGTAAGTCAGTATAGAATTCCTAAGGAAATAGTATCTAATTAGACTTAAGATACCCTCCTCACCTACTTCCTATTACACTTCCCTCACTCACTCCAAAGCTAACCTTAGCAAAGCAAGGAGTGCAAAAGCTGAATAAGGGCAAGAGATTGGCATACTTTAATGATGACTCTTTAGTCACTATCAGGCCACCCCATCAACTGGGGCCCTAATCGGGGAGTCTTGAGATTCCCAAACAGACATGAAGGGCCTAGACCTCAAATAAATCCCTCTCTCCATTGTTATCAATCATCTCTATCAGGAACAACAACTACACCTGAGGACGATGGGTCAGTATTGGGGCAGTTTGGCATGTTCCCACTCATGACCACAGAATGTGAACTCAGGTCTACAGGGATGCAGAGGTCACATAGGGTCCTAAGCTGAATATGGGCCCCAGATCAGATCAAATAGATGGGATTTACAGTCAACAATATTTATACACCTTTCCCATATTTGGGAGCTAATCTCTTCCCTGGTCCTTCTTTCTGTTCCTTTTCCAGCGATGACATCATCTCCCCAGACAATAACTTGGATCCACGTGCATATCAGATTTTAGGCTTGGAATAAAGAAAACTAGTATAGCCACAGGCCCTTTGGAATATAACTAAAGTAGGCCTTCTAGCTACCTACAAAATAGAGGACCCCCCCCCAACACTTCATCTACATCAACACTTCATCTTTAGGCCCATGATTGTTCAACAATTTGTTTGGCTTTGTATGTTAACTCTCTTTTCAACCACCAGGTTCCAGATGCTACCATGATGCCAACCAGACTTCCCTGGGCAGACAACCCCACCAATGTGTTCTGGAGCTCCACTTCCCCAGAGCCCTTTCCCACTAGGGAAAAAGAGAAACAGGCTGGGAGTATGAATCGACCTGTCAGTGCCCATGTTCAGTGGGGAAGCAATTACAGAAGCCAGACCTTCAACCTTCTGCACCCCACAATGACCTTGGGTCCATACTCCCAGAGGGTTGATGAATAGGAAAGCTATCAAGGGAGGGGATGGGATACAGAGTTCTGGTGGTGGGAATTGTGTGGAGTTGTACCCTCTCTTATCCTATGGTTTTGTCAATGTTTCCTTTTTATGAATAAAAAAATAAATAAATACAAAAAAACAAGTTTCTTGGTGACAAATGCTTTAGGTCTTGATGGAATGGGGCATTCAGAGCTCTGTATGTCAGATTCTTCCTTTCCCTAATGGCCAACAATATTTTTTCCTTTTCCTTGGTTTTGGGTAGTATTTTACTCTGTGTAATGTGTCATGGTGTGGGCCATTTTGGATTCAGGAACGTAAGTGATCATTCAACGTCCTGAGTGTCTATGTTTTGAACATTGCCCAGGTATGCAACTATTTCTACTGTGATCTCTTTGATAGTTTATCTTTACCACACCTAGAAATATGGAAGATTTTGACTGGCATCATATCAGGCTCTCTCAATGTGTTAACTTTAACTTTGATTCTGTAGTATGTAATGTGGAGTCTCTGTGATGTATCTTCTGAGATTTGGAGTGCTTCTTGAATTTTTGTATAACAAGGCAACTGTTTTCACAGTGAGACTATTCTTTCCCTGCAAAGGTCTCCATTATTGGTAAAATCTGAATGACCATGTTTTTGTCAGATTGCTCAGATTTAGATACTTTTTTGTAGCATGAATTTTGGAAAATATTCATATTATTGGTAGAATTCTACTACATATTGTCTTTTCATTTTCAGTGTTTCATATTTTATTATTCAAAACTCTCATATAGGCTTCAAAATTTATAAGTTAGAATCAGTTCAGGTGTGAATTACACAAATTCTAAATTAAACATTATATAAATTTATCTCTCATTCATAAAATACGTGTTTTTTTCATAGAACTTTTAAATGTTTTTTAATACAATCTAACAGAGAAAATCTTACCAAAGACTGATTCTTTGAGCCAATTTTCTTAAAAAAAAAAAAAGAAAGAAAAGAAAACAAGGAAAGATTGATGCCCTTTATTTCACAGGAATTTGGAAGACAATGAAGTAGTTTTCTGAACCACTAACAAAATAAATAATACATATAATTTTATTTTTAGCCAAACTAATTTAGATATATATAATAAAAATATTAAAGACATTCTCAACTATACAACACAGAGGTCCCAGATTCAATTCCTAGTATCACCATAAGCCAGAGCTAAGAAGTTATCTGGTAAAAATAAATAAAATAAAATAAAAATAAATAAATTCTGACATATGTGATTTAGTGTACTTCTTTGTGCCTAAATTGCTTCAACTGTAATGTAGAAATAATGGTAGTACTGTTACTGGATAAAGGGTCCAGCACACACAGAAGTTAACAAATTTGGAAAGAGAAAATGCACTTAATTTTTTTTCATTTTATTGGGGGAGTTAATAGTTTACTGTACAGTTGTTGACACATTGGTAAAATTTCTCCTCCAGCTGTGACAGATGTCCGCAAAACACTCTCATGCTCAACTTAGATCCTTTCCAGCATCTTGTGCCAGGACTCACAAACCAGTTTTAATACCCGCAGAGTGCTTCTTAACTCAGTATTTTCAATTCTTTGTTTTTCTTAGGCAGAGAGAAAAGGAAGAGGGAAGAGACGAGGTATTTGGAGGCTTTAGCATGACAATATTTGATTGTTTCAGTCCTTCTTAAAGGACTTTCTTAAGCAGAAAGACCTTGGTGTCATCTATTCATCTCAAAACCCTGATGTTTTGGTTGATGTTTTCACTTAAAAGGGAAAAATGAATGAAGAAAGAGATTAAGAATGTTGGGACTTGACAGTATTTGATTGATCCAGCCCATCTTAATAAACAGAGAGGCCTTGAAGTAATGGACATCTGGGATGTCCTATAAGAATGACAGGCTCTGGATAAATATGACAAGGGTCTTCACACCATCTGAAAAACAAGCTTAGGAAGTTGTAGTAAGAAAAGTAACTCTGAACTTCCTTGGGGAGAGAACCCCACCAATATGTCCTGCAAACCCACTTCCCCAGACCCCTAACCCACTAGGGAAAGAAAGAGACAGGCTTGGGAGTATGATCGACCTGCCAATGTTCAATGGGGAAGCAATTACAGAAACCAGACCTTCCACCTTCTGCATGCCGTAATGATCCTGGGTCCATACTCCCAGAGGGATAAAGAATAAGAAAGCTATCAAGAGAGGGGATTGAATACAGAGTTCTGGGCGTGGGCATTGTATGGAAATGTACCCCTCTTATCCTATAGTCTTGTCAATATTTCCATTTATAAATAAAAAAGTAAAAGAAACGTAACTCTGAGGAATATCTAGTGTTGACTATCTTTAAGGGGGAAGTCACTGAACATTCTGCAAAGCCCTATTTTTAACAAGAAATGTATGCTGGGTGCTTTCATTACCTATCTCAGAGTTGATGTGGAAATTTAATGTGTTAATAAATAAAATATATTTAGAACAATGTCTGATACAAAGTACTGTTAGTATATAAATCCAAGATATTGTTACAATATGCTTTTTAATATTTTTTTCAAACCTGTTTTGTTGTTGTTGTTGTTGTTGTTCACTTATACCAGCCTCTTACTACCAATATCTTCTGTGAATATTGTTGTTTATGTTAAATTTATGGCTCATTCTCTCAGAACTCTCTTGTTGTGAACTATTCATCTCGGCTTTTTTTCTAGTCAGTAATATACATTAGGTGAGCGCCAGTGCCAAAGGCTTAGTTTGTCTTCCTCTTGATGTCTTTAATAGTGGGGATGACTCTCCAGGCAGACAGCACCAGATACCAGGAAGTGATAGTCCACAAGCCCTGTATTCTGCAACTCCTTTGCAAGGGCCAAAGAGATAGCTTACCTGATAGGGTATGTGCTTTGCCAGAAGTGAAAGTCTGGCACTACATAGGACATGCTATGGTACCAAAGTAAACTCCATTGCCACTGTGGTCTTCTGATCACTCTACTCCTATCTAAATAAGGAAGCATGATCAAGGGCCGTCTTAGAGATTACATTGGCAAGATACTAATATGCTGGGAAGAGACAAATGTCAAATATGATGCACAAGACCTGGTGTTTGGAGTTGGTGTGTGAATGCTTTAGAAAATCTGAGCAGGAAGTATCTGTTTTCATCAACTCCTCATAATACTTTTTGGCAGGGCTTCTGGCCTGCCCTGGTAGTATCCCAAAACACCAAACTAGCCTAACTGTAGCTTTCATGATAAGCCTTTAAAGTGGTGTGGGGGAGAAAGCAAGGTTGGAATTTCATGAAGCTATAGTGACTGAGGAAGTGACTCAGTGGGTTGAACAAATGATTTGCAGTGCTTTGGGCCTCAGGTTTGATGTCTAGCACTGTATTTGTAAGAACAGAACTCTGAGTCTCTCTCTATAAATAAATAACTCTTTAAAAAAATAATTTGAAAGCTCTTATTTGACCCAGGCCTATTCTTCCCAAAAGTCCCACCCAGTTATCCCCTAAATCTTAATAGTTCTTCTGTCTATATTGAGATTTCCCAGTGTTCATGTTTGATCCCTAGATCTTTGCTTCTACCAACTGCCTTCTTGTCAGAAATCTGAAGCCTCTTCTTACAGAAATTTTCCAAATCTTATTCTCTTCTTTGGTTTCAAAGATAAACCTGATTGTAAAACATTGTGAGTTTACTTTGAAAAGGCAGAAGCCCAGGAAGACAGCATAGTGGTTATGCAAACAATTCTAATGGTTGGGGTTCTGAGGTCCCAGGTTCCCCAGCACCACCATAAACCAGTTTCAATAGACTTGAAAATGACATGTATTTGGCAGAAAACCCTCTTGACAAGCTTATCTAAGAACTTTCAGAAGTATTGTTAAAAAGTAAAGGTGTAAATTATTTATCTTTCACATGCCAGGTAAGAGAGTATTTTTGTTTTATTTCTCAGAGCTCACAACAGTTTCACCAACACCAGAGTCAGATTTGAGATTAATATCAGATACTCTTCAGACACCAGCAATCTATCTATTACTCAATTCTAAGTTGAAAGAAGAGCATGGCAATGATCCAAATTTGTATAAATTTCAACATGCACTGAGGCACGTTTCAATGCTCCCTAGAGTAGTGGTGAAACCTCTAAACATCGAGCATGTGTCATATTCATTAAGAAAGTTGCAGGGGAAGTTTCTGCTTGGCTCATAATATTCATTTGTTTTGTCCAAACAAGTTCATTTATTTAGGAATTTATTACTTTACTTTGGCTAAACATGTTGATAAAACTTGATCTCTGCCAAGCAGAAGCAGGCCATGCAGTTTTCCAGTAACAGAGACAAAAATAAAACTTGTTTGAAGTCAGATAGCTTGACTAATCACATAAGGAAATTGTTCTACACCTGTACACACCCAGCACAAGAACTTTTAGTTACTCAGACTTATAGTTAAGAAGGTAGACATTTTCATTACAGTTCATTTACAAACATTTGACAACAATAGTTATAGAAAAAATTAAATCAGCATATTGATAATTTGTATTATGTAAAGGAATGAACTCGAGAAAAAGAAAAAGAGAGAAAAGTATCTATTTCCTCTGAGTGAAAGTGTGTGTGTCATCAAACAGGGTGGTGGTATTTCTTCCATGAAGTGCAATTTTTTAATACAACAGTTTGTACATGCATAATATTTCTCAGTTTTCAACATAACAATACAACCCCCACTAGGTCCTCTGTCATCCTTTTCCAGGACCTGTACTCTCCCCTACACACACCCCAGAGTCTTTTACTTTGGTGCAATACACCAACTCCAGTTCACGTTCTACTTGGGTTTTCTCTTCTGATCTTGTTTTTCAACTTATGCCTGAGAGTGAGATCATCCTATATTCATCCTTCGGTTTTTGACTTATCTCAATGTGATTTCTTCAAGCTCTATCCAAGATGAGCTGAAAATGGTGGAATCACCAAGTTTTTTAATATTTATTTATTTCCTTTTGTTGTGAAATCACCATTTTTAATAGCTGAGTAGTACTCCGTTGTGTATATGGACCACAACTTGTTCAGCCACTCATCTTTTGTTGGATACCTGGGTTGCTTCCAGGTTTTGGCTATTACAAATTGTGCTGCTATGAACATAGGTATATACACAAATCTTTTTGGATGGGTGTGTTGGGTTCCTTAGGCTATATTCCTGGGGAGGAGAAGAATTGCAGGGTCATAAGGTAGATCCATTTTGAGCCTTCTGAGAGTTCTTTAGACTGCTCTCCACAGAGGTTGGACCACTTGATATTCCCACCTTGCCCACACAACCTCTCCAGCATTTGTTGCTGTTACCTCTTCTGATGTATGACATTTTCACAGAAGTGAAGTGGCATCTCATTGTTGTCTTTTTTTTCTTAATTTTTTTATTTATAAAAAGGAAACATTGACTAAACCATAGGATAAGAGGGATAAAACTTCACACAATTCCCACCACCAGAACTCTGTATCCCATCCCCTCCCTTGATAGCATTCCTATTCTTTAACTCTCTGGGAGTATGGACCCAAGGTCATTGTGGGATGCAAGAGGTCTGGCTTCTGTAATTGCTTACCACTGAACATAGGCATTGACAGGTCGATCCATACATACTCTCAGCCTGTCTCTCTCTTTCCCTAGTAGGAAAGGGCTCTGGGGAAGTGGAGCTCCAGGACACATTGGTGGGGTTGTCTGCCCAGGAAAGTCTGGTTGGCATCATGGTAGCATCTGGAACCTGGTGGTTGAAAAGAGAGTTAACATACAAAGCCAAACAAATTGTTGAACAATCATGGACCTAAAGGCTGGAATAGTGCAGATGAAGAGTTGGGGGGCCCTCCATTTTGTAGATAGCTAGTAGGTCTATTTTAGTTACATTCCAAAGTGTTTGTGGCAATACTAGTTTTTTTGTTTTTTTGTTTGTTTGTTTTTGCCTGAGCCTGAAAACTGATATGCAGGTGGATCCTTATTGTCTGGGGAGATGATGTCACAGCTTGCAGAAAGACCAGAAAGCTGTATCAGGGAAGATAGTAGCTCCCAAATATGGGAAAAGTGTATAAATATTGTTGACTGTAAATCCCACCGATTTGATCTGATCTGGGGCCCATATTCAGCTTAGGACCCTATGTGACCTCTGCATCCCTTTAGATCTGAGCTAGCATTCTGTGGTCATAAGTAGGAACGTTCCAAGCTGTCCCAATATCAGGACCAATCTTCCTCAGGTGTAGTATAGAGTGTGTTGTCCATCCTCCCTTTGGAGGATGGAACATTCTCTACCATTGTTGATCCAAGTTGAGGGCAAGGTCCTAGGTGGGCCCACAAAGGGGTCTATTGTGTTGTTTCTGGTAGAGATGATCTATAACAATGGAGAGAGGGATTTATTCTAGGTCTAGGCCCATCGTGTCTCTTTTAGAATCTCAGGACTCCCCGAATAGGGCTCTATTTGATGGGGTGGCCTGATAGTGACTAAAGAGTCATCATTAAAGTATGCCAGTCTCTTGCCCTTATTCAGCTTTTGCACTCCTTGCTTTGATGATGTTAGCTTTGGAGTGAGTGACAGAACTGTAATAGGAAGTAGTTGAGGAGGGTATCTAAGTCTAAGTAGACACTATTTCCCTTTTTTGTTTGTTTTTTGCCTCCAGGCTTATTGCTGGGGTTCAGTGCCTGCACCATGAATCCACTGCTCCTGAAGGCTATTTTTCCCCCTTTTGTTGCCTTGTTGTTGTAGCCTTGGTGTGGTTATTATTGTTATTGTTGGTGTCATTCATTGTTGGATAGGACAGAGAGAAATGGAGAGAGACGGCGAAGACAGAGAGGGGGAAAGAAAGACACCTGCAGACCTACTTCACCACCTGTGAAGCAACTCCCCTGCAGGTGGGGAGCTGGGGGCTTTAACCTGCATCTGACACCAGTCCTTGCACTTTGCGCCACATGTGCTTAACCCGTTGCACTACTGCCTGACCCCCTAAGTAGACACTATTTCATTATGAACTTTATACTGACTCACTACAGACTATTGTGTATTTTTGCTTTCAGGTATATATTTTGCCCTAATTTATGAATACATGTGAACATATGCTCTATCTTACAGGACCTAGTCTATATCTAGGTTTTGGGATTTTGTTAGGAAGTGAACTTCCTGGAATAGAATTAGAGAATACTATAAAAGAAAGGTCTCACCTGAGTAATGAGGGTGAAGGGTTGACATTCTATGCCTGACATCTCTGGACACAGTCTGAAGTGAAGCATGCTGAGGTGGTACTCCTTACGTTGATTATGTTGGGATCAGCAGATGGAATATCATTTGGTATGAGTTGAGAGAAGCATGCAGGAAAGTGAGCCCCACCCTAGAGGTTCCAGGACTGGGGAAAATACAGGCTCTCAAGAGGAAGCGTGAGGATCCTGCTGTCTTAGGGTTTACGAAGGCAATAGATAGTTATTGCTGTAATCACATTATTTGGCAGTTGGGTTAACTTTGAAATATTCCTTTGTTAGGATTTGCTTTATTATACACAACATCACCATCATTTATGTCCTTTGACATTAATTGTATATAGCTGTGCCACCAGTTGCTTCTTTTCTCCCTTGTCTAGGATTTTAAGAGAGTCAACTTATCAAAGACTTAGCCTATATTCTGTGCATTAAAAAGTTTGAGACATTCAATCAATTTTCCCCTCTCATTTTAATTAAATTGTGATTTATATGACCACAAATTAATAGGAGTGTTCATAGACACCATTCCCACCACCAAAAGAGTGTGTCCCATTCCATCCTTCCCCTCCCAACTAACCCCCACCCCCTAGTGAAGCCGAACTTCTGTCTACACCCTCAGCCTAGAGATTTTTACTTTGGTGCCCTACTCCAATTTTCTTGTGTTCTTATGATCATTCTACTGCTGTTCACCTCACTTAGAATGTGTATTCTTTTGCTTCCTCTTTTATTGTGGGACTCTGTTCAGTAATTCTTGTAAGATGAGGTTGATTGTGGCAAATTCCTTTAGCTTTTGCATATTTGAGAAAATCTTTATTTCTCTCTCATAACTGAGGGATAAATATGCAGGATACAAAATTCATGGCTGAAGTTTCTTTTCTTTTAGTTTTTTAAATATGCCGTTCCATTCTCTTCTTTCCTCTTGTCTTTATAAAAAGAAGTCTGATGGAAATCTGATAACTCTTACCTTTGTATGTAACTTCTTTCCTTTCCCTAGTAGCCTGCAAAATGTTTTCCTTGTCATTGAGTTTTGATAGTTTTACAATAATGTGCCTTTGTGTTGGTCATTTTGCATTTATGAGCCTGGATGAGCAGTCTGCCTCTTGAATAACTATGTTCTGAAGATTGCCTAAGTAAGGAAACTTCTCAGCTAACTTCTCTGAAAAGAGTCTCTGGTGCTTTTTCTTTGTCCTCATCTTCAGATATTCCTATCACTCTTATTTTCAACCTTTTGATGGAGTCTGCAATATCACAGAGTGTCGCTTCATTCTTTGTAAACCTTTCCTCTCCCTCAATTTTAAACAGAAAAAGTGGAGTAATGTATTTTCTAGATTGAAAATTCTTTCTTCTGCATGTTTGAGTCTACTTCCTAAGCCTTCTACTTGAGCTTGAGCTTCACTCAAAGTATTTTCACTCCCTGCAGTTCTGTTTGATGGTTTTCTTGCATGCTTCCTGAGTGAACCCTAACTAAAAGTTCTTCTTTCAAGTTTTCTTCTTAGATAACTCTGATTAAAGTTTCCCTTTTGTGCTTTTCAGTTTCTTAGAGATCTCTATCCAGAGATCTTCTTTTGTATTTCCTGATTCCTTAGTGTGATAGTCTTTCAACTCTATGTTTCTATACTAGGCTTAGATTCTTGGAGAGTCCTCATTATGAGCTTTCTGTAGTGTTTCTCTGATAGCCTCTATACAGCTATAATTTCTTAGAGTCCCTCTGTTTCATATCTGACTGCTATGGCATGTTTTGTTGTTTGTTTCTGTTATTTTTCTGTTTATGTGTTGTGCTGGTTATTGCTGGCAAGCAGATGGTGATATTCTGATTTCTAGACTTCTCTTTGTTTATATATTTTGTGGTGGAGGACGTGGGGGCTGGAGTTGGGTTTTTTTGTTGTTGTTGTTTCCTTCTGTACTTCTTGTGGTGCTTATATATGGTTGCTCTGTATGATTTCAATCTGTAATCAAAGCTCAAGGGTTTGCTGCCTGGTTGCAGCTGTGTTCATAGAATCAAGACAAGTGCTGTTTAGCCTTTTAGCCACTACCAGCTGTCACAAATTACTTTTGTGTAATTTTAGTCTCAAATGCTCCCTGCTTTTTTGGTGTGTCCTTGCCTGAAATTCTACAGGCTAAAACCCCTGAGTCAAGGATTAAAATGTCATAAGCTCCCTTCTCTCACTTTTGGCACTGCGTGTGGTCTTGTCTATTTGCTGCATGTAGAGGCAAATTGGAATGCCTGGAGTGATAAATTCTTCTGTTTGGTTTCAATCCTGCACCCTTTCTCAACCCAACCATATGTGTGAGTACCCACACCAGGCTACAGATGTGACTGGTGAGTTTTGTTAAGTTCGATAGTTGTCAATTTTTGTTCTTTGGAAGATAGTTTTGTTCCCTGTTACTCATGGTCACATCGCCCAGAAGTGCTTAAATGTTTATTTATTATGAAAAAGAGAAGAGTAAGAGTGAGAGAGGAAAAAGAGAGCCAGAGTATCATTCTGACACATGCAATCCAGGTATTGAATTCAGGACTTCATGCTTGAAAGTCCACCATTTTATCCAATATACAACTTCCTAGGCCACTATTCAATGCTTTTTAACCTCTTATAGTCAGTATATACTATAACACCTTTTAGATATGGATTAAATAAGTTATTTTAGACCTGTTTTCTAAATTTTTTTATAATAATTTTAAATATTTTAAGAATATCTTATCAGTAATTTTTAAAGTTAGTACCAAAAAGAAAAAATCTTATACTACTCAGCTGTTAAAAATGATAAAGTCAAGGACTTGGATGTTATACCAGAAACTATCAGATACTTAGAGGAAAATATTAGCAGAACTCTTTTTCATCTAAATTTTAAAGACATCTTCAATGAAATGAATACAATTACAAATAAGACTAAGGCAAGTATAAAATAATGGGGCTACATCAAATTAAAAAGCTTCTGCACAGCAAAAGACACCACTACCCAAACAAAGAGACCACTCACAGAATGGGAGAAGATCTTTACATGCCATACATCAGAAAAGAGATTAATAACCAAAATATATAAAGAGCTTGCCAAACTCAACAACAAGTAAACAAATGACCCCATTCAGAAATGGGGATAAAACATGGACAGAATATTCACCACAGAAGAGTTCCAAAAGCCAAGAAACACATGAAAAAATTCTTCAAGTGTTTGATTGTCAGAGAAATACAAAAAAAAAACAACCAAAAGATGCCACTTCACTCCTGTGAGAATATCATACATCAGAAAGGGTAACAGCAGCAAATGCTGGAGAAGTTGTAGGGTCAAAGGAACCCTCTTGCACTGCTGGTGGGAATGTCAAATGGTCCAACCTCTGTAGAGAGCAGTTTAGAGAACTCTCAGAAGGCTCAAAATGGATCTACCCTATGATCCTGAAATTCCTCTCCTGGGGATATATCCTAAGGAACCCAACACACCCATCCAAAAAGATTTGCTATGTTCATAGCAGCACAATTTGTAATAGCCAAAACCTGGAAGCAACCCAGGTGTCCAACAACAGATTGAGTGGCTGAACAAGTTGTGGTCTATATACACAATGGAATACTACTCAGCTATTAAAAATGATGATTCCACCTTTTTCAGCCCATCTTGAGTAGAACTTGAAGAAAGCATGTTAAGTGAAATAAGTCATAAACAGAAGGATGAATATGGCATTCACTCTCAGGCAGAAGTTGAAAAACAAGATCAGAAGAGAAAACCCATGTAGAACGTGAACTGGAGTTGGTGTATTGCACCAAAGTTAAAGACTCTGGGGTGTATGGGGGGGAGAGTACCGAGCCTGGAAAAGGATGACAGAGGACCTAGTGGGGGTTGTATTGTTATGTGAAAAACTGAGAAATGTTATGCATGTACAAACTATTGTGTTTACTGTTGAAAGTAAAACATTAATCTCCCAATAAAGAAATGAAAAAAATAAAAGAAAAAAATGATAAAGTCATGCTGGATGATACTTGAATACATCATGTTAAGTGAGTTGAGCAAAATGAGAAAGACAAATAACATAAATAGAACTTGATAGTGAGTTACAGGGAGGGAGGGAACATGGACTGGGCACGATGTGCTGTATCAAAGCAAAAAACTCTGGGCAAGGATGGGGAAAAAAGTGGAGAAGAAAACTTTGGGGTCTTAGGTCATACTGAATTGTACCCATGTGTCAGTGACTATACTATAAACTAATAACCCCCTAAATAAAAAATGTTTCTTCCTATATATATGAAGACCCCTAATTTCATCTGCTCTATGCCTACCTTTGGGGTCCTTTTTATTAAGCAATTTGTCCTGCTTTGTTTTACCTCCTTTCAGCCACCAACTTGCAGGCACTATTATGATTTCATCCTGACTTCCCTGAGCAGATGACTTCACCAATGTGTCCCTAAGCCTCACTTCTGCAGAGCCTTAACCCACTAAGGAAAGATTGAAACAGGAGTATGGATCAACCAGCAAAGAAGCAATCATGGAGGCCAGACTTTCCACTTTCTTTACCCCCTAAAGAGTTTTGATCAATACTTCTAGAGGGATAAGACGTTTCCAGTGGAGGGCATGGGACACAGGACTCTGGTGCTGGGAACTGTATGAAATTGTACCCCTGTTAACTTATAGTGTGTCATTATTCAATCACTAATAAAAAATTATAAGGGAAAAAATTCTGATATGAGAGCACTGTTCATAAAAAAGAGATTCTGAAATGAGTCTGGATTAGACTCAAATAGAATCCTTAATCACACAAAAAATTATTTTTAAAAGACTTCAAATTATTATGTCAAGACAACTATTAGATGATCTCATTTATAGGTGGAACATAAGAAACAGAACCAGAAAAGGTAAACATTTAGTAAAATTTGGACTGGGTGAGATGTACTATACCAAAGCAAAACACTTTGGGTAGGGTGGATTTGGGAGGGTATGAAAAGGGTCTTGAGTAGCGATGTACTCATGTGTCAACAACTGCACTGTAAACCATTAACTCCCTAGTAAAATGAAAATAGTAAAAGAAAATTCTTAAGACCCAATCTGTCTAATGTCACTGAAAATTGTAAATAAAATACATTTGTCAGTTTCATAATTCCCCTATACTAATTCACAATTATTAGATGAATATTATTATAGGAGCAAAAGAATGGTAAAATATTAATGATTTGATAAGTGTAGTCATCGTATTAATATATAAAGCATATGACCTTTTTGGTGTTTTTGTAGCATGTCAGCTTGGTTTAACTGACCCAAGTTCCACTGAATTTCCTTCTCTTAATTATTGAATAAGTCAGTTGAAGTGGTGAAAATATTGACATTTTGAACAACTTGTGTGCACACAAACAATTCCTTATCTGACAAAAATATTATTCTGATTTTGGAAATTTTAAAATGTCAATAAGATATGCACCTCATAAATATAAAATTTTATCTATCACATTTCAAAATGCTTAGAAAATATGGAATTATTTCCATTTCAGGTAGTTCCCTTCCTAACAAAGTCCAAAAACCTAGATATAGACCAGGTCCCATGTTCACATGTATCCATAAATTAGGGCAAAATATACACATGAAAGCAAAAATACACAATAGTCTGCAGTGAGTCAGTATATGCAGCAAGCAAGTAGAAAGACCTAAAAAGACACCATAAAGTTCATAATGAAATAGTGTCTACATAGACTTAAATACCCTCCTCACCTACTTCCCTCACTCACTCCAAAGATAACCTTATCAAAGTAAGGACTACAAAAGCTGAATAAAGGCAAGAAACTGGCATAATTTAATGATGACTCTTTAGTCACTATCAGGCTACCTCATCAGCTGGAGCCCTATTCGGGGAGTCCTGAGATTCCCAAACAGACATGATGAACCTAGACCTCAAATAAATCCCTCTCTCCATTGTTACTGGTCATTCTATCAGGAACAACACAATAGATGCCTTTGTGGACCCTCATAGGCCTTTGCCCTCAATGTGGATCAATAATTGTACAGAATGTTCCATCTTCTGAAGGGCAGCTGGACAACATACTCTATCTTCTACCTGAAGAAGATGGGTCCCCAAATTGGGGCAGCTTGGAATGTTCCTACTCATGACCAAGAATGTTGACCTCAGGTCTACAGGGATGCAGAGGTCACATAGGCTCCTAAACTGAATATAGGCCCCAGATCAGATGAAATTGATAGGGTTTACAGTCAGCAATATTTATACACCTTTCCCATATTCGGGAGCTACTGTCTTCCCTGATCCAGCTTTCTGGTCCTTTTTCCAGCCATGATATCATCTCCCCAGACAATAATTTGGATCCATCTGCTTATCAAATTTCAGGCTCAGGGAAAAAAAAAAAAACTAGTGTATTCATGGGCTCTTTGAAATATAACTAAAATAGGTCTACTATCTACAAAACAGAGACCACCGCACCCCCAACTCTTTATCTGCACTATTCCAAACTTTAGGTTCATGATTATTCAAAAATTTCCTTAGCTTTATATGTTAACTGTTTTTTCAGCCACCAGGTTCCAGATGCTAACATGTTGCCTACTAGACTTCCCTGGGCAGAGGACCCCACCAAGGTGTCCTATAGCCCTGCTTCCCCAGAGCCCCACCTCACTAGGGAAAGAGGCTATGAGTATGGATTGACCTGCCAATGCCCACGTTCAGTGGGGAGGCAATTGCAGAAGCCAGACCTTCCGCCTTCTGCACCCCATAATGAGCCTGAGTCCATACTCCCAGAGGATAAAGAATAGGAAAGCTGTGAGTCCGGCAGTAGCGCAGTGGATTTAGCGCAGTGGATTAAGCGCACGTGGTGCAAAAGGCAAGGACTGGCCTGAGGATCTGGTTCCAGCACCAGGCTCCCCACCTGCAGGGGAGTGGCTTCATAGGCGGTGAAGCAGGTCTGCTGGTGTTTTTCTCTCCCCTCTGTCTTCCCCTCCTCTCTTCATTTCTCTCTGTCCTATCCAACAACAATGACATCAATACCAACAATAATAACTACAACAATAAAACAACAAGGGCAACAAAAGGGAATAAATATGTATATATTTAAAAGAATAGGAAAGCTATCCGAGGAGGAAATGGGATACAGCATTCTGGTGGTGGGAATTGTGAGCAGTTGTACCCCTCTTATCCCATTTTTTTGTCAGTGTTTCCTTTTTATAAATAAGAATTAAAAAAGAAAAAAAGATAATATAAAATTATTAATGATAATATTGCTTTTCTGATAGACTGGAGAAAATGGCAAAAAAAATTTTGAAAAATCAATAAAGTGCAATAGGGGTTTCTGTGGGAAGTCCCTAGGCACAGAGCACTGCTCAGCTCTTGCTGGCAGTGGAGTGGGGAATCGGACCTGGTACCTTGGACCCTCAGGCATGTGAGTCTCTTTGCATAACCATTGTGCTATCTATCCTCCATCCTGTTTTTTAATTTTTTTAATTGACAAAACCATAGGATACAATTCCAACCAAATTCCCGCTACCAGAGCTCCATATCCCATCCCTTGAAAGCTTTCCTATTCTTTATCCCTCTGGGAGTATAGACCCAGGATCATTATGGGGTTTAGAAAGTGGTACAGAAAGTCTGGGTTCTGTAATTGCTTCCCTGCTGAACATGGACATTGGCAGGTCAATTCATACTCGACTTTGTTTTATCTCTTTCTAAAAAGTGAGTGATTAAGCTAAAAAAAAATCTACTTATAAATAAAAAGCCCTTTGACTGGCTCAGGCTCACATAGCTTGCAGAGAAGATAAATCACTGTCAACATAACAAGGGACTAACAGTCACTGTGCTTCACCTCAGGAATTGAGAGAAAGCAAAAACAACTGTTAAGATTTGCAACTATGAACTCTTAAGTACCTTACTTAGACACAAGTGAATCCAAGCAACTATAATCAGTGGATCGAAAATCAGTGAAGAAGGGGCCCCTTAATACTGTAGTAGCTGTAGTCAACATTAAAAGGTACTGTCTTATTGTTACAATCATCCACTTCTCTCTTCAATTTGAACATGAAACCCTACCTCCCATCTTCTAAAAGCAGCTGTGTCAACACTAGACCAACAGCTCCACCTATTTCTGAAACACAAGAAAGGCCAAAGGCAACAAGCTTCAGTGATAAGGAACCAAGTGACTAAAAACCACCTCACACCATATATATAGACTGCAACACCCAGGAGATTTGTGTAAATTTCGTAACCCACCAAATATAGTGGTCTAACCAAAAGGAAACATTGAGGAAATGAACCAAGACAAAAGCCCAGAAAAAAATTCCAAACAAATAAGAATGAGTACAACATCCAAACACTAATTGATAGAATAATCACAGGAGTAAGGAAAACTTTTGAAGGTAATATCATCAGAAATGGGAAAACAACAAATGAGACTCTGAAAGATAACACTAGTTGTCTCAAGGTAATTAGAGCACTGAAAGCTGCGTTAAGAGCACAACTATCTAAACAGGGTAATAATATATCTTAGCAGGATAACAAAATAGTTGAGCTACAGAAAACAACTGAGGGGGAGTGAAAACAGAATAACTGAGGGAGCAAAAAATTAGCAAGATGGAGGATGAATTAGAGAATACTATGAAAGAAGTAAGAGAACTGAAAAATGTACTGAAAATGACATCAGAGACATATGGGATGATTTCAGAAAGAGCAATATACAGATTATTGGCTTGCAGGAGGAAGAAAGAGAGGAAGGTAAAGGAAGAAGCCAGACCTTCCACCTTCTGTAGCCCATAATAATACTGGGTCCATCCTCCCAGAGAGATAAACAACAGGAAAGCTCTCAAGGGAGGAGATGAGATACGGAACTCTGGTATGGGGAATTGTGTGTAATTGTATTCTTCTTATCCTATGGTCTTGTAAATACTTCTTTATTTTATTAATAAATTAAAATTTAAAAAAATAACCTTAGTTTCCATGGATGATGCTAATACACAATGTAGAAGATTAAAATCCTGGTAAAGCAAAGAATCACTCTGTCACACACAGTGCCAGGGATCAAATTTGGGACTTATATTTGTGGATTCAGTGCATTATCCACTGTCACCTCCTAGGCCACACACCTGAGCTTCTTTTTTTTTTTTTCATTTTATTTAAAAAAGGATTAATTAACAAAACCATAGGGTAGGAGGGGTACAACTCCACACAATTCCCACCACCCAATCTCCATATCCCACCCCCTCCCCTGATAGCTTTCCCATTCTCTATCCCTCTGGGAGCATGGACCCAGGGTCATTGTGGGTTGCAGAAGGTAGAAGGTCTGGCTTCTGTAATTGCTTCCCCGCTGAACATGGGCATTGACTAGTCAGTCCATACTCCCAGTCTGCCTCTCTCTTTCCCTATTAGGGTGGGTCTCTGGGGAAGCGGAGCTCCAGGACATATTGGTGGGGTCTTCAGTGCAGGGAAGCCTGGCCGGCATCCTGATGACATCTGGAACCTGGTGACTGAAAAGAGAGTTAACATACGAAGCCAAACAAATTGTTGAGCAAACACCTAAGCTTCTTAAGATGTTGTTATGGGACTATTAGAGGATATGTTGTTTAATACAGTTTCCCAAACTTTTAAGATTCTTAGACTTTTGATTATTTAAAGGATCTATGATATGTCAAATGTCTGTCATTTCAATAACAAAAAAAAATTATAGTCACACTTTTGATTTCATCTATAACCATGTTTTCTTTTTCCCTATTTTGTTGCCCTTATTGTTGTAATAATTGTTATTGTCATTGCTGTTGTTGTTGTTGGAGGGGAGACAGAGAGGGGGATAGAAAGACACCTGCAAACCTGCTTCACTGCTTGTGAGGCAACCCTCCTGCAGGTGGGGAGCCAGTGGCTGAAACTGAAATCCTTATGTCAGTCCTTGCACTTCATGCCATGTGCTCTTAACCCGCTGCACTACCTGACCCCCACCAATAACCATGTTTTCTTGATAGTGTACTTGATTCTACCCACAACTAACTTTTTAGCTGTTGAGGTTTTTTTGTTTGTTTGCTTGCTTGCTTGCTTGCTTGCTTGCTTGCTTGCTTGCTTTTTAAGGCTTTTTACTTATATATCTTACCTGAGCTGACTCTACCTGATAGTGGTGCTGGGGGCTGAACCTGGGGTCTTGGAGCCTCAGACAGAAAAGTCTTTTGCAGACCATTGTACTATCTTCCCAGTCCTTTTAGTTTTTCATTTGGATAATAAAAAAATAAGAAGCTTCTTTTTGAATCTAGCAAGTCATGAATATGTAATACTTTTTTATGATTTAAAAAATACTCATATAAGATAAATTCACTCTCCTAACATTTTCAGCTTTACAATATGATTGTCATCCACATGCACATTGTTGTACAACAGTTCTCCAGAACACCACCCCATCCTGTGTGACTGAAACTCAATACCCATTAACCTATAGTTTCTTATCTTCTCTTCTCCAGAACACCTAGAAGTCACTATTCTAAGTTCTGTTTCTATAAGTTTTTCTTCTTTAGATAGCCAGATAAGTGGAAGCATGGATTTAATTAGAAAGAATATTGAGAATCAAAAATGTTTCTTAAAATGTCCTGCAGTTCATTTCTCATGAAATGCAGTGGTTTCTAGATGTCTACCAATGGATGACTGAATAAAGAAGCTATGGGACATATGTTGAATGGAATACTACTTGGCAATTTAAAAAGACTATATTGTGGGGGCAGAAGGCAGCAACCAGACAGATTCTCTGAAAAAAAAAAACTGATTCAAATACTGGTGATTCTAAGCAGAAACAGGATTTTTTCAGGCCTATAGGAGATAAAATATAGAGGAAGGGACAGTGAGGAGCCACAGTGTAAAATTATAACTCATCAATAAGCCATCAAAAAGGAGCTGAGATGATATCCCATGCTCACGGATTGGAAGAATTAATATCATCAAAATGAATATTCTACCCAGAGCCATATACAAATTTAATGTGATACACATCAGAGTTCCATCAAGTTTCTTTAAAAAATTATAATCATTTATAATCATTATCTGGAAATTATAATCATTTATCTGGAACCAGAAAATACCTAGAATCTCCAAAATGATCTTGAGAAAAAGAAACAGAAATGGAGGCATCACACTCCCAGATCTTAAACTACATTATAAGGCATTGTAATCAAAACTTCATGATACTGGAACAAAAATACACAGACCAGTGGATCAGAATTGAAAGCCCAGAAGTAAACTCCCACATCTATGGATATCTGATTTTGGATAAGGGAGCCCAAATTATTAAATGGAGGGAGGAGGGTCTCCTCAATAAATGGTGCTGGGACAACAGAGTTGAAACATGCAGAAGAATGAAACTGAATCACTTTATCTCACCAGAAACAAAAGTTAACTCCAAATGGATCAAGGACCTGGATGTTAGACCAGAAACTATCAAACACTTAGCAAAAAATATTGGTGCAACGCTTTCCCACCCAAGTCTCAAGGACATCTTCAATGATACAAACCAGTTTCAAAGAAGACTAAAACAAAATTACACCAATAGGACTACCTCAAATTGAAAAGCTTCTGCACAGCAAAAGAAACCGTCACCCAACAAAGAGACCCCTCACAGAATCGGAGAAGATCTTTACATATCATACATCAAACAAGAGACTAATAACCAAAATATATAAAGAGCTCACCAAACTTAACAAAAAAGCAAATGACCCAATTCAAAAGTGGGGAAAGGATATGAACAGAATATTCACCAAAGAAGAGACACAGAAGGCTAACAGCCATATGAAAAATTTCATCAAGTCACTGATTGTCAGAGAAATGCAAATAAAGACCACAATGAGATATCACCTAACCCCTGTGAGAATGTCATATATCAGAAACAACAGCAACAGCAAATGCTGGAGAGATTGTTGGAGCAAAGGATCTCTTCTACACTGCTGAATGTAAACTGATGTAACCTCTGTGGAGAGCAGACTAGAGAATTCTCACAAGACCAGAAATGGATCTTTCTTATGTCCCAATAATTCCTCTTCTAGGGATATACCCTAAGGAGTCAAACACACCCATCCAAAGAGATATGTGTACACCTATGCTCATAGTAACACAATTCATAATAGCCAAAACCTGGAAACAACCCAGGTGCAAAACATTTGAGAAAGTTGTGATATATAAACACAATGGAATACTACTCAGCTATTAAGAATACTGCATTCACCTACTTTGACCAATCCTGCATGGAGCTAGATGGAATTATGTTAAGTGGGCTAAGTCAGAAAGAGAAAGATAAACATGGAATGATTCCACTCATTAACCGAATTTGAGAAAGAACATAAAGGGAGTTTGGAGTATTGCACAAAAGTAAAAAACTCTAGGAGGAGGGTATCTTTTCAGCTCCACTATAGGGGTTTGGGGACATACTATATATATGACACAGACCTTTGGTGGTGATAATGGTGCTAATATAAACTCCCATTAACTTACAGTCTTATAAATCACTAATCAATATGAGAGGGGAAAATAAATTGAATGTCTCTAACTTTTTTATATTTAATTTTTTATTTATAAAAAGGAAACCTTGACTAAACCATAGGATAAGAGGGGTAAAACTTCACACAATTCCCACCACCAGAACTCTGTATCCCATCCCCTCCCTTGATAGCTTTCCTCTTCTTTGACCATCTGGAAGCATGGACCCAAGGTCAAAGACTAGGAAAGCTACCAAGGGAGGGGATGGAATAAGATGGAAGGTCTGGCTTCTGTAATTGCTTCCCTGCTGAACATAGGCATTGACAGGTCGATCCATACTCCCAGCCTGTTTTTCTCTTTCCCTGGTGGGAAAGGGTTCTGGGGAAGTGGAGATCCAGGACACATTGGTGTGGTTGTCTGCCCAGGAAAGTCTGGTTGGCATCATGGTAGCATCTGGAACCTGGTGGTTGAATAGAGAGTTAACATACAAAGAGAGTTAACATACAAAGCCAAACAAATTTTTGAACAGTCATGGACCTAAAGGCTGGAATAGTGTAGATGAAGAGTTGGGGGCCCTCCATTTTGTAGATAGCTAGTAGGCCTATTTTAGTTATATTCCAAAGGGCCTGTGGCTATACTAGTGTTTGTTTGTTTGTTTGCCTGAATCTGATATGCAGATGGATCCTTATTATTATTATTTTTTTAGGGTTAGACAAGTGAGAGGCTTATTTATAAAAATCACTGTGGGAAGTTGGGTGGTGGCACAGTGGGCTAAGTGCATGTGGCGCAAAGCTCAGGGACCAGCCTAAGGATCCCAGTTCCAGCCCCCGGCTCTCCACCTGCAGGGGAGTTGCTTCACAGGTGGTGAAGCAGGTCTGCAGGTATCTATCTTTCTCTCCCCCTCTCTGTCTTCCCCTCCCCTCTCCAATTCTCTCTGTCCTATCCAACAACAAACAACATCAACAATGGCAATAATAATAACCACAACGAGGCTACAACAACAACGACAACAAAAAGGGGGGGGAAAAGGCCTCCAGGAGCTGTGGATTCATGGTGCAGGCACCGAGCCCAGCAATAACCCTGGAGGGGAAAAAAAAATCACTGTGAACTTGTAAGTGAGGGGAAAAGTCTAGCTAAGAGAACTGGCAGGAGTCAGAAGTCCATAACTAAGCTACCCAAGACCACCTTGTGGAGAGATCAGGATCCATCCTGAGCTATGCCAACAGCAGAGTGCTGTGATGGAGGTATTTTAGTCCGGATCCTTATTATTTTCTGGAGAGATGATGTCATGGCTGGAAAAAGGACCAGAAAACTGAATCAGGGAAGACAGTAGCACCCAAATATGGCAAAGGTGTATAAATATTATTGGCTATAAACTCCATCGATCTGATGTGATCTGGGTCCCATATTCAGCTTAGGAGCCTATGTGACCTCTGCATCCCTTTAGATCTGAGCTTACATTCTATGGTCAGAGGTAGGAATGTTCCAAGCTGCCCCAATATCAGGACCCATCTTCCTCAGGTGTATCATAGAGTATATTGTCCAGCCTCCCTTCAGAGGATAGAACATTCTCTACCATTGTTGATCCAAGTTGAGGGCAAGGTCCTATGGGAGCCACAAATGGTCTATTGTGTTGTTCCTGATAAGAGATAATCGATAAAAAAAAAAAGAGATAATCGATAACAATGGAGGGGGGGGGATTCCCGGAAGATGGCGGACTGAGAAGCTGCTAGTGGCTTGAGCTCTGACCACATCTTCTGGAAATGGTAGGATTTTCTGCCTTTAGTAGGCCAGTCAATAAGGGGTCCTAGCGGTGACACCAAGGAGGTGACTATAACTTAATTTGGGTTAAAAAAATAATGTAGAAAAAAAGGGAAAAAAATTTCTTTTAAATTATTAAGCACACCTCCTCCCCCTTCCCCCCAATCATTATTAAAAACAATGCGGTGGTGGTGGGGGGCTGCTGGGTGGTAGAGCACCAGGTTAAAATGCACATACCCCCCCATAACCATCTCTGGGGACCAGCTCCTAGCAGGCTCTCCTGCTGAGCTTCTTTCTTTACCAAGATTCCTGTCCCACCAGGGAGTAATTAAAAATAAATAAATAAATAAAACTCCTTTCACCACTCTTTTATGACTGTACTTTTTCTTTTCTTTTTCATTTTTCTCTCTTTCTTTCTTTTTTTTTTCTTTTTCTCATTCTTGTCATGCTTTCTTCCTTAATCCTACAGCTTCCAAAGCCACAGGCCCTGTCCCCCACACCACCAAACAGTGTGCTTTTTTGAATTCACTGATACACATTTGGGAATTATTTTGGGGAAGAATTCTGACTCAGAGTGGACTCTCACTGCAAGTATCTCTGCTCAACTTCCCTTCCTCCTTTAGCTACCCCTAGAATATACAGTGGATAGTAGATTTGCATAACTGTCTATTTCAGCTATCCTTCTCTAGTCCTGCGGTTTTTGGGTTTCTTTCCTCTTTCTTAACAATAAGCTGCCTCTGATCACGAGCTTTGAGGTAATCTGGGACAGGCTTTTTTTCTACCCTGCTCTATTTTATTATTAATATTATATAAAGGCATATATCTCCCACACCCCTTTAGGTTGATCAGAATGAACTCTTAGGGTATCTTTCATTGCTAGGGTAGTGGGCATCTTATCTACTGTGGGAGGAACTTGTCTCGTTACTCCTCCTACCTCCTCTACAGACTCTCCCCTCCCTCCTCCTCCTAGCTAATTAAAAAAATTAAATTAAATTAAATTAAAAATAATCAAAAAAACTTTCACTACTCTTTAATTACAGCTCTTTTTCTTATCTTTTCTCTTTTCTCTCTCTTGTCTCTTTTTTCTTTTTTTTTTTATCTTGTCATACACTTCTTCATCCTTCTTCTTTGCCTTTCTGAATTTGTGAATTATTTTGGGGAAGAAATCTGACTCAGAGTGGACTCTCTATGTGTGTATCTCTGCTCTACTTCCATTTCCCCTCTTGTTACCCTTAGAATATACAGTGGATAGTAGATTCGCATAACTGTCTATTCTTGCTATCCCTTCTTTCTTTTCTCTTTCTTCTTCACTGGGATTTGGTTACTATTTTTTCACGGACTGGAGACATTGTTTGGCTAACTAGTAGTGATGAAACTGCTTCAATACTTGCTTCAATTGCTACTGTAATTCCTGAGGTTGGTGACTGCAATTGTCATAAAGGTATTTAGTAGACTGTTGCTTTTACTCAAGACAACACAACTGAAGAACAACAGAGCATAAAAAAGAAACACATAAATCAAAAAAGTGGGTAGATCAAAAACAAATAAAACTGCTACTCCAATGAATGAAGACAAGAGCCCAGAAGAAACTACAAATCAGCCAGAAGTAACCATAGATAAGAAAAGTATGCAAGCAATAATAAACTAATTAATCACAGAAATGAAAACAACATTGGAGGAAAGGAATGGCAGTATTAGGGAAACAACAGTTGAGACCCCCAAGGAAAATACTGATTATCTTGAGGCAATTAGAGAACTGAAAGCTGAAATAGCTGTAATGAAGAAAGAAGCTGAGGCAAGGGAGAGCAGTCTAACAGAAGCAGAAAACAGAATTACTCAGACAGAGGATGAGTTAGAGAAAACTAAGAAAGAGGTGAAAGAGCTTAAAAAGAGATTGAGAGACACTGAAAACAACAACAGAGACATATGGGATGATCTCAAAAGAAGTAACATTCATATAATTGGCCTGCCAGAGGAAGAGAGAGGAAGTAGAAGCAAACATTCTAGAGGAAATAATAGAAGAAAACTTTCAAACCTGAATAACAGAAAGGACATCAAGATTCAAGAGGCCCAGAGAGTACCAAACAGAATCAACCCAGACCTGAAGACACCAAGACACATCATAGTCACAATGAGAAGAAGTAAGGATAAAGAAAGGATCCTAAAGGCTGCAAGAGAGAAACAAAAAGTCACATACAGGGGAAAACCCTTAAGATTATCTGCAGACTTCTCCACTAAAACTCTAAAAGCCAGAAGAGAAGGGCAAGATATCTATCGAGCCCTGAATGAAAAAGGGTTTCAACCAAGGATAATATATCCTGCTAGACTTTCAAACTAGATGGAGGGATCAAAACCTTCTTAGACAAACAACAGTTAAAGGAGGCAACCATCACCAAACCGGCCCTGAAAGAGGTTCTAAAAGACCTCTTATAAACAAGAACATCACTATAATACTTGCAATATATCAGAGCAAACAATTTTTTTAGAACAATGGCACTACAATACATTAAATCCAAATATCAATAAATGTCAATGGCTTAAACTCACCCATCAAAAGGCACAGGGTGGGGGGATGGATCAGAAAACATAACCCAACCATATGCTGCTTGCAAGAATCCCATCTGTCACAACAAGATAAGCACAGACTTAAAGTGAAAGGATGGAAACTATCATACAGGCTAATGGACCACAAAAAAGGGCAGGAACAGCCATTCTCATCTCAGACACAATAGATTTTAAATTAAATAAAGTAATAAAAGATAGGCAAGGACATTACATAATGATTAGAGGATCAATCAGCCAAGAAGACTTAACAATTATTAACATCTATGCATCCAATGAGGGACCATCTAAATACATCAAGCACTTACTGAAAGAATTTCAAAAATACATCTATAGTAATACAATAATAGTGGGAGGCTTCAATACCCCACTCTCACACTTAGACAGATCAACAAAGCAGAAAACCAACAAAGATACAAGAGAATTGAATGAAGAGATTGACAGACTAGACCTCTTGGACATTTTCAGAGTCCTTCACCCCAAAAAACTAGAATACACCTTCTTTTCAAATCCACATAACACATACTCAAGCATAGACTACATGTTAGGCCACAAAGACAGCATCAATAAATTCAAAAACATTGAAATCATCCCAAGTATTTTCTCAGACCACAGTGGAGTAAAACTAACATTTAACAACAAACAGAAAATTATTAAAAGTCACAGAATTTGGAAACTAAACAACATACTCCTTAAGAACCACTGGGTCAGAGACTCACTCAAGCAGGAAATTCAAATGTTCCTGGAAACAAATGAAAATGAAGACACAACCTATCAAAATATTTGGGACACAGCTAAAGCAGTACTGAGAGGGAAACTTATAGCCATACAATCACATATTAAACACCAAGAAGAAGCTCAAATGAACGACCTTACTGCACACCTCAAGGACTTAAAGGAAGAGGAACAAAGGAACCCTAAAGCAACCAGAAGGACAGAAATCACTAAAGTTAGAGCAAAAATAAACAACATCGAAAATAAAAGAACCATACAAAAGATCAATGAAGCCAAATGTTGGTTCTTTGGAAGATTAAACAAAATTGACAAACAACTAGCCAGACTCACCAAACAAAAAAGAGAGAAGACTCAAATTAATAGAATTGTAAACTATGGAGGAGCTACCACAACTGACAACACAGAAATCCAGAGAATCCTGTGAAACTTCTATAAAGAACTATACGCCACCATGCTAGAGAATCTGGAAAAAATGGAACAATTCCTAGAAGCATATGTCCTTCGAAAACTGAACCAAGAAGAACTACAAAATCTAAATGCACCAATCACAGACAAAGAAATTGAAACCGTTATTAAGAATCTCCCCAACAACAAAAGTCCTGGACCAGATGGCTTCACAAACAAATTCTACAAAACTTTCAGGAAACAGTTAGTACCCATACTTCTGAAGCTTTTCCATAAGATTGAAGACACAGGAATACTCCCTTCCAGCTTCTAGGAAGCCAACATCACCCTGATACCAAAAGCTGATAGGGACAGAACAAAAAAGGAAAACTACAGACCAATATCTCTGATGAACATAGATGCCAAAATATTAAACAAATCTTGGCCAACCGGATACAGCAACATATCAAAAAGATTGTTCATCACGACCAAGTGGAATTCATCCCAGGAATGCAAGGCTGGTTCAACATCCATAAGTCAATAAATGTCATTCACCACATCAATAAAATCAAAGCCAAAAACCACATGATTATCTCAATAGATGCAGAGAATGCCTTTGACAAAATCCAACACCCATTCATGATCAAAACTCTACAAAAAATGGGAATAGATGGGAAATTCCTCAAGATAGTGGAGTCTATATATAGTAAACCTACAGCCAACATCATACTCAATGGACAGAAGCTGAAAGCATTCCCCCTCAGATCAGGGACTAGACAGGGCTGTCCACTGTCACTGTTACTCTTCAACATAGTATTGGAAGTTCTTGCCATAGCAATCAGGCAAGAGAAAGAAATCAAAGGAATACAGATTGGAAGGGAAGAAGTCAAGCTCTCAGTATTTGCAGATGATATGATAGTATACATAGAAAAACCTAAAGAATCCAGCAGAAAACTACTGGAAGTTATTAGGCAATATAGCAAGGTATCAGGCTACAAAATCAATGTACAAAAATCAGTGGTATTTCTTTATGCAAACACTAAATCTGAAGAAGAAGACATCCAGAAATCACTCCCATTTACTATTTCAGCAAAATCAATCAAATACCTAGGAATAAAGTTGACCAAAGAAGAGAAAGACTTGTATGCTGAAAACTATGAGTCACTACGCAAGGAAATAGAAACTGATACCAAGAAATGGAAAGATATCCCATGCTCATGGATTGGAAGAATAAATATCATCAAAATGAATATTCTCCCCAGAGCCATATACAAATTTAATGCAATTCCCATCAAAGTTTACCAAGCTTCTTTAAGAGAATAGAACAAACACTACAATCATTTATCTGGAACATGAAAACACCTAGAATTGCCAAAACCATCTTAAGGAAAAGAAACAGAAATGGAGACATCACACTCCCAGACCTTAAACTATATTATAAATCCATCATCATCACAACAGCATGGTACTGGAACAAAAATAGGCACACAGACCAGTGGAACAGAATTGAAAGCCCAGAAATAAATCCCCACACCTATGAACATCTAATCTTTGATAAGGGGCCCAAAGGATTAAATGGAAAAAGGAGGCTCTCTTCAATAAATGGTGCTGACAAACTGGGTTGTAACATGCAGAAGAATGAAATTGAACCACTTTATCTCACCAGAAACAAAAATCAACACCAAATGGATCAAAGACCTAGATGTCAGACCAGAAACAATCAAATACTTAGAGGGAAACATTGGTAAAACACTTTCCCACCTATACCTCAAGGACATCTTTGATGAATAAAACCCAATTGCATGGAAGACTAAAGCAGAAACAAACCAATGGGACTACATCAAATTGAAAAGCTTCTGCACATCCAAAGTAACTATTAAATAAACAAAGAGACCCCTCACAGAATGGGAGAAGATCTTCACTTGCCATACGTCAGACAATAGACTAATCACCAAAATATATAAAGAGCTCAGCACACTTAGCACCAAAAAAGCAAATAACCCCATCCAAAAATGGGCAGAGGATATGAACAAAACATTCACTACAGAGGAGATCCAAAAGGCTAACAAACATATGAAAAACTGCTCTAGGTCACTAATTGTCAGAAATGCAAATTAAGACAACACTAAGATACCACCTCACTCTTGTAAGAATGGCATACATCAAAAAGGACAGCAGCAACAAATGCTGGAGAGGATGTGGGGACAGTGGAACCCTTTTACATTGCTGGTGGGAATGTAAATTGGTACAGCCTCTGTGGAGAGCAGTCTGGAAAACTCTCAGAAGGCTAGACATGGACCTTCCATATGATCTAGTATTCCTCTCCTGGGCTGATACCCCAAGGACTCCATAACACCCAACCAAAAAGAGGTGTGTACTCCTATGTTCATAGCAGCACAATTCATAATAGCTAAAACCTGGAAGCAACCCAGGTGCCCAACAACAGATGAGTGGATGAAAAAGCTGTGGTATATATACACAATGGAATACTATGCAGCTATCAAGAACAATGAACCCACCTTCTCTGACCCATCTTGGACAGAGCTAGAAGGAATTATGTTAAGTGAGCTAAGTCAGAAAGATAAAAATGAGTATGGGATGATCCCACTCATCAACAGAAGTTGAGTAAGAAGAAACTAAAAGCAGGACCTGACCAAACTGTAAGTAGGGCACCGAAGTAAAAACCCTGTGGTGAGGGGTAGACATGCAGCTTCCTGGGCCGTTGGGGGTGGAAGTGGGTGGGAGGGATGGGTCACAGTCTTTTGGTGGTGGGAATGGTGTTTATGTACACTCATAGTAAAATGTAGTCATATAAATCACTAGTTAATTAATATGAGAGGGGTAAAATTAATTGTATGTCTCGAAGTTTTACAAAACACAGACTGAGTCTTTTTAATATATAGGCTGTGCATTTGATATGCGGACTCTCTCAAAAGCCTAGACCAAGTAGATCAGAAGCACCCAATAGCACAGCTATATACAAGATACTGGGTACTGTACAGCAAACCCTAACTAAAGGACTTTTCAAAGTTAACCCAATTACCAAATAATGTGATGATAACATTAACTATTGATTGTCTTTTTGAACCTTAAGACAGCAGGAACCTCACATCTCCACTATAGAGCCTCTACTTCCCCCCAGTTCTGGAACCCTTGGATAGGGCCCACTTTCCCACATGCCTCTCCCAATCCATATCAAATAATATTGCATCTGCCGATCTCAATCTAATCAACACAACGATTGTCACCTCAACATGCTTCACTTCAGACTGTGTCCAGAGACTTCACATGTGGAATGACAACCCTTCAGCTTCATTACTCAGGTGAGACCTTTCCTTTCATAGGATACTCTAATTCCATCTCAGGTGGTTCACTTTCTAACAAAGTTCCAAAACCTAGATATACACTAGTTTCTGTGAGAAAGAGCATATGTTCACACGTATCCATAAACTACTGCAAAATATATACCTGAAAGCAGAAGTACACTAGAGTTTGCAGTGAGTACCTCCCTAACACTTCCTCTCCACTATTCCAAGCTTTGGGCCCATGATTGCTCAACAATTTGTTTGGCTTTGTATGTTAACTCTCTTTTCTGTCACCAGGTTCCAGATGTCAGCAGGATGCCAGCCAGACTTCCCTGGACCGAAGACCCCACCAATGTGTCTTGGAGCTCCGCTTCCCCAGAGACCCACCCTACTAGGGAAAGAGAGAGGCAGACTGGGAGTATGGACCGACCAGTCAATGCCCATGTTCAGCGGGGAAGCAATTACAGAAGCCAGACCTTCTACTTTCTGTAACCCACAATGACCCTGGGTCCATGCTCCCAGAGGGATAGAGAATGGGAAAGCTATCAGGGGAGGGGGTGGGATATGGAGATTGGGTGGAACTGTGTGGAATTGTACTCCTCCTACCCTATGGTTTTGTTAATTAATCCTTTCTTAAATTAAAAAAAAAAAAAAAAAACAATGGAGAGAGGGGTTTATTTGAGGTCTAGGCCCATCATGTCTGTTTGGGAATCTCAAGACTACCCGATTCGGGCCCCAGATGACGGGGTGGCCTGATAGTGACTGAAGAGTCATCATTAAATTATGCCAGTCTTTTACCCTTATTTAGCTTTTGCGCTCCTTGCTTAGATGAGGTTAGCTTTGGAGTGAGTGAGGGATGTGTAATAGGAAGTAGGTGAGGAGGGTATTTAAGTCTAAGTAGACACTATTTCATTATGATCTTTATACTGACTCACTACAGACTATTGTGTATTTTTGCTTTCAGGTATATATTTTTGCCCTAATTTATGGATGCATGTGAATATATGCTCTATCTTACGGGACCTAGTCTATATCTAGGTTTTGGGATTTTGTTAGGAAGTGAACTTCCTGGAATAGAATTAGAGAATACTATGAAAGGAAAGGTCTCACCTGAGTAATAAGGGTTGACATTCTATGCCTGACATCTCTGGACACAGTCTGAAGTGAAGCATGTTGAGGTAATATTCCTTGCATTGATTAGGCTGGGATCTGCAGATGGAATATCATTTGGTATGAATTGAGAGAAGCATGCAGGAAAGTGAACCCCACCATAGAGGTTCTAGGACTGGGGGAAATATAGGCTCTAAATAGGAAGCGTGAGTATCCTGCTGTCTTAGGGTTTACGAAGGCAATAGATAGTTATTACTATAATCACATTATTTGGCAGTTGGGTTAACTTTGAAATAACCCTTTCTTAGGATTTGCTGTATCATACACAACATCACCATAATTTATGTCCTTTGACATTAATTGTATATAGCTGTGCTACCAGTTGCTTCTCTTTTTCCTTGTCTAGGCTTTTAAGGGAGTCAACATATCAAAGACTCAGCCTATGTATTAAAAAGACTCAGAGTCTGTGCTTTAAAAAGTTTGGAATGTCTCGAACTTTTTGATACACAGACCCCCTCCATTCTGAGTATATATTCCTTCAATCTAAGCACTTAAGATTTCAAATTGGTATCGTGATTGAATTTTAACAGTGGGCTTAAATTACTAATATATTTCCAGTAATGACTTTTTCTATGAAATATTAACTCACTTATAATCTTAGATCAGGGAGACCAGAAGCAACTGGTCTTGTCAATGTATAGGATACATTATTTGTAAATAACATTGAATGATATAAGTCATGGTAAGGTCTTGTATGGTACAATAAATCCTAACCATGGGATTTTCAAAGAAAATCAAACTTCCAAATAACTAAGTTATAACAATATCCATTACCTTCTTAAACTCTAAGACAGCAGGACCCTTCCCAATTTTCATGTCTTTAGCCCACCTGCATATTAACTGCTGGGCTCAAGAATAATCAGTAAAGTCATGGGCCCCTTGGAATATACCTAAAATAGACTTCCTAGTTTTTTCCAAAATAGAGACCCCAAATCTCATCTGCTATATTCTTGCCGTTAGTTTCCTGATTACTAAACAATTTGTTCTGCTTTATATCTTAATGCTTTTTCAGACACTAAGTTGGAGATGCTACCATGATGCCAACTTGACATCCCTGGGCAAATGACCCCACCCATGTACCCTGGAACCCCACTTTTCCAAAGTCCTATCCCACTAAGGAAAGACAGAAA
Source organism: Erinaceus europaeus (assembly GCF_950295315.1). Taxonomy (NCBI): domain Eukaryota; kingdom Metazoa; phylum Chordata; class Mammalia; order Eulipotyphla; family Erinaceidae; genus Erinaceus; species Erinaceus europaeus. Next base: position 31,953,695 of record NC_080167.1, read on the forward strand.
CAGGCTGAAAGTATTTATCAATCTGCCAATGTCCATGTCCAGTGGAGAAGGAATTACAGAAGCCAGACTTTCCACCTTCTGCATCCCATAATGATTCTGGGCTCATGCTCCCAAAGGGTTAATGAATAGGAAAGCTTCCAATAAAGGAACTGGGATATGGAACTCTGGTGGTGGAAACTGTGTGGAAATGTACCTCTCTTATCCTATGGTCTTGTTGATCATTATTAAATCAATAATAGGGAGTCTGGTGGTAGCGCAGCGGGTTAAGCGCAGGTGGCACAAAGCAAAAGGACCCCCCTAAGGATCCCGGTTCAAGCCACCAGCTCCCCACCTGCAGGAGAGTGGCTTCACAGGCAGTGAAGCAGGTCTGCAGGTATCTATCTTTCTCTCCCCCTCTCTGTCTTCCCCTCCTCTCTCCATTTCTCTCTATCCTATCCAACAATGACAACATCAACAACAATAATAACTATAACAACAATAAAAACAAGGGCAACAAAAAGGAAATAAATATTAAAAAATCTTTTAAAAAATTATGAAACATACATTTAAAAATCAATAATAATTTTTTCTCTTTCTCTTTAATCTTTACCATTTTTATTACTATATGCTTTTGTGAACTTTAAAAAAAACTTTTATTATTTTTTTTGCCATCAGAGTTATTGCTGGTGTTATATGCTTGTTTGACAATTCCATCACTTCTGGAAGCCACATCTTTTTTTCTGATAGAGACAGAGAGAGATAGAGAGGGGGTTAAAAAAAATGATACCTGCAGCACTATTCATTGTTCATGAATATTCTCCCCACCCTACAGGTGGGGACTGGGGCTTGAACCAGGTACTCCTGCATAATAAGCATGTTAATGTGTGAGCTCTACTGGTATGTCATTGCCTGGTCCCTAAACCACTCTTTATAGGTATACTCAAATATGTAATGGAAAATATGGTTGGAATGAGATTAGAAAGATACTGGATTAGAAGGAAAAACCAGCAAACAATGCTTTAGTCTCTCATAATTTTTTTCAAAGAAAGAAAATGTCAAATGGGAATTCTAAAGCTTAAAAGTGCAGTAACTGGAATAAAAAAATTATTTATTTTCATTATTATCAGAATAATCAGAAGTCATTGCCAAAGTGGGGGAAAAGCCAACATACTTAAAGATACAATCATTGAAATGCTTTAAATGGAAGCATACTTGGGCCAGGAGATAGCTCACCATGAGTAGAGTACATCATGCACAAGCCTCAGGATCACGTGGATGTGAGGTGCACAGGGGAAGTTCCACACCTCTCTCTCTCTCTCTCTCTCTCTCTCTCTCTCCATATATATATATATATATATATATATATATATATATATATATATATATATATATATATATATATCTTCTTCTCGGTCTCCCTTTCTCTCTTCCCCTCTCTTGTTTTATTAGTGACTTAGCAAACTGGCGTCTGTTCAGTGATCTTACCAACAAATCTATTCCTGTAATTCCAATTAACTCTATCCCCTCTGAAGATTCCTACAGGCGCTTCCGCCAAGCCATCTTCAAAGCAGCTTCCCAAGCCATTCCTCATGGGAGACGTGCTAACTATACGCCTTGTCTTGATGCTGAATGCGAGCAACTACTAAAGCAGTATGATGAGTCGGGCGACCCAGATGTGGCTGACCATCTCATTATCTCCCTGGATGCAGCACACCAAGCCCGCTGGCAACAACTCACGGAAAGTCTGAACTTCACCCACTCAAGTAGGAAGGCCTGGAAGCTTCTTCACAGACTGGGTGCCAGTAGCCAACCCCCTCCCGTCTCCCATCCTCCCGTATCTCCAAACTCAGTGGCCAGTCACCTAACTCAAGTTGGACGTGCTAAGATCGACCCAGTCTGGAAAAGAGAAATTTCCCATGAGTGGTCATCCCACTTCCGGTTATCTTGCCCATCTCCAAAACTCTCTCCCTTTACACTGTCTGAACTGGAAGATGCTTTGAAGAGGGTTAAACCGGGAACAGCTGCTGGCTATGATAACATCACCCCAGAACTCATTCTTAACCTGGGCCCCGCGGCAAAGAAGTGGCTCGCTTCATTCCTGTCCCACATCTTGGAATCTGAGTCTATGCCCAAAGTTTGGCGTCGTGCGAAGATCATAGCGGTTTTGAAACCAAAGAAAGACCCAACACTGGCTGCCAGCTATAGACCAATTTCTCTCCTCTCCGTGTGTTACAAACTCCTTGAGAGGCTGCTTCTATCACGTATTTCTCATCTTACAGAGAAATTCCTATCATCCACCCAGGCTGGTTTCCGCCCAGGAAGATCTACCTGCGAACAAGCCCTGGCCCTCTCAACTTACATTGAAAATGGATTCCAGAAGAATTTAAAGACGGGTGCTGTCTTTGTTGATCTCACAGCAGCCTATGACACGGTCTGGCACCGTGGTCTCCTGGTCAAGATCTCAAGATGCCTGCCTCCATGGGTGGCCAACACTATATCATTTCTTCTCCAAAACAGAAGATTCCGGGTACATCTGGGTGACAAGTCTAGCAGATGGAGACTTGTCTCAAGTGGCCTCCCCCAGGGCTCTGTTCTGGCTCCTACGCTATTTAATATTTACATCAATGACCTCCCAGAAACTTCTTCAAGGAAGTTCATCTACGCCGATGACATCTGCTGTGCAACTCAGGCATCCAAGTTCGACATCCTCGAGGAAACACTCACGAAAGACATGTCTCTGATATCTGATTACTATAAAAAATGGCGACTAATTCCTAGCACTGCTAAAACGGTATCATCTGTTTTCCATCTACACCATGCCTCGGCCTCGCGTGAGCTTAATGTGCAGCTTGGCGATACGAGAATCTGGCATGAAGCCCAGCCAGTCTATCTTGGCGTTACTCTCGATCGCACTCTGTCATTTCACAAACATCTCATAAAAACTGCAGCAAAGGTGGGCGCGAGGAATAACATCATTGCAAGACTGGCCAGCTCCTCATGGGGCGCAAGCGCTTCCACACTACGATCATCATCGCTGGCATTATGCTAAACCACTGCAGAATAATGTGCCCCAGTATGGTTCCGTAGCCCCCATGTCCACTTGGTCGATTCCAAATTATATTCCTCCATGAGGATAATTTCTGGAACCATCCGTTCCACCCCGGTTCCATGGTTGCCAGTTCTTAGCAACATCGCCCCGCCAGATATTCGTTGGGATGCGGCATCATCTAAGTTCATTTCCCACGTCTACGCTCGACCGGACCTGCCAATATATGCGGATATCTTCGCCCACCCTGTTCAACGCTTGACATCTCGTCACCCAATCTGGTCCCCTACGCCTTCACTGAACTTCTCTGTTCCAGTCTCTTGGAAACAGAGCTGGCAGTCAGCTGAGGTAAAGAACAAACATCTCATCACAGACCCCTGCAAGCGTCAACCCGGCTTTGACCTAGCACGTTATGATTGGGCCCTCCTCAATCACTATCGAACAGGCCATGGCCGGTGTGCCGCTATGTTCCATCACTGGGGAGCCAGAGATGACCCGAACTGCCCCTGCAGCTCCAGACAGACTATGACCCACATAGTCAACGACTGCCACCTCTCCAGATTCAAAGGAGGTCTCGAAACTTTACATCAGGCTCAACCTGATGCTGTTGACTGGCTACGGAAGAAGGGCAAACGCTAGAAGAAGAAGAAGTGACTTAATACTGATTTACAAAATTATAAGATAAGGGGCCAGGTGGTGGCGCATCTGGTTGAATGCACATGTTACAATGCGCAAGAACCCAGGTTCAACCCCCCAGTCCCAACCCCCAGGGGGAAGCTTCACAAGTGGTGAATCAGTGTTGCAGGTGTCTCTACATCTCTCTCCCTCTATATCTCCCCCTTCCTTTCAATTTCTGGCTAGCTCTATCAAATAAATAAAGATAATAAAAATGTTTAAATTTCAATTAAAATTTAAAAATTAAGAAATATATAACAAAGGTATAATTCCTCACTGCTACCACCACCAGAGTTCTATGTCACCATTCCCTCCACTGGAAGCTATAGTATGAAGATCCAGCTGTGAAATTGGCTAGTGCTCAGTACTTATATGGAATCTATAGTAGGTCTCTCAGGTTGTAGAGATGGGTTGGCTATTATTTCTATAACTATAACTATAACTATAACTATCTGTCTATATTTGTATATAGTTGCCCTTTTTTTCTTATGGTCCAGCCTTCTCTTCCTAAGTCACACACTTACTACTATTTCCAAATGTCTTTCCTTATTTCCTCTTCTCTCCCTAGGTGCTGATGGAGTTGGAATTCAAGGCAGGCTGGTTATCTTCTTCTAATATTCTGGAATACAGACCAAAATTCTTTTTGGGGTGCAGAAAGTGGGAGTTCTGGCTTCTTTAAGTGCTTCTATACTAGACATGGACATTGGCAAGTCAATCCATACACCCAGCCTATTTCTACCTTTCCCTAGTTGGGTAGGGCTCTGGAGAGGTGAAATTTCAAGACATATTGGTAAGGTCATCTGCCTAGGGAAGGCTTAAAGGCAGTAAGATACAAAGAAGGACAAAATGATTAATGATCAGAAGCCAAAAAGTAGAAATAGAACAGATGAGAATAAGGATCTTACGGTGAAAAAATCTGGGAAGTCTATTTTAGGGACCCATTACTATCATAGTTTTTTCTTGAGTTTTTTTTTTTTACTTCTTTATTGGGGGATTAATGGTTTACAGTCAACAGTAAAATACAATAGTTTGTACTTGCATAAAATTTCCACATAACAATACAGTCCCAAGTAGGTTCTCCCCTGCCATCATGTTTCAGGACCCAAACCCTCCCCACACCCAGTCTTTCACTTTGGTGCAATACACCAACTCCAGTCCAAGATCTACTTAGAGTTTTCCCTTCTGATCTTGTTTTTCAACTTCTTTCTATGAGTGAGATCATCCAATATTCATCCTTTTCTTTCTGACTTATCTCACTTAACATGATTCCTTCTAGCTCCATCTAAGATGAATTCACCATGACCTTAGACTTTGGAGCCTCAGGAATAAGAAACAGTCTCTTTGCATAACTATTATGCTATCTACCCTTGTTCACATTTCTCAGTTTTTCACATAACAATTCAAACCCCACCCCCCCCACCCCATCGTAGGTCCTCCTCTGCCATCATGTTCCAGGACCTGAAATGAACCCTCCTCCCTTACCCCAGAGTCCTTTACTTTGGTGCAATACACCAGACCCAGTCCAAGTTCTCCTTTTTGTTTATTGTTCAACTTTTTCTTTTGTAATTGGATTTGTTTTCCTGTAATTGGATTTGTTTCATTGAAGATGCCTTTAAAATTTAAATGGATAAGAGTTCTGCCAATATTTTCCTCTAAGTATTTGATAGTTTCTGGTCTAACGTCCAAGGGGTGTTAAAATCCCCTAATATTACTTTGTTGCAGTTAATATAGTGTTATAGCTCTTTAAGTAGATGTTTGATGTGTTTAGATGGCCTCTCCTTGGGTGTATGGGTGTTAATTGTTAAGTCCTCTTGGTTGACTGATCCTCTGAGCATTAAGTAATGTCCATCCCTATCTTTTTCTAAATTTTATTTTATTTTAAGTTCTATCATGTCAGATTGAGAATAGTTGTTCTTGCCTTTTTTGTGGTCCATTGGCTTATATGGTAGTTTTCCATTGTTTCACTGAGTCTGTGTGTGTCTTGTTGAGTTAGGTGGGATTCCTGCAGACAAAATATGGTTGTGTTGTTTTCTGATTCATCTTCCTACTCTGTGCCTTTTAATAGGTGAATGCAGGCTACTGACATTTATTGACACGATATATTACAGATATTTTAACACCATTACTGTAGATTTTTAGAGTGTTCTGTTATATGTCATGTTTATGGTGATCAGATTGTTTATAGGAGACCCTTCAGAATTTCTTTTAGGGCAGGCTTGTTGATAGTTGATTCCTTCAACTGTTGCTTGTCTGATAAGGTTTTCATGCCTCCATCTAGTTTGAATGACAGCCTGTCAGGATACAGTAGCCTTTCTCATTGAGCACTCGATAGATATCTTGCTATTCTCTTCTGGCCTTTAGTGTTTGTGTGGAGAAATCTGCTGCTAATCTTATGGGTTTTCCTCTGTAGGTGACTCTGTTTTTCCTCTTGCAGTCTTAAGGACCCTTTCTCTTTATCCTTATTCCTTTTTATTCTAAATTTGATGTTTCTTGATTTCTTTAGGTCTGGGTTAATTCTGTATGGGAACTTCTGAGCTTCTTGAAGCTTTATGTCTTTTATGTTGTCTAGACTAGGAAAGTATTTCCTTTCAGAGTCTCATTTGCTGTTTCCCCATTTCTGATATTACTTTCAAACTCTTTCCTCACTCTTGTGACTAATGTCTCAACTAGTATTTGGATCTTGTCCTGTAGAACGCTTTCTTCCCCTCCCTCTCTTTCTTCCTCTGGAAAGCCAATAATGCATATATTACTTCTTTTGAAGTTATCCCATATGTCTCTGTTGTTGTTTTCAGAATCTCTTAATCTCTTTTTAAGATCTCTTACTTTTTTTTTTTTCTTTACCAGAGCACTGGCTTATGGCGGTGTGGGGAATTGAACCTGGGATTTGAGAGCCTCAGGCATGAAAGTCTCTTTGCATAACCATTATTCTATACCTCCACCTGAGATCTCTTACTTCTTTCTTAGTTTTCTCTAGTTCATCCTCAATCTTGCTAATTCTATTTTCTGCTTCACTTATTCTATTTTCTCTGTTCTCTGTTGTTTTCTGTAGCTCAGTTATTTTCTTACCCTGTTCTGATACTGTTTTAGCTGGTTTATCTAGTTGTACTCTTAGCTCAGCTATTTCAGCTTTCAGCTCACTAATTATCTTGCAATAAATAAATAAATAAATAAAATAAAGCTGTATAATGGCAGAGTAGGTTCCAAACTTGAAGAAAATCTATGAATAAAAATTAACTTTAGGGAGTCAGGCAGTAGCACAGCAGCTTAAACACACATGGCACGAAGAAGCACAAGGACCAGCGTAAGGATCCAGGTTCAAGCCCCCAGCTCTCCAGCTGCAGGGGAGTCGCTTCACAGGTGGTGAAGCAGGTCTGCAGGTGTCTATCTTTCTCTCCCCCTCTCTGTCTTTCCCTCCTCTCTCCATTTCTCTCTTCCCTATCTAACAACAATGACATCAAGAACAACAACAACTACCACAACAATAAAAGACAACAAGGGCAACAAAAGGGGAAATAAATATAAAACAATTAACTTTACCCCATCAACCAGACCCAGGGCCCATATGTTTTCATATTTAGCACAGGAGCCTGTGTAATTCCGAGTCCTGTCAGTCTGGACTCACAATTAATAATCACAGCTGGGGACATTCTAGATTGCATTCATTTCAGGACCAGTTTTCCTTGAGTGACAGGGTAGCCTCCCTTCAGACAGTGGGGTACCTTCAGAGAGTGGGGTATTCCCTACCATTACTACTTTATAGGGAGGACAAGTACAGAAGTGACCAATGAATATCTTTCTCTTTGTCTCTCTCCCTTTCTGTCTCTCTCTATTTGATATAGAAAAGAAAAAAAAAGAGATTTCACTGTGAATTCTTAAATCTTACAAGTGCAAAAACTCCTGGCAACAATAAAATAAAATGAAAACACAGAGAAGAAGAAAAGACTGGATGATAAAAAGAATGCTAGTGACAAAAAACACCTTAGTGATCTGTGAGGCAACAGATTGTCTAATGCTTATGAATTTGAATCTCAGAAGTTATGAAAGAAAATATTTAAAGAAATAATCATCAATTTTTTCCTAATTTGATAAAAATAAATGGAGATATCAACTTCCTGATTTCAAACTGTATTACAGAGCAATAGTAATGCCAATGGTGTGTCATTGGTATAAAAATGCAAGAAACCCAGAAATAACCCACATATATATGGTGAAGTAATATATGAAGAAGGAGCTAAGATTATACAATGAGGGGGGAAAAATTTCCTTGCAATGTGCAAGCTTCTAGTTCTTTTCTCTCTATCTTCCTCTCCACTGTTGATAATCTGGCTGTCTCTATCTAGTAAATAAAGATAATAAAAATAATTTTTAAAAATCTCTTTGGGGGGTCAGGTGGTAACGCAGCTGGTTAAGTGCACATGGCACAAAGTGCAAGAACCCTGAGTGAGGTTCTGGGTTTGAGCCCCAGGCTCCCTACCTGCAGGGGGGTCGCTTCACAGGCGGTGAAGCAGGTCTGCAGGTGTCTATCTTTCCCTCCCCCTCTCTGTATCCCCTCCTTTCTAGATTTCTCTCTGTCCTATCCAACAACAACAACAACATCAGTGGCAATAATAACAATATCGACAACAACAAGGGCAACAAAATGGGAAAAAATGGCCTCCAGGAGTAGTGCATTCATAGCACAGGCAACAAGCCCCAGCAATAACTCTGTAAGAAAAAAAATCTCTTTGGTGCTGGGAAAATTAGACACATATAGCACAAAAGCCAAGTCAAAATAGGTTGACAACTTGAATAGAAAGCCTGAAAATTTAAAACTTTTGGAATAAAACAGAGGATGAAGTCCTTATATTATCCATGACAGTGGTATTTTTTCACAGTTTTGTGTCCCCTCGCAAAGATAGACACTGAGTTCTCACAATGACTTAATGGCAGTTTGCTTTTCTCTCTCTCTTCTCTTTTCTCTTTTCTTTTTTGCAAGTTCATGTGTTTCAATTCTCTAGATGTCACATGTGAGTGAAACAATTTGGTAGTTGTCTTTCACCTCTTTATTTTTGCTACATATAATCACCTCCAGTTCTATCTATTTTGTCCCAAAGGACACAATATCATCTTTTTTAATACAGTGTAGCATTTCATGGAATATGTATCCCATACCTTCTTCCTTCTTTACCTAATAATCTGATGATAAGCATATACTTCCATTTTATAATAATAATAATAAAAAAAACGAATGGGAGTCACGTGGTAGTGCAACGGGTTAAACGCATGTGGCGCAAAGCGCGAGAACCAGCGTGAGGATCCCGGTTCAAGCCTCCGGCTCCCCACCTGCAGGGAAATGGCTTCACAGGCAGTGAAACATGTCCACAGGTGTCTTTCTCTCCCCTTTCTGTCTTCCCCTCATCTCTCCATTTCTCTCTATCCTATCCAGCAACGACGACATCAATAACAACAACAATACGACTACTACAACATTAAAAAGAACAAGGACAACAAAAAGGAAAGAATAAATATTTTTAAAAAAGAAAGAAAAAAGAAAAAATACTATATGATATGACTGAGATGTGGACATTTTTAAAACCCTGAACTCACAGATAAAACAAGTAGAATTGAGAGATAGGTTGCCTTAAAGTGCATGTACTACTATTTAAGAAGCTCCAGTTCATGATTGAGAATCACATTGAGTACAACAAAAATTGGGGAAATCCCATGGTGGAGTAGAGCTGTTGTGTCTCTCATTCCTCTCTGAAATAAAAAATATATATAATTTTTTTTAAAAATGTAAGTGATGGGAGTTTGGCGGTACCGCAGTGGGTTAAGCACACGTGGTGCAAAGTGCAAGGATGGGCATAAGGATCCCAGTTTGAGCCCGGGCTCCCCACCTGCAGGGGAGTCGCTTCACAAGCAGTGAAGCACGTCTGCAGGTGTCTGTCTTTCTCAACCCCACTCTGTCTTCCCCTTCTCTCTCCATTTCTCGCTGTCCTATCCAACAATGACATCAATAACAACAACAATGATAACTACAACAATAAAACAACAAGGGCAACAAAAGAGAATAAATAAAAAATATATTTAAGAAGTGTAATTGATCCTGGTAAAACATGTACAAGGCCCCATCATCACGAACAATAACAGATTGGTGCCAATAACAGATTGATGCTTGGGGAGAGGGCAAATCGGTGAAGATAGTCAAAAGGTACTTCCATGCACAAAACAAAGAAGACTCATAAAATCTGATGATTAGGGAGTCCGGCGGTAGTGCAGCAGGCTAAGCGCATGCAAGGACCAGCATAAGAATCACAGTTCGAGCCCCGGCTTCCCACCTGCAAGGGAGTCGCTTCACAGGTGGTGAATTAGATCTGCAGGTGTCTGTCTTTCTCTCCCCCTCTCTGTCTTCCCTTCCTCTCTCCATTTCTCTCTGTCCTATCCAACAATGGCGACAGCAATAACAACAACAACAATAACTACAATAATAAAACACAAGGGCAACAAAAGGGAATAAATAAGGAAATATTTTTTTAAATGTCTGATGACTATATTTATCTCTACTGTTTTGCAGACTTGAAAGTTATTGAGTAGCTCTTAGATACTTCCATCACAAGAAAAAAATTGTAACTATATTAGAAGATAGATATTAACTAAAGTTAAGGTAATCATTTAACAATATATCAATCTGGAGCGACAAAAGTGCAGAAGTGTTGCTAATATTTAATATGAGATCTGTTGAACTAATCATGGTTGAGGTTGATTATACTATTATTATTTTTAGAAGAATGTTTACTTTTTCCCCCACAGAAAATATTAACTGATTCCAACCTGTATTGGTATAAGTTACTGACTGGGACTACACTGAAAGTCAGTTCAATGTTAAGGTAATTTTTATCTTATAATTACATGAATGTATATAGTAACCCATGTGTGTGAATAATAAGAAAAATCACTATAATGAGAAATGGTTGTAAACTTTTTAAAAATATTTATTCATTCCCTTTTATTGCCCTTGTTGTTTGATTATTATAGTTATTATTGTTGTCGTCATTGTTGGATAGGACAGAGAGAAATGGAGAGAGGAGGGGAAGACAGAGGGGTAGAAAAAGACAGACACCTGCAAACCTGCTTCACCGCCTGTGAAGCGACACCCTGCAGGTGGGAACCCGGGGGCTTAAACCGGGATCCTTACACTCGTCCTTGAGTGTTGCACCAGGTATGCTTAACCTGCTGCGCTACCAACCGACTCCCGGTTGTAAACTTTTATGTTACATTTCTTGGGATGAGATGAGCAATTTTTTAATAGGGTTTGGTAGTTAAAGTTAAATCGTTAAGTTGACAAATTTGAGTGACAGGCAAGTTTTCTGGAATACATTAAGTCCACCTAAGTATTTCTTCATAAGGAAATAATCATGCTAGACAGAAACACTGGCTTCATATATAGAGAGAAGTACATATTTCATGTGAGCAACTGGCAGAACCCCCAGTACAGAGAAGAGTAGGTGTTGTTTCCCAATGACATCTTTGTCTCTTTTTTTTTACTCTGATTTTTTTTAATTGGGGAATTAATGCTTTACATTCAACAGTAAGTACAATAGTTTGTACATGCATAACATTGCCCAGTTTCCCATATAACAATACAACCCCCACTAGGTCCTCTGACATTCTTCTTGGACCTGATTTCTCCCCACCCACCCACCTCCACCCCAGAGTCTTTTAATTTGGTGCAATACGCCAATTCCATTTCAGGTTCTACTTCTGTTTTCTTTTCTGATCTTGTTTTTCAACCTCTGCCTGAGAGTGAGATCATCCCATCCATATTCATCCTTCTGTTTATGACTTATTTCACTCAACATGAATTTTTCAAGGTCCATCCAAGATCGGCTGAAAACGGTGAAGTCACCATTTTTTACAACTGAGTAGTATTCCATTGTGTATATATACAACTTGCTCAGCCACTCATCTGTTGTTGGACACCTGGGTTGCTTCCAGGTTTTGGCTATTACAAATTGTGCTGCCAAGAACATATGTGTACACAGATCTTTTTGGATGGATATGTTGGGTTCCTTAGGAAATATCCCCAAGAGAGGAATTGCAGGGTCATAGGGTAGGTCCATTTCTAGCCTTCTGAGAGTTCTCCAAACTGTTCTCCACAGAGGTTGGACCAATTGACATTCCCACCAGCAGTGTAGGAGGGTTCCATTGACCCCACACCCTCTCCAGCATTTGCTGCTGTTACCTTTTCTGATGTATGACATTCTCACAGGAGTGAAGTGGTATCTCATTGTTGTCTTGATTTACATTTCTGTGTGCATGTCTTAATGCTATGGTTAGAAAATGTTAGTTGCTCTTCCCAGAACTCAAAGATCATCTTCCAAGAAAAAAAAGTTCCGGAGGCGGAGCTACGAGCAGCAGATCACTTTCTCTCCTCTCCTCTCCTCTCCCGGATCAACTAGGAATACCAAAGGAGACCACCCGGGACCGAAACAAGACAGGACTAGATGACCACAGAAACCCAGTAAATCACCCGTGAGTACAAACACGTGTGGCTGGTGACAGAGAGGAGAGAGGAGCCTAAGGAGAGATTAAGTGACTGCTAACAGTTCAGCAGTTTATCAGTTGAGACACCACCTCCAGTCTGCTCCACCAACAAGGGGACAGCTTAAGGGAGGAGAGGACTCCCCAGAGACTCACCAAGTGCAACTCTGAGTCTCCATTGCTACTACCCTCAGAATCTGGAGCAGCGACAGGAAGGGACACCAGGGGACAGAGATCTAACCAGGAATCTCAGGAGAAGACCTATACCTCGGTGGCATAGCTGAGGGGCTGTGAAAGTCTCTTTGCATAACCACTGGATTATCTCTGCCACACCCTGCTTTATCTCTTGGTCAGGAGTCAGTGATTAAGCTAAGAAGCCTATTGATAGTTTAAAAGCCCTCAGGCTCCCATAGCCTACAGGGAAGGAAAAAAAAAAAGAAAGAAGCTTTTAAGCCACTGAGCTCCAACTCAGGGATTGAAATAACTGTTAACTTCCACCACTGTGAACCCTTTAATTAACTTACTTAGACACAAGTCAATCCAGGCAATAGTGATCAATAATTTGAAAAGTACTGATAAAGGGAACTCATAGCATAATATATAAAATGGTTAAAACAACAAGAAAAAATATTGGAGAATCGAACCAGGACAAGAGTCCAGCTAAACGTCCTCCAGAGGGTGAAGCACAAAATAACGAGTTCAACATCCAAACATTAGCTAAGGAAATAAAACAGAAGTGAGTAAAGAATTTGAAAAAATTGTAATCAGAAATACAGGAACAACATATGAGACTATGGAAGAAAATACTAATTATCTCATGGTTATTAGAGAGCTGAAAGCTGAAATCGCTGAGCTAAGAAGGCAACTAGCTGAACAAGCTAAAACAGTATCAGAGCAGGGAAACAAAATAGATGAACTCCAGAAAACAGTAGAGGGCAAAGAGAATAGAATCTATGAGGCTGAAGACAGAATTAGCAAGATTGAGGATGAATTAGAGACAACTAAAAAAGAAGTAAGAGATCTCAAAAAGAGATTAAGAGATGCTGAAAACAGCAACAGAGTCCTATGGGATGACTTCAAAAGAAATAATATACGCATTATTGGCATACCAGAGGAAGAAAGAGAAGCAGAGGAAGAAAGCATTTTCCAGGCCATAGTAGCTGAAAACTTCTCTAGTCTAGACAACATCAAAGACATAAAAATTCAAGAAGCCCAGAGGGTCCCAAACAGAATTAACCCAGATCTAAGAAACCAAGACATATCATACTTAGAATGGAAAGGAATAAGGATAAAGAAAGGATCCTGAAGGCTGCAAGAGAAAACAAAGAGTCACCTACAAAGGAAAACCCATAAGATTAGCAGCAGACTTCTCCATACAAACACTACAGGCCAGAAGAGAATGGCAAGATATCTATCGAGTGCTCAATGAGAAAGGCTTTCAGCCAAGAATACTATATCCTGCTAGACTGTCATTCAGACTAGATGGAAGCATCAAAACCTTCTCAGACAAGTAACAGTTGAAGGAAGCAACCATCACCAAGCCTGCCCTGAAAGAAGTTCTGAAAGGTCTCCAATAAACAACCAGACCACCACAAATAGGACATATATCAAAACACTCTAAAACTCCACAAGAATGGCGTTAAAATATCTTCAATCTTCGATATCAATAAATGTCAGTGGCCTGAATTCACCTATTAAAAGACACAGAGTAGGAAGATGGATCAGAAAACACAACTCAACAAAATGCTGTCTACAGAAAACCCACCTAACTCAACAAGACAAACACAGACTTAAAGTGAAAGGATGGAAAACTATCATACAAGCCAATGGCCCACAAAAAAGGGCAGGAACAGCTATTCTCATATCTGAATGATAGACTTTAAAATAGATAAGATTAAAAAAGATAGGAATGGACACTACTTAATGCTCAGAGGATCAGTCAATCTAGACGACTTAACAATTATTAACATCTATGCACCCAATGAGAAGCTATCTAAATACATCAAACTTCTACTGAAAGAGCTACAGCAATATAGTAACAGCAACACAATCATAGTAGGGGACTTCAACACCCCACTCTCTCAACTTGACAGATCATCCAGGCAGAAAATCAATAAAGACATAAGGGAGCTAAATGAAGAGACAGATAAACTAGAACTATTGGACATTTTCAGAGTCATTCATCCCAAGAAACTGGAATACACATTTTACTCAAATCCACATGGGTCATTCTCAAGGATAGACCATATATTAGGCCACAAAGACAGCATCAGCCAATTCAATTTCAATTTCAATTTCAAGAGCATTGAAATCATCCCAAGCATCTTCTCAGACCACAGTGGAATTAAACTAACACTTAACAATCAACAAAAGATTGGTAACAGTGCCAAAATGTGGAAGCTCAACAGTACACTTCTTAACAACTTCTGGGTCAAAGAGAAAATCAAGGAAGAAATCAAAATGTTTTGAGACTTCAATGAAAATGAAGACACAAGCTATCAAAATATTTGGGACACAGCTAAAGCAGTCCTAAGAGGGAAGTTCATAGCTATACAAGCACACATTAGGAAACAAGAAAAAGCACAAATAAACAGTCTGGTTGCACAACTTAAAGACCTAGAAGAAGAACAACAAAGGAACCCTAAAGCAACCAGAAGGACAGAAATAACTAAAGTTAGGGCAGAAATAAATAACATTGAGAATAAGAAAACCATACAAAAGACCAACGAAAGTAAATGTTGGTTCTTCGAAAGAGTAAACAAAATCGACAAAGCTTTAGCCAGACTCACAAAACAAAAAAGGGAGAAGACCCAAATAAATCGGATAGTAAATGAAAGAGGAGATATCACAACAGACATCGCAGAAATTCAACATATCATGCGAGGATTCTATGAACAACTATATGCCACCAAGCTAGAGAACCTGGAAGAAATGGACGATTTCCTAGATACCTACCAACTTCCAAAACTAAGTAAAGAGGAAGTGGATAACATGAACAGGCCCTTCACAGCTAATGAAATTGAAACAGTTATCAAAAATCTCCCCAAAAATAAAAGTTTGGACCAGATGGTTTTACAAATGAATTCTACAAAACTTTCAAAGAAGAACTAATACCTCTACTTTTAAAAGTCTTCCAGAAGATTGAAGACACTGGAATACTCCCTGCCAGCTTCTATGAAGCCAACATCACCCTGATACCAAAAGCAGACAGGGACACAGCCAAAAAAGAAAACTACAGACCAATATCTCTGATGAACATAAATGTGAAAATATTGAACAAAATTCTAGCCAACCAGATACAGCAGTATATCAAAAAGATTGTTCATCATGACCAAGTGGGGTTTATCCCAGGCATGCAAGGTTGGTTTAATATACATAAATCAATCAATGTGATCCACCACATCAACAAAAGCAAGACCAAAAACCACATGGTCATATAAATAGATGCAGAGAAAGCCTTTGACAAAATACAATATCCCTTAATGATCAAAACACTACAAAAAATGGGAATAGATGGAAAATTCCTCAAGATAGTGGAGTCTATATATAGCAAACCTACAGCCAACATCATACTCAATGGTGAAAAACTGGAAGCATTCCCACTCAGATCAGGTACTAGACAGGGATGCCCACTATCACCATTACTATTCAACACAGTGTTGGAAATTCTTGCCATAGCAATCAGGCAGGAGCAAGGCATTAAAGGGATACAGATTGGAAGAGAACAAGTCAAACTCTTCCTATTTGCAGATGACATGATAGTATACATGGAAAAACCTAAGGAATCCAGCAAGAAGTTTTTGGAAATCATCAGGCAATACAGTAAGGTGTCAGGCTACAAAATTAACATTCAAAAGTCAGTGGCATTCCTCTATGCAAACACTAAGCTAGAAGAAATTGAAATCCAGAAATCAATTCCTTTTACTATAGCAACAAAAACAATAAAATATCTAGGAGTAAACCTAACCAAAGAAGTGAAAGACTTCTATACTGAAAATTATGAGTCACTACTCAAAGAAATTGAAAAAGACACAAAAAAGTGGAAAGATATTCCATGTTCATGGGTTGGAAGAATTAACATCATCAAAATGAATATATTACCCAGAGCCATCTACAAATTTAATGCTATCCCCATCAAGATCCCAAGCACATTTTTTAGGAGAATAGAAAAAATGCTACAAATGTTTATCTGGAACCAGAAAAGACCTAGAATTGCCAAAACAATCTTGAGGAAAAAAAGAACAGAACTGGAGGCATCACACTCCCAGATCTCAAACTGTATTATAGGGCCATTGTCATCAAAACTGCTTGGTACTGGAACATGAATAGACACACTGACCAGTGGAATAGAATTGAGAGCCCAGAAATGAGGCCACACACCTATGAACATTTAATCTTTGACAAAGGGGCCCAGACTATTACATGGGGAAAGCAGAGTCTCTTTAACAAATGGTGTTGGAAACAATGGATTGAAACATGCAGAAGAATGAAACTGAATCACTGTATTTCACTGAATACAAAAGTAAATTTCAAGTGGATCAAGGACTTGGATGTTAGACCACAAACTATCAAATACTTAGAGGAAAATATTGGCAGAACTCTTTTCTGCATAAATTTTAAAGACATTTTCAATGAAACGAATCCAATTACAAAGAAGACTAAGGCAAGTATAAACCTATGGGACTACATCAAATTAAAAAGCTTCTTCACAGCAAAAGAAACCACTACCCAAACCAAGAGACCCCTCACAGAATGGAAGAAGATCTTTACATGTCATACATCAGATAAGAGTTTAATAACCAACATATATAAAGAGCTTGCCAGACTCAACAACAAGACAACAAATAACCCCATCCAAAAATGGGGGGAGGACTTGGACAGAATATTCACCACAGAAGAGATCCAAAAGGCTGAGAAACACATGAAAAAATGCTCCAAGTCTCTGATTGTCAGAGAAATGCAAATCAAGACAACAATGAGATACCACTTCACTCCTGTGAGAATGTCATACATCAGAAAAGGTAACAGCAGCAAATGCTGGAGAGGGTGTGGTGTCAATGGAACCCTCCTGCACTGCTGGTGGGAATGTCAATTGGTCCAACCTCTGTGGAGAACAGTCTGGAGAACTCTCAGAAGGCTAGAAATGGACCTACCCTATGACCCTGCAATTCCTCTCTTGGGGATATATCCTAAGGAACTCAACACATCCATCCAAAAAGATCTGTGTACACATATGTTCTTGGCAGCACAATTTGTAATAGCCAAAACCTGGAAGCAACCCAGGTGTCCAACAACAGATGAGTGGCTGAACAAGTTGTGGTATATATACACAATGGAATACTACTCAGCTGTAAAAAATGGTGACTTCACCATTTTCAGCCGATCTTGGATGGACCTTGAAAAAATCATGTTGAGTGAAATAAGTCAGAAATAGAAGAATGAATATGGGATGATCTCACTCTCAGGCAGAAGTTGAAAAACAAGATCAGAAAAGAAACAAGTAGAACCTGAAATGGAATTGGTGTATTGCACCAAAGTAAAAGACTCTGGGGTGGGTTGGTGGGGAGAATACAGGTCCATGAAGGATGATAAATGACATAGTGGGGGTTGTATTGTTAAATGGGAAACTGGGGAATGTTATGCATGTACAAACTATTGTATTTACTGTTGAATGTAAAACATTAATTCCCGAATAAAGAAATAAATTTAAAAAAAACAAACACACACACACAATCTTTCTGATCACACAAACAAGGCTAACAAGTTAACAAAGATTTTTTACTATCTCTGGAAACAGAATAAAGAAAAGCAGAGTTTCAAAAAAAAGTTTGCAGGTTTATAAAATAGTAATAATCAGCAAAAATATGTTATAAGATAGAGAGAACTTAAAATTTAAAGAACACGATATTGGAGCTGGGGAGACAGCATAGTGGTTATACAAAAAACTTGCATATCTGAGCCTCTGAAATCCCAGGTTCATTCTCCAGCACCACCATATGCCAGAAGTGAGCAATGTTCTGGTCTTTATCTCTGTATCTCTCATTAAAAATAAACTTAACATGGGGGCGGGCGGTCACGCACAGGGTTAAGCATACATTGTGTGAAGTACAGGGACAGACACAAGGATCCCAGTTCAAGCCCCTGGTTCCCCACCAGCAAGGGAATCCCTTCACAAGCGGTGGAGCAGGTCTGCAGGTGTCTCTTTCCCTCCCCCTCTGTCTTTCCCTCCTCTCTCAATTCCTCTCTGTCCTATCCAACAATAAAAACAACATGGAAAAAAATGCCCTCCAGGAGCAGTGGATTTGTAGTGCAGGCACCAAACCCCAGCAATAACCCTGGAGGTCAAAATAAACAAATAAAATAATAATAATAATTTTAAAAAGAAACAGAAGGATGAATATGGGATGATCTCACTCTCAGGCAGAAGTTGAAAAACAAGACCAGAAAAGAAAACACAAGTAGAACCTGAAATGGAATTTGAGTATTGCACCCAAGTAAAAGACTCTGGGGTGGGTGGGTGGAGAGAACACAGGTCCATGAAGGATGATAAATGACATAGTGGAGGTTGTATTGTTAAATGGGAAACTGGGGAATGTTATGCATGTACAAACTATTGTATTTACTGTTGAATGTAAAACATTAATTCCCCAATAAAGAAATAAATTTGAAAAAAAAATCATCTTCCTGTTTATCTTCGTGGACATCTTTTTTTTCCTGTTTTTTGTAACATGTTAAAACACAATTGTTTTGGTTATAACATATTTTTAAAGGAGTGATAGGATTAGTCCTTTAAATGTAAATTCTGTTCATTTGACTCTCTTCAAGGACTGACAGTAATTTTTTTTATTTATTTAAGAAAGGAGACATTAAGAAAACCATAGAATAAGAGGGGTACAATTCCGCACAATTCCCATAACCCGATCTCCACATCCCACCCCTGATAGCCTTCCCATTCTCTGTCTCTCTGGGAGTATGGATCCAGGGTCGTTGTGGGTTGCAGAGGGTAGAAGGTCTGGCTTCTGTAATTGCTTCCCCGCTGAACATGGGCGTTGACTGGTTGATCCATACGCCCAGTCCTGACAGTAATTTCTAAATCTATTCTCTCTTTTAATTTGTCCTTTCCACTTGGTCTATCTTTTAGTAAATCTAAGGTCATTTGGTTGTGTTTAACACTTTATAAATTATGTAAACATTACCAGAATAGCAAAGGGAAACCATATATGTGGTCAATTCACTGATGTTCATGTTGATTTAATAGGGAAATAAAGCAATTTTTTTTGCCTCCAGGGTTATTGCTGGGATTCAGTGCCTGCACCATAATTCCACTGCTCCTGGAGGCCACTTTTCCCCTTTTGTTGCCCTTATTGTTGTAGCCTTGGTGTGGTTATTGTTGATGTTGTTCTTTGTTGGATAGGACAGAGAGAAATGGAGAGAGGAGGGGAAGAAAGAGAGGGGGAGAAAAAGACAGACACCTGCAGACCTGCTTCACACTTGTAGGTGGGGAGCCGGGATCTGGAACCCGTATCCTTATGCTGGTCCTTGCGTTTTGCGCCACATGTGCTTAACCTGCTGCGCTACTGCCCATAAAACACTTTTAATTTGGCCTTCAGTTACTAGAAGTTGATCTTGTTTAGTGTGGGACAGAAAAAAAAAAAAAAAAGTAACTCCTGGCTTTAGGAGACATGTCTTTTTTTCTTAATATTTTATTTATTCATGAGAGGGATAGGAGGAGAGAGAAAGAACCAGACATCACTCTGGCTGGCAGGGACTGAATTTAGGACCTCATGCTTAAGAGTCCAACATTTTATCCACTGTGCCATCTCCCAGACCATGGAGACACAAGTCTTTATGCACCTCAAGTATTAGTTAATCCATCAAGTGCTGCTAATCATATAATCTTAAGTATTTGGAAGGGTGGCCTGGAAAGTTTTGCATGAGGCCAAGTGTTAAACTTTCAAGTATGAGGTCCTGAGTTCCATTTCCAGAGCAACACATACCAGAGAGATGTTCCAGCCTCTCTATCTGGGTCTGTTTTGGCCTATCTCAGTCTTTCACTCCCTGAAAAATAAATTTAAAAGATCTCTCCAACTTAAAAAAAAAAAAAGAATTGGAAGGTGCATTGCTTTATACTTGTTTCACCTTCTTTGTATGAGTACAAAATAGTCCCCACTTCCTAGTGCTGCTGTGAGGATTAAATGAGTTAATATTTGTAAAATGCTTAGAACTGAGATTGGTACATAATAGTGACTGCCACATAAGTGCTCATAAGATAAATTCTTGCATGATAGCATGGCTCTTCTCTAAGACAACTGAATAAGCAAAGAGATTTTTTTATTTATAAAATAAAATATATTGACAAGACCATAGAGGGGAACAATTCCACATAATTTCCACTAACAGAGTTCCATATCGATGCCCTCCCTTGAAAGCTTTCCTATTCTTTGTCTCTCTGGGAGCATGAACCCAGGACCACTATGGGGTGCAGAAGGTAGAAGGTCTGGCTTCTGTAATTGCTTCTCTGCTGAACATGGGCATTGGCAGGTCGATCCATATTCCTAGCCTGTCTAGCTTTCCCTAGTGGGAGAGGGCTCTAGAGAGGTGGGACTCAAGAGTACACTGGTGAGGTCATCTGCTGGGGGAAGTCAGGTTGGAATCATGGTAGTATCTGCAACTTGGTGTCTGAAGGAGCATTTAGATATAAAGAACAAATTGTTTAATAATCAGGAACCTAAAGGCAAGAATATAACAGATGAGGTTTGGGGTCTCCATTTTGGAAAAGGCTAGTAGGTCTATTTTAGGTATATTCCAAGGCCCATGACTTTACTAATTTTTGCCTGAGGCTGACAGCTGACATGCAGGTGGGCTAAAGGTATTGTCTGAGGAGATGTTATCAGAATTGGAAATAGGACTAGAAAGCTGTATCAGGGAAGAGAGTAGCTCTCAAATATGGGAGAAGTATGTAAGTATCATTAACTGTTAACCCCATTGATTTGACCTGGGGCCTATATTCTGTGCAGGAGCATATGTAACATTTACATCCATGTACATTTGAATTCACATTCTATGGTTATAGCTAGGAGCATTCAAGACTGCACTCATTGCCAGATCCATCTTCCTCAAGTGGTATTTTGGTCCAACCTCCCTTCAGAAAATGGGGCAGTCCCTACCATTGTTAATCCACATTGAGGGCAAGATCCTATAAGGACCCATAAAGGGGTTCACTATATTGTTCCTGATGGAGATGACCAGTGACAGTGGAGACAGGAATCTGTTAGAGGTATAGGCCCATCACGTGGGGGATCCAAGGATTCCCTAACTAGGGCTCCGAAAGTTGAGATGTCCTTGTAGTAACCAAAAAAGCAATCATTAAAGTATGCTTGTCTCTTGCCCTTATCCAGATTTTGTAGTCCTTACTTTGTGTGTCAAAGTTAACCTGGGAGTGACTGAGGGAAGTGAAATAGGAAGTAGATGAGGAAAGTATATATCTCTATATTTCTTTTTTTTTTTTTCTCCAGGGTTATTGCTGGGCTTGGTGCTTGCACCATGAATCCACCGCTCCTGGAGGACATTTTTCCCCCTTTTGTTGCCCTTGTTGTTGTAGCCTCTTTGTGGTTATTATTATTGTCATAGTTGATGTTGTTCGTTGTTGGATAGGACAGAGAGAAATGGACAGAGGAGGGGAAGATAGTGAGGGGGAGAGAAAGATAGACACCTGCAGACCTGCTTCACCACCTGTGAAGCGACTCCCTTGCAGGTGGGGAGCCGGGGGCTGGAACCAGGATCCTTACTCCGGTCCTTGCACTTTGCACCACATGCTTAACCCACTGCGCCATCACCCAACCCCATATATATTAGAAACTATGTTGTCTTTTTTAGGTCTTTCTACTTGTTTGCTGTACTTTTTGGGTCACTGAAAACTATTGTTTAAGGTATATATTTTCCCCTAATTTATGGATACATGTGCACATGAAGCAAAGAGATTTTTAAAAAACATTTATTTATTCCCTTTTGTTGCCCTTGTTTTTTTATTGTTGTAGTTATTATTGTTGTTGTTGATGTCATCATTGTTAGGACAGACAGAAATTGAGAGAGGAGGGGAAGACAGAGGGGGAGAGAAAGACAGACACCTGTAGACTTGCTTCACCGCATGTGAAGTGACTACTCTGCAGGTAGGGAGCTGGGGGCTCAAACCAGGATCCTTATGCTGGTTCTTGCGCTTTGTGCCATATGTGCTTAACCTACTGTGCTACCACCCAACTCCCAGCAAAGAGTTTTTTATGACTGAGACTCAGAAGCCTCAGGTTCAGTCCTTTGCATTATCATCAGACAAAGACAAAAGGTGAGAAGTGCTTTGATTAGAAAAATAATAATAGTAAAAGTATTTTACCATTCTGAAAAAAAAAGAAAGAAAATAATCTATAAATTAATTTGCTTGGATCTCAACTGATGGAAAGGACAAAACTAGCACTTTCCCTTTTCTTTGCTGTCATCTTATCCTGCCCAACATTCTCTTATGAAATTACTCTGAACTCTTAAGTTGTCTTTATTTGTTTATATGTCCACCTACACACCTTCTGCGCTTAAGTAGTCTAAGTAATTTGTGTGCCAAGAACAGAAAGGCACCAACATACTTTCAATACATTTTCTGAACAATTGTAATTATAGTACCATCTAAAGCAGTGGCATTTCACTGTATTTAACTAAGTTCTGAGAAGACTGGCCACACATTGATTACAGAAAGGTAGAATGTTGGTTTGGTATTTGAAGCTTAGTATCCCAAAGGACAAATCAAGTCAATTGGAATGAAGTTCTCTTTCATTGAATTGGATCTATAGGAAACTGTTGATAGAGCAGAAAGACAGCTTTAAGTTGCATGCAGTTGATGAATAGCTTTTGTTTTTTGATTTGGGCTGGTTTGTTTTGTTGTTTTTTGGTTTTTTGTTTTTTCCTAAAAAGTGTTTTGTAACAATTCCCTATATTCTTCTGCCTTTGACACACAGATTTCAGCTCTTGTTGATCTGGAAAGCTTTCATTTTCAGGGCTCGCATAGTTATTTGCAGTCTATTCCAAAACCAGTACAGCAACTTTCATGTTAGCAGATGTACAGTAAAGACTGTAATAATCTAAATCACAGTATTTTGAAAAATTCTTAAAACAAATGGCAGACAGAAACACCATGTCCTATAGTTTAAAAAGAATTGTTCACCAACCACGCTTATCGGTATAAACAAGACATTTCTTTAATTGAAAGTCCCTTTTGTAGTAATTCTCATTTGTCACCAAAATCCAGTTCCCAGATGTAGTTCTATCATCTTGAATTTAATTCAGTTCTCTGAAGATGAGTTATTGGAACCACCAACACCTATTACTTTATTTAACTGGTAATCAGAAATTTCTTCACTAAGTTCTTTTTTTAAAAAAATATTTATTTTATTTATTTATTCCCTTTTTTTGCCCTTGTTTTATTGTTGTAGTTATTATTGTTGTTGTCGTTGTTGGATAGGACAGAGAGAAATGGAGAGAGGAGGGGAAGACAGAGAGGAGGAGAGAAAGATAGACACCTGCAGACCTGCTTCACCGCCTGTGAAGCGACTCCCCTGCAGGTGGAGAGCCGGGTTGGAACCGGGATCCTTATGCCGGTCCTTGTGCTTTGCGCCACCTGCACTTAACCCGCTGCACTACAGCCCGACTCCCCTTCACTAAGTTCTTAATTCAACGAGATTTCACCAAGTCTTTAAATTTTTTTTTAAATCTACCTTCAGCATCTTTAAATCTGGCCCAAAGGGACAGAGAATTAACATGCAGTATTTCTGTTCTTGACCACTTGAGGTCTTTTTGAACAACACTGTATCGGTGTAACGGAAAAAACAGCTACGGAATCTGACCTAATGTGATGTCTGAATTCAAACTCAGCTCTGTGTTTTAGGCAAAGTACTTCTCACCTTGCAACCTCGTCTACCGCGCTCTTAGAAACGTTTTTCCTAGACAAATAGTATTTGCAGCGTGACCCCCCCAGCTCGGAGACATTCCCGGGCCAGCGTTTTCGCCGGCAGGTGTCGGTCCGGTCCGGCCCAGTACGGTCATCAAGCCAGGCTGCAGCCCAGAGAGCCCCCGCCCTTCCGCTGTTCACGGCCAGGCCGTAGGCGTCGCCGCTCAAGACTCTCTGGGAGGTAACCGCGCGCCGGCCTCTCTACATCCCCCACCCTCCTAGGGCGGAGTTGGCCGCGCGGGAGGAGGGAGAACGCCGGGGATCCGGCGGGGAAGCCCGGCCCAGCCTAGAGAAGGGGAGGTGTCCCGGGCGCCTCTAGTGCTTGCCGTGTGCGCGCCCCCGCCCCCTCGGCTCTCCCCCCGCCCCTTTTCCCCTCGCGCGCCGCCCGCCAGGGTCGCGGTGGGGCCGTGGTGTACGTGCCGACCGCGCAGAGCAAGTGGCGCCCGCAAGCTTTACGCTCCTCCACAAGCCGGGCCGGGCCGGGCCGGGCCGGGCTGGGCCGCCCAGGACGCCAAAGCTGCCGTGGCGGCCGAGAGGGCTGGTCTGGCGTGCACAGGCCCCACGCCAGATTGGGTCTTGAGGTCTGCTGTGCAGGCCGCGCTCCCTGAGTCGCGGCGGCATTGAAAGACCGAGGCTGCCGGCGTAGTGGCATAGCCGGACCGGGAGGACTAGGAAGCGACCGCGCTGGGGCGCTGGCCTCTCTAAGGCCAGGGCCGACGTATGCATGGCGCAGTGACGGCTCCTGCTGCTCCGCCGGCTCCCCGGCTTTGGGCGAGGCCGCCAGGCCTCCACCCCGACCGCTCGACCGCCGCTGCCGCCGCCGCCGCCATGGCTAATGACAGCGGCGGGCCGGGCGGGCCAAGCCCGAGCGAGCGAGATAGGCAGTACTGCGAGCTCTGCGGGAAGATGGAAAACCTGCTGCGCTGCAGCCGCTGCCGCAGTTCCTTCTATTGCAGCAAAGAGCACCAGCGCCAGGACTGGAAGAAGCACAAGCTCGTGTGCCAGGGCAACGAGGGAACCCCGGGCCACGGAGCGAGCCAGCACCAGCAGCCGGGCTCCGCGCCGTCGCCGACCGCTCCTCAGCCCAGGGGTGGTAGGGCTGGGGGCAGGGAAGTCAGGAAGGGGCCGCGGCGCCCGGACAGTGCCGCCGCCGATTCTGCGGGCTCGTCGGCCGCCGGAGACGCCTCTAAGGCAAAGGCGAAAGCCAAGGCCAAGCCGGCGGCGGAGCCCGCGCCGGTCGCGTCCCCGCCGCGCGCGGTTCCCGGCGCCCAGGGCCTGGCCACGGCGGTGGAGCCCGAGCCCACGAAGGAGGAGCCGCTGGCCCGCTCGCCGCTCTGCCAGAAGGCGAACTTGTTGTACCCACCGAGCAGCACGATGGGTGAGGGACTGAGCCACGGCGGCGGCCTGCGGTCCAACGGGCAGACGAAGCCACTGCCGGCGCTGAAGCTAGCGCTGGAGTACATCGTGCCCTGCATGAACAAGCACGGCATCTGTGTGGTGGACGACTTCCTGGGCAAGGAGACTGGGCAGCAGATCGGCGACGAGGTGCGCGCCCTGCACGACACCGGCAAGTTCACTGACGGGCAGCTGGTTAGCCAGAAGAGCGACTCGTCCAAGGACATCCGAGGCGATAAGATCACCTGGATCGAGGGCAAGGAGCCCGGCTGTGAAACCATCGGGCTGCTCATGAGTAGCATGGACGACCTGATCCGCCACTGTAATGGAAAGCTGGGCAACTACAGAATCAATGGCCGGACGAAAGTAAGTGTGTGTCGTGCTGAGGGTTCGCGCCGGACAGACATCCTCTACTGGCGGGCAGCCTCCTGTCGCGGGACACGAATTGCCTGGGGCGAGGAATATTGTTTCTCTGTACATAGGTGATCTTTTGCAGTTACAAGAGTAGATAAGTGTATAGCTCCTTTCTCAGCCCCCACTTCTTCCCACTTACTGCCTGGTTTTCTGGCTAAACTTGAGACTCTCCCGTTCACTTTAGCTGTGTTCTCTCTTCCGTTCAAACCAACCGTGGAGGGGGCCGGAGGGATGGAGTACGACCTAACCCAAGGACTGGTTTTGCGTTTGCATGCTCTCTCAGATTCTCTGTACTCACCTTCTGACTTACGGAGTTCAATGCTGTGTTTAGTTAAGAATGTGACAGCTAGGAAAAGTAAATTGAAAATAAGTGTTTAGACGAAAGACTCGTTCTGGAACGGCTTGACTGCTCCCCTCCCCCTCTTAAATGCAGCGCTTGTCCAGAACTCTTCTTTCCCTGCCTGCTGTTTTGAAACCCACTACAAACCCGAGGGAGAAGTATTTCCGTTTTCAGACCTCTCAGTTTAGGTAGGTTACATTTTTAGCATAGGTTTCCTTTATTTGCTTTAATATAACCCGTCCGTTGGAGAAAAACTGGTTTTTGTAGCTGGAGGGGCGGGTAGCGGTGGTATGGAGCGCAGGATCAAAAACCCTGGAATTGACTCATTATAATGTCTCAATTTGGTGAAATCTCTTTTTCTAGTATTGTTACTCTGCCTCAGCAGAGTCTTCAGTTCTTACCTAATCTAATTCCATTTTTCCTCCTTGTGTAGTAAACAGTGGACTCCATTCTCCATAATACTCTTGCAGTTCTTTTTCATTTTACTCCCCAACTCTTAAATCTCTTCTTTGTATCCAGCTCCACTCCAGACCACCCTTCTCCAGCCTTCTCCATCTTCAGTCTGCCTGATGTTGAGTTTGGGGAGGTTGTTTTAGGGAGATCATCGCACGTGCGTGTCTGTACACACACAATAACCTTTCCCAGAAGTTCTTTTGTGTATGGCAGATAATTTATTTTAATAGTCATTATGTGTGACTCACACGCCCTGTGAAGGCTGAGGAAGCATATGCAATGAGGGAAGTTCTAAACATAAAAATTTTGTTGGGACAAATAGTATGAAGTGTAATTTCTGTTTTAGTACAAAAAAGTGACCAACTGCTTAGAATTAAGCTGGGAAGGGATAAAAGCTGGGTGCCATTAATGATATTTTCATTTATATATTTTTTACATTTGCCACAGATCAGATTTGAATATATGGAGTCTGACCAAACATGCATAGACAAAAGCTTAAGATAATGTTCCAACACTTCTTTGATCTCTTTTCCTTAGCTAATTTAGCTTTCCAAGTTAAGCTACATTTTTTCCTATCTTCCTATTTTCATCTGCTATTCTCAGGGAAGATACAGCAATCATCTACTTTTAGAGCAGTTATTTCTCATTGGATGGCTTTAAAAAAAGATTTATCCTTCCTCAGTGACTGATAAGAATAGTAGTTGAGGTCTTTGACTATAAAAATCATGTGATTATAAACTAAGGAAGGATAGGGCTTTTAACTCTGGATTTGATCTTATGCTTGTATTCATTTTAAAGACATAATATTTAGGGTTTATGAATGGCCTTGGGGAATTATTTTCATCATTGTACTGAAAGAATTGTTGGTAATTTTCTTTGATCATCTAACTTAAGTTTTCCTTTTTTTTTTTTTTTTTTTTTTTTGCCAGAACATTGTTCAGTTCTGATTTATGGTGGTACAGAAGATTGAGTATTGGAACTTGAAACTCAAGCACAGAATCTCTTTATATAACCATTATGCTATCTCCTCAGTTCCTCTATTTTATGTTTTCTTGAAAAGGCACATGAGCACACTTGCTTTGGGGAATGGCAAGGCAATTAAAATACCAGCCACAGCATACTGAGCAGCCACACTGTACTAAGCACCAGGCTAACATGATCGAAATACTAACATGATTACAATAATCTTAAACTAAAGAAGTAGGCAGTATTATTCCTAATTTACACTTAAGGACATTTCAGCTCAGACTTGGCCAAGAGCTACTTGGTTAAGCTTCAAATTTTGCTTACTCCTTGGTCCAACCTATATGGAAAATAGTCTGAAGATGCATTACAATTCTAGAAATGGACCTACCTTATGATCCAGTAGTTCCTCTCCTAGGGGAATCCATGGAGGATTAAAACACCTATCTGAGAAAAACCTATGCACACCAATATTCAGTGTAGCACAGTTTGTAATAGCTCAAACTTGGAAGCAACGCAGATGCTCAATGACAGATGAATGGCTAAGGACATTGTGGTACATATACACAATGGAGTACTATGCAGCTGTTAAAAACGAATGTGGTCATCTCCTTTGCAGAATCATCTCAAGAACTCAAAAGCATCATGTTGAATGAGACAAACCAGAAAGAGAAAGACCAGTATTGAATGATCTCACTTATAGGTGGAACTTAAGACTAAATGACATTAAGGGAAAACAAAAGGTGAAAACTTGAACAGAATATGGTATAGGGAAATGAGAGGTTGTGCCTGTGTTAAAACCTATTCTGTAAGCCATTAACCCTCCAATTAAAAAAAAAGTGCTCATCCAGATTTCAAATTCCATGCCTTTTCTCTACTATATAGACTATATATACTATATATATGTTAGCTGAGATTAGGTTACTTAGCACACTACCTAAACTAAAATCTGATATGCATATTTTGTTGTTATCATAAGGACTAGCCTTATATGTGAATAGTGGTACTTTATGATTGGCCTATGTAAAAAAAAGATATATATATATATATATATATATATATATATATAATTCAAATAATGACTAAAAAGCCATTTCATTATATCAGAAGATGAGCACTGTACCTGATTGCAAAGAGAGTCCTCAGTTTCTTTTTTTTCTTCTAACACCTTATATATTTATGATAGAGACAGAAAAATTAAGAGGAAAAGGGAAAATAGGAAGAGAGAGAAAAACACCTTCAACACTGTTTCACCACTTGTGTAGCTTCCTCCCTGTAGGTGGGAACTAGGAGCTTGAACCCAGATCCTTGTGCAGTGTAATGTGTACACTCTATTAGGTGTGCCACCTCGTGGCCTCTTGAGTTAGTCTTATTATTCATTACTACACTGTAGAGATTTGAAAATTTACTTGCCTCAAATCTGTAGTGTTTTTCTTTTTCTTTTAAATTATTTTATTTATTTAATTATTATCATTGAGAGAGATGCAGAGAGAGAAAGACACAGAGAGAAACACCAGAGCACTGCTCAGCTCTAGCTTATGGTGGTGCAGAGGACTGAACCTGGGACTTTGGAGCCTCAGGCATGAGAATCTCTTAGCATTTTCTGATAAAAAATATGATATTCTTTTTCATTTATATATTCTCTCTTATATGGTGTTTGCATATGTCTCAGGGTCTGATAATCAGATAATGTTTTGCTGGCTATGGCTCATGCAGGGTAGGCTTTGATTTCCCCTAGGTTTCTATTTCAAACTTGCTTATCTGACCACTATTTGTACTACTTTAAAAGAAGAACTACAGGAGAAGGATTAAGTAATACAGAAGAAAAAATGGGAACACAATTATAGCCACTTTCCACTTCCTCTGGTGCTGTTCCTACCCCCTTCTTAAATTGCCCTTTTATCCCGTTATCCTTTCTCACACTCATCCTCCCATTAAGAAATTTGCAGTGGTGCCTAACAGGAAGGAATTCAGGTCTGCTTATTTGTGAAGAATACTGTGTGGGCTATAAGAAGTCATAGGTGCCTTTATTCAGGGTAGTAGAAGAAGAGGAATGAAGAAAGTAAGAGTCATGAGAAAATGTTAAACTGCTGAAGTGGATTTTCATAATCTCTAATGGGGGGGAAAATAAGCCCATCAAAATTAAAATACTAATGTATATATTTTTAGAATGTAATCTGTTCAGTTAAAATGTTTATAAAGGAAAGTTGTAGTAAAATTGAAACCAAATGAACAGCAGATTACATTCCTTTATATTATATTCCTATGCATGTATTTTTACCATTACTGTAACTCAGCCCTGGCTGATTATGACTTTTACAGCAAAGAATAGGATGAGTAAAATTCTGTTGCTTTATTATAGAGATTTGGTGACAGTCCTTTTAGATGTTAAAATAAAACTTCCTTCTTAATCTGCTTCTGCCACTTTCTCTATACTTGTGGTATTCAAGATATTTCTTGAAGAAACTCTTTCAGTGTTTTAATAGCTGTATCAGAATTCAAGGCTTAAGTCATTTATTCTATATGCATAAAGGCTGAAAATAATGCAGCTTTAGTAACACTTTTCATAGTGCTCTACAGTTGGAAAGAGATACTTATGGACTGTCATGTTAAATCGTTTATGACCAAATCAAGTTCATTTTGTAGGGAAATAGTCTATAGAATAGATTCGTTTACATGTTGTTTAGATGTAAGGTAACTCCTTTAATTCTAGAGGATTATTTTAAATTACAAGGCTTATGGGCTTCTCTCTCTTTTTACATGCTTATAATCCTTCATCTACCAACTACCTAATAAAACCACAAAAATACCCTACAAATCTTAGTCACACAGGAAAAGAACATCTAAATTAGGCTGAAAATAGAATTTTACTGCTGTTTCTATAATCTGACCCAGTTGCTTAATCATTCTGAGCTTTATTTACTACATTTTAAAGTGATACTAAATGATACTTGTCTATCCTGCTTCTCAGATTTGCAGTGAAGATTACATATAATCATGCATATGAAAACATTTTATATTGTAAAATACTGAGTAAAACTGCATTTAATGTATTATCCTTTCTTATTAATTTTTCTAATCTTCATGCTCTTTAAGAGTTTAGTGCTTTCCTTTTCTTCCTCTGGTAGAAAAAGAACTGTCACTTACTTTTGACCTAAATTTTGCACAGACCCCATACACAAAACACATAAATTTCTTTAAACATGGAAACTTAAGTCCCAGGGAGGTTAATTAACTTGTCATAAGACTGGTTAGTAGTAAAGCTGATATAATTAATTTCATTCTTATATCTTTAACTTTATGCTACATCTAATAGAAAGGAATTATATTTAACTGATTTTGGTATATTTTACATCATTTTTGAGAATATGTAAAATATGAGCAGTTACTATATCCTTCTCTTTCTTACTCCTATTACTCCATACATCAGACATTGTAGCTTAAATCTTCCTTGTTTAGGAATTCCCTCTCCTAATTAGGGTTGGAAAAGATGATTTCCTTTGGCACTCTTTAGACATTAAAGCTATTTTCCTGAAGCATTTTATCATTAGCTTAGTGGAAACTTTATTTCTACTCTGTATTCCTGACTTAGAAGTTAGTTTTGTTTTTCTTTCCCTGTTTTTACCTATCAAATTTGAAATCTACCTTAGTTCATATTCATATGCTTTTCCACAACCAGCACCTTTCTGATATATCTTTGGGATGTGATCAGCTAAGATTCAGTTTTCCCATTAGATCCTTAAGGCCATTTGTTTTAGTCTCCTTTACATTTGAGCATGTTCTTTGATAATTTTTGAAGATGCATTTTACACTGTGCTGATATTTTATCCCCTTTTCCACTGTGCCTTTGTTTTTGCACTTGAAACATTGTTACTACGGTTTTATATCCTTATCATTATTGAGCCATATTCTGGGTCTGACCTAGAGTTTGAGTCCTTTCTTTTCTTTTCTCTTCTTTCTTTCTTTCGTCCTTCCTTTCTTTCTTTCTTTTTTCTTTTCTTTAATTTCTTCCTCTGGTAGGCCCTGCGTGTGTTGATTTCACCATTCCCAGTTCAGTATTTTCATACTTTATTTTCAGAGAGAGAAGCTTCATTCTGTGCTTTGACACTCCTGGGTTTGCCAAAGCTCAAACCCAGGCCCTATGCATGGCAAGACAGACACCCGATTCCTTGAATTGTTTTTAAGAACAAAGCAAAAGAGGG
Source organism: Erinaceus europaeus (assembly GCF_950295315.1). Classification (NCBI taxonomy): domain Eukaryota; kingdom Metazoa; phylum Chordata; class Mammalia; order Eulipotyphla; family Erinaceidae; genus Erinaceus; species Erinaceus europaeus. The sequence goes on from NC_080167.1 coordinate 31,985,671, forward strand.
CTAACAATATATTGATTGTGTTGTTGGAAAAGTCATGACACATTTTTGCATAGAAAAACATCTAAAACATGACTTTTCCAGGAGTTGGCACAGAGGGTTAGCACAGATGGTTAGGCGCACTTGGCACAAAGTGCAAGAACCAGCATTAAGGATTGCGGTTCAAGCCCCTGGCTCCCCACCTGCAGGGGGAGTCGCTTCACAAGCGGTGAAGCAGGTCTGCAGGTGTCTTTCTCTCCCCATCTCTGTCATCCCCTCCTCTTTCCATTTCTCTCTGTCCTCTCCAACAACGACATCAATAACAATAATAATAATAACTACAACAATAAAAAACAAGGGCAACAAAAGGGAATAAATAAATTTTAAAAAATTAAAAAAAAAACATGACTTTTCCAACAACCCAATAGCCTACCTGGATAGCATGTCTGCGTTGTTCCCACTTGGGTGCTGTTGTATCCCCCCCTTCATGTCTCTTTCCCTCTGATTCTATTTGAAAAAGTTGGCCTGGAGCAGTGAAGCCTAGTGGCAACAACAAAAGCTGATAGATGCAGTGCTAACCCCACTTGGATTGTCTGGTCCAATTCCTGTTCTGCCACTTTTATTGGAATGTTTTGGATTTATCACACTTGTTTAGATCCAAGTGAATTGTGACATCCAAATCTGATGTCAAATTCTGAAGAACTTGATTTTATTTATTTATTTTGGATAGAGATGAGGGAAGTTTCATATGAGTGGTCAGCCACTACTGGAGGTGTTTATCTCTCTTCCTCTCTCTCCAGAATCTGAAATAAGATTTAAGTTGGTGATGGCCATAATATATACTCTTATCATGGAGAGATAAGGAACTATACTCATATGACAGCAACTGTCTTTTAAATCATTATTCCCCCAATAAAGTTATTTCAGTAGTTAAAAAAATAGTTAGATTTAAAAAATTAGAAACTGAAAGTGAAATATGAATTATAGAGTCCAGGAATTTAATATCTCAATTTAACTCATACAACTTATATTTAAGATTGATTATATGGGAGCTGGGTTATATGGGAGCACAGAGGGTTAAGCACACATGGCACAAAGTGCAAGGACCAGCATAAGGAGCCAGGTTCGAGCCCGGCTTCCCACCTGCAGGGGAGTCACTTCACAGGCAGTAAGGCAGGTCTGCAGGTATGTCTGTCTTTCTCTCCCCCCTCTGTCTTCCTCTCCTCTCTCCATTTCTCTCTGTCCTATCTAACAATGACAACATCAATAATAACTACGACAACAATAAAAAAAATAAGATTGATTATGTATATATTATTTTTTAAAATTTTTTATTTAAGAAAGGATTAATGAACAAAACCATAAGGTAGGAGGGGTACAACTCCATACAATTCCCACCACCCAATCTCCATAACCCACCCCCTCCCATGATAGCTTTCCCATTCTCTAGCCCTCTGGGAGCATGGACCCAGGGTCATTGAGGGTTGCAGAAGGTAGAAGGTCTGGCTTCTGTAATTGCTTCCCCGCTGAACATGGGCGTTGACTGGTCGGTCCATACTCCCAGTCTGCCTCTCTCTTTCCCTAGTAAGGTGTGTCTCTGGGGAAGCTGAGCTCCAGGACACATTGGTGGGGTCTTCAATCCAGGGAAGCCTGGCCAGCATCCTGGTGGCATCTGGAACCTGGTGATTGAAAAGAGAGTTAACATACGAAGCCAAACAAATTGTTGAGCAATCATGGATCCCAAGCTTGGAATAGTGGAGAGGAAGTGTTAGGGAGGTACTCACTGCAAACTCTAGTGTACTTCTGCTTTCAGGTATATATTTTGCAGTAGTTTATGGATACGTGTGAACATAAGCTCTCTCTCACAGAAACTGGTGTATATCTAGGTTATGGGACTTTGTTAGAAAGTGAACCACCTGAGATGAAATTAGAGTGTACTATAAAAGGAAAGGTCTCACCCGAGTAATGAATCTGAAGGGTTGTCATTCCTCACGTGAAGTCTCTGGACACAGTCTGAGGTGAAGCATGTTGAGGTGGCAATCGTTGTGTTGGTTAGGTTGTGATCGGCAGATGCAATATTATTTGGTAGGGATAGGGAGACGCATACGGGAAAGTGGGCCCTATCCAAGGGTTCCAGGACTGGGGGAAGTAGGGGCTCTATAGTGGCGATGTGAGGTTCCTGCTGTCTTAGGGTTCAAAAAGACAATCGATAGTTAATGTTATCATCACATTAATTGGTAATTGGGTTAACTTTGAAAAGTCCTTTTGTTATGGTTTGCTGTACAGTATCCAGTATCTTGTATATAGCTGTGCTATTGGATGCTTCTAATCTACTTGGTCTAGGCTTTTGAGAGAGTCCGCATATCAAATACACAGCCTATATGTTAAAAAGATTCAGTTTGTGTTTTGAGAAACTTTGAGACATACAACTGATTTTCCCCCTCATATTAATTAACTACTGATTTATATGTCTACATTTTGCTAGGAGTGTACATAAACACCATTCCCACCACCAAAAGACTGTGACCCATCCCTCCCACCCACTCCCACCCCCCCCCCCCACTGGCCCAGGAAGCTACATGTCTACCTCTCACCACAGGGTTTTTACTTTGGTGCCCTACTTACAATTTGATCAGGTCCTGCTTTTAGTTTCCCTTTCAGATCGTCTTACTCAACTTCTGTTGATGAGTGGGATCATCCCATACTCATCTTTATCTTTCTGACTTAGTTCACTTAGCATAATTCCTTCTAGCTCTGTCCAAGATGGGTCAGAGAAGGTGGGTTCATGTATATATTATTAATGCCCCAATAAATAAAATAAATTTTTAAAGAAAAAAGATCAATTTTTCTATAATAAAATCTAAATGGAAAATATCAAGTCTTGCCAGCTAAATAAAGAGGCCTGGTCAAGTGTTTGGAATAATAAAAGATTGATCATGTATTGGGATTTTCACTCATCTCACATCTATAAGTGATAGCTGGGAGTTCTGATTTTATGTGGTTTGTTTCTGTTTTTTTTATTTATTTACTTTGGAGAGAGAGAGAGAGGTAGGTTGATAAACACCTGCACCACTCATGAAGCTTCAGAACGGAACCAGGAGCTTGAACTCAGGTCCTTGAGCAATAGAACATCTGTACTCTACTGAGGAACCACCACCCAGCCCCCTATTCTGTATGGTTTTATCAGATAGTCTCTATTCTATCTCTTGACATTTTTTTTATCTTCTGTTTTTTTCTCAAATTGACTTTAGTTAGTTTTGCTTTGGAGTAGATACCTTGAAAATTACTTTTAACTTGAAGCTTTGTTTTTGTTTTTTCCTGAACCTTGGTTCCTTTGCTTACCACTGTCAGAAGACAAGTTTAGGGAGAATTTGATACATATATGTTTCTAGGCTTTTCTTAAGCTAATTTTCTATTGCTGTCTATCAAATTACCCCATAACTTTTAATTGACTCAGACAAAGCACAATTATTATTTCACAGTTTCTATAGCTCTCTTTGCTTCACTTTCTCTCAAAGTGCTCTAATTGGGATGTTGCTCAGTGTCTGGCCTACTCTGAAGGCTTGAATTCCATGGTTATTGGCAACGTTCATTTTTTCTTGGGTTATTAAACCATAGAATTCAGTTACTTGCCATGTGGACCTCTTCCAAATAGTAGCTTGCTTCATTGAAGTATGCAAGTCAAGAAGGTGGTGAAGAATGCTAGCACAGCATTCTCCCCAGTCTTTGTAACAAAGCTCCAGTCTTTGTAACATAAGCAAGGAAATAGTCGTCCCAACAACTGTTATATTCTTTGGGGTGGAAGCAAGCCACTAGATTTATTCTTACAAAGGAAAGGAGTTATACAAGAATGTTAGTAGCATTTCTTTTTCCTTTACCCTTTTTTTTTTGTCACTGGGGTTTTCCCATTCCAAGCCTATAACAGAGAGAAAGACCCCACATCACTGAAGCTTCCTACAGAGGGGGCCAGGCTTGAACCTGGATAGTATCCCTGACAAAGCAAGCACATTATCCAAGTGAGCTGTCTTGTCAGTTCATTTCTTAAATTGCTTTTTCATTTACAGTGTCCATCCTTTAAATGTTAAGGTTTTTGTTTGCTTTCTTTTTGCTCCCCCCACCTCTACGCCAGTCATCTGCTCTTAGAAACACAAACTCTTGTTAGTTTGCTTATATCCAAACTTTTGTTCCTATTACAAATTGTGCTGCTAAGAACATATGTATACACAGATCTTTTGGGGTAGGTGTGTTGGTGTGTAGGTCCATTTCCCCTCCTCTCTCCATTTCTCTCTGTCCTATCCAACAACTACATCAGTAACTACAACAATAAGGCAGCAAAAGGAAATAAATAATAATTAAAAAAAGAAACTGAGTGTGAATTTGTAAGTACATTCCTGCAGCTGGAGCAGAAAATCTATGATGTAGTGGGCAGAGAGGTAGTGTACCCAGTTAATGCATGAGAACCCATGTTTGAGCTCCCACTCCCCCACCTGCAGGGGTGATGCTTCATAAGTGGTGAAGCAGGTCTGCAGGTGTTTCTCTGTCTCCCTCCTTTTCTATCTCACCTTCCTCTCTCAGTGTCTCTCTGTCCTACCAGATAAAGAAAAAGAAGAAAATAATGGTTACTGAGCATGGTGGATTGGTAGTGCCAGCACAGAGCCCTAGTAATAACTCTGGTGGAAATAAAAAATGATAAATAAAATTTAACAAAGAAAAGAAAAATCTGTGATATCAAACAAAAGTTTTTTCAAAAAACTGTTGGGGGGGTAGGTGCTGCAGAGACAGCAACATCTGTAGCATAACAGACTTTAAAGCCTGAGGCATCAGACATCCCAAATTCAGACATTCCACGTTTTTATTTCTCATACAAAAATTGCATAGATTCGGGGATATCTCAGTATGTTAGAGCATAAGATTTGTATGCATAAGGGCCCAGGTTGTATCCCTAGTATAAATAAATTCCAGAGCTGAGCAGTACTTTGGTTTCTCTTTCTCATAAAAATAAATCTATCTTTCTGACATATTTCACGCAACCTGATGCCTTTAAGTTGCAGCTGTACAGTAAACCGTTAACACCCAACTAATAAAGTCGAGGAACAAATGAAAATATAAATACATCTTAAAATAAAAATTGAGCAGAGGGAACTGGGTGGTGGCACACCTGGTGGAGTGCACTTATTACAAAGCTCAAAGGACCTAGGTTCAAGCCCCCAGTCCCCACCTGCAGGAGGAAAATGTTACGAGTGGGAAGCAGTTCTATAGGTGTCTCTCTGTCTCTCTCCCTTTCTATCTCCCCATTCCTCCTGATTTCTGGTTATCTCTATCAAATAAATAAAGATAATTTAAAAAAAATTTTTTAAAAGAGAAAGCAGCTCAGTGGTAGAGCACATGCAAAGAACCCTGCACTCAGTCTTAGTACCACCTAAAAATGCACAAATAATAAAGTTTAGCATACCAAGACTTTATGGGCACCATATTTTCAAACAGGAGAGTAATGTGATCTGCATTTTGTAAAGCAACACTTAGGGCACTGAACAAAATGAACTGGAAAGATACAAAAGAAGGAGAGAAAAAAGATTTCTATAATAACTTAGAACAGAGATAAAGATAAGTTTCAATCAAAATGACCAAAATGGAATGAAGAACAAGAGACAGATTGAAAATTGTTATTATTATTATTTTAACCAGAGCACTGCTTAGTTCTGGCTTATGGTGGTGTGGGGAATTGAACCTGGGATTTTGGAGCCTCAGGCATGAGAGTCTCTGCATAACCATTATGCTGTCTACCCTCTGCCCTGAAAATTATTATTAAATAAGTAAAATGTATACTGGTGAAAGAAAGCATGTCATGCCCTTCTTGGACTTGGAACCTTTTTTTTTTTAATTTTATTTATAAAAAGGAAATGCTGACAAAACCATAGGATAAGGGGTACAATTCCACACAGTTCCCACCAGCAGAACTCCGTATCCCATCCCCTCCCTTGATAGCTTTCCTATTCTTTAACCCTTTTGGAGTATGAACCCAAGGTCATTGTGGGATGCAGAAGATTGAAGGTCTGGCTTCTGTAATTGCTTCCCGGCTGAACATGGGCATTGATAGGTCGATCCATACTCACAGCCTGTCTCTCTCTTTCCCTAGTGGAGAAGGGCTCTGGGGAAGTGGAGCTCTAGGACACATTGGTAGGGTTGTCTGTCCAGGGAAGTCTGGTCAGCATCATGGTAGCATCTGGAACCTGGTGGCTGAAAAGAGAGTTAACATATATAGCCAAACAAATTGTTGACTAATCATGAACCTAAAGGCTGGAATAGTGCAGATGAAGAGTTGGTGGGGGGAGTCTTCCTTTTGTAGATAGCTAGTACTCCTATTTTAGTTATATTCCAAAGGGCCTGTGTCTATACTAGTAGTTTTTTGTTTTGTTTTTTTTTCCGCAAGTCTGAAATCTGATATGCAGGTGGATCCAAGTTATTGTCTGGGAAGATGATGTCATGGCTGGAAAGGACTTAGAAATTTTCAAGGAAATTTTTCCTTTAAAATTAATTCACTTTCAGTAGTCTGGTGGTAGCACAGTGGGACTGGTATAAGGATCCTAGTTTGAGCCCCCAGCTCCCCACCTGCATGGGTGTTGCTTCATAGGCAGTAAAGCAGGTCTGCAGGTGTCTGTCTTTCTCTTCCCCTCTGTCTTCCCCTCTCTCCATTTCTCTCTGTCCTATCCAACAGCGATGACAATAATGATAACTACAACAATAAAACAATAATGGGAGAAAGAGAACTAGAGCATCACGTTGGCACGTGTAGTGTCATGGTTCTAACCTATATCCTCATGCTTTATCTACTGCTCTGCCTTCTAGGCTGTCATGGTCCATATCATAATTCTTTCTTTAGGATCTTGCTTAAGTTCCATTCCCAGATAACTCTATGGACTGTGAATCAATTACCAAAAGCTGTATGCCATTTATTCAGCAAGTTATAAGGAGGTGGGAACTACTTTTATGTTATGCTATGAAATTTATTATTCATATAGTAACACTTGGTGAATTGCCCTCAACCTACCTGATGCCTTGTACTTCACCTCTGCTCTTGATCTTTCCCATCGAGTTTCTAAAACTTCTGAAAGTCTGAAGATTGTCATCCTACTATGATCAACCTTTTAAGCTTAGTTTGCTGTTTCTAGTTCCTAGTTTCTGAATAAAAAATAACCCAGGCCACATGGCCTGAGCTATTTTTAACTCCAAGCACTAGGAGAAAGGTTTGCTGTGAAGGTGAAGTGAAGTATCATGCCATTGCCTGAACCCAAAGTCAGCTGACCAGGTTAAAGATTATGGTAGAACTCTGCACAACCTTGAGCCTCAAAAAAAAAAGGACCTTCCTAACCCCACCAAAGGTAGGAGAACCCAAAGAATATATAACATTTCAAAACAAAGTAACATCATGTACTCTCTTACATGACCTAGAAGAGAGAATCCTGTAGCTAGATAGCTGACACCAAACTCAACATTGATAACAAAATTATTGTCTGTCACCATTGGGTTCTCTCACTTTCTGTCCACATGTCTTCCAGTGTGCATGCTGTTACTTAAAAGTTCTGAAAAAATTTGATGTGCAAAGGAAAATAAATCAGGAGCAAAAAGGAATGTTTTTTTTTTTCAAAGTAACTTTGTTGGGGGGACTAATCAATTACAAGACAGTTGTCATATGAGTACAGTTTCTATCTCCATACAACACATACACTGCCAGCTGGAATCTGTTGTCATGTATGATGTCCTCTCAGCCCCTTTATACTTCCATCTTTTAGTGTCCTTGGCACAGATGCAGTAGACTACAGCTAGTTAAGTTTCATCCTATATTTTCTTTCTTTGTTTCTTAAATCATATCTTTGAGTGTGGTCATCCAGTATATGTCCTTCTTTCACTTAATATGATTCCTTCAAATCCCATCTAAGAGTTAGCAATGGAAAAGAGGTCTCATCATTTGCTTTTTTCCATTATTGTTTTATTGGGAAGCTAATCATTTACAGTACTGTAGTTGACACATGGGTACAATTTATCTTCCTGTGATAGGTGTCTGCAGAACACTGTCACCCCTAGTTTAGGTCCTTTTCCACCGTCATGTTCCAAAATCCCCACCCCCTCCATGACCTTCCTCAGAGTACTTTGTTTCGGTGCAATACACCACACCCAGTCCCAGTTTTACATTGTGTTTTCCCTTTCTGTCCTTGTTTCTTTTAATTCTACATATGAGTGAGATCATCCAGTATTCATTCTTATCTTTGTGGCTTATTTCACTTAACCTGATTCCCTTCAAGCTCAATCCAAGATTAGGCAAAGGAGATGATTTCATCTTTTTTTTTAAATTTCTTTATTGGGGAATTAATGTTTTACATTCAACAGTAGATACAAAAGTTAGTACATGCACACCATCTCTCAGTTTTTCATATAACAATACAACCCCCACTAGGACCTCTGTCATCCTTCTTGGACCTGTATTCCCCTCCCCCCCCCCCCCGCCAGAGTCTTTTACTTTGGTGCAATACACCAATTCCAGTGGAGGTTCTACTTGTGTTTTCTCTTCTGATATTTCAACTTCTGAGAGTGAGATAATCCCATATTCATCCTTCTGTTTCTGACTTATTTCATTTAACATGAATTTTTCAAGGTCCATCCAAGATCGGCTGAAAAATGGTGAAGTCACCGTTTTTAATAGCTGAGTAGTATACCATTGTGTATATATAGCACAACTTGCTCAGCCACTCATCTGTTGTTGGACACTTGGGTTGCTTCCAGGTTTTGGCTATTACAAATTGTGCTGATTTCTTCATTTTTAACAGCTTGGTATTGATAGTATTCCATTGTGTTCATATACCTCAACTTTCTCAGCCACTCATCTGTTGTTAGGCACCTGGGTTCCTTCCAAGTTTGGGCTATTACAAATTGTGCTGCTATGAACGTAGGATTACATAAATCTCTTTGGAAGGATATATTTGATTCCTTTGTATCATTTTTTGTTTTTTTTTCCCTTTGGATCATTTTGCATTATCATTTCTTACAAAAGCTGAGTACTGTTCCATTATTCATAGACCTCAGCTTTCCTTTCTTTTATTGCTACTAGGTTTCTCACTGGGGCTCAGTGCCAGCACTATGAATCCACCACTCCCAGCAGCCATAGTTTTTTTTTTTCTTTCTAGATTTTATTAGATAGGATAGAGAGAAATTGAGAGAGACTGGGGAGATAAGTGATAGAGAAAGGTAGACATTAGCAGACCTGCTTCACTGCTCATGAAGCGGACCTCCTGCAGGTGGGGGCCAGGGACTAGAACACCCCTTACCCCAGCTTTCTTCACCACTCATCTGTTCTTGATTATCTGGGTTGTTTCCATTGTTGAGCTATTAAAAATTAGTGCTACTGTACATATAGATTTGCATAGATTTCTTTGGTTATGTCTCTTTTTATTCTTTGGCTAGATGACCAAGAGGAATTGGCAGATTGTATGGTAAGTACCTTTCTAATTTTCTGAGGGATTTTCACACTGTTGTCTGCAAAGGCAAAACCCATTTATATTCCCACCATCCATGTAGAAGGATTCCTATCTCCACAAAGCCTCACTAGCATTTGTTTCTTTCCTTTTTTAAATATATGATATTCTCACAGGTGTAAGGTGAGAATGTCATATATTTTAAAAAGGACAGAAACAAATGCTAGTGAGGCTTTGTGGAGGGAGACACCTGCAGCACTGCTTCACCACTTATGAAGCTTACCCCTTGCAGGTGGGGACCAGGAGCTTGAACCTGATCCTTATACATTGTAATAAGTGTGCTGAACCAGAGATGCATCTGCCTAACATTCCAGCCTCTCCACCAAATTTCTAAAAGGAATAGAGCAAAACCTATACAAGTTTTTCTCGTAGTGGAAAATACTCAGAATTTCCAAAGCAATCCTGAGAAGAAAGAATGAGAATGGAGATGTCAAACTCTGATCTCAAATTATACTGTAGGGCTATTATAAACTGCCTGGTACTGGAATAAAAATAAACACACATATCAGTGGAATAGAATAGAGAGCATAACAATAATCTTCCATACCTACAATTTTTTTTAAAAAAAACAAGATTTTTTTTTAACTTATTTATGAGAAAGATAGGAGGAGAGAGAAAAAAAAAACAGACATTACTCTGGCACATGTGCTGCTGGGGATCGAACTCGAGACCTCATGATTGAGAGTCCAAAGCTTTACCACTGCACCACCTCCCAGACCACCATACCTACAATTTTTAACATGTATCTTTAAAACATTAAATGGAGAAAGGAAAGTTGTCAACATTGGGAAAATTGGGTTGACATATGCAGAAGAGTGAAACAGAATCACCACTTAACATTATATATAAAAGACCATATGTATCATAGACTTGGACCTTAGACCAAAATGCATCAAATATTGGATTGTTGGAAAAGTCATGACACATTTTTGCATAGAAAAATATGTCATGGTGGGGGCCGGATGGTGGCATACCTGGTTAAGTGCATATATTATCAGGTGTGAGGACCGGCATTCAGGCCCCTGCTCACCACCTGCAGCAGGGACACTTCATGAGCAGTGAAGTAGATCTGCAGGTGACTTTCCTTTTTTCCCTCTGTCTCCTTGCTCTTCTCAATTTCACTCTGTCATATCCAACTAAAAAATATATAGAAAGAAATGGCCTCTGGGAGTGATAGATTCATAGTGCTGGCACTGAGTCCCCAGTGACAACAAAAATAGAAAGAAAAAAATAAATAAACAAAAAGAGAAAATACATCATGACTTTTCTGACAACCCAATACTTAGAAGAAAGCAGTGACAGAACAATGATTCAGTAATGTCTTTGAAGAATAAAATCCAATGGCAAGGAAGACAAAAACAAATGATATTCAATAAATAGGTGAAACTACATCAAACTGAAATCCTTCTGTACAGCAAAAGGAGCCACCACCAAAATAGAGACTCCCTATGAAAGGAGAAAGTCTTTTTGCATGATGCCATATGTCAGATGAAGAGCTAATAACCAAAATATATAAAGACCCACAAAAATCAGTGATAAACAAAACAATCCCATTGGAAAAAAGAAGGCATGACTAACTTTTTTTTCCCCTAAAGCACTGTTCAACTCTGCCTTATGGCAGTGCTAGGTTTTGGTATGCTTCTAAATTCTGCTTCTAAGACCCCTTCTGTTTCATTGGTTTAATCCCCCCTGCTTAACACTGTATTCTATTTACATAACCACTGTTAACTAAGCACTGCCCTGCCTCCAGGGCATTGGTTTAATCCTCATTGTTTTGCATGCTTTTTCCTTCTCCCCACCCCCTATCCTATGTACATCCTCTTCGGACCTGACTCTTCCGCCTCAGGATATATAAGGACAAGATTTTGATTAGAGATAGTTTAGATTGCGCTGCATTCCACATGAATAAAGACTGAACTGCATACCACTCAGCCATGAGTCCCTGGTCATCTGTCTCCCGCCTGCAAAGCTAGCCTGGCATAATGGCGCCCGAACAGGGACTGGCACCAGCGTGGGACCTAACCCGCCCATCCCCCAGATAAGTAAACTTGGCTACCCATCTGCCATGGGCTGCCTTTCTACTTATGAAGAGGTTTCCTAGGGCCTCTGCTCCTTCTTCATGAGACAGTTTCTCTGTCTATGGAACATTTTTCTCTGGGCCACACTTTGGTTCCCTGACCAGGAAATTTGGTTCCTTATGACCGTGATCATAGAGCTTGGGAGATGCTTGGAGATTTCTCCTGGGACTTTCTGGACTTCCTCTCCCATGTTTCCCACAGAGAAGGACTACTCTAACTTGAAGAGCATTCTCCAGTACCCTGGCAGTCCCCAAAAATGGAGACACGTGGTTAGTTCTACCCTCCTGATTTGATTCTTTCTTCAATGGGAAGACGTTTTTAAAAATGGATGCCTGCAGCCATCCAGCAGGAACCATCAGAAGCACCCTAAATGGAATTTCAAAGAGCTTTTTGGACTAGGACACCCTCCAGGGACTTATGATGCTACATGGTGAGATCTGGTTCAAGGTGAAGCAAAAGCTGCCTACGGCTTTTCTCTCGATTTCCCCCTCATTGTTCTCTTTGAATATCTTAAGTTTGCTGTCTGCTTTCAGTTGCATTTCATAAGAGAGTGATTTGAATGACTAAATTTTTGTATGACATTGACTTTACAAAAAAAAAAATCCTGAATGCAGCCATGATTTCTAGAGACATCCCAAAACAATCCAAAAATTGGGTGTTTTTTTTTCACTTTTGACTTTTTTTACATCTTGGCATAAATGTGAAATGTTTAATCCTGAAAACTGTATAAATAATGGTTATGCTAATAATTCTCATGTCTGAGGCTTCTAACCATGGTTCTTCTATTGAGCTTATGTTTAAATAACCTTAAAAAGTTTTGTTTCACAAGTGAATGAATTACAGTTGTCGTCTTCACATGAAAAAACATCTGCTCAAATGGAACCCCCGGAAATCCATTTGGATCCCTGTTCTCTGACATTGCCCACAAGATGGCATGACTGTAGCAGCCCCCTTGAAACCAATGATGTGCCTGGCATGACCTGAAGAAACTGATTCACAAACTCCAAAGCTCACTCTCAACAGAAAAGCAGAATTACAGTGGTTGACCTTCCCCATCGAGACAGACGTGCAGCGTTTCATCCCCTGCCATTTCATCCATGGTCATCTGCTTTGGACTGACACTTCTATCGAACTTACTGGCACAACTCTTGGACACTTTACACAATTTTACAGCATTTTCCTTTTATGCTGCTGGGTTTCTCAAAGACTGACTGCAGCAGTGCATGGACTTTAAAACAGCCAAAGCTATGGACTCTATAGGCCATGCTCCCCTCGCCTGTATGCTCTGCCCACAGAGGTAGGAAACGCCCTTTGAAGCATGAAATGCACCTAGAGGCAAGAGATGCCCACAGAGGCAAGAAACGCCCTTTGAGGCGTGAAACACCCCCAGAGGAAAGAGATGCCCCAGAGGCAAGAAATGCCCTTTCGCCTGATAGGCCTTGCCCTTTGAGTCAAGAAACGCCCCCTCAGGCCTCCCCTTGGCATCACACTAGTTCTTGCTGCTCTCTTACTTGTTCCTCCATGTCATCTGCCAGTTCTTTTGAAAATGCCTATACGATATAGGTTTCTGTTCACCCCACACTCCTGATACTATGGCCATTAGTTAAAAAAAAGGGGGGAAATGTTGGTATGCTTCTAAATTCTGCTTCTAAGATCCCTTCTGTTTCATTGGTTTAATCCCCCCTGCTTAACACTGTATTCTATTTACATAACCACTGTTAACTAAGCACTTACCCTGCCTCCAAGGCATTGGTTTAATCCTCACTGTTTTGCACGCTTTTTCCTTCTCCCCACCCCCTATCCTATGTACATCCTCTTCGGACCTGACTCTTCCGCCTCAGGATATATAAGGACAAGATTTTGATTAGAGATAGTTTAGATTGCGCTGCATTCCACATGAATAAAGACTGAACTGCGTACCACTCAGCCATGAGTCCCTGGTCGTCTGTCTCCTGCCCACGAAGCTAGCCCAGCAGCTAGGGACTGAATTTGGGAACTTTGGTGCATCAGGCATGAAAATCTTTTTGCTTTATCACTATGCTATTTCCCTTTTCCATGGATAGAATTTTCCTCCCTTATCTCTTTCTTTTTTTCTTTCTTTCCTTCTTTATTCATTCATTTATTGGATAGAGATAGAGAAAAACTAAGAGGGAAAAGGGAAATAGAGAAGGAAAGAGAGAGATACCTGCAGCACTGCTTCATCACCAGCTTGCCACTGGCAGGTGGTGGCTGGGGCCTTGAACCCAGGACCATGCACATGGCAATGTTTGTGTTCAACCCAGTACTCTATCTCCTGGTCCTCAATTTTTTAAAAAAAAATTTATTATCTTATTTATTGGATAGAGACAGCCAGAAGTCAAGAGGTTAGGGGGAGATAGAAAGAGATATACCAGGAGTCGGGTAGTAGCACAGCAGGTTAAGTGCATGTGGCACAAAGCACAAGGACTGGCAGAAGGATCTGGGTTCAAGCCACTGGCTCCCCCATCTGAAGGGAAGTTGTTTCACAGGCAGTGAAGCAGGTCTGTAGGTGTCTATCTTTCTCTCCCTCTCTCTCTGTCCCCCCCATTTCCCTCTGTCCTATCTAACAATGACGGCATCAATAATAACTAAAACAACAATAAGAAAGAACAGGGCAAGAAAAGGGAAAATAAATAAATATAAAATTTAAAAAGAAAGAGATATACCTGCAGCACTGCTTCACCACTTGCAAAGCTTTCTCTTTGCAGGTGGAGACCAGGGGCTCGAACTCAGGTCCTTGCGCATTGTAATATATGCACTCAACTAGATGTGCCATTACCCAGGCACATTCCTATTTTTTAAAATAGAATATTTATTTATTAATTCATTTTGCTTTCACAGGTATCACTAGGGCTCATTGCCTGCACTATGAATCTGCTGCTCCTGTAACCATTTTTTCAGTTTTTTTGGATAGGATAGAGAAATTGAGAGGGGAAGGGAAGATAGGGAGATAGAAAGATAGCTACTTGCAGACCCGCACTGGTTATAAAGCATCCCCCTGCAGATGGGGAGTTGGGGGTTCAAACCAGTATCCTTGCGCAGGTCCTTGCACTTTTTTCTTTTTTTTTTAGTTTCTTTATTGGGGAATTAATGTTTTACATTCAACAGTAAATACATACATGTACATGCATAACATTCCCCAGTTTCCCATATAACCCCCACCGGTCCTCTGTCATCCTTCTTGGACCTGTATTCTCTCCACCCACCCACCCCAGAGTCTTTTACTTTGGTGCAGTATGCCAATTCCATTTCAGGTTCTACTTCTGTTTTCTTTTCTGATCTTGTTTTTCAACATCTGCAAAATCTGAGAAGCCAGAGCACTATTCCAGTACATATAGAGATTAGACTGCAAATCTCAGAAATGAAAGTTCCATATATCAGTTATGCCACATACTTCTCTGGTCACTCAAATATTTTTATCATTGTATCCCTAGGGGCTAATGATGTTTCTTGGTATTTCTGAACTGAGAGGATAAGAAACTTCATTTATTGAATACCCCACATCACTAAAAATCCTCATACATTGCCATGGGGGATATATACTGGTTCAGCTTCTTTGGAAATTCATGTCCAGTGTTTCTTTTTTTTTAATTTAATTTTTAATTTTTTTTTAATTGGGTAATTAATGTTTTACATTCAACAGTAAGTACAATAGTTATGTGCATAACATTCCCCAGTTTCCCATATAACAATACAACCCCCACTAGGTCCTCTGAATCCTGCCTGGACCTGTATTCTCCCCACCCACCCACTCCAGAGTCTTTTACTTTGGTGCGATACGCCAATTCCATTTCAGGTTCTACTTGTGTTTTTTTTTTTTTTCTTCTGATCTTGTTTTTCAACATCTGACTGAGAGTGAGATCATCCCATATTCATCCTTCTGTTTCTGACTTACTTCACTTACCATGAATTTTTCAAGGTCCATCCAAGATCGGCTGAAAACAGTGAAGTCACCATTTTTTACAGCTGAGTAGTATTCCATTGTGTATATATACCACAACTTGCTCAGCCACTCATCTGTTGTTGAACACCTGGGTTGCTTCCAGGTTTTGGCTATTACAAATTGTGCTGCCAAGAACATATGTGTACACAGATCTTTTTGGTTGAATGTGTTGGGTTCCTTGGAATATATCCCCAGGAGAGGAATTGCAGGGTCATAGGGTAGGTCCATTTCTAGCTTTCTGAGAGTTCTCCAGACTGTTCTCCACAGAGGTTGGACCAATTGACATTCTCACCAGCAGTGTAGGAGTGGTTTTTTTGCTGCTGTTACCTTTTCTGATGTATGACATTCTCCAGCCTTTTCTGATGTATGACATTCTCACAGGAGTGCAGTGGTATCTCATTGTTGTCTTGATTTGCATTTCTCTGACAATCAGAGACTTGGAGCATTTTTTCATGTGTTTCTCAGCCTTTTGGATCTCTTCTGTGGTGAATATTCTGTCCATGTCCTCTCCCCATTTTTGGATGGGGTTATTTGTTGTTGTTGAGTTTGGCAAGCTCTTTATATATGTTGGTTATTAAACTCTTGTCTGATGTATGACATGTAAAGAGATCCTCTCCCATTCTGTGAGGGGTCTCTTGGTTTTGGTAGTGGTTTATTTTGCTGTGCAGAAGCTTTTTAATTTGATGTAGTCCCATAGGTTTATACTTGCCTTAGTCTTCTTTGTAATTGGATTCATTTCATTGAAGATGTCTTTAAAATTTATGCGGAAAAGAGTTCTGCCAATATTTTCCTCTAAGTATCTGATAGTTTGTGGTCTAACATCTAAGTCCTTGATCCACTTGGAATTTACTTTTGTATTTGGTGAAATACAGTGGTTCAGTTTCATTCTTCTACATGTTTCAACCCACTGTTTCCAACACCATTTGTTGAAGAGACTCTGATTTCCCCATGTAATAGTGTGGGCCCCTTTATCAAAGCAAGATCTCCATAGGTGTGGAGACTCATTTTTGGGCTCCCAATTCTATTCCACTGGTCAGTGTGTCTATTCATTTTCCAGTACCAAGCAGTTTTGATGACAATGACCTTTTAATACAATTTGAGATCTGGGAGTATGATGCCTCCAGTTCTGTTCATTTTTCTCAATGTCGTTTTGGCAATTCTAGGTCTTTTCTGGTTCCAGATAAACATTTGTAGCATTTGTTCTATTCTAAAAAATGTGCTTGGGATTTTGATGGGGATTGCATTAAATTTGTAGATGGCTCTGGGTAGTATATTCATTTTGATGATGTTAATTCTTCCAGCCCATGAACATGGAATATCTTTCTACTTCTTTGTGTCTTTTTCAATTTGCTTGAGTAGTGATTCATAATTTTCAGTATACAAGTCTTTCACTTCTTTGGTTAGGTTTACTCCTAGATATTTTGTTTTTGTTGCTATAGTAAAAGGAATGGATTTCTGGATTTCAATTTCTTCTAGCTTAGTGTTTGCATAGAGGAATGCCACTGACTTTTGAATGTTAATTTTGTAGCCTGACACCTTACTGTATTGCCTGATTGTTTCCAAAAGCTTCTTGCTGGATTCCTTAGGTTTTTCTGTGTGTACTATCATGTCATCTGCAAATAGGGAGAGTTTGACTTCTTCTCTTCCCATCTGTGTCCCTTTAATGCCTTGCTCCTGCCTGATTGCTATGGCAAGAACTTCTAACACTATGTTGAATAGTAATGGTGATAGTGGGCATCCCTGTCTAGTACCTGATCTGAGTGGGAATGCTTCCAGTTTTTCGAAATTGAGTATGATATTGGCTTTAGGTTTGCTATATATAGCCTCCACTATCTTGAGGAATTTTCCATCTATTCCCATTTTTTGTAGTGTTTTGATCATAAAGGGATGTTGGATTTTGTCAAAGGCTTTTTTTGCATCTATTTATATGACCATGTGGTTTTTGGTCTTGCTTTTGTTGATGTGGTGGATCACATTGATTGATTTATGTATATTAAACAAACCTTGCATGCCTGGGATAAACCCCACTTGGTCATGATGAACAATCTTTTTAATATACTGCTGTATCCGGTTGGGTAGAATTTTGTTCAGTATTTTAGCATCTATGTGCATCAGAGATATTGTTCTATAGTTTTCTTTTTTGGTTGTGTCCCTGTTTGCTTTGGGTATCAGAGTGATGTTGGCTTCATAGAAGCTGGCAGGGAGTATTCCTATCAATCTTCTCGAAGATTTTTAAAAGTAGAGGTATTAGTCTTCTTTGAAGGTTTTGTAGAATTCATTTGTAAAACCATCTGGTCCAGGACTTTTATTTTTAGGGAGATTTTTGATAACTGTTTCAATTTCATTACCTGCTATGGGCCTGTTCATCTTATCTACTTCCTCTTTACTTAGTTTTGCAAGTTGGTAGGTATCTAAGAAGTTGTCCATTTCTTCCAGGTTCTCTAGCTTGGTGGCATAAAGTTGTTCATAGAAGCCTCGCATGATATGTCGAATATCTGCAGTGTCTGTTGTGATATCTCCTCTTTCATTTAGTATCTGATTTATCTGGGTCTTTTCCCTTTTTTGTTTTGTGAGTCTGGCTAAAGGTTTATCGATTTTGTTCACTCTTTCAAGAACCAACATTTACTTTCGTTGATCTTTTGTATGGTTTTCTTATTCTCTATGTTATTTATTTCTGCCCTAACTTTAATGATTTCTGTCCTTCTGGTTGCTTTAGGATTCCTTTGTTGTTCTTCTTCTAAGTCTTTAAAATGTACAATCAGGCTGTTTATTTGTGCTTTTTCTTGTTTCCTAATGTGCGCTTGTATAGCTATGAACTTCCCGCTCAGTACTGCCTTAGCTGTGTGCCAAATATTTTGATAGCTTGTGTCTTCATTTTCATTGAACTCTCAAAACATTTGATTTCTTCCTTAATTTCCTCTTTGACTCAGTAGTTGTTAAGGAGTGTACTGTTGAGCTTCCACATTTTGGGACTGTTACTAATCTTTTGTTGATTGTTAAGTGTTAGTTTACTTCCACTGTGGTCTGAGAAGTTGCTTGGGATGATTTCAATGCTCTTGAATTGGCTGATGCTGTTTTTGTGGCCTAACATATGGTCTATCCTTGAGAATGACCCATGTGGACTTTAGTAGAATGTGTACTCCAGTTTCTTGGGATGAATGACTCTGAAAATGTCCAATAGTTCTAGTTTATCTCTTCATTTAGCTCCCTTATGTCTTTATTGATTTTCTGCCTGGATAATCTGTCAAGTTGAGAGAGTGGGGTGTTGAAGTCCTCTACTATGATTGTGTTGCTGTTAATATATTGCTGTAGCTCTTTCAGTAGATGTTTGATGTATTTAGATGGCTTCTCATTGGGTGCATAGATGTTAATAATTGTTAAGTACTTTTGATTGACTGATGCTCTGAGCTTTAAGTAGTGTCCATTCCTATCTTTTTTAATCTTATCTATTTTAAAGTCTATCGTGTCAGATATGAGAATAGCTGTTCCTTCCCATTTTTGTGGACCATTGGCTTGTATGACAGTTTTCCATCCTTTCAGTTTAAGTCTGTGTTTGTCTTGTTGAGTTAGGTGGGTTTTCTGTAGACAGCATATTGCTGGGTTGTATTTTCTGATCCATCTTCCTACTCTGTGTCTTTTAATAGGTGAATTCAGGCCACTGACATTTATTGATATCAAAGATTGAAGATATTGTAATGCCATTCTTGTAGAGTTTTAGAGTGTTCTGATATATGTCCTATTTATGATGGTCTGACTGTTTATAGAAGAGCTTTCAGAATTTCTTTCAGGACAGGCTTGGTGATAATTGATTCCTTCAACTGTTGCTTGTCTGAGAAGGTTTTGATGCCTCCATCTAGTCTGAATGACAGTCTAGCAAGATATAGTATTCTTGGCTGAAAGCCTTTCTCACTGAGCACTCGATAGATACCTTGCCATTCTCTTCTGGCCTGTAGTGTTTGTGTGGAGATGTCTGCTGCTAATCTTATGGGTTTTCTTCTGTAGGTGACTTTTTTTCCTCTTGCAGCCTTCAGGATCCTTTCTTTATCCTTATTCCTTTCCATTCTAAGTATGATATGTCTTGGTGTCTTTAAGTCTGGGTTAATTCTGTTTGAGACCCTCTGGGCTTCTTGAATCTTTATGTCTTTGATGTTGTCTAGACTAGAGATGTTTTCCGCTATTATGGACTGAAAAATGCTTTCTCCTTTTCCCTCTCTTTCTTCCTCTGATAAGTCAATAATGCGTATATTGTTTCTTTTGAAGTCATCCCATAGGACTCTCTTGTTGTTTTCAGCATCTCTTAATCTCTTTTTGAGATCTCTTACTTCTTTCTTAGTTGTCTCTAATTCATCCTCGATCTTGCTAATTCTGTCTTCAGCCTCATTGATTCTATTCTCTCTGCCCTCTACTGTTTTCTGGAATTCATCTATTTTGTTTCCCTGCTCTGATACTGTTTTAGCTTGTTCAGCTAGTTGTGTTCTTGGCTCAGCTATTTCAGCTTTCAGCTCTGATAACCTTGAGCTAATTAGTGTTTTCTTCCAGAGTCTCATTTGTTGTTCCTGTATTTCTGATTATAATTCTTTCAGATTCTTTACTCACTTCTGTGATTATTTCCTTAGCTAGTGTTTGGATGTTGAATTCGTTATTTTGTGCTTCACCCTTTGGTGGGGCTTTTAGCTGGACTCTTGTCCTGGTTCTTTTCTCCAATATTTCTTCTTGTTGGTTTAACCATTTTTTTTTTTCCTCCTCCAGGGTTATTGCTGGGCTCGGTGCCTGCACCATGAATCCACCGCTCCTTGAGGCCATTTTTTTCCCCCTTTTGTTGCCCTTGTTGTAGCTTCGTTGTGGTTATTATTATTGCCCTTGTTGACGCAATTCGTTGTTGGATAGGACAGAGAGAAATGGAGAGAGGAGGGGAAGACAGAGAAGGAGAGAGAAAGATAGACACCTGCAGACCTGCTTCACCGCCTGTGAAGTAACTCCCCTGCAGGTGGAGAGTTGGGGGCTCGAACCGGGATCCTTATGCCGGTCCCTGCGCTTTGCGCCACATGCACTTAACCCACTGCGCCACTGCCCGACCCCCGGTTTAACCATTTTTATATATTATGTTATGATTTTAGTACTTTTCAAATTACTGATCACTATTTTCTGGATTGACTTGTGTCTAAGTAAGTTAATTAAAGAGTTGACAGTGGTGGAAGTTAACAGTTGTTTCAATAGTATTTTAATCCCTGAGTTGGAGCTCGGTGGTTTAAAAGCCTCTTTTTTTTTTCTTCCCTGTAGGCTATGGGAGCCTGAGGGCTTTTAAACTATAAGTAGGCTTCTTAGCTTAATCACTGACTCTTGACCAAGAGACAAAGCAGGGTGTGGCAGAGATAATCCAGTGGCTATCTAAAGAGACTTTCACAGCCCCTCAGCTATGCCACCGAGTTATAGGTCCTCTCCTGAGTTTCCTGGTTAGATCTCTGTCCCCTGGTGTCCCTCCCTGCCGCTGCTCCATATTCTGAGGGCAGTAGCAATGGAGACTCAGTTGCACTTGGTGAGTCTCTGGGGAGTCCTCTCCTCCCTTCAGCTGTCTTCTTGTTGGTGGAGCAGACTGGAGGTGGTGTCTCAACTGATAAACTGCTGGACTGTTATCAGCCACTTAATCTCTCCCTAGGCTCCTCTCTGTCACCAGCCACACGTGTTTGCACTCACCAGTGATTTGGTGGTTTCCTGTAGTCGTTCTACTCCTGTCTTGTTTCAGTCCCAGGTGGTCTCCTTTGGTATTCCTAGTTGATCTGGGAGAGGAGAGGAGAGGAGAGGAAGAGATCTGCTGCTGCTCGTAGCCCCGCCTCTGGAAGTCTGGTCCTTGCACTTTGTACTACATGTGTTTAACCCAATGGAATTTTTACTAAAGAATATATCGATGGCCAAAGACATGAAAAAATGCTGAAAGTTACTGAATAACAAAGAAATGCAAATAAAGACTAACATTGAAATACCACTTTACATCAGTGAGAATGTTACACATGGAAAGGACAGAAACATATATTTGCAAGGATGTGGGGAAAGAGGAACACCTCTACACTGCTGCTGGGAATATAAATTGGTTTTGCCTCTGTGGAAAATAGTCTGAAGGTTCCTCAGGACACTAAAAATGAAACTACTCTATAATTAGGGGAATATTAGGACCCAGAACTTTGGTGACCAGGAATCTTTGTTCTTGGCTCCATCACTAAGAGGGAGGAGAATTTGGAAAATACATGAGTAAATTAGGCCCTTTGTTTCTCTTACTTCAAGGGGAGAAAAAATAAAAGCACCCAAAGTATTAATAAATGTTGGAGTCCTTAGAGAAGGTAGGGACCTTAGAAAGTGTATAAAAGGGGCCCCACCTTCATCAACTCTGCCATTTTGCCTAAATGATACATGTATCTCTATGTACATACTTTCAATTTCCTAGGGAAAGTTTATAATGCCTGAAACCATAGTATCCCACTTCTTTGTGGAAAATCCATGGTGAATCAGACATAGGGGAAAGACACATTGGTCTCATCCCCCATAACACTATGATCTGGCAGTTCTAGGGTTCTAGTCTAAAAAAAAACTGTCTGAAGAGATCTGGGTAGACCTACATCATAATATGTTGCATAGTTTGTAACAGTCTAAACCTGGAAGCTACCCAAATGTCTAATGACTGGAGTGGTTAAGAAAGTTGTGGTATGATGCAATGGAATACTACTCAGCTATAAGAAATGAAATATTATCTTTCAGTATCTTGGGTTGAATTTGAAGGGACTGTGTTAAATGAGATAGGGCAGGATAGATACCTAATGATCTCACAAGTGGTTCTTAAGAAGCAAGGTAAGGAAAAGGAAAGAGGATGAAGCTTAGACTGGGTGCATTATTTTGCAGCAAAGTAAAGTACTGTGGTCCACTCTGGGTTCCCCACCCCCCTGCTCACAAGGGATGAGGGTCAGAGTGGCTCTCCAGGGAGTCCTAGGGTAACTCCGTGTGCCCAGGGCAAAGTGTGCAGGGAGACAAGCAGTCAGCCCTGGGAAAGCCTCAGTAAGACAATTTGTTTATTAAAAGAAAAAGCAGGTAAATACAGGCCATAACTCAGGGGTATCCATTAACCCAAACACAGAACAAGACAGTGCATAGTTACATTTTGACCAACAGTCTGTTTGATCATAAGCTTTACAATGTACATTTCTCTGGAGGTGAATTGCAGGCACTTTAGAGCAGCAGGAGATAGGAAAAGGGAGACAGCTTGAGCGATCAGGATGTTTGCTGGCGATTAGGATGTTTGCTGGCAGTTTTAAAGTTAACACAGTAATCCATGGCTTTTAATTAAAGAAGGAAAGGCAGGGAGATGGCATGTGTAGAAAGGTGCCCAGCCATCATAAATTCCAGAGACCTGGGGAACCAGCCCTTGTCTGGACCTGAAGGGAGAGTTGGGGGTCAACTCACTCAGATCTCATGGAAACAATGGCCTGGACTTTCCAGGACAATGGGCCCATTCTCCAACAATGTACTAAGGAAACATGGCAGCAGGGGAGTGGGGAGGATATTGGGTATCCAGTACACAATAGTGAAGAAGGATTTGATGGGTGTTAAGAGTGGTGTGTAGGCTCCTATCATAGGGAAATGAGAGACTGTACCCAATATACAGCTCTCTTGTAAAACATTACTTCTTCAATAAAACCATTAGAAAAGAAAAAGTAGACACACTTAAAAAGAAGAAATAAGCATTTTGCTAAGATTGTAGTTCCCAATAGGACATTCTATATTAACTCTCTCACTACATCCTTTATTAGCACTTGGAAATCTTCCTGGAAGCATCCGAATTCTTTTAAGTTAAATATTTTTAGTGCTTTCTCTAGACCTGTGTTTGTGGTATAAGAACAAGTAAAATACATTTCTGGCCTGAAAAACTCCTATAGTGTAATACACTGATAGGTAGACTTCTTTAAAGAACCAGATAATATTAATAAATGTTTGAACCTTTGTCAGCTATATGGGCTGTGTTGCAACTACTAAGTTCTGCTATTGCAATTTAAAAACTTACATGCAATAGATAAATGAATTGACTGTTCAGATGAAATTTTATTTACAAAAACAGGTAGTAAACAGATATGGATTACAGATTCTAGTTTGCTAACTGACACCTAGCCTATTGGCACTGTACCAATATAAAGTTTCAGTTGTTTTCCTTTAGTGTCAGGTTATTGTGTGCAAAAAGTTAAGTAGTTTTCACTGCTACGTAATAGTTTTCCTCTTTGCTCTTATTTTTAGTGAGTTAATACTGGTTTACAAAATGACATGTCAATAGAGGTATAATTCCACACGGCTCCCACCAGCAGAGTTCTGAATCCCCAGTCTATCCATTGCACCACTGCAGCTCTCCTAAGGTTGCAGACACAGGTTAACTATGATCTGTACAACTGTCTGTCTAGATTTGTATATAATTTCCTTTTTCTTTTTAATTATTATCTTTATTGGATAGAGAAAGTTAGAAATCAAGGGGGGAGGGGAAGTAGAGAGGGAGAGAGACAGAAAGACACCTACAGCCCTGCTTCACTTTTCATGAAGCTTTCCCCCTACAGGTGGGGACTGGTGACTCAAACCTGGGTCCTTGTGCACTGTAATGTGTGTACTCCACCAAGTGCACCACCACTCAGCCCCAGTTTCCTCTTTTTCTTCCAGGTCTCTTTCTATCCAAGCCACTCATGACCCTGTTAATGCATCAAATATTCCTCCCTTGTTCCTCCTCTCTCTGTGGGTCCTGATAGAACTAGAGTTCAGAACCCTCTTATCCTCTTCCTCCTATCACTTCTCCCCCACTAGGAATATGGATCAAAATTATTTTGGGGGTGCAGAAGGTAGGAGTTTTGGCTTCTATAATTGCTTCTCTGCTGGATTTGGATGTTTGCAGGTCAGTCCATACCTCCAGCCTGTTTCTATCTTTCCCTAGTGGGGGTAGAGCTCTACAGAGGCAAGGTTCTAGGACACATTGATGAGTTCTGCCCAGAGGAGTCAGCATGGAATCATGGTAGTGTCTGCAACTTGGCTGAAAGGCTGCAAGATATAAAGCAGGACAAAATGGCTAATGAGCAGGAAACAAAAAGCAGGAACAAAGCAGATGAGAATAGGGATCTTAGAGTGGAAGGAAGCTAGGAAGTACATTTTGGGTATATTCCTTGGGGCCCACAGCTATTGTTTTCTGCTTGAGTTTGATAACTTACATGGAGTTGGACACAAATATGATCTGAGAAGATGGTGTCAGAGTAGAAACAAGGACCAGAGTAGAAACAAAGTTGGATTAGGGCAGAGATTAGCTCCCATTCTTGAGAAAAATCTATGAATAAAATTAACTATTAAAATTAACTCCCATCCACGTGATCATAGGATAAGGGGGTATAGTTCCACACAACTCCCAACACCAGAACTCCATATCCCATCCCTTCCCCTGATAGCTTTCCTGCTCTTTATCCCCCTGGGAGTATGGATCCAGGGTCATAATGGGGTACAGAAGGTGGAAGGTCTGGATTCTGTAATTGCTTCCCAGCTGAACATGGGCGTTGGCAGATTGATCCATACTCTCAGCCTGCCTCTCTCTTTCCCTAGTGGGACAGGGCTCTGGGGAAGCAGGGCTACAGGACACATTGGTGGAGTCATCTGCCCATGAAGTCTGGTTAGCATCATGCTAGCATCTGGAACCTGGTGGCTGAAGAAAGAGTTAACATATAAAGCCAAACAAATTGTTGACTAATCATGAACCTAAAGGCTGAAATAATTCATATGAAGAGTTGGGGGGGGGGGGTCCTCCATTTTGTAGATAGCCAGTAGTCCTATTTTAGTTATATTCCAAAGGGCCCATGCATATGCTAGTTTTTTTTTTCCCTGAGCCTGGCATCTGATATGCAGGTGGATCCAAGTTATTGTCTGGGGAGATGATATCATGGATGGAAAAAGGACCAGAAAGCTGAATCAGGGAAGGCAGTAGCTCCCAAATATGGGGAAAGTGTATAAATATTGTTGACTGTAAAGATCCTGTTCTTTAATCCACTTACCTACTCGGAGTTTTTTGACAGGTAACTTTAGTCCATTCACATTTAGGGTAATTATTGATATATGTGGTTTACTTATGTCCATTCTGATTTTGAGTTTATTTTAAATTGTTGAATCTTTGCCCATTTGTTTCTATCTGATCTTTTGTGTGGATGAGTTTCTGTAGTGAGTTCCTCACTAATTTTTCTTGTACTTTCCATAAATCTCTGTTCCTTGTTTTGTTTTGTGGTTACCACTAGTATAATAACTAGCATTGTGTATCTAGAAAAGTCTTTTTTAAGCTCATCTTGATTAACAAACATGTAATAGAACTGCTTTTTCCTTTAATTCTCTTGCCTATTTGCTTTGTTGTTCTTTTCTATTTTTATTGTGTTCTTAGTTCTAGTCTACTGCTATTTACCTCACTTAAAATGTGTATTCCTTTCGTTTCTCCTTTTATGTGGGACTTAGTTCAGTAATTCTTGTAAGGTGGGGTTGGTAGTGGCAAATTCCCTTAGTTTTTGGATATTTTATGAAACCTTTATCTCTCCCTTATATTTGAAGGATAATTTTGCAGGATACAAAATTTGTGGCTGGAATTCCCTGTCCTTGATAGTTTGAATATGTTGTTCCACTCTCTCCTTACCTCTAGAGTTTGTGAAGAGAAATCTGATGAAAGCCTGATAGTTTTGCCTTTGTATGTAATTTCTTTCCTTTTCCTAGAAGCCTGCAAAAATTTTTCTTTGACATTGAGTTTTGATACTTTTTTTGAATAGTTTATTTATTTATTTGGGTAGAGACAGAGAGAAATTGAGACTAGAGCAGGGAGGTAGAGAAGGGGAGAGACAGGAGACAGCTGCAGCCCTACTTCACCACTCATGAATCTTTCCCCCAGCAGGTGGGGACCAAGGGCTTGAATATGGATCCTTACACACTGTAATATGTGTACTTAACCAGGTGTGCCACTGATTGGCCCAAGTTCTGATACTTTCACAGTAATGTGCCTTGGTATTGGTCATTTTGCATTTCCAAAAATAAAAATTTAAAAATATGGGTCATCAGTCTCCCTCTTGAGTTCTGCAGGTTGTTTAAGTAAGGGAAATTCTCAGCTAAAATTATTCTGAAAATGTACTCTGGACCTTTGGCCCTGTCCTCCTCCTCCATTTTAGTGAAGTCTATTCTGAGTTCTTCTTTTGTGTTTTCTAATTTCATAGTAAAATGGTCTTTCAAGTCCTGAGTTTCTCCATACTATGCTTAAATTCTTGGGGAGTCCTCATAAAGAACTTTCTGTAGTTTGTCTCTGATAGTCTCTCAATATCTGTAAATTCTTGGAGTCTGTCTGCTTCACTTATAATATCTGACTGATGTGGCTTAGTTGTTTGTTCCTATGTTTCTGCTTAAGCATTTATTGTTCTGGTTATTGCTGACGAGCAGGTAGTGAGTGCTACTGTTGTGATCTCTAGGCTTCACTTTATGTTTCATGGTAGAGGGAGTAGGGGCTGGAGTTGAGTTTCCTTATGATTGTAAATGCTTTTTTGGTGTGTCCTGGCCTGAAATTCAGAAGGCTAAAACCTGAGTCAAAGATTGAAAGATCATAAGCTCCCTTCTCTCACTGCCAGCATTGTGTGTTGCCTTCACTGCTTAGTACACATAGAGGCAAAATGGTGCCACACTGCAGCCCAGAGCACTAAATTCTTGTGTTTGACTTAAGTGCCTGCCTCCAGCCATTTGTCAATACCCAGCTGCGGATGTCTCAGCTTTAGTTGGCAGATTTTGTTAAGACCTGTATGTGTTGTTGGGGGGAGGTCTGATCTGTGCTCTGTTATTCCATGGACACCCCTCCTGGAAGTTCTTTCTCATTATTTCTCTAAGTTTGTTATGGCCCTCCATACTTTTTCTCAACTTAGTGAACATTTCTAGGACCACAGCTTCAAGTCTTCACCAGGATGTTTATATAGTTCTGTTAAATTTGGTGTTTTCTTTGAACTGTTGTCTTGGTCCACTGTTAGAAGTGAATTGCATTGTCTTAGCAATATGTTTGATTCTCCACAAAGATGACTGAGACAGTGGATGCCAGGACCTAACTGGAACTGTATGATAGCCAATAGAAACAGGGATTAGCTAGAACTAGGCAATTTTAACCAGACAAAAACTGAGCTGGGCACTACTTGAAACCAATAAAAGAGGGCCAGGCTGCAAGGTAGATGCTCTGGAAGTTAGGGGTGAGAGGGCTAGAACAGAGGCAGAAAGAACTCAACAACCACCTATGTGGTTGACCTGCAGTAATTGGTAGTCGTGGCAGAATGTGCCTGCACTGGTCTCAGCAACGGAAACAGCCAGAACTGGCAGTGTTGAGAGTCCAGTGATGAGGAACCAGGCAGGGATCAAATTTTTACCTTGGTTGTGAGTCCCCCTGTCCTCAACTCCTGGATTCTGGTTTTCCTTCTTTGTTGCTGGTTCATCTGGCCCCTAAATTCATTTCTAAACTGGATTTTCCATATATGTTGTTTTGTTGTATTGATGGCATTGACAGACAAAAGCTGCTAATCCACCACCATCTTTTCATCATGACTTTGTCCCCTTTTTTCTCAGTTAAGTTAGTAAAGGGTTTGTCTATTTTATTTATCCCTTCAAAGAACCAGTTCTTAGTTTCATTAATCTTTTCTGTAATCTTTCTGTTCTCAATTTCATTTTTTTCTGCTCTGATTTTTATTTTTTCAGTCTTTCGATTGACAGGTGGATATGTTTGTTGCTTCTTTTCTAATTTCTTCAGATGCAACAATAGATTGAAATTTTCTTCTCTACTAGTGTGGCCCTGTATTACAGTGAATTTCCCTCTTAAAATTACTTTTGCTTTATCCCACAGGATTTAGTAGCTCATTTCCTCTTTTTGTTGTTTTCCAGATAGTCCTTCCTTCCTTCCTTCCTTCCGCTACTAGGGTTACCACTGGGGCTCAGTGCCTGCACTTTGAATCTACTGCTCCTGGCAGCCATTTTTTCCTTTTTTCTATTTCATAGGACAGAGAGAAATTGAGAGGACAGAGAGAGCAAGAAAGATAGACATCTGCTTCACTACTCCAGAAGTGTTCTCTCTACAGATGGGAAGTGGGAAGTTCAAACCTGGCTCCTTGAGCATGGTAATACATGTACTCAACCAGGTGTACCAGCCCACCCCTCCCCCAGTTATTGATTTCTTCAGTGATCCAAATGTTACTTAGATGCAAATTGTTTCTTTAGTTTACACGTTTGAGGTTTTCCTCCCTTTCTATTTTTTTTTCTTGATTGACTTCTTTCATCATGACTTAAAAATATGCCTTGTTATCACTTCCTAGCCTTTTAGCTAACTAAGATCAAATGAAAATTAGGCTTTTATTATTTCAGTCCTTCAATCTTCACGTATTTACTAGTACTGTTTGTGTGCTCCAGCATATGCTTTATACTCAAGAATGTACACTTGAGAAGGTGTGTGTGTGTGTGTGTGTGTGTGTGTGTATGAAAGAGTCTTTATAGCTTGCTCTTAAGTGCACCTCATCTGTTTCATTTTAAAAAATACGGGGCTGGGCGGTGGCATAACAGGTTAAGTACATGCAAGGACTGGAGTAAGGATCCTGGTTCAAGTCCCTGGCTTCCCATCTGCAGGAGGGGGTCACTTCACAAGCAGTAAAGCAGGTCTGCAGGTATCTGTCTTTCTCTCACCTTCTCTGTCTTCCCCTCCTCTCTCAATTTCTCTCTGTCCTATCCAATAACAACAACAACAATAAACAACAAGGGCAACAAAAGGGAAAAAATAGCCTCCAGGAGCAGTGGATTCGTAGTGCAGGCATTGAGTCCCAGCAATAGCCCTGAAGGCAAATATATATATATATGTATAGTGGGAGAGAGACCAGAACATGCTCACTTCTGGGTTATGGTGGTGCTGAGTATTAAAGAAGCTTGCTCTAACTTAACACTCAATTTGTTTCTTTGTGTCAAGTGTGGGATTCTTATATACATAGAGTAGGTGGATTTTTAGTTTGTTAGATGATTGGTTTTCCCATATCACTTTGTGAGTCCAGGTGATTCATATTTAAGGTATGTGTGGTTTACTACCATTCTATTTTCTGATTGAGATGATTGAGATGTTTCTTGTTCCGTTTCCTATTTACTCTGTCTGCCACTGTTTGTGAGTGATTATCCATGTGATTCTCTCAATTACTTCATTTCTTTTTTTCTGTAACTATTTCATATGTTGTGTTGGTATTGTCATGAAGGTTTCATTTGACTTAACATCTATAGCAGCTTTTTGTATTTTTTTTACATTGGTTTCAACACATTGTCATTTGATTGTATTACTACTGGCCATTTCTTTCTACCTTTTATGATGTATTGTATCATATTACTACTATTTATGATTTTTTACTGTTTTGTTGTTTGTCACCTCATTCAGGGTTTTGCATTCCTGTTTCCTCCTTTGTGTGATTCCTTTCATCAGTTCCTGTAAGCCTGTATTAGTGATAGTAAACTTTATTCATTTCTGTATGTTTAAGAAAATCTTTATTTCTCCCTCAAGTTTAAGTATTAATTTTTCATAGTAAAGTATTTGTAGCTGGTGATTCTTGCCTTTCAGTACTTTGAATATGTCATGCCATTCTCTTCTGGCCTCTGAGGTTGCTATAGAGAAATCTGATGAAAATCTAATACTGCCTTTGTATTTTAATTTTCTCCTTTATTTAATTAAATTAATTAACTAATTAATTTAAGGTTGGGGCATGGGGGTGCATATGTCCCTTGAGTATTTTCATGTCTTTTTTTTTCTTTTTGCTGTGTGTGGTTATAATGGGTTACAAGATTATAGGATTATAGTGTATAGTTACCACACCACACCCATCACCAAAGTTCCGTGTTCCTGCCCTCCCACCTCCCAAAGATAATCACCATGGTTTTCACAAGTCTTAGATACAGTCTGCTTTCTTTTGAGTGTGTGTGTGTGTGTGTGTGTGTGTGTGTGTGTGTGTGTGTGTTCCAAGTTTATGTGTATCAATTCTCTAGATTCCACATGAATGAAACCATCTGATAGTTGTATTACTTTGCTAAGCATAATCACTGCCTGCTGTATCCATTTTTTTCCAAGGAACACAAATCTCCTCTTTATTTCTGAGTAATATTCCATGGAAGATATATCCCATAGCTTCTTTAGCCAGTCATCTATCTATGGGCAGTTAGGCCGCTTCTACTCTTTGGCCTCTGTGAATAATGCAGCTATGAATATGGGTACATATATCCCTGTGGATAAGTGTTTATGTGTCTTTTGAGTAAATGTCTTAAGAGTGGTGTTGCTGGATCATATGATAATTTCTTTTTTTTTAACTTCTTTATTTGAGGATTAATGGTTTACAGTTGACAGCAAAATACAATAGTTTGTACATGTGTAACATTTCCCAGTTTTCCACATAACAATACAGTCCCCACTAGGTTCTCCTCTGCCATAATGTTTCAAGTCGTGAACCCTCACCCCCACCCCCTTTACTTTGGTGCAATACACCAACTAAAGTCCAAGTTCTTCTTAGTGTTTTCCCTTCTGATCTTGTTTTTCAACTTCTGTTTATGAGTGAGATCATCCCATATTCATCCTTCTGTTTCTGACTTATCTCACTCAACATGCTCAACATGATTTCTTCAGGCTCCATCCAAGGTGGGCTGAAAACAGTGAAATCATCATTTTTAATAGCTGAGTAGTATTCTATTCCATTTTGTATATATATCACAGCTTACTTAGTCACTCATCTGTTGTTGGATACCCGAGTTGCTTCCAGGTTTTGCCTATTACAAATTGTGCTGCTATGAACATGGGTATACACAAATCTTTTTGGATGGTTGTTTGGTTCCTTAGGTATGTCTCCAGGGGAAGAGTTGGGGAGTCATAGAGTATGTCCACTTCTGGCCTTCTGAGAGTTTCCAGACTGCTCTCCACAGGGGTTGGACCAATTGACATTCCCACCAGCAGTGCAGGAGGATTCCTTTGTCCCCCACAACCTCTCTAGCATTTGTTGCTACCTTTCTGATGTCTGACATTCTCACAGGAATAAAGTGGTATCTCATTGTAGTCTTTATTTGCATTTCTCTGACAGTGGCTTTATGCTTTGTTTCATATGTTTATTGGCCTTTTAGATCTCTTCTTTGATGAATATTCTGTTCATGTCCTTTTTCCATTTTTTCATGGAGTCATTTGTTTTCTTGTTGCTGAGTTTGGTGTGCTCTTTATATATTTTGGTTATTAGCCTCTTGTCTGATGTATGGCATGTAAAGATCTTCTCCCACTCTGTGGGGGCAGTAATTTCATTTTTATTTGTGTAAGGACTCTCCATACTGTCTTCCAGTTTGCATTCCCACCAGCAGTGTAGAAGAGTTCTTTTTTCTCCACTACCTTACAAGCACCTGTCATTTCCTGTTTTGTTGATGTAGACCCATTCTCACAGCTATAAGATGGAATCTCAGTATAGTTTTGACTTGCATTTCTCTAATGGTGAGGTGGAGCATTTCTTTCTTTTTTAAAAATTTTTATTTATAAAATGGAAACACAGACAAGAGCATAGGATAAGGGGGTACAATTCCACACAACTCCCAGTACCAGAACTCCATATCCCATCCCTTCTGTTGTTAAAAATTCGGTGGCTCCAGCCGGCCGGGCTAGCTTCACGGGCGGGTAACAGAGACGCGGAGACAACGGCTGGGCAGGGAAGCTGTATTTCTTTATTCAGGAACAATGATTCATAAACTAAGACAAACTAATTACCAAACAGAACTCTGCTGTCTCTTTGCGGCGGCACAAGCACTCCCTCGAACTCTGCAACTCAGGAACTCTCCAACTCTGGCACTCTGAAACTCTCCAACTCTCGCGGGGTTCCTTCGGGGCGGGGCCAAGCAGGCCCGCGAAACTAACTGGACTGATCTAATTCTCTTTGCGGGGGAGAACTAGAACCCAATGTAAAGCATACAACAATTCCCCCTTTTCTTTTTAACTAAATGACTACAGTATCAAGGGTGTGGGGTGAACAGAAACATGTATCATACAGGCATTTTTAAAAAAAGAAACTGGCACAAACATGGAGAAACATGTAAGCAAGTAACAAGAACCAGTGTGTTGCTAAGGGAAGGCCTGAGGGGGCCATATCTGCCTCTGTGGGCTAAACTTTATCAGCTTAAAAAAAAACATTTCTTGCCTCTGGGGGGCTGCTTGCCTCGATGGTCATTTGCATGGGGGCGGGGAATGGCCTAGAGTCCCAAAGGCAGCTGGCTGCAATTTACTTACTATGAAACAAAACTTGTTATTAGCATATTTCTAATAGAGAAGGAATTTGAGACTTTTACATAGCAACAACGTCTTTTTAACCTTTTGTTACACCTATTCAAGATGGAGTCAGGAAAGGAAACCTCAGGCATGAGAATAATTAGCATAGCCATTGTGCGATCTACCATTTCTAATAGAGAAGGTAATGGAGAGTTTTACATATCAACAAGTCTATTTAACCTTTTGTTTGGACCAACTTAGTTAAATATATTGATTGTTAACTAATTTTTACCTCAGACTTTAAATGTAAGTTAATTTTATCTTTATAAGAATTACGTTGAAAACCTTTTTCATTTAACTTTGACTAGTAAGAATTTAGCCTTAAAGTTAATGTTTACCAAACTTTAAACATACACATAAACATGGTCATTAATACACAAGGAGAAAAACCTTTGTTATGAAGACATGTCATTTTAAACACAAATTTAAATCTGTACTGTCTTAGTTATTGGGGAGGGGGGGTTTCACCATCCGGAGGTGGCTTCTCACGCAGCTTCACTTCTAGGAATTGCAGGTTGCGATCTCTGCACAAATCTCTGCGTACTCCAGCTTGTCTGCCTTCAGACCGGACCGGCAGCTGGAGATCTCGTGTGCCCAGTTTCGGCAGGGAGCCGGGGGGTCCGGGAGGCCCGGGATCGTTCCAGAATTCATAGCAAGAGGGCAGGCGGGCCAGTTTTGTAGAAGGCGTGGGCCTAGGTGCCCAGGCGTGGCGGCCATGATAGGCCACCACGGCCCTGCCCCATGGCCCTGCCATGTCTGCTGCCCTGCTCGCAGTGGCCAACCAGCGTGGAGGGATCACACGTCCAGTGCCCTGCGCCACGCGGTGGAGAGCCGGCTCCTGTGGGCTGGCCTCGGGCTCTTGCGTGTTGGCATCGGGCTCTAGCGTGTTGGCATCGGGCTCCAGCATGTTGGCGTCAGCCTCCTGCGGGCTGCGGGGCTGCGGGCGCGGTGCGCGGGGTTGTCTGGGTGCAGCCGGCTAGCTGGCTGTTTAACCAGGTGGAAACAGCAGCTCTGCGCCTCGCCTCCCGCCCGCTGGCTATTCCCGCTGGCTGTTCTGAGTTCGCCCGAGCGAGTGGAAACCACAGAGTGGTCCAGAGATAAATGTTCCAGAAACAGCAAAACAGTCTCGTGAAGAAAGAGCAGAGGCCTTTGGAGATCTCTTCACAAGCAGAAGAGAAGGCCATAGTACATAGGTAGCCAAATTGTCTTCACTTATCTGAGAGATGTGCAGGTCAGGTCCACGTGGGCGACATTTGTTGTTAAAATTTCAGTGGCTCCAGCCAGCCGGGCTAGCTTCACGAGCGGGTAACAGAGACGCGGAGACAACGGCTGGGCAGGGAAGCTGTATTTCTTTATTCAGGAACAACGATTCATAAACTAAGACAAACTGATTATCAAACAGAACTCTGCTGTCTCTTTGCGGCGGCACAGGCACTCCCTCGAACTCTGCAACTCAGGAACTCTCCAACTCTGGCACTCTGAAACTCTCCAACTCTCGCGGGGTTCCTTCGGGGCGGGGCCAAGCAGGCCCGCAAAACTAACTGGACTGATCTAATTCTCTTTGCGGGGGAGAACTAGAACCCAATGTAAAGCATACAACACCCCTCCCCTGATAGCTTTCCTATTCTTTAACCCTCTGGGAGTATAGATCTAGGATCATTATGGGGTGCAGAAGATGGAAGGTCTGTCTGGCTTCTGTAATTGCTTCCCATGGCCATTACCAGGTCGATCCATACTCCCAGCCTGTCTCTCTCTTTCCCTGTTGGGGCAGAGCTCTGGGGAAATGTAGCTCCAGGGTAAGGTCATCTGCCCAGGGAAGTCCAGTGGTAGCATCTGGAACCTGGTGGCTGAAGAGTTAACATATAAAGCCAAACAAATTGTTGGCTAATCATGAACCTGAAGGCTGGAATATTACAGATGAAGATTTGGGGTTTCCGTTTTGGAAAAGTATATTTCAAGGGGCCCATGACTTGACTAGTTTTTGCCTGAGCCTGATATTTGATATGCAGGTGGACCCAAGTTATTGTCTGGGGAGATGATGTCATGGCTGGAAAAAGGACCAGAGAGCTGGATCAGGGGAGAGAGTATTCCCAAGTATGGGAAAAGTATATAAATATTGCTGACTGTAAACTCCATTGATTTGATCTGATCTGAGTGCCATATTCAGCTTAGGAGCCTATGTAACCTCTGCATCCCTGTAGGTCTGAGCTCACATTCTGTGGTCATGGATAGGAACATTCCAAGTTGCACCAATTTCAGTACCCATCTTCCTCAGGTGGTAGTATGATATCCAACCTCCCTTTGGAAGGTGAAACAGTCTACCATTGTTGATCCACATTGAGGTTAAGGTTCTTTGGGGGCCCACAGAGGGGTCCATTATGTTGTTCCTGACGGAGATGACCAGTAACAATAGAGAGAGGGATCTATTCAAGGTCTAGACCTGTCATCTCTGTATGGGAATCCCAGGACTCCCCATCTAGGGCCCCAGCTCATGGGGTGGCCTGATAGTGACTAAAGAGTCATCATTAAAGTATGTGCAACTCAGGCATCAAAGTTCGACATCCTTGAGGAAACACTCATGAAAGACATGTCTCTGATATCTGATTACTGTAAAAAATGGCGACTAATCCCTAGCACTGCAAAAACGGTATCATCTGTTTTCCATCTACACCATGCCTCAGCCTCGCGTGAGCTTAATGTGCAGCTTGGCGATACGAGAATCCGGCATGAAGCCTAGCCGGTCTATCTTGGCATTACTCTCGATCGCACTCTGTCATTTCACAAACATCTCATAAAAACTGCAGCAAAGGTGGGCGCGAGGAATAACATCATTGCAAGATTGGCCAGCTCCTCATGGGGCGCAAGCGCTTCCACACTACAATCATCATCTCTGGCATTATGCTATTCCACTGCAGAATACTGTGCCCCAGTATGGTTCCGTAGCCCCCAGGTCCACTTGGTCGATTCCAAATTATATTCCTCCATGAGGATAATTTCTGGAACCATCCGTTCCACCCCGGTTCCATGGTTGCCAGTTCTTAGCAACATCGCCCCGCCAGATATTCGTTGGGATGCGGCATCATCTAAGTTCATTTCCCACGTCTACGCTCGACCGGACCTGCCAATATACGCAGATATTTTCACCCACCCTGTCCAACGCTTGACGTCTCGTCACCCAATCTGGTCCCCTACGCCTACACTGAACTTCTCTGTTCCAGACTCTTGGAAACAGAGCTGGCAGTCAGCTGAGGTAAAGAACAAACACCTCATCACAGACCCCTGCAAGCGTCAACCCGGCTTTGACCTAGCACGTTATGATTGGGCCCTCCTCAATCGCTATCGAACAGGCCATGGCTGGTGCGCCGCTATGTTCCATTGCTGGGGAGCCAGAGACGACCCGAACTGCCCCTGCAGCTACAGACAGACTATGACCCACATAGTCAACGACTGCCACCTCTCCAGATTCAAAGGAGGTCTCGAAACTTTACATCAGGCTCAACCTGATGCTGTTGACTGGCTACGGAAGAAGGGCAAACGCTAGAAGAAGAAGATTAAAGTATTCCAGTCTCTTGCCCTTATTCAGCTTTTGCAGTCCTTACTTTGATAAGGTTAGCTTTGGAGTGAGTGAGGGAAGTATAATAGGATGTAGGTGATGAGCGTATCTAAGTCTAGTAGGTGATGAGGGTATCTAAGTCTAAGTAGAGAGTATTTTTTTTTCCTCCTCCAGGGTTATTGCTGGGCTCGGTGCCTGCACCATGAATCCACCGCTCCTGGAGGCCATTTTCCCCCCGTTTTGTTGCCCTTGTTGTAGCTTCGTTGTGGTTATTATTATTGCCCTTGTTGACGCAATTCGTTGTTGGATAGGACAGAGAGAAATGGAGAGAGGAGGGGAAGACAGAGAAGGGGAGAGAAAGATAGACACCTGCTTCACCGCCTGTGAAGCGACTCCCCTGCAGGTGGGGAGCCAGGGGCTCGAACCGGGATCCTTACGCCAGTTCCTGCGCTTTGCGCCACATGCGCTTAACCCACTGCGCCACCGCCCGACCCCGTAGAGAGTATTTCATTGAGCACTTTATGGTCTTTTTAGGTCTTTCTACTTGCTTGCTGTATATATTGACTCACTGCAGACTCTTGTACACTTTTGCTTTCATGTATATATTTTGCCCTAATTTATGGATACATGTGTACATATGCCCTATCTCATGGAACCTGGTCTATATCTAGGTTTTGAAGCTTTCTTAGGAAATGAAGAGGTGGAGCATTTCTTCATGTGTTTATAGGCCATGTGTATCTATTCCTGAGAGAACTGCCTGTTCAGTTCTTTGGCACACTTTTTTTTTAATTTTTTTTTATATTTATTTTATTTATTCCCTTTTGTTGCCCTTGTTGTTTTTTTTTATTGTTGTAGTTATTATTGTTGTTGTTGTTGGATAGGACAGAGAGAAATGGAGAGAGGAGGGGAAGACAGAGGAGGAGAGAAAGATAGACACCTGCAGACCTGCTTCACTGCCTGTGAAGCGATTCCCCTGCAGGTGGGGAGCCGGGGTTCGAACCGGGATCCTTATGCTGGTCCTTGTGCTTAGCGCCATGTGTGCTTAACCCGCTGCGCTACAGCCCGACTCCCTGGCACACTTTTTAATTTAGTTATTGTTTTTTATTTTCTTTTTGTTAAGCTGTACCAGTTCTTTGTAGTGTTTGATATCAATCACTTATCTGAAGTGTGATGTGTAAATATCTTCTCCCAGTTACTGAGTTGCCCTGTTATTCTTAGGTAGTTTGTTTTGATGATTAAAGGATTTTTAGTTTGTATAGTTCCATTTATTTACTATTGTCTTCATTTAACATGCCCACAGACTCCAACCTCCAATTATGTCTTTGATATGAAGATCCTGTAATGTTTCACTGATATTATTTTATATACATTTTAAAGTTTCTGGTCTAATTATCTAGATCTTTGACCTATTTTGATCTAATTGTTGAAAGTGCTTTAGCTATTCATAGTTCTTTGTGGTTCCACACAAAATAGATAGAGATAGCCAGAAATTGAGAGGAAGGGGAGACAGGGAGAGAGACAGGGAGACACCTGCAGCCCTGCTTCACCACTTGTGAAGCTTTCCCCCTGCAGTTGGGGACCAGGGGCTTGAACCCGGGTCCTTGCACACTCTAGTGTGTGCACTCAACTAGGTGTGCCACCACCCAGCCCCTGTCCTTCTCTATTTCTTGTAACAGTATTCTGTAGTTTTCCTTGTAAAGGTCCTTCACCTCCTTTCTAAGGTTCACTCTGAGGTCTTTTATTATTTTAAATTTAATGATAGCTTGATTTCTTCCTTTCCATTATGTATACCTTTGCTAACTCTTTCTTGCTTGATTGCAATGCAGTAGCCTCCAGGATTATGTTGAATAATAATGCTGACAGTATACATCCTTGTCTGGTTTCAGATATTTATTTAGTAATTTATTTTGCCTCCAGGGTTATCACTGAGGCTTGATGCCAGCACTACAAATCCACTGTTCCTGGAGGACATTTTGTCTTTTTTCTTTCTTTCTTTCTTTTTTTTTTTTTATAAGATAGGACAGAGAGAAATTGAGAGAGGATGGGTAGAGAAAGACACCTACAGATCTGCTTCACTGCTTGTGCAGAGACACCC
This sequence comes from Erinaceus europaeus, assembly GCF_950295315.1. Taxonomy (NCBI): domain Eukaryota; kingdom Metazoa; phylum Chordata; class Mammalia; order Eulipotyphla; family Erinaceidae; genus Erinaceus; species Erinaceus europaeus. The sequence goes on from NC_080167.1 coordinate 32,024,217, forward strand.
CTGCAGGTGGGGAACTGGGGGATTGAACCAGGCTCCTTGCTCTTTGTACTATGTGTGCTTAACCTGGGGTGTTTACCGCCCAACCCCCTTGTTCCAGGTTTTAATGGGGAAGCTTTCAGTTTTTCCTCCATTGATGTTAGCTGTGAGTTTATTATATATGGACTTTTAATTATGTTTTTTTTTTATTAGGGTGATTAGTGGTTTACAGCCAGCAGTAAAATACAGTAGTTTGTACATTTGTAACACCTCTCAGTTTTCCACATAGTTCAACCCTCTCTAGGTCCTCCTTCTCCATCCTGTTTCAGGGCCTGAACCCCAACCCCCACCCCAGTCTTTTACTTTGGAGCAATACACCAACTATATATGGACTTTTTTATGTTAAGAAATTGTTCTCCTGTTTTTATTTCTGGGGTGTGTTTACCACAAATAGTATCTTGTCAGATAGCTTTTCTGCATCAATTGACATGATCTTGTGATTTTTATAATTCTTTTTTTTTTTAATATGGTGAATCCTATTGACTTATTTCCAAATATTGAACCCTGTTTCCCAGCGGTAAATACCACTTGGTCTTGGTGAATTGTTTTCTTGATATGTTGTTGAGTTTGAGTTGCCAAATTTTTGTTTAGAATCTTTGCATCAGTGTTTATCAAGGACTAAGTCTATAATTTTCTTTTTTTTGTAGAGTCTTTTCCTGTTTTAGGGATTAATGTTATATTAGTCTCATAGAATATGTTTGGAAGTGGTTCCCCTCTTTGATTTGCTGGAAAAGATTAAGGAGAGTTGGTGTCATTTTTTCTGTGAAAGTCTTATAGAATTCATTAGTAAAACCATCTGGACTTTTGTTGCTGGGGGGGGATTTTTGATTACTGATTCAATTTTTTTTATTAGAGATTGGTCTGTTTAAGTGGTCTGCTTTCTCTTGGGTTAAGTTCAGCAGGTGGCACAATTTAGTTGTCTAATTTATTTGCATAGTGACATCCTTTTTTTTAATATCCTACATTTTTTTTTCTTTGTCTGAGTTTTGATAACAATGTTGTACATTGGTCTATGTTGCTTTGGATTTAGGAATCTTAGTGTTCTTTCTGCTTCTTTGACCTCATTCACCAAATTTGGGAATTTTTAACCTATTATTTCCTTAGGATCTCTGTTCCCTCCTCCCTTGCTCCCCCCCCCCCCCATATTCTCCCACAGTCCTAATATTGACTCTTCTAGTGGAGTTTGGTGTTTCTCATAATGTTGTTTCCTTTTTCCTAACTTTTTTTTTAAATCTCTTCCACCATTTGAAGGATATTTTTTGTTGATATTCTACTTCCACATGTTCATGCTTTCCAAGCTGCATGGATTTCATTCATTGAGTTCTTCACACTTTGTATCTCAGTTTGAAATTTTTCTTTTAAATTCTCAGTCTCTCTGACATCCTCCCCCACCCCTTCTGTCTCATATCATCTCATCTCATCTCTTTAACTTTCCTTATGATAATACTAAGTTATTTCTCTGATAAGCTCTCCAGTTCTGTTGGGTGGATATCTTACAATCTATCTCTTTTTTTTTTTTCTGCCACCAGGGTTATTTCTGGGGTGTTGTCTGGCACTTTGAATCCACTGTTTGTGCTGGCCATTTTTTCACTTTTATTTATTATTTATTTATTTTACTGGCTAGAACAGAGAGAAGTTGAGAAGGTAGGGGAGATAGAGAGGGTGAAAGAAAGACACCTGCAAACATACTTCACCACTCATGAAGCACTGTCCAAGTGTGCCATCCACTTGGCCTCCAAATGATAACTTTTTTTGATGTTTTTACTCATTTAGGATAGCTTTTGTTACCTTCCAGCAGGTGGTGCTCTTGTTCTAGCAATGAAATTCTTAGAAGTGGTTGAGGGGGTGACAGATCCGGTGAAGTTCACTTGTGAGTTCAAGTCCCCAGTTCCCACTTACAGGGGAAAAACTCCACAAGTGGTGAAGTGATGCTGTAGGTGTCTCTCTGATTCTCCCTCTCTATATCCCTTTTCTTCTCAGTTTCTCTGTCCTTGCAAAGAAAATAATTTTTTAATGAAATTTATGTTAAGGAAAAAAGTTATGATTGAGGGAAAGGAGAGGCATGTCCTGTGCAGAGACAAGGCTCTAGTACATCCTAATATCCACAGTCACTTGTAAAGCTGATGATGGGGGTACCCATTTCTTCTCCACTGATACTCAGGACTTAGGTTAGGGGTTTGGAGCAACTAAACTCCTAGAGATCACTTCATGCATGGGTGCCTAAGGTTGGCTCTTTTTCATCCCCAAATTGTTAATCTCCCCCTTAAAGCAATGGTGGCTGGGCAGGCACTGTGCCTTAATTACAAAATGTTCTCTCAATACCTTCCTTCTACACCCATTTGCACTTTAACTGACTTTCAGAGACTGATAGATCTTCATGGAGTCTCTCCTAAATTATGGTGAAGTTCATATGGATTCTTGTTGTCTTTTTTGTTGTTGTCAAGGGAGAACATGTTCCTAGTGGCTACATTGCCTTGGCTCCACCTCCAGAAGTCTTAAGTGTGTATTCTTAAGGTATTTATTTATTTATTTTAGCAAGCTCATCCTTTTTCACACACCACAAATCCACTTTTTCATTTATGCTTTAACTATCTCGTACTCATCCGTTTTGTTGCTATTAATTTAGGCTGTCTCTTTTGTATCAGTAATTTGTCACTCCATATTTCTGCTTTATCCCTCCACCAAATAATACTTATAAAACTGAAACATGAATTTTGGCCCTTTGATAATTAGAATCTTGTGAAATACTTGCTAAATACGTGGGAGTTTTAGAGGTTTCTTTTTTTAAAAAAATTTTTTTAAATATTTATCCCCTTTTGTTGCCCTTGTTATTTTATTTTTGTAGTTATTGTTGTTGTTGATGTCGTTGTTGTTGGATAGGACAGAGAGAAATGGAGATAGGAGGGGAAGACAGACAGGGGGAAAGACAGACACCTGCAGGCCTGCTTCACCGCTTGTGAAACGACTCCCCTGCTGGTGGGGAGCTGGGGGCTCAAACCCGGATCCTTACGCCGATCCTTGAGCTTTGCGCCCCCTGTGCTCAATCCACTGTGCTACCTCCCGACTCCCTCTTTATTTATTTATTTATTTTTTTGCCTCCAGGGTTATTGCTGGAGCTTGGTGCCTGCACTACAAATCCACTGCTCCTGGAGGCTATTTTTCCCCTTTTGTTGCTCTTGTTGTTTATTGTTGTTGTGGTTATTATTATTGTTGTTGGATAGGACAGAGAGAACCCGAGAGAGGGGGGAGAGAAAGACAGATACCTGCACACCTGCTTCACCACTTGTGAAGTGACCACCCTGCAGGTGGGGAGCTGGGGGCTCGAACTGGGAACCTTCCTCCAGTCAGTGCGCTTTGCCCCATGTGTACTTAACCCGCTGCACTACCGCCCAGTCCCCGTTTTAGAGGTTTCTTGAGCATGAGCAGTGTAGTCCTTCAGATATCTCGTCTCTTCTTTGTCTCTCTACATCTGTCTCTCACCCTGTAGCCAAAAAAAAAAAAGGGGGGTCTCAGGGGAGACCATGTAAAGGAATAGAGCCTCAGCCACCAATCCTGGTGACAATAAATGTATATAAAAATAAATAAGTCTCATGGGCTGAGATAACTCACTTTATGCACAAGACCCTGGATTTGAGCCCCAGAATCACATAGGAACACCATAGGTGACTCCAGAGAAGCACTCCATAGATGGTGAAGAAATGTTATGGTGTCTCACCTCTTTTTCTCCTTCTCCCTCTTCCTCCTCCTCTCCTCCTCCCTCCCACCCCCCACCCCCTCTCACTATTCAAGAAAGAGAAAATTTACTCTGGGTAGTGTATTACATGTGGGAGAAACCCTGGTACCACATAAAATAATAATGAAATTCCCAGACCTTTGATATTAACTGCTTGTCAGAAGTGTTGTGTGCAAATATATTTTCCTGTTTTTCTATTTCCTATTTTGCTGAGTTTCCTGTTTATACTTAGGGAACTTTTTTTTTGAGATTTAATAATGTTCAACAAGATTGTGGGAAAAGAGTGGTACAATTCCATACAATGCCCACCACCAGAGTTCCATATCCCATCCCCTCCATTGAAAGCTTCCCTATTCTTTATCCCTCTGGTAGTATGGACCAAAGATCTTTATGGAGTGCAGAAGATGGGAGGTCTGGCTTTTATAATCAGAGTTGGCAGGTTGATCCATATCTCCAGCCTGTTTCTGTCTTTCCCTAGTGTGGTAGGGCTCTAGGGCAATAAGGTTCCAGGACACATTGGTGAGGTTGTCTGTCCAGGAAAGTCAGGTTGGTGTCATGGTAGCATCTGCAACTTGGTGGCTGAAAAGCATTAAGATATAAAGCAGAAAAAGTTAATAATCAGGAACCTAAAGGTAAGAATATAGCAGATAAGATTTGGAGTCTTCTTATTGATTATCAACATCTGTGCACCCAAGAAGAGGACATCTAAATACATCAAACATCTGCTGAAAGAGCTACAGCACTATATTAACAGCAACACGGTAGAGTAGGGGACTTAAACACCCCACTCTCAACTTGACAGAAAATCCAGGCAGAAAATCAAGAAAGAAACGGAGGAGCGGGAGTCGGGCAGTAGTGTAGCGGGTTAAGCCCAGGTGGTGCAAAGCACAGTAAGGATCCCGGTTCTAGCCCCGGTCTCCCCACCTGCAGGGGAGTCGCTTCACAGGTGGTGAATTAAGTCTGCAGGTGTCTTTCATTTCAGAGTGATTTTACTAAAGCTTTCTTTTTCTCTTAATGAGTATAGCTAGTGGTTTATCAACTTTATTTATCCTTTCAAAGACCCAGCCCTTGGTTTCATTAATCTTCTTGTTTTCTATGTTGTTGATTTCTGCTCTGGTTTTAATTATTTCCTGTCTCCTGCTAACCTTTGGATTTTTTTTTTTCCTCCAGGGTTATCACTGGGGCTCAAATCCACCGCTCCTGGAGCCTATTTTCCCCCTTGTGTTGTCCTCATTGTTGCCCTTGTTGTTGTTGTTCCCATTGCTGCCATTTAGTTGTATAGGACAGAAAGAAATTGAGAGAGGGAGAGAAAGACATCTGCAGACTTGCTTCACCACTTGTGAAGCGACCCCCCCCCCTTGCGGGGGGGGGGGGGATGCCTCGAACCGGGATCCCTATGCCAGTCCTTGCGATTCCATGCCTTGTGCGCTTAACCTGCTGCACTACCACCCAGCCCCCACCTTTGGATCTCCTTATTGCTGTTTCTAATTGGTTCAATTGGGTTATTAGATGGTTTATTAGTTTATTTCTCCTCTTAAGTGTTTTGCTTTCTTCAGTGACCCATGTATTATTCAAAAGCATGTTGTTTAGTCTCCAGACTTTGAGGGAATTTCTTTTCTTTTTGTGGTTTATTTCTAGCTTCATACCATCATGATCTGAGAAGATACATTTTGTAATTTTAATATTTACACTCACATTTTTGTTTAGGCTGTCTTTATGGCCCAACATATGGTCAATCTTTGTGAATGATTGTGTGTGCCTGAGAAGAATGTATATTAAATTTTTTTGGGATGGGAAGTTCTGTATATATATATATCTGTTAGGTTTATTTTGTCTATAGTTTCACTTAAAACCACTATTTCCCTGTTGGTTGTTTGACCAGATGATGATCTTTTGCTGTGAATGGTATGTTAAGATCTACAATTATTATGTTTCTGTCAATTTCTTTCTTAAGTTCAGGAAGTAATTGTATATATTTGGGTGCACTTAAGGTTGGAGCATATATATTTATTATGGTTATGTCTTCTTGTTGGACTGATCCTTTGACAAGTATGTAATATCCCCACATACACACTTATCTTTATTTACTTTCTTTATCTGAAAGTGTATTTTATCCGAGAACAGAATTGCTGATCCTGTCCTTTTTTCTGCATTATTGCCTTGGAACATCTTACTCTATTCTCTTACCTTAAATTTCTATTTATTGTGGTCCAGGAGGTGGCGCAGTGATAAGGCTTTGGACTGTCACGCATGAGGTCCTGAGTTCGATCCCCAGCAGCACATGTGCCAGAGTGATGTCTGGTTCTTTCTCCTCCTATCTTTCTCATTAATAAATAAATAAAATCTTTAAAAATTTTTCTATTTATCTTTACTTTGAATGTGTGTTTATTGGATCATATTCTTTAATTCATTTAGCTACTCTGAGTCTTTCGACAGGTGAATTTAGATCATCCACACTTAGGGTAATTATTAGTATATGTTGTTTAATTGCATACATTGTGCTTTTTGTTTTAAGGTTGTTTTAGATCGTTGATTCTTTTCCCATTTGTTTCTATTTGTCATTTTGTGTTGATGGGTTTCTATGGTGGTTTCCTCACTAACTTTACTTTTACTGTCTGTTCTGTTTTGTGTTGTGGTTATCATAAGTGTAATAACTAACTTGTAACTTTTTTCTTTTTTTAAAATTTTCCCTCTTGTTGCCCTTGGTTTTTTTATTGTTGTAGTTATTATTGCTGTTGTTATTGATGTCATTGTTGTTGGGTAGGACAGAGAGAAATGGAGAGAGGAGGGGAAGAGAAAGACAGACATCTGCAGACCTGCTTCACTACCTGTGAAGTGACTCCCCCTGCAGGTGAGGAGCCGGGGGCTTGAACCGGGAGCCTTAGGCGGGTCCTTGCACTCTGTGCTACCTGCACTTAACCCACTTCACAATCGCCCGACTCCCACTAACTTGTAACTTTTAAGTCTTAGACTAGTATTTGTTAGTACTGTTCTTTCCATTAAATCCCTTTCCTGTTTTGTTGTTCTTTCTCATTTCTTTTTTTTTTCTTTCTCATTTCTGTTGTATCCTTAGTTCTGTTCTACTACTGTTCACCTCATTTAGAATGTGATATCCTTTGTTTCTTCCTTTCCGTTAGGACTCCTTTCAGCAATTCCTGCAAGATGAGATTGATGGTGACAAATTCCTTTATCTTTTGAATATCTGAAGAGGCCTTTATTTCTCCCTCGTATTTTAAGGACAACTTTGCAGGATAGAGAATTTGTGGTGGGGGCCAGGTGGTGGTGCACCTGGTTGAGCCCACTGTAATAACAGTGCATAACAGTGTTATGCACTGTTATTACAGTGCATAACAACCCAGGTTTGAGTTCCCAGTCCCGACCACCTGCAGGGGGAAAGCTTTGCAAGTGGTGAAGCACTGCTGCAGGTGTTTCTCTCCCTATCTCCCTTTCACTCTTGATTTATGGCTGTCTCTATCCGATAAATAAATATAGATAATTAAATTTTAAAAAGAGAGAATTTGTGGCTATCATTTCTTGTCTTTTAATATTTTAAATATGTTATTCCACTCTCTCTTTGCCTTTAAGATTTGTGAAGAGAAATATAAGAGCTTGATAACTTTATCTTTGTCACTTCTTTCCTTTCCCTAGCAGTCTGCAAAATTCTTTCCTTGTCCTTGAGTTTTAATTTTACTATGATATGTCTTGGTGTTGGTCTCTTTGTATTAAGATACCTGAGTGTGCACTCTGCTTCTAGGAAGTATCTGTTCTGAGAATTGCCTAAATGAGGAAAATTCTCAGATCTAATTTCTCCGAATATAGCCTCTGTTCCCTTCACTCTGTCCTCTTCTTCAGGAACCCCTATCACCTTTATATTAAACCTTTCTATGGAATCTACTATTTCACAGAGGGTTACTTCATTGTATTTAAACCTTTCCATCATCTTTAAATTGAAAGAGTGGGCTAATTATATCTTCTAGTGTAGATATTCTTTCCTCTCCTGAGTGAATCTACCTCTGAAGCCTGATACTTGAGTTTGTACTGTGCTCAAAATGACTTTCACACCCTGCAATTCTGTTTGAAGTTCTTCTTTCATGGTTTTTAGTTGGTTCCAGACTGTTTGGAGCTCATTCTTTGTGTTTCCTAATTTTTTAATAAAATATTCTTTTAATTCTTGAGTATATTTTTCAATACTGTGCTCAAACTCTTGGACGTCATAATGAATTTCCTATAGTCTTCCTCTGATAGTCCCTCTGTATTTGAAATTTCCTGGAGTCCTTCTGTTTTTCTTTTGGTGTAATTTATTTTGCTATTTTTCTGTTGTTTGGATATTTTTTGTGTTGGTTGTTGTGAAGCCAACACATTAGATGTGATTAAATGGTTGGGGGAGGGGAGCTAGAGGTATGTTTTTTATTATCCTTTTGAGCTGTTTTAATCTCTATGTAGAGTGTATATTTGGTTTCTCTGTAAAATTTCAGTCTGAATTCAAGCTATGGGGGTTTGCTTCTAGGTGGCAATTATGTTTGAAGAAGCAGGGTTCAGTTTACTATCTGGCAGTCAGCTGGCTGCCTATTGCTTTATAGCTGCCAGCTGCCACAAATCACCTTCTGAATGTCTGCCATAGTTTGGAAAGGCAGGCCAAAGTGGTCTGACAAATCCCCTGCCATTGTGGTGTGGCCCCAACACTGTTTCAGCATTTTCACCCCTCAGGTCATGGGCCTAAGCTCAGAGGTTACCTCTTTCACACTCAGTACTGTACACAGCTTTGGCTGCTGTTGCTGAGGAAAATGGTGCCATTTGTTGCTGGAGCTTACAGCCTCCAGATGCTTGGCTCCAGTCCTGTGCCCACTCTCACCTTGTCCATACACAGGAGCACCCACCTGAGGCCTCAGTGTCTGTAGATGTCCCAGCTGCAATCTAGTGAGGTTTGTGGATTTGATAGTTGTCACTATTTGTTGTTTTGAGGGAGAGTCTTTGCTGCTCACTGTTAATCCATAGCCACACCTCCCGAGAAAGTTAGGCCTTTTCTCCCCAACCTGTTTCTTATCTTTCCCTGCTGTGGTAGGGCTCTGGAGAGCTCACGTTCCAAGACACATTGGTAAGGTTGTCTGCCCAGAGAAGTTAAAATGGAATCAGGGTAGCATCTGCAACTTTGTGACTGAAAGGCAGTAAGATATAAAACAGGACAAAATGGTTAATGAACAAGATAACAAAAAGTAGGAACAGAGCAAATGAGAATAGGTAGCTTAGGGGGGAAGGAAGATAGGAAGTACATTTTAGGCATGTTCCTAGGAGCCCACGACTACTATAGTTTTTTGCTTGAGTTTGATAGTTTACATGGAGTTGGACAAAAATATGATCGGAGAAGACGGTGACAGAGTAGAAAAAGGGGCTATAAAGTTGGATTAGGGCAGAGAATAGCTCCCATTCTTGGGGGGGGGAAATCTATGAGTAAAATTAACTATTTACCCCCATCCACCTGACCCAGGGCCTATATATATATATTATTTAGCACAAGAGCCTGTCTTGAGTCCCTATTGATCTGAGCTCGTGATCACAGCTGGGAACATTGCAGACTGCTCTCAGTTTCAGGACTAGTCTTCCTCAAGTGGTAGGGCGGGGTGATCCAGCATCCTTTCAGAGATTGGGGCAACCCCTACTATTGCTGCTTTATGGTGAAGATAACATCCTGGGAAGGCCTTATGGAAGTGACCAATGATAGTGGAGAGAGGGATCCATTAAGAGGTCTAGGCCCATCATGTTTGTGTTGAAATTCAAGGATTCCTTTACTAGGGCCCCAGATGATGGGCTGGTGTGATAGTAACCAAAAAGGCCATTATTAAGTGAGCCAGTCTCACCCCCATCTAACTTTTGTAGTCCTCTCTTTACCTACATCTTGTCATTCTCTATAATCCTTATTCAACTTAATTTTCTTCCACATCTTATGAGAAGCTAATTTTCCACTACCTAGTTTAAAATAAATAAATAAATGATTCCGTATGAGTTAGTGTTTGAAACTGACCTAAATTTACCTATCAAAATTCAGAGATAGCATCAGTTGGTAAAGAGGGTATACTGAGGTGAGCTTGAGAATAGAGTTTTCCCATGGAGCAGGACAAGGACAAAAAAACATTTAGACCTTGATTATCAGTACCAAGAAAGGTTTTGAAATTGGAATCTGAAATTCTTCTGACCTTTGGAGTTTGTTTCAAGATATTTATTTATTTATTTATTTATTTATTTTGTCACCAGGGTTATTGCTGGAGCTTGGTGGCTGTACAATGAATTCACAGCTCCTGGCGGCCATCCCCCTGTACCTTCTCCTCCTTCTTCACCTCATTCTTCTCCTTATTATTATTCTTTTTATTTTCTTTGATAGGAGAGATAGAAATTGAGAGACAGGTAGGGGAAGATAGAGACAGAGAGAAAGAGATACCTGCAGACCTGCTCACCGCTCCTGAAGCTTACCGCCTTGCAGGTGGGGAGCAAGGGCTCAAACCCAGGTCCTTGTACTTGGTAATGTTTTCACTTAACTGGGGCTCAGGGCCAGCACTTTGAATCCACTGCTCTGAAGGCCTTTTTTTTTTTTCCATTTTATTGGATAGGACAGAGAGAAATTGGGGGGGGGATATAGAGGGGAGAGAGAAAGACATCTGTAGACCTGTTTTACCACTTGTGAAGTGAGCCCCCAACGCCCCTGTAGGTGGGTAGTGGGAGCTCGAATTAGAATCATTGCACAACATCTTGTGCATCATACCACCTGACCCTAATGCCCCCCACCCCCAAAAAATATTTTTCAAAAAATTTATGAGAGAGGAAGGGAGAACTAGAACACTACTCTGGCACTTTTGGTGCCAGGAATTGAACTCAGGACCTCGTTCCTGAGAGTCCAAGACTTCATCAGCTGTGCCAGCTCCTAGACTACATGGGATATTTTTATTATTGGATATTTTTATTGTTGCTAGAGTTTCAGCCACGCTGGATCAACTTTTTTCAGATAATACAAAAGTGAGAACCTCAGTAATAACCCTAGTGGCAAAATTATTTTTAACAAAATGTTATAAAAAATCTTTAAGACTTTTTAAAAGAGAGACACTAAAAGAGGAAGAGAGAGAGACACCACAGCACTCAGGCTTTCTCATATGATATATTGGAAGCTCAAGTCTGCGTGTTCTACATGCAGTCTTATTTATTGCCTGCCCCCCCTTGGGTTTTTTATTATTACTATTATTATTATTTATTTTCCCTTTTGTTGCCCTTGGTTTTTTATTATTGTAGTTATTATTGTTGTTGATGATGTTGTCATTGTTAGGACAGAGAGAAATCGAGAGAGGAGGGGAAGACAGAGAGGGAGAGAGAAAGATAGACACCGGCATACCTGCTTCACCTCCTCTGAAGCGACCCCCCTGCAAGTGGGGATCCAGGGGCTCAAACCTGGATCCTTACACTGATCCTTGCGCTTTGCGCCACATGCGTTTAACCTACTGTGCTACCGCCCAACTCCCCCCCTTGGGGTTTTATAGGAACAGTTGACTTTTGGTGTTCATAGCAGCCAAATATTTATAGCAGTATTATTCTCTGATCCTCCCATGTCAGCTCTTTCCAGTACTATTGCAAATCGGACCTTGAGTTGTTCACAGACCTGCCCTTGCATTCTTTTTAAATGTGAACATGTCTTTACTAGGGCTGTGAGATAGCTCAACCTTACTATGTGTAGGGCCCTGGGTTTGACAGCACCAAGAGTACGTTGGTATCTCTTCCTAGTTTTCTGTCTTTCTAAGGATATGCAATTTTAAAAATTGGACTGAGGAGCCTACTTAGCTGCATAATGTCTGTGCAAGTTGCTTAATTCATTCTCTAGTGCCACATTAAAAATATAGATGTATCTTATTATTATCCAGAAAATATTGTTTTTATTAGAAAAGTTTAAATTGGGGCCAGTTGGTGGCACAGCTGGCTAAGTGCACACATTACAGTGCACAAGGACCCTGGTTCAAGTCCCTGGTCCCTACCTGCAGAGGAAAAGCTTCATGAGTGGTGAAGCAGGGCTGCAGCTGTCTCTCTGTGTCTTTCCCTCTCTATCTCCACCCCCCTCAATTTCTCTCTGTTTCTATCTAATAATAAGATAAGATAAAAAAAGATTTAGAAAAGTTTAAGTGTCAGAGTAGCCAGACATAAGAAATTTCTTTTATAAGCTGTTTTCTTTTTATTCTTGCATGAACTTTAAAAATTATTATTGTTATTACAGGCCATGGTTGCTTGTTATCCAGGCAATGGAACAGGTTACGTACGTCATGTTGATAATCCAAATGGAGACGGAAGATGTGTGACATGTATATATTATCTTAATAAAGACTGGGATGCCAAGGTAATGCAATTTAATTTGAGTGTGTCTTTTTTGCAGGTATTTTTTTTTTCTCAAAAGTCTTAAGATTCATGTTCTTTCTGTGTAAAATTATTTTAATATGTGGAACAATTAAAATTTTCTCCCACATTAGTTCCCCTCCCCCCATTTTATTTGATAGGACAGAAAGAAATTGAGAGGAAAGAGAGAGATAGGGAGATAGAGACCTGCAGACCAGCTTCACCATTCATAAAACATCCCCACTGTAGGTGGGGGGTTGGGGGCTAGAATTTGGGTCCTTCCCTGGCTCCTTGCACATAGTACTCTGTGCATTTAAACGAGTGTGCTGCTACCTAACCCCCTCTCAAGTTAATTTCAGTCTCAGTTTTTAGGAGTCGAGCTTTGTAAAATGAAGCAAGTTTACATAGCTTAAGTAGTAATGACATACATCAGAGGTTAGAGGTTTCCCAGAGGGAGATTGGAAGCTTCAGCACCCTTCCCTTTTTAATCATAGTCAGATAATCACCTGTGTTATTACAGTGATTCCAATCTAAGGGAAAGAAATGTTCTCAGTTATAGCCTAGAGGTTATTTAGATGTAGTGTTTTGGGGAAAACCTGGCTAGCATTAGAAGGCAGGCACAGGTACCAAGTTGTTTGAATTTAACTTGAATAGGATAAGACTGATAAACAGTTTCTCTAACTATGGATTCTAGAAAAAAGGCTCAACTTCTATGACGTTTTGTTTTTGTTTTTTACCGGACCATTGTTCAGTTCTGGCTTGTGGTAGTACCAGGTATTGAACCTGAGGTTCTGTTTGCATAACCATTATGCTCTCTTCCCACCCCCCTCCCAGCAATGTCTTGACCAAGTATAAAATTTTCTTTCAATTTAAAAGTATTGGGCCAGGTGGTGGCACACCTGGTTAAGCGCACACATTAGTGTACAAGGACCCAGGTTCAAGCCCCTGGTCCCCACCTGCAGGGGGAAAGGTTCACAAGTAGTAAAGCAGGGCTGCAGGTATCTGTCTCTGTCCCTCTCTATCTCCCTCACCCCTCTCAGTTTCTCTTGTCTATCTGTGGGAGCTGGGCAGTAGTGCAGCAAGTTAAGCACACATGGTGCAAAGCAAAAGGGCCGCTGTAAGGATCCTGGTTGGAGTCCCTGGCTCCCCACCTGCAGGGGGGTTCGGATCACGGGCGGTGAAGCAGGTCTACAGGTGTCTATTTTTCTATCCCCCTCTGTTTTCCCCTCTCTCCATTTCTCTCTGTCCTATCCAGCAATGATGACATCAGAAACAACAATAATAATAACCAAACAACAGTAAAAACAAGGGCAACAAAAAGGAAAATAAATAAAATATTAAAAAAAAAAGATGTGCAAGGACCAGGGTTCAAGACCCTTGTCCCAACCTGCAGGGGGAAAACTTTTCAAATGGTAAAGTAGGACTGCAGGTGTCTCAGTGTCTCTTTCCCTCTCTATATCCTTCTCCCCTCTCAGTTTCTCTCTGTCTCTATGTAATAAAAAAATTAAAAAGAGACAGAGAAATTGAGAGGGGAAAGGGAAGGTGTAAGATACCTGCAGCACTACTTTACCACTCAGGAAGCTTCCCCCCTGCATGTGGGAACTGGGGGCTTGAACACAGGTCCTGGTATATGGTATCATGTTTGCTCTACTAGATGTGCCACCATCCACTCTGCAATTTAGTTTTTCAATGGGGAAGAGCTCCTAAGTTCGGTAGATTTGCCTTTCTTTAATTCCCTTAATTATACATACTCCAATAGCGAGGTCTGTTTGCATTATTTTCCACTTTGTACTGAGGGCCCACCACAGGTGCCAGAACAATATTGAAATAAGTGAGTCTTTTCAAAGCCAAATATAAATATTTAAATATATACATTTAAATAGATAATAATAATCCTTTATGAAAGGAATCCAATTTTACAAGCAAATAGTTATCAATGTCAGGTGAAATTTCTCTATCCAAAAAAGAAAAGGAAAAGGCGGGAGGGGGGAGGTATGGATGGCCAGGAGCAGTGGGTTCATTTTTCAGGCACCAAGCCCCAGCAATAGCCCTGGTGGCAAAAAAAAAAAAAAATTCTCTTGTATGCCTAATACTGAGGGATTCAACTCAGGATCTCATGCACATGCAAGTCCGAAAGCTTGACATATTACACAACTTCTTAAACCACAAGATGGCCTTTTTGCACTCAGGTAGACAAAAGGAGATCTGATGAAGAAAATACTCAGAATGGGGGGGTAGGGCGGTAATGCAGCGGGTTAAGCGCACGTGACGCAAAGCGCAAGGACCAGCTTAAGGATCCCGGTTCAAGCCCCCCAACTCCCCACCTGCAGGGGAGATACTTCACAGGCGGTGAAGCAGTTCTGCGGTGTCTTTATTTCTTTCCCCCTCTCTGTCTTCCTCTCCTCTCTCCATTTCTCTCTGTCCTATCCAACAAGGAGCGACATCAACAACAATAATAACCACAACAAGGCTACAACAGCAAGGGCAACAAAAAGGGGGGAAAATGTCTTCTAGGAGCAGTGGATTCATGGTGCAGGCACTCAGCCCCAGCAATAACCCTGGAGGCAAGAAAAAAAAAAGAAAAAGAAAATACTCAGAATGGAGTCAGAGTGTTCATCAAAAGGAATGCACATTCAGGACATCTAGGTCAAATGTGACTGAAGGGAGGCGGGAGCTTATTAGACTTATAGTTCCTTCCTCCTCCTTGAATTTTGGCAAAGCACTGGGGAGACCTCCCAGGTAGCCTACAGATACAATTTCTTCAAGGTTTATGGTAAAATAGGACTCTATATTGCCTTAGATTTTCTTCTTGGATTTGCACCTTCCAATAAAACATCAGTACTAAAGAAAAAGGAAAGGAAGAAAGGAGAACAAAGAAAAGGATGGACAGATGGATGGATGGGATAGATGGGAACGAACTTGACTACACTTTTAGCAGCAGACATGGGTTATATTGAAAACAAATTGTCCATTGAGTTTGTGTTCAGTAATGACCAAAAGAATGTGTAACTATGAGAAAATTGTTGATATCTGACTCTTCAGAACTGTTGTGGCATTACATTTTGAAAATGAAAAAAATCATTAGTTTATAAATAAGTTTACTAGTTTTATTAGCTTTTAAATGTCATATTAAGACTTTCAGTTCAGATTATGTTCATCTGTTTCAGATATTTACAGAAATTTATAAAACAAGAAAGGCATTTTTCATATATGAATGAATAATTCTTAGGATCTCAGCTTACCCTCATACTTTTTCATTCAGATCTATTTGTGACTAGTCCAGTCAAGAATTTTGAGTCTTATAACATTCCTGATTACCCATACTTACATATTTGGTTCTTTTCCTAGGTAAGTGGCGGCATACTTCGAATTTTTCCAGAAGGCAAGGCCCAGTTTGCTGATATTGAACCCAAATTTGATAGACTGCTGTTTTTCTGGTCTGACCGCCGTAATCCACATGAAGTACAACCAGCTTACGCTACAAGGTAATATTTCCTTTTATTTTTTAAAGGTGGATTCTGTTTTTTTTTAATTTATTTAATTTGATAGGACAGAGAGAAATTGAGGGGGGAGGAGGTTAGAGAGGGAGAGTCGGAGAGACACCTGCAGCACTGCTTCACTACTTGTGAAACTTTCCCCTTACAGGTGGGGACAGGAGCTTAAACCTGGGTGCATTGTAACATGCACTTAACCAGATGTGCCACCACCCAGCCACCTGATAATAGTTCTTTTAAGAAAAAATGGTAAAGAGTATTATAGAATAGGAGGAAGTATGCAAGAAAAATCAAGCAAAAAAAGCTTGAACCATGGGGGTAGATAGCATAATGGTTATGTAGAGAGACTCTCGTGCCTGAGGCTCCAAAACTCCAGGTTCAATCCCCCGCAACACCATAAGCCAGAGCTGAGCAGTACTCTGGTTAAATAAAAATTTTAAAAACGGATTTTATAGGGAGTCAGGCGGTAGCACAGTGGATTAAGCGCATGTGGCACGAAGCACAAGGACCTGCTTAAGGATCCCGGTTCCAGCCCCTGGTTCCCCACCTGTAGGGGAGTCACTTCACAGGCGGTGAAGCAGGCCTGCAGGTATCTATCTTTCTCTCCCCCTTTCTG
The DNA here is from genome assembly GCF_950295315.1 of Erinaceus europaeus. NCBI lineage: Eukaryota > Metazoa > Chordata > Mammalia > Eulipotyphla > Erinaceidae > Erinaceus > Erinaceus europaeus. The sequence continues at coordinate 32,040,457 of NC_080167.1, forward strand.
TCTTCCCCTCCTCTCTCCATTTCTCTCTGTCCTATCCAACAACAACAATAACTACAACAACAATAAAACAACAAGGGCAACAGAAGCGAAAATAAATAATAAAAATAAATTTTTAAAAAAGCTTGAACCTTGTGCATTGGTAACATGCACTTAACCAGATGTGCCACCACCCAGCCACCTGGTAATAGTCCTGTTAAGAAAAAATGGTAAAGATTATTATAGGATGGGAGGAAGTATGCAAGAAAAATCAAGCAAAAAAAGCTTGATTTTTCTGCTAATTTTTCCCATTTTTGACTTTTATTAGTCTAATATAAGTGTATACAATACCATTTGTGACATAAATCCCAAATAGCAAGTTGTTTATCACTTAAACATATTCATATAAGCTTTGGTTGATACCACACAAGACTATAATTTTATATTTCAGAGCACCATATAGCTTAATTTTTTTTTAGCAATGGATGAGTGTAATTTTAGAAGTAGTCATTGAAAGGTTTTCATGTGAAAATAACATGATAAGTGGAGTAAATAGTACTTCACCATCCAGAAAAACTGTTCTGAAATAAAACCTATGGCTATACTTTTGAGTTTTTTTTTTTTTTTAAATGTTTTTTTGGTACTTCCTTTATCATAATGTTTCAGCCATAACTGTTTAAATTTGAATAACTCTGTAGCGTTTATTTGCATTTAGTACTAAATTTTACTTTCTTTGTACAGCCACTCCTTGTTGGGATGAAAAGTGGAAAGAAAGACCCTTTCCTCTTTCCAGTCCCATCGTCATGTTTTGTGTATCTCTTAAACACAAAACCATTCTGCTTTTGTGAGGGTATTCACATGGAAGTGGAGGAGTAGAAAGTTAAATAACCGAAGAAAAAGGGAAGCTTTTGAAGTGGTGACCAGGAGTTAACTCAGCAGGTAGAGCTTTACTATGCTTAAGGACCAGAGTGAGTTTGAGCCCTTGCCTATTCATCACATAGGAGTACTTGCACAAACAAAGCCTTTTTTTTTTTTTTTGATTTATAAAAAGGAAACACTGACAAAAACCATAGGATAAGAGGGGGACAACTCGGGGTCTGGCAGTAGCACAGTGGGTTAAGCGCACATGGCGCAAAGCGCATGGACCAGCGTAGGGATCCCGGTTCGAGCCCCCGGCTCCCCACCTGCAAGGGAGTTGCTTCACAGGTGGTGAAGCAGGTCTGCAGGTGTCTATCTTTCTTTCCCCCTCTCTGTCTTCCCCTCCTCTCTCCATCAACGAACAACATCAAAAATGTTAATAATAATGACCACAGCGAGGCTACAACAACAAGGGCAACAAAAGGGGGAAAAGTAGCCTACAGGAGCGGTGAATTCATGGTGCAGGCACCGAGCCCAGCAATAATCCTGGAGGAAAAAAAAAAAGAGAGGAGGACAACTCCACACAATTCCCACCACCAGAACTCCATATCCCATCCCCTCCCCTGAGCTTTCCTTTATAAGTAGATTGGTGCTATGTCTGTCTCTTATCTACCAATAAACAAAAATCATAGTCACCAGGAGCACGGACCCTCCACCTACACACACAATAACTGATGGCAAAAAAAAAAAAAAAATGGAAAAGAGAGATGATAAAAAATAGGTACAGATTAGAAAAATAAGAGAAGTCGATAAGAAAGTAGAAAAATAAATAGGAAAAGTGAATGGAAAAAAAGAGAAAAATGATTATTGCAGTTAAGGTTGGAAAAATAACACTTTAGCTTTAAATTCTTATATTTTAACTATTTAATATTTGATAATTTGGGCTTATGCTATTTCTGTGTTATACTCAATGTGCATTACATTCTTTCTACAAGGCATGTTAGAATATTCCTTTTTAACAATTGACATGCTAAGACTGTTAAAATGGAATATCTGGTTGACCTGGGAGATAGTATAATGGTAATATAAGAAGACTTTTCATGCCTGAGAAAACCAAAGTTCCCAGGTTCAATCCCTAGTACCATTATAAGCCAGAAATAAGTAATGCTCTAATTTATAGGCATTGTTAGAAAAATAAATATTTGTGGGGGGGGCTATTTGTAAATAATAATAATAGCAACAACTATTATTATTATTATTATCAAAGAAAAATAACCAGAATATCACTCTGACATATGTGATGCCAGGGGTCAAATTTGGGACTTTACACTTGAAAGTTCAATGCTTTATCCACTGTGTTAACTCCCAGACCAGTGAATACTTATTTTTATATAATTTTACTTTGAGTATTATTATATTATTTTTTATTTGATAGGACAGAGATAAATCAGGTATACCTGGTAGAGTGCACAAATTAACATTGTTCAAGGACCCTGGTTCAAGCTCTCATAGATCTATATGCAAGCTCTATAGATTGCAAGCTTCACAAGAGTGAGACAGTGCTACAAGTGTTTCTCTCTCCATATCCCCCTTTCAATTTCTCTCTGTCTCTATACAAATTAAATATAAACAAATGTTTTTTTGAAAAGAGAAAAATTGAGAGGGGAGAGACCTATAGTACTGCTTCACCACTCATAAAGCTTCTCCTATGCAGGTGGGAAGTGGGAGCTTGAGCCTGGCTCCTTGTACATGGTAACGTGTGTACTCAACCAAATGTATCATCACCCCCCCTTAATTTGAATATTAAGATAATGAGTTACTAAGGAAAATCTTGTCATATTACATAATAAGCCCTTCTGAATCCCAGATCTCCTCTATCATCTGAGTGCCTATCTCTGCCCTTGCTGCTTTTTTAAAAAAAACTTTATCTGATTGTAAACCATTGCTAAATCTGTGACATTTTATTATTTTCTTGAATATTTATTTATTCCCTTTTATTGCCCTTGTTTTATTGTTGTAGTTATTGTTGTTGTTATTGATGTCATTGTTGTTAGGACAGAGAGAAATCAAGAGAGATGAGGAAGACAGAGAGGGGGAGAGAAAGACAGACACCTGCAGACCTGCTTCACTGCCTGTGAAGCGACTCCCCTGCAGGTGGGGAGCCAGGGGCTTGAACCGGGGTCCTTATGCCGGTTCTTGCGCTTGCCACCACTTCATTTTATTATTTTTTAAATAAATGTATTTGAAGATTTGTTAACAAAACAAAAAAAAATCTGACCAGCAAACAACAGACCTTGGGCTGGACAGTGATACTCTGTAGAATACCCATTACCAAGCAGAAGGACCAGTTCTTCCCCAGGGTAGGAAGCTTCAGTGAAACCATGCTGCAGTGTTCCCCACCCTTGCGCCCTCTCTCTCATTATTTTTTAAATTGCTGACAGGGTTGTCACTAGGGCTTCATGCCCACATTATGAATCCACTGCTACTGGCAGCCATTTTTCCCCTTCCCTCCTTCCCTTGCTCCCTCCTTTTCTTTCCTCCTTCCTTCCTTCCTTCCTATTTTCCTCCCTTCCTTACTTTCTCCCTCCTTCCCTTCCACCCTTTCTATTTTTATTTGACAAGACAGAGAGAAATTGAAAGGGGATAGAGAAGGAAAGGAGATAGAGAAGGAAAGAGAAACACCTACAGGTGGGGAGTAGGGGCTCAAACTTGAGTCCCTGCACCTAGTAAGGTATTCAGTCACTACCAGCCCCTGCCCGAGACTCCATCCTTCTTGATTTCTTTCTGTGTCTATCCTAAATAAATAAACAAGAAAATATTAGGGGAAAAAATGCATGTTTTTAAAAAACAATATTGGACCAAGCAGTGGTATACCTGCTTGAATGCACATGCTACCATGTTCAAATATCTGGGTTCAAGGCCCTAGTCCCACCTGCAGGGAAAAAGCTTCACAAGGGCTAAAGTAGTCTCTCTTTCTTCCCCCACCTCGAAGGAAAAAAAAAACTGCTGGGAGCACCAAATCCCAGCTATAACCATGGTGGCAAAAAGAAAAAGATAGGCACTGAAGCTCTGGAAAGAGCTAAATCTGAATATCAGGAGGCCAGAGTATGTGCAGAGCATTGTCACACAACAGCTGAGTGATCAAAGAGTCTTAGTTCTCCAGTTGTCTGAACTTCCTAATTTTATTCTGCATTGACATGGTAATGCTGTACACATGAGGCATTGGGTTCACTCTCGCACTATTTGAGATACTAGTCTTCCCTTTCATTACTTTCTTTAATACTTAAGCTACTAACTGTGTTTTTACTAAAACAGCTATGTTCTCACCTTCCTGTTACCTGTTTTCGATCTATGGTGGCCTTGCAAAATAGATGTCAAGTATTAAGAAAGTTGGGTGGGGGGAGGTGTTGGTATGCTTCTGGATTCTGCTTCTAAGACCCCTTCTGTTTCATTGGTTTGATCCCCCCTGCTTAACACTATATTCTATTTGCATAGCCACTGTTGACTGAGCACCCCCTTGCCTCCAGGACATTGGTTTAATCCTCACTGGTTCGGGCTTTTTGTTTAAAAAAAACCAAAAGGTTTTTACCCTGTGACTTCTTTCCAACTCAAAGCTGTAGTTCACTCACAACCCAAATCATAAGCATATAGCCTGTATATAGATATTTTTAAACCTACAAATAAGAGGAATGGAGAGACGGGAAAAGAAGATTGTAATAAGGGGTTGGGCAGTAGCACACCAGGTTGAATGTACACATTTCCATTCATAATGATCTGGGCTCAAGCTCCCAGTTCCCACCTGCAGGAGGAAAATTCCAGAAGTGGTGAAGCAGTGCTGCAGTTGCCTCACTTTCTCCCATCTGGATTTCTCTTTCTCTGTCCAATAAATAAATAACATATTTTAAATGTTTTATTAGTGATTTAATACTGATTTACAGTAAAATATTAGGAAGTTACAATAAATGTATATTAACTTTGTAGCATCAAGTTGAGCAGCTCTGGATCTCTGCTGTACTCTTGATATTAAGCTTATTAAATGAATGGGTTGTTACTGCACTCATTAATCCTCTGATGTCATTACATTTTAAGTATTACAGGTTTTAATAGACCACTATGTCTTTCCCCTAATATGATCATTCTAACCCTATTCTAAATTTTCTTTTAGGTACGCAATAACTGTTTGGTATTTTGATGCAGATGAGAGAGCACGAGCTAAAGTAAAGTATCTAACAGGTAAACATTATTTGGGACAAGGGTATACCAGAAGGAAAGTGCTTTAATAGTTAGGAGATGCTATCAGTGAGCATAGACACAGTCTTAGTTAACACCATGAAGACTTGCTCCTTGTATTTGTTCAGTTCCTTAATTCTCTTATTTAAGAAAGAGAATTCTGATTCTAGCTAAACTAAGACTTTGTGAGAACTATGGAAGTTAACTTGGAAGGCAGGAAGAGAATTTTGGTTGTGAGTATGATATGGAACTTTACCCCTATAACTTTATAATACTGTAAAGCATTAAATTACTAGTAATAAAAAACTTAAGTCATATTCATTATTATCTTAAATGGATGAAGTTGTTTAAAAAAAGTTAGAAGCATAGAAGTCTGAGAAAAGTACAAACACAAGCTGGGTTTTTTCTGTGATTATCCGTGTGTGTGTGTGTGTGTGTGTGTGTGTGTGTGTGTGTGATTATCCTTTTCAATGACATGCTACTGAGCTCTTGGTAGTGTTCTCTCATTCTCTCCCTTAAATATCCTTTCCTTTATTATATCTATGTAAAAAATGTTTTTTTTTTTTCCCTTTGAAGGCTATGGTCCAGAGTTAAGGTTATATTATAATATAACACTGACAGTAGATTAATAATGTAATGTAGGGCAGGAAAGAGAGCATAATGGTTATGCAAAAAGACTGCTCCTGGTGGGTACTTTTTTCCTTTTTGTTGCCCTTGTTGTTTTATCATTGTTGTGGTTATTATTGCTGTTGTTACTGATGTTGTTGTTGTTGGATAGGACAGAGACAAATCGAGAGAGGAGGGGAAGACAGAAAGGGGGAGAGAAAGACAGATACCTGAAGACCTGCTTCACTGCTTGTGAAGCGACACCCCTGCAGGTGGGGAGCCAGGGGCTCAAACTGGGATCCTTACCCAGTCTTGGCACTTGGTGCCATGTGCACTTAACCTGCTGTGCTGCCTCCCAACCCCAGTTTCAAGGTTGTTTTATGTTCTTGTGAAACTGTTATAAAACAGAATGCTCAGGAGGATGGAGTGTACACACACAAATTATCTGAGGCTCCAAGGTTCCACGTTCAGTCCGTGGCACCACCATAAGCCAGAACTGAGCAGAGCTCTGGAAAAAAGAAAGAAAAGCACATGTACTCCTTTGCCACATACAGCATTGAATGAAGCCATGTCTCTTTCAGTCTCTCTCCCTCCCCTCCCTCTTTCCCCCTCCTTTCTCTACCTAAAAACAAGACAAACAAATGAAATACAAATGTAATAGTTTTCAGATGATGTTTTCAAAGTTGAAGCTGCACACTATGAGAAACTAAGTGGAAAATGTTAATAAGAACTGGTCTTTGTTGAATGATTTTTTTTCTTTTACCTTGCAGGTGAAAAAGGTGTGAGGGTTGAACTCAATAAACCTGATTCAATCAGTAAAGACATTTTGTAGAACCTCTGACCCAGCAATACCCTACTTCACCTACAATTATTGTTGATCCTATTTGTAAACTTGTGAATATGAATTAATTGGATAAAGAAAAATAGACCACCAGTTGACATACTAAGGAAACAGAAACAACCTTTTTGTGTTGCATCAAACAGAAGACTTGACTGTGTGGCTTTGTACTGCATGATTGACTACAAACTTGTGATTGCTTATGGGAAGAATATAAGCTATCAAATGAAAATGGTATTTATGTCTGGACATAAAATAAATGCTGTAGGGTAGAATTGTTTCATTCTTTTATATTTTATCAAAACTGTCATCTAGCTGAGTTCACTTCATCTTTCCCTTTTTTATATAGTCAAGTTTGAATTTGAAATAATTTTTGTATAATCAGGTACAATTTATCAAAACTGAATTGAGAAAAATTACAGTATTATTCCCCTAAATAGCATCAATCTATTTTTGTAAACTTCTTCATACTATTAAATTTTGCCCTGAAAGACATCTTGTAATGATTGTTGCCAGTGACTGACTAATTTTCTTTTAACGTAGAATAAAAAAGTGAGCACTTTAATTATCAATTAGAAGAATCAGATTATTTTATAGTCCTGCCTCACACTAATTTGAACTCTTAGAGATTGCTGCTGCTGTTTTTTTACATTGTTAATAATGAAACGTAACCATAAAACCATCATAATTTACTACCAATAACCTTTAGTTTGTGTTTTATAAGAAAAAAACTATATAGTAAAGTTTTGTATTTTTTAAGTTAATTTAAAAAAATAGTGACTGGCACTAAATGAACTTGAGGTTATTCTCATCATCAAGTTCCAAACACAAAGGGCTTTCTTATACTTTTCAGGTGTATCCTATAGATTTAGAAGATAATGGCCTGTCTTTAAGACTTTAACTTTTGTTTCCTTTCAAGTTGATTGTATTTCCAGTTATACTGTTGTTCTTTTCCTACTCCTATGACCTATGTGATCTGCAGATCAGAACCTGTTTCTGTTGAATAGTAACAAGAGGAGACTGATATAGTTACTACAGATTTAATATTTTAGTGACTCTTCAGACTTGGCTGAGGGAGGCAATATGATGTTGCCCTCTTTTATCAGTAGTGAAAGATACATTTTGCCTGGGGAAAAAAAAAAGAAACAAGTGTATTTTTGTTTGTTAATTTTCTTTTTTTACTTTTCAGAAAAGAGGAAATATTATAGAATCATGCAAAACTCCCCAAATTTCTGCTGTTTCATGTATGAATTATAATGGATGTCATAGACTTCAGTTTACTAGGCTCCTTAGGTTTGAATGATGGGTGTAAGACCTTGCCCACTTCATTTTTCCAGCTCTGTTCTTGATCTTCTTCGCCAAAATAATGTGAGTGTACAGAAATATTTCTGTATATTTTAACTTAATGAACATTTTAGCATCTGTATAGCTTGTATTCAATTAGAGACCTTTTCTATGGAAAGCTCAGTAATTTTTATTAAAAGATTGTTATTGTTCATGTAAAACATGAAAAAAATTGTGTTAGTGGAACTGACAGTATGAACTTAAGGTGGGATGAAATATTTAGTATTGTGGTCTCGCTTAGGAGAATTTGCAGGAGAAAATTACAGTTTGTTATTCTTGCCCATGTTAAGTTTTGTTCCATCCCTCTCCTTGTTCAAAATAATAAAACATAACATCTCTACAATAAGTGCCTCTGCCAGCATACCTGGGAGAGTATAGGTTGTCTTTTGCCATTTGGTTTATTTGGGCCATCACTCAAAAGGACTTAACATTTTTAGAGCTAGTAGAAATCATAGTGAATTGATTCATTTTAATTGTCAAGGTGTACAGCAGCAGATTTTTTAAATAAGTATTTTGTTATTTATACACACACACATACAGAGCACTGCTCAGCTCTGGCTTATGGTGGGACAGGAGATTGAACCTGGAATGGCAAAACTCTAGGCATGAAGCCTTTTGCATAACCATGATGCTGTCTCCCTAGCCCAGCAACAGCTTTTAATCTGGGAGCCCCTATATCATTCAGAAATGTGTGTTTATTATTGTGTGGTTTCACTTGCAAAATATCAATTTTCAATTTATACTGTCCATGGGTTATGCTTGCCAGACAGGTCTCATAGTTTGTATTCCTAGGGAAAGATGATACAATTTTTGGAGAAGACAGTTGTGAATGGATCAGGAAATCAAAATAGTCATTTTAATATTCATTTAAAATCTGTTAATGTTAGGAGATTTCTAACTTGTTAATAAGCAGGATTCTTTTTAAAACAAAATTTAAAATTATTTATGGCCTATCTGTGTTGAAATCTATCTAAAACTAAAGCTTCATAATATTTTTCAACACGTTAACCACCTGTAAAACCACACACCTTTATTATTACTACTAACTACAAAAAACTTTGATTCTTTTTTGCAGAAAATTTTATTTTTTATTTTTATTTATTGGGGGATTAATGGTTTACAATTGACAGTAAAATTCATTAGTTGATACATGTATAATTAACATTTCTCAGTTTTTCACATAACACTAATCCCCCACCTAAATCCTCCTCTGTCATCATATTCCAGGACCTGAACAATCCCCCAAACCCCAGAGTCCTTTACTCTGGTGCAATACACTTTAGGATTCTTAAACAGATAGACTATCAAGTCATGTAATTTGAAAAGGTATTTCATTATGGAGAGAATTCTCAAGTTACTTATAAAGTTAATTAGATAATTTACTTATAAAGTTAGATAATTTAAAAGATAAATGTTCTTGAGAAAATCATTCTTTCCAATGTCCCTTAGGCTGTTTTGGTTTTTTCATCCTTTATGATACACTGACTTCCTTAGTGGACCCTGCTGTCAGATAATGTATCATATATCACTGGCTTAGTCCAGAGTGCTTTATATATATGACTTATCACAGAGAAAAAGAGCAGTGAGTGTCACATGAGACAGAGAGGAAAGAGAGAGAATTCAGAGCACTACACAGGTACATAGGTACCAGTGATCAATCTGGGGAACTCAGGCAGAAAAGTTTGAAGCTGTATCAGTTAAGCTATCTCCCCAACCTCCATCAAGAATGTTTCACAGTACTTTTTTATAAACATAACCAACGGAAAGAGAACAATCAACATAGGAATCCACAGTTTTAGAAGCACCCTGAAACTGAAAATGTCCGTGACAGGATCCATGATTTCTCTGGAGTCTCAATACTTGACTTATTAGCCTTTGAATAGATTGTTCAGATTTTTTAAATTACTCTTAACATTGTAACTATTCATTGAAGTGTATCCATAACTAGTAGTACACCAAGACTTGAACATAGACTTCCCTTTACTGCTTCAACCCTTTCTAATAAAGGTATTTGTTTTTGAAGTAACCTACATACAATTTCTCATCTCCACCTCACCCCCACCAAAGTACCAATGCCTCTACCAAAATCCATTGAACCTTTCCCCCAATTCCCTTTGTTAACTTCAGCTCTACAGTTTTAGTCCTTAGTCATTCTTGGGCTTTACTTGTTTTTCTTGTTTACCTCATATGGGTAAGATCAGCCTATATTTTCATTTTCTTTAAGCCCCCTTAATATTTCTTATAAGTCTAATTTAGTGATAATTAATTCCTTTAGCTCTTTGTTCCTCCTTCAGACCTCATTTATAACCAGACGAGATAAATTATCCATGGGTCTAGGCCTTTTTTATTTTATTTTAATTACTTCATTTATTTTATTTTCCCTTCTTTTTAAATTTTTTTTTCCCTCCAGGGCTATTGCTGGGCTCGGTGCCTGCACCATGAATTCACCACTTCTGGAGGCCATTTTTCCCCCTTTTTGTTGCCCTTGTTGTAGCCTCATTGTAGTTATTATTATTGCTATTGTTGATGTTGTTCGTTGTTGGATAGGACAGAGAGAAACGGAGAGAGGAGGGGAAGACAGAGAGGGAGAGAGAAAGATAGACACCTGCAGACCTGCTTCACCGCCTGTGAAGCAACTCCCCTGCAGGTGGGGAGCCAGGGGCTCGAACCGGGATCCTTATGCCTGTCCCTGCGCTTTGCGCCACATGCGCTTAACCCACTGCGCCACCGCCCGACCCCCATTTTCCCATTTTTTTAATTAGTTTTATTTTTTATTTAGTAGGCCAAAGAAAAAGTGAGAGGAGATGGGGAGATAGAGAGAGAGAGATACCTGCAGCTTTGTTTCACTACTCGTAAAATCTTCCCCCCTGTAAGTGGGGACTGGGAGCTTGAACTCAGGCACCTGCATTTGGTAATGTGTGTGCTCAATCAGGTAAGCAACTAGGCATACCTTTCTAGACTTTTGAGTTCCTATAAAGATACCATCTGATAGTCCTATGAAATTTCCCTGCAGGTGACTCTTTGATTTTCTCTAGTAGTCTTCTTCAAGCCTTTGATCTTTGCCATTTTAATTATGATGGTAAAGTTAGGTCTAGATTCATTTTGTGTGAAGTTCTTCAAGTTTCCAGGATCTGGGGTCTATCTCCTTTAATTTGGGGGAATTCTCAGCTATTTTTATTAATATTAGTGATTTAATAATGATTAACAAGGTTGTAGGATAAGAGGGGTACAATTCCATATAATTTCCACCACCAGAGTTCTATAACCCATCCCCCTCCATTGGAAAGTTCACTATTCTTTTCTTTTAAAGTGGTTTAATAATGATTTAAAAGATTGTAGAATAAGAGGAGTACAATTCCATCAGGGTTCCTTATCTCATCCCCTCTTTTGGAAGCTTCCCTATTCTTAATTTTTTAAATTTTCTTTATTTATTGAATAGAGATAGCCAGGAGTTGAGAGGAAAGGGGAGACAGAGAGGGAAAGAGACAGAGAGACACCTGCAGCACTGCATCACCACTTGCAGAGCTTTCTCCCTGCAGGTGGGGACCAGGGACTCGAACCCATGTCCTTGAGCATTGCAACATGTGCACTCAACCAGGTGCGCCACCACCCAGCCCCCTTCCCTATTCTTTATCCCTCTTGGAATATGGACCAAAATTCTTTCAGGATGCAGTAGGTGGAAGGTCTGGCTTCTGTAATACTTCTTTGCTGGTTATGGACATTGGGAGGTCAATCCATAACCCCAGCCTGTTTCTGTCTTTCCCTGGTGGGGTAGGACTCTGGGGAGGTGAGGTTCCAGGACACACTGGTGAGGTCACCTGGCCAGAGAAGTCAGGATGGTGTCATGGTAGTATCTGCAGTTTGGTGGCTGAAAAGCATTTAGATATAAAGCAGGACAAATTATTAAATAATCAGGAACCTATAGGGAAGAATATGAGCAGATGAGATGTGGGGGTTTGGTGTGGGAAAAAGCTAAGGAGTCTATTTTAGGTATATTCCAAGGGGCCCATGACTTTAGTAATTTATGCTGATAGCTAACATGCAAGTGGGTTAAAAGTATTGTCTGGGAAGATGATGTCAGAGTTGAGAAATAGGACTAGAAATCTGAGTCAGGGCAGAGAGTATTTCCCAAATATGAGGAAACTATATAAATACCATTAACTATAAACTCCTTCCATCTGACCTAGGGCCCATATCAATATTTAGCACAGGAGCCTGTGTACCCTTTGTATCCCTGTCAGTCTGTCAACAATAATAACTGCAACAATAAAACAAGGGCAACAAAAGGGAATAAATAAATAAATATAAAAAATTATTGGGAGTCAGTCAGTAGCGCAGCGGGACCACGTAAGGATCCCAGTTCGAGCGCCCAGCTCCCCACCTGCAGGGGAGTTGCTTCATAAGCGGTGAAGCAGGTCTGCAGGTCTTTCTATCCCCCCCGTCTTCCCCTCCTCTGCATTTCTCTCTGTCCTATCTAACAGTGACGACATCAGTAACTACAACAGCAATAAAAAAAAAAAAAAAAAGGCAGCAAAAGGGAAAATAAATATTTAAAAAAATTTTTTTTAATTATTTTAAGGGCTGGGGAGACAGCATAATGGTAATGCAGAAGACCTCGGTGCCTAAGGCTCTATGCTATCAGCTTCAGTCCTTAACACCATCATAAACCAGAGCTGAGCAGTGCTCTGGTCTTTCTCACTGTGCCTCTGTATCTCTCATTAAAATAAAATATTTTGGGGAATTGGAGCTCCAGGAAATGTTAGTGGGGTTGTCTGTCCAGGGAAGTCTGGTTAGCATCATTCTGGGATCTGGAACCTGGTAGCTGAAAAGAGAGTTAACATATAAAGCCAAACAAATTGTTGACTAATCATGAACCTAAAGGCTGGAATAGTGCAGATGAAGAGTTGGGGGAGGGGTCTCCACTTTGTAGATAGCTAGTAGGTATATTTTAGTTATATTCCAAAGGGCCTGGAAAGAGAGAGGCAAGCTGGGAGTATGCATCAACCTGTCAATACCCATGTTCAGTGGGAAAGCAATTACAGAAGCCAGACCTTCCACCTTCTGCATCCTACAATGACCTTGGGTCCATACTCCCAGAGGGTTAAGGAATAGAAAAGCTATCAAGGGAGGGGACAGGATATGGAGTTCTGGTGGTGGGAACTGTGTGAAGTTGTACCCCTCTTATCCTATGGTTTGTTAGTGTTTCCTTTTTATAAATAAAATTTAAAAAGACATCAAATCACCCACATTTTTATATTGTAAACAAAAGCTAAATCAATTAAAAATATTATATTTCAAAAAATAATAATTTTTAATTATTTTAAGGGGAGAGGGAGACACCCCGGAGCACTGCTCAGCTCTGGCTTATGGTGGTTTGAATAACTGAAGTGGAACTTTGTCACAGTCACAAGTACCTGGCTAATGCTATATTGCCAAGGTTCTGCCAAAGCAGAAGTTTGAAATTAACAGTTGTATCACAAACTAGTGGGAAGACTCTTTTCAGTCTGCTTCTCTGTCATTCCCCTACACCCAAGGACTTGCTGTGAGTACTGAGTACTGCAACAGCTACTTTGAACTGTCTGCAATTCTCACATTTTATAGCTGTTGTTTCTTTTTGTTCTCTTGCTGTCAAAGCTGTGGACACAGTGTTGTAATAGATGTGGGTAGGCACCAAAGGTCTGGCTGCAGTGGAGGTGGCAGTGCCAGTGGGAATGGGGAGATGTAAGTGGACAATAGTAACAGAAGTCCTGCTGGGGCATGCAGCAGCAGCAAAAGCAACCAACTGGGCTAGGTGGACTATAGTGCTGAGATTACAGTAAGGTGTGTGACTGCATTGGCCTATGACTGACTTCGTAGTGTGGACTGTGATACGAAGTAATCTTTTATTTATGATGTGAATGTGTTATCTTTATTGCCTGAATTTTTGGCTTCTGTTGTTAGTTTAGCTGAACTTCAAGTTTGTTTCTATGCTGGTTTTTCCATGTATATTGTAGTTTTGGTGATGGTAGTGGTAGCGAAAGGAAACACTTGATTTTTTTGAGCAAAGTTTTGCATATGTGCATAAGTCAACTGAGGAAAATAATAGTCCCTCATATTCTTCCTGTAAGAATAAATTTCACCTCTCAAGTTTTTGGGTACTTGTCCTGTGTTTGTTTTGTTCATTTTTAGAGCAAGGAAGAGACCACACCACCAAAGCCTTTTTCAGTGTAGCCAGGCAAAGGATAGTACATGGCAAAGTAATGTACTATCCAAGTGAGCTATTCCGCCAGTCCTGTCCAGTTCTAAATAACATCACTGCACCTTGATTTTTCAGTGTTAAAACATTACTAATTTTCCCATATGGGAAATAAGAGCAGGAGTTTCTTTCCAATCCTCCTCCACCATCTCTACCACACATATGCAAGCACACTTACACATCTTCTAATTTCCTTATGTAATTTTACTGTAACTGTACTTTAGAGCGTAGTCCTTTTCCATGTTTTTTAATTTAATTTATTATTCATTAATGAAAGAAGAATCACTGTGGCCCATATAATGCTAGGAATAAAACTCAAAACCCTGGTCCATCAGCCCCCAGGCAGGGCCGGGCGAATGGCCTTGCAGGAGGGGCATGAGCACATCGGACCCGGGGCACCACTGTGCGCGGGTGTCCCACCTCGTCTCCTTCAGTGTGAGCCACCAGCTCCACAGCAAATTTCTGAGTGATGAAGAAAATTTGAAACTAGGAAATGCAACAATCCAAATGGCCATGGGCACAATTATAAAGTTGTGGTAACAGTACATGGCAAGATTGATCCTGGAACAGGAATGGTTATGAATTTGACTGACCTCAAAGAGTGCATGGAGGAGGCAATTATGAAGCCACTTGACCATAAGAATCTGGATCTGGACATGCCATATTTTGCAGAAGTTGTAAGCATGGCAGAAAACATTGCTGTATTTATCTGGGAAAATCTTCAGAAATTCCTTCCTGTGGGAGTTCTTTATAAAGTAAAAGTATATGAAACTAACAATAACATTGTAACCTATAAAGGAGAATAGTTCCTTTAGGGATTAATAATATATACACTCATAGTGATAATAATAATATTAATAATAATAATAATAATGGTTAATACTACAGGAAGGTAGTTTCTTTCCACATTTGAAAGTGTTTAACCTCTTGGATTTTTAAGAAGTCCTCCCATCATTGTTGTACCTTCATGTTTTGTTCTGGAGGGCCTTGCTTATTGAAGTCATTGTGAGTCAATGACAAATTCTTTCCTGTTTCAAAATCAAGTTTGTAATGTGTCCAGAGTATCATAGAAAGCCTTTTATCTATAGATTAAAGATCTCATCTCATTTTTCATCTAAGAGATTTATGAAATTATTTGAAGTAAGAGAAATCCTATTTATGTTGTTTTTCCAATGATAATTTTTAGTATTTATTGTTCCTGGTATAATATAAATGTCAGAAATGTTTATAAGACCTCACAGTGTGAGTCTTATAAAAAATAAAATGCAAGCTCAACAAACTTACCACCAAAAAAGCAAATGACCCCATCCAAAAATGGGCAGAGGATATGAACAAAACATTCACCTCAGAGGAAATCCAAAAGGCTAACAAACGTATGAAAAACTGCTCTAGGTCACTGATTATCAGAGAAATGCAAATTAAGACAACACTAAGATACCACCTCACTCCTGTAAGAATGGCATACATCAAAAAGGACAGCAGCAACAAATGCTGGAGAGGTTGTGGGGACAGAGGAACCCTTTTGCATTGCTGGTGGGAATGTAAATTGGTCCAGCCTCTGTGGAGAGCAGTCTGGAAAACTCTCAGAAGGCTAGACATGGACCTTCCATATGATCCAGTAATTCCTCTCCTGGGCTGATACCCCAAGGACTCCATAACACCCAACCAAAAAGAGGTGTGTACTCCTATGTTCATAGCAGCACAATTCATAATAGCTAAAACCTGGAAGCAACCCAGGTGCCCAACAACAGATGAGTGGCTGAGAAAGCTGTGGTATATATACACAATGGAATACTATGCAGCTATCAAGAACAATGAACCCACCTTCTCTGACCCATCTTGGACAGAGCTAGAAGGAATTATGTTAAGTGAGCTAAGTCAGAAAGATAAAGATGAGTATGGGATGATCCCACTCATCAACAGAAGTTGAGTAAGAAGATCTGAAAGGGAAACTAAAAGCAGGACCTGACCAAACTGTAAGTAGGGCACCAAAGTAAAAACCCTGTGGTGAGGGGTAGACATGCAGCTTCCTGGGCCAGTGGGGGGTGGGAGTGGGTGGGAGGGATGGGTCACAGTCTTGGTGGTGGGAATGGTGTTTATGTACACTCCTAGTAAAATGTAGTCATATAAATCACTAGTTAATTAATATGAGGGGGAAAATTAATTGTATGTCTCGAAGTTTTTTAAAACACAGACTGAGTCTTTTTAATATATAGGCTGTGTATTTGATATGCGGACTCTCTCAAAAGCCTAGACCAAGTAGATCAGAAGCAACCAATAGCACAGCTATATACAAGATACTGGGTACTGTACAGCAAACCATAACAAAAGGACTTTTCAAAGTTAACCCAATTACCAAAAAATGTGATGATAACATTAACTATCGATTGTCTTTTTGAACCCTAAGACAGCAGGAACCTCACATCTCCACTATAGAGCCTCTACTTCCCCCAGTCCTGAAACCTTTGGATAGGGCCCACTTTCCCACATGCCTCTCCCAATCCATATCAAATAATATTGCATCTGCCAATCGCAATCTAATCAACACAACAATTGCCACCTCAACCTGCTTCACTTCAGACTGTGTCCAGAGACTTAACGTGTGGAATGACAACCCTTCAGCTTCATTACTCGGGTAAGACCTTTCCTTTCATAGTATACTCTAATTCCATCTCAGGTGGTTTACTTTCTAACAAAGTCCCAAAACCTAGATATACACCAGTTTCTGTGAGAGAGAGCATATGTTCACACGTATCCGTAAACTACTGCAAAATATATACCTGAAAGCAGAAGTACATTAGAGTTTGCAGTGAGTATCCCCCTAACACTTCCTCTCCACTATTCCAAGCTTTGGGTCCATGATTGCTCAACAATTTGTTTGGCTTTGTATGTTAACTCTCTTTTCAGTCACCAGATTCCAGATGTCATCAGGATGCCGGCCAGGCTTCCCTGGACTGAAGACCCCACCAGTGTGTCCTGGAGCTCCGCTTCCCCAGAGACCCACCCTACTAGGGAAAGAGAGAGGCAGACTGGGAGTATGGACCAAGCAGTCAACGCCCATGTTCAGCGGGCAAACGCTAGAAGAAGAAGAAGCGGGGAAGCAATTACAGAAGCCAGACCTTCCACCTTCTACTACCCACAATGACCCTGGGTCCATGCTTCCAGAGGGATAGAGAGTGGGGAAGCTATCAGGGGAGGGGGTGGGATATGGAGATTGGGTGGTGGGAATTGTGTGGAGTTGTACCCCTCCTACCCTATGGTTTTGTTAATTTATCCTTTCTTAAATAAATAAATAACAAAAAATTTTAAAAAAATAAATAAAATAAAATGCAGGTGACTTCAAAAAAAAAAAACAACTCAAAACCCCATGCTCACTTCTCACCTGCCAGGCTGTAGTTATAGCACTTGTAATGATTACTTGTGATTTTCAAAGCTGAAACACAGAGTAAACAGTTTTCTTCCTCAGTTTACTTTTTCCTTGATGTCTTAGACTTTTCATATTTCCCAGTGGCTTCTAACCTGCAGTTACCTAAAAGGGTTCCCCTCTGTGCATTGTACACAGCTGTCTTCCTGAGATATTTCACTATTATTCTGGAAAGTCCCTTCACCACTCTGTTAGATCATCTGCTCTGTATCTCATAACTTCCTCTTTACTGGTTTATTTCCTCATTCTGATGGAGCAGATCCTCCAGTACTTTCTATGAAAAAGTATATAGATGATAAAATTTCTGAGACTATTATGTCTTACTAATTGATAACTCCTTTAAAGTTATTTCAAGTCACCTCTACCAGGAACAGCACAATAGACCCCTTTGTGGACCCCCATAGGACCTTGCTCTCAACTTGGATCAACAACGGTAGAGAATGTTCCATTCTCCAAATGGAGGCTGGACAACATACTCTATATTCCACCTGAGAAAGATGGGTTCCAAAATTGGGGCAGCTTGGAACATTCCTACTCATGACCACAGAATGTGAGCTCAGATCTACAGGGATACAGAGGTCACATAGGCTCCTAAGCTGAATATGGGCCCCAGACCAAATCAAATCGATGGGGTTTATAGTCAACAATATTTATACCCCTTCCCCATATTAGGGAGCTACTCTCTTCCCTGATCCAGCTTTCTGTTCCACACAATTCCCACCACCAGATTTCCATATCCTATCCCCGCCTCTGATAGCTTTCCTATTCTTTAACCCTCTAGGAATATGGACCCAAGGTCATTGTGGGATGCAGAAGGTGGAAGGTCTGGCTTCTGTAATTGCCTCCCTGCTGAACATGGGTGTTGGCAGGTCTATGCATATTCCCAGCCTGCCTCTCTCTTTCCCTAGTAGAGTGGGGCTCTGGGGAAGTGGAGCTATATGTTGACTATAAACCCTTTTTTTTCCCCCCTCCAGGGTTATTGCTGGGCTCGGTGCCTGCACCATGAATCCACCGCTCCTGGAGGCCATTTTCCCCCCTTTTGTTGCCCTTGTTGTAGCTTCGTTGTGGTTATTATTATTGCCCTTGTTGACGCAATTCGTTGTTGGATAGGACAGAGAGAAATGGAGAGAGGAGGGGAAGACAGAGAAGGGGAGAAAGATAGACACCTGCAGACCTGCTTCACCGCCTGTGAAGCAACTCCCCTGCAGGTGGGGAGCCGGGGGCTCGAACCAGGATCCTTACGCCGGTCCCTGCGCTTTGCGCCACATGCGCTTAACCCACTGCGCCACCGCCCGACCCCCAGTGCTTCCCTTTTATAAATAAAAAAAGAGAGAGAAAAGAAAAGGCTACTAGGAGCAGTGGATTCATCATGCAAGCACTGAGACCCAGTGATACATTGGTGGCACAGTGGATATAGCATTAGACTCTCAAGCATGAGGTCGTGAGTTTACTCCCTGGCAGCACATGTACCAGAGTGATAATCTGGTTCTTTCTCTCCCTCCTCCTATCTCATAAATAAATCTTAAAAATGTTTTTTTTTAAAATACACCAATGCATTGACCATTTGAAAAATTAAGAACAAGATGTTTGTTTGAGGCCCAAAGATAGTTCAGATAGTGTACTTTGCCCATGGCCCAGTTGCAAACCTCAGCTCTATATGTGAGTACCAAGGCACTGGAGGAACTTTTGGTGCTGTAACATCTCTGTTGGATGAAAAAAATAAGCTTAGGAATGGGGGAATCACATATCTACAAGACACTGGCTCCACAGAGAAAAGATGGGTAAGGAAGATAAATAATAACATTTGAAAGATTTAAGCTGACCGAGGAAGGTAGTATCCCTGGGAGAGATGTCTCTTGGAAGCTTGAGATAAAGAGGTGTGAGATAAAGATGGTGCAGCAAAATAGCTCACATTAATAGTGGGATACTTGGTCATGTGTTTGATCCAGGTTCAAGTCCAACCCTTACCTCATTATGTCATGGTTGCATTTCTCTCACTTCTTAAAAAGGTTTTTATCTTATGAGCTACACAAGAGAGAGGCTAGAGTAGCATTGAATTCAAAACCTCATACTTTAAAATTTTTTTTACAATTTCTATTAATTAAAGACAGTCAGAAATCAAGAGGGTAGGGGTGACAGAGAGGGAGACAAGACATCTGCAACAATGCTTAACCACTCACAAAACTTTAGGTTCATGATTAGTGAACAATTTGTTTGGCTCTATATGTTAACTCTTTTTTCAGCCACCAGGTTCCAGATGCTAACATGATGCACACCAGATTTCCCTGGACAGACAACCCCATTAATATTTCCTGGAGCCCCGCTTCCCCAGAGCTCTACCCCACTAGGGAAAGAGATAGGCTAGGAGTATGGATCGACCTGTCAACGTCCACATTCAGTAGGGAAGCAATTACAGAACCCAGACCTTCCACCTTCTGCACCCCATAATGACCTTGGGTCCATACTGCCGGAGGGTTAAAGAATAGGAGAGCTATCAGGGGAGGGAAGGGGATACGGAGTTCTCCTGATGGGAATTGTACCCCTCTTATCCTATGGTCTTGTGTTTCTGTTTTATAAATTAATTAATTTTTTTTTAAGTGAGAGAAAAAGCTTTGCTTTTAGAAAAGGAAAGCCTGGGAACTGGGCAGTGGGGCAGCGGATTAAGCTCACATAGCAGAAAGCGCACAGACCAGTATCAGGATCACAGTTCAAGCTCCCGGCTCCCCGCCTGCAGGGGAGGCTTCACAGGCAGTGAAGCAGATCTGCAGGTGTCTATCTTTCTCACTCCTTCTCTGTCTTGCTCTCCTCTCTCGATTTCTCTCTGTCATATCTAAAACAATGACAGCAATACAACAATAATGACAATAAATGGCAAGGGCAACAAAAGGGTAAAAAAAATATAAAGATTTTTTTTTTTAAAAAAAAGGAAAGCCTAAAATTAATTCTTTGTATCCTATTGACTCAGGTTTGTAACATTTCCTCTCCACCCCACCCCACCCCATACACACAGGATTATCACTGGGGCTTTGTGCTTGTAGAACTTCGCAACCATTGGTAATTTCCTTTTTAAAAAAACTTTTTTATATTTATTTATTTTCCTTTTGTTGCCCTTGTTTTTTATTGTTGTAGTTATTATTGTTGTCATTGTTGTTGGATAGCACAGAGAGAAATGGAAAGAGGAGGGGAAGTCAGAGAAGGGAAGAGAAAGACACCTGCAGACCAGCTTCACCACCTGTGAAGTGACTTCCCTGCAGGTGGGAAGCCGGGGGCTCAAACGGGATACTTCTCCAGGTCCCTGCACTTTGTGCTGCCTGCACTTAACCCGCTGCACTACCACCAGAACCCCCCTTTTTTTAATAATAGAAACAGAGAGGAACACCTGCAGCTTGATCTACTACTCATGAAGCTTCCCCATACAGGTGGGGACCAGGGGTTTGAAGGCAGGTCCCCACACATGGTAATGTGTGCTGTACAGGGTGTACCACCTCCTGGCTCCATAACTGTGTGTGTGTGTGTGTGTGTGTGTGTGTGTGTGTGTGTGTGTGTGTGTGTGTGTGTGTGTGTGGTTGCCATTAGAGTTATTGTTGGGGCTTAGTTCCTGCATGGCAAATCTGTTGCTATTGATGGACATTTTTCCATTTATTTATTTATAGAGGCAGAGAGAAACTGAGAAGGAAAGGATTGATAGAAAGGGAGAGAGAAAGAGAGACATCTGCTGAATTACACTATTATGAAGCTTTCTGCCCTCCAGAAGGGCTTGAACCCTAGTCCTTGTGCAAAGTAATATGTGCACTCTATCCAGTGCTCCATCGCTCAGCCTCAAGATCTGTGCTCTTAACTCTCCCTTATATGAAAGACAGTCCTCTGAGGTTCTTAGACTTTCCAGTATTATGGATTAAATCTGAATTATTTTATCATTTTGAGTCAGTTTAGCCTTTTTTAAAAAATTCCTTTATTGGGGGATTAATGCTTTACAGTCGACAGTAAATATAATAGTTTGTACATGCATAACATTTCTGTTTTCCACACAACAGTACAACCCCCACTAGGTCCTGTGTCATCCTTTTCCAGGGTCTGTAGTCTCCCCCACACACACTCCAGAGTCTTTTACTTTGGTGCAATACACCAACTACATTTCAGGTTCTACTTGTGTTTTCTCTTCTGATCTTGTTTTTCAACTTCTGCCTGAGAGTGAGATCATCCCATATTCATCCTTCTGTTTCTGAATTATTTAACTTAACATTATTTCTTCAAGCTCCATCCAAGATGGGCTAAAGATAGTGAAATCACTATTTTTAATAGCTGAATAGTATTCCATTGTGTATATATGCCACACCTTGTTCAGCCACTCATCTGTTGTTCAACACCTGGGTTGCTTCCTGGTTTTGGCTATTACAAATTGTGCTGCTAAGAATATAGGTATACACAAATATTTTTGGATGGGTGTGTTGGGTTCCTTAGGATATATCCCCAAGACAGGAATTACAGGATCATAGGGTAGGTCCATTTCTAGCCTTCCAAGAGTTTTCCAGACTGCTTTCCACAGAGGTTGGACAAATTGATATTCCCACCAGCAGGCAGGAGGGTTCCTTTGACCCCACAATCTCTCCAGCATTTGTTGCTGCTACCTTTTCTGATGTATTACATTCTCACAGGAGTGAAGTTGTATCTCATTGTTGTCTTTATTTGCATTTCTCTGACAATCTAAGACTTGGAGCATTTTTTCATGTGTTTCTCAGCCTTTTGGATCTCTTCTGTGGTAAATATTCTGTCCATGTCCTCCCCATTTTTGGATGGGGTTATTTGTTGTCTTGTTGTTGAGTTTGGCAAGCTCTTTATATATTTTCGTGATTAGCCTCTTGTCTGATGTATGGCATATAAAGATCTTCACCCGTTCTGTGAGGGGTCTTTTGGTTTGGGTAGTGGTTTCTTTTGCTGTGAAGAAGCTTTTTAGTTTGATGTAGTCCCATAGGTTTATACTTGCCTTAGTCTTCTTTGTAATTGGATTTGTTTCATTAAAGATGTCTTTAAAATTTATGTGGAAAGGAGTTCTGCCAATATTTTCCTCTAAGTATCTGATAGTTTCTGGTCTAATGTCCAAGTCCTTGATCTACTTAGAATTTACTTTTGTGTTTGGTGAAATATAGTGTTTCAGTTTCATTCTTCTGCTTGTTTCAACCAATTTTTTCCAACATTTGTTGAATAGACTCATCTTTCCCCATTTAATAGTCTGAGTACCTTTGTCAAAGATGTCTGTAGGTTGGGGTGGCTTACTTCTGGGCTCTCAATTCTGTTCCACTGGTCAGTGTGTCTATTCATGTTCTAGTACCAAGCATTTTTTATTACATTTTCTTACATTTATTACATTTAGTTTTTTATTACAATGGCCCTATAATACAATTTGAGATCAGAGAGTGTGATGACTCCAATTCTGTTCTTTCTTTTCTATTTTTTAAGTAGTTCTTTTATTTATTTATTTATTTATTTATCCTTTTGTTGCCCTTGTTGTCTTACTGTTATAGTTGTTATTGATGTTATTGTTGTTGGACAGGACAGAGAGAAATGGAGAGAGGAGAGGAAGACAGAGAGGGAGTGAGAAAGATAGACACCTGCAGACCTGCTTCACCGCCTGTGAAGCAACTCCCCTGCAGGTGGGGAGCCGGGGGCTCGAACCGGGATTCTTTTATTTATTTTTTATTTATTTATTTATTTATTTTTTAAATATATTTATTCCCTTTTGTTGCCCTTGATTTTTTTATTGTAGTTATTATTGATGTTGTTGTTGTTGGATAGGACAGAGAGAAATCGAGAGGAGGGGAAGACAGAGGGGGAGAGAAAGACAGACACCTGCAGACCAGCTTCACCACCTGTGAAGGGACTCCCCTACAGGTGGGTAGCCGGGGGCTTGAACCGGGATCCTTACGCCAGTCCTTGCGCTTTGCGCCACGTGCGCTTAACCCGCTGCACTACTGCCCAACTCAAACCGGGATTCTTAGGCAAGTTCTTACGCTTTGCGCCACCTGCGCTTAACCTGCTGTGCTACTGCCTGACTCCCCTGTTCTTTGTGTGTTTTAGCAGAGCACAGATCATCTCTTGTTTATGGTGATGTGAGGGATTGAACCAGGGACTCAGGAACCTCAGGCATGAGTGTCTCTTTGCATAACCATTGTGCTATCTACCCCTGCTCCATACCAATTTTTTTTTGCCTCCAGGGTTATTGCTGGGGCTCAGTGCCTGCACTATGAATCAATCCACTGCTCCTTTAGGCCATTTTTCCCATTTTGTTGCCCTTGTTGTTGTCATTACTATTGTTGTTGTCATTGCTGTTGTTAGATAGGACAGAGAGAAATTGAGAGAGGAAGGGAGACAGAGAGAGGGAAAGATAGACACCTGCAGACATGTTTCAGCATCTGTGAAGTGACCCCCCCCCCCTGCGGGTGGGGAGCCGGGGATCGAACCAGTATCCTTACGATGGTCCTTGCACTTGGCACCATGTGAGCTTAACCCTCTGCACTACCACAGGATCCCTTCCATAACAATTCTTATGGTTCAAGTATTCTCAGAAGGTAGTAATATGGGGCCCAGCTAAATAGTTCACTTGAATAATGCATTGCTTTGCCGTGTACAAAATCCAGATTCAAGCCTGGCCTCCACTGCATTGGATCTCTTTCACATCTTTGCTTTTTTTTTTTTTCTGAAAGAGAGGGAACAGTGGTGCCCCCAGAACACTAGAAAACTGCAGGTTCTTGCTTATGGTGGTGTTGGGGATTGAACCTGCAATTTAAGAGGCTCAGGCATAAAAGTATTTTGCATAACCATTATGGGATCTACCCAGCCCCCTCACCTAAATTTCTTCATCTCCAAGAATATCCCCTAAAGCACCTGCACTGTTCTTTAGTTCCCATGGCCCATAGCAGAAACTCCTGACAGAATTTACTATATTGAAATTAACCTACTTTTATCTCACTGCCCAACCAGGCTAAAAATCTTTTAAGACCTAAATGGGCCAGGCAGTCGCTTGCCCAGTTGAGCGCACACATTACCACATGCAAGGACTTGGGTTCAAGCCTGCAGTCATCATAAGCAATAAAACAGTGCTGCAGGCTTCTCTCTCTCTCTCCCTCTGTCCCTCCCTCCCTCCCTCCTTCCCTTTCTTTCAATTTCTCTCCTATAAATATAAAAAAGGGGGAAAGGCCACTGGGAGTGATAACTGGTAGCCAAAGGTAAAAAAAAAAATTCTGCCTTCTTTATTTCATTTGGCTCAAAAATTACACAATTTGTTAAATTGAATTGAAGTTATCTTCTATGAAAGTATAAGTGGGGGGTGGAGCCAAGATGGTGACTTGGAGACAATAACTGGTGTGAGCTCCAAAAAGAAGCAGCTTACAACCTGGGATTCTCTGGAGCGAATAGGATATCTGAGCCATCTGTGAAAGGGAGAATAAGGTGGGGTCAGGGTAACACCAAAAAAGAGTCCTATAACCCACTCTTAGGCTGGCAAACAGAGGCCAAAAGGACAAAGAAAGGAAAATCTTTGGCTTGACTATTTCTTTTTATTATTTATTTATTTATTTATTTAAAAAAGGAAACATTAACAAAACCATAGGATAGGAGGGGTACAACTCCTTACAGTTTCCACCACCAGATTATATCCTGATAGCTTTCCCATTCTTTTTTTCAAATAATATTTATTTCCTTTTGTTGCCCTTGTTGTTTTATTGTAGTTATTATTGTTGTTTTTATTGATGTCATCGCTATTGGATAGGACAGAGAGAAATGGAGAGAGGAGGGGAAGACAGAGGGGGAGAGAAAGACACCTGCAGACCTGTTTCACCGCTTGTGAAGCGACTCCCCTGCAGGTGGGGATCCTTAACACCGGTCCTCACGCTTTGTGCCACGTGCGCTTAACCCACTGTGCTACTGGCCAAAGCCCAGCTTTCCCATTCTTTATCCCTCTGGGAGTATGGACCCAAGGTCATTGTGGGTTGCAGAAGGTGGAAGGTCTGGCTTCTGTAATTGCTTCCCCACTGAACATGGGCATTGACTGGTTGGTCCATACTCCCAGTCTCCCAGTCTGCCTCTCTCTTTCCCTATTAGGGTGGGTCTCTGGGGAAGCCGAGTGGCTTGACTATTTCTGAACTAACCCTTCCTCTCCCCAGAATCAGCCCCCAAGGGCTGGCCAGAAGCTCCTAGTAGGCTTCCTGTGGAGATATTTTCTTTACCAAGATTCCTGGCTCAGCAGTGTGTCATTCCAAGCCTATTTCTTTTCCTTTTCTTTTTGAAGGGGGATGGAACTCTTATTTGAGTGACAGAATACCTGACCAATCAGGGCCTCAGCACTGCCTGGGAAAGACTAGCTGGAGTTTTTGTTTGTTTTTGTTTGATACTTCTTATAATTGATTGTCTTTACTTGGTTTAGAAAGAGGATCAGGCTGTGTGCAGCCAATCTGCAGCAGTCCAAGCTGCAGACTGACTGTTAGGGTTTTTTTTTTTACTGTATTTTATTACTACTATTATATATGTGTGTCCCTTTTCCCTCCTCTTCAGGTTGGCCAAAATTAACTGTTGTTGCTTTTTCCATTGATAGGTGACTGGGTGTCCTATCCATTGTCGGAGGAACTTGTTTCTCCCTCTTCCCTCAACCCTCTTTTTTCTCTCCTCCTAGCTAATTAAAAAAAAATAATAAATCTCTTTCCTTTCACTGCTTTTTTCCCCTTCTTCTTCCTTCTTTTGCTGTCTAAATTCACTGACACTCATTTGCGAATTATTTTGTGGAATAAACCTGACTTGGAGTGATGTGCGTGTGTGTGTGTGTGTGTGTGTGTGTGTGTGTGTGTGTGTGTATCTCTTTTCTACTTTCATTTCTCCTCTTGCTATCCCTGGAATTTATAGTAGATTATCAAAATTGTCTCATCTTTATCTGCCTTTTTTCCTTTCTCTTTTTCTTTTGGTTTAGTTTTTTTTTCTTGGACTGGAGGTATTGTTTGGCTAACTGGTATTGGTTAAACTGCATCAATCCTTGCTTCAGTTGCTATTGTTGTAATTTCTGAGGTTTGTGACTGCATTTGTGAAAAAACTTTAGAGTGGCTGGTACTCAAAACACAACTGAAGAATGACACAACAGAAAAATACAAACTACATCAATAAAAACAATGGTTAAATTGGGTGTCGGGCGGTAGTGCAGCAGGTTAAGCGCATGTGGTACAAAGCATAAGGACAGGCTTAAGGATCCCGGTTCAAGCCTCCAGCTCCCCACTTGCAGGGGAGTTGCTTCATAAGCGGTGAAGCAGGTTTGCAGATGTCTTTCTCTTCCCCCTCTCTGTCTTCCCCTCCTCTCTCCATTTCTCTCTCTCCTATCTAACAATGACAACATCAATAACAACAATACAACAATAGTGAAAAACAAGTGCAACAAAAGGGAAAATAAATATTAAAAAATGGTCAAATCAAGAACAAATAAAACTGCTACCACAATGAATCAGGACAGGAGCTCAGAAGAAACTAAATCAGTCAGAAGTAACCATAGATAAAAAAAAAAAAGTATTCAAGCAATAGTAAACCTAATAAAGAAATGAAGACAACTATGGAGGAAAGGGCTATCAGAAATAGGGAAACGAGATGAGACCCTCAAGAAAAATACTAGATACCTCAAGGTAATTAGAGAACTGAAAGCTGAGCTAAAAGGCCAATTTGCAGAACAAGCTAATGCTATAACTGAATTGAAGAAGGAAGCTGAGGGAAGGGAAAGCAGATTAACAGAAGCAGAAAACAGAATCAGCCAGACAGAGGATGAACTATAGAAAACTAAGAAGTAAAAGAGCTAAAAAAGAGATTGAGAGACACTGAAAACAACAACAGAGACATATCGGATGATCTCAAAAGAAGTAACATTCACATAATTGGTCTACCAGAGGAAGAAAGAGAGGAGGGGGAGGGAGTTCCAGGAATATGGCGGACTGAGAGGCTGCTAGCAGCGTGTGCTCTGATCACATCTTCTGGAAAGGGTAGGATTTTCTGCCTTTAGCAGGTCAGTCAATAAGGAAGGGGTCCTAGTGGTGACACAAAAGAGGTGACTATAATTTAATTTGGGTGAAGAATCAGAGTAAAGGTGGCACGGACTAGCAGGCGGTCTGCTCCAGATTTCCCAGGTGGCAGGGGGCAAGGTGGGTGCACCAGGCATTGTTCTCCGCCCGGGAAGGTGGCTCCTCCGCCGGTTGCAGAGCACTGCTGGGTGGCCGGCAGAGGACCCAAAGGGAGCACTATAGCTCGGGGGCTTTCTCTTGGGAGTCTCCAGGGACCACCGCGACCCTGAGGGCGGATCCAAAGACTTCTTAAGTATAGCTCTCATTGGATCAAAGGACTTGGAGCTAGTTTTCATTTTCGAGAAATCCTTTAAAAAAGTCTGGAGGGGGGGGGTTCCCGGAAGATGGTGGACTGAGAAGCTGCTAGCCACAGAGCTCCGAACACATCCCCTGGAAACAGTAGGATTTTCTGCCTTTAGCAGGCCACCCAATAAGGGGCCATAGCGGTGACACCAAGGAGGTGACTATAACTTAATTTGGGTTAAGAATTAGAATAGGGGAAAAAAATTCTTTTTTCTTCCTTTTAATTTTCAAGATACCTCCTTCCACCCCCCCCCCATAAGCAGTCCCTAGGGACCAGCTCCTAGCAGGATACCTCACACCACCAAACAGGGTGCTTTTTTGAATTCACTGATACACATTTGGGAATTTCCTTGCACTGCTCTTTAATTACAACTCTTTTTCTTATCTTCTCCCTTTTCTCTCTCTTGTCTCTCTCATTTTTTTTAATCTTGTCATACACTTCTTCCTCCTTCTTTGCCTTTCTGAATTTGTAAATTATTTTGGGGAAGATATCTGACTCAGAGTGGACTCTCTATGTGTGTATCTCTGCTCTAGTTCCCTTTCCCCTCTTGTTACCCCTAGAATATACAGTGGATAGTAGATTTGCATAACTGTCTAATCTTGCTATCCTCTCTTTCTTTTCTCTTTCTTCACTGGGATTTGGTTACTATTTTTTCACCTACTGGAGAAATTGTTTGTCTAACTGGTAATGATTAAACTACATCAATACTTCAGTTGCTACTGTAAATCCAGAGGTTGATGAGTGCAATTGTCATAAAGGTATTTAGTACAGTGTTACTTGTACTCAAGACACAACAACTGAGGAACAACAGAGCATAAAAAAAAAAGAAACACATAAATAAAAAAATGGGTAGATCAAAAACAAATAAAACTGCTACTCCAATGAATGAAGACAGGAGCCCAGAAGAAACTACAAATCAGCCAGAAGTAACCATAGATAAGAAAAGTATGCAAGCAATAATAAACTTATTAATCAGAGAAATGAAAACAACATTGGAGGAAAGGAATGGCAGTATTAGGGAAACAACAGTTGAGACCCCCAAGGAAAATACTGATTATCTTGAGGCAATTAGAGCTGAAATATCTGCAATGAAGAAAGAAGCTGAAGCAAGGGAAAGCAGACTAACAGAAGCAGAAAACAGAATTAGTCAGACAGAGGATGAGTTAGAAAAAACTAAGAAAGAGGTGAAAGCTTAAAAAGAGATTGAGAGACACTGAAAACAACAAGAGACATATGGGATGATCTCAAAAGAAGTAACATTCATATAATTGGCCTGCCAGAGGAAGAAAGAGAGGAAGGGGAAGCAAACATTCTAGAGGAAATAATACAATAAAACTTCCCAGACCTGAATAACAGAAAGGATATCAAGGTTCAAGAGGCCCAGAGAGTACCAAACAGAATCAACCCAGACCTGAAGACAGCAAGACACATCATAGTCACAATGAGAAGAAGTAAGGATAAAGAAAGGATCCTAAAGGCTGCAAGAGAGAAACAAAAAGTCACATACAAGGGAAAACCCATAAGATTATCTGCAGACTTCTCCACTCAAACTCTAAAAGCCAGAAGGGAGTAGCAAGATATCTATCAAGCCCTGAATGAAAAAGGGTTTCAACCAAGGATAATATACCCTGCTAGACTTTCATTCAACTAGATGGAGGGATCAAAACATTCTTAGATAAACAACAGTTAAACGAGGCAACCATCACCAAGCTGGCCCTGAAAGAGGTTCTAAAAGACCTCTTATAAACAAGAACATCACTATAATACTTGCAATATATCAGAGCAAACAAATTTTTTTAGAACAATGGCACTACAATACATTAAATCCATAATATCAATAAATGTCAATGGCTTAAACTCACCCATCAAAAGGCACAGGGTGGGGGGATGGATCAGAAAACATAACCCAACCATATGCTGCTTGCAAGAATCCCATCTGTCACAACAAGATAAACACAGACTTAAAGTGAAAGGATGGAAAACTATCATACAGGCTAACGGACCACAAAAAAGGGCAGGAACAGCCATTCTCATCTCAGACACGATAGATTTTAAATTAAATAAAGTAATAAAAGATAGGCAAGGACATTGCATAATGATTAGAGGATCAATCAGCCAAGAAGACTTAACAATTATTAACATCTATGCACCTGAGGGACCATCTAAATACATTAAACACCTACTGAAAGAATTTCAAAAATACATCAATAGTAATACAATAATAGTGGGAGACTTCAATACCCCACTCTCACACTTAGACAGAACAACAAAGCAGAGAACCAATAAAGATACAAGAGAATTGAATGAAGAGACTAGACCTCTAGGACATTTTCAGACTCCTCCACCCCAAAAAACACCTTCTTTTCAAATCCACATAACACATACTCAAGGATAGACCACATGTTAGGCCACAAAGACAGCATCAATAAATTAGAGAGCATTGAAATCATCCCAAGTATCTTCTCAGACCACAGTGGAGTAAAATTAACATTTAACAACAAACGGAAAATTATTAAAAGACACAGAATTTGGAAACTAAACAACATACTCCTTAAGAACCACTGGGTCAGAGACTCACTCAAACAGGAAATGCAAATGTTCCTGGAAACTAATGAAAATGAAGACACAACCTATCAAAATATTTGGGACACAACTAAAGCAGTACTGAGAGGGAAACTTATAGCCATACAATCACATATTAAACACCAAGAAGAAGCTCAAATGAATGACTTTACTGCACACCTCAAGGACTTAGAGGAAGAGGAACAAAGGAACCCTAAAGCAACCAGAAGGTCAGAAATCACTAAAGTTTGAGAAGAAATAAACAACATAGAAAACAAAAGAACCATACAAAAGATCAATGAAGCCAAATACTGGTTCTTTGAAATATTAAACAAAATTGACAAACCCCTAGCCAGACTCACCAAACAAAAAAGAGAGAAGACTCAAATTAATAGAATTGTAAACAATGCAGGAGATATCACAACTGACACCACAGAAATCCAGAGAATCCTGCGAAACTTCTATAAAGAACTATATGCCACCAAGCTAGAGAATCTGGAAGAAATGGAACAATTCCTAGAAACCTATGCACTTCCAAAACTGAACCAAGAAGAACTACAAAATCTAAATGCACCAATCACAGACAAAGAAATTGAAACCGTTATTAAGAATCTCCCCAACAACAAAAGTCCTGGACCAGATGGCTTCACAAACGAATTCTACAAAACTTTCAGGAAACAGTTAATACCCATACTTCTTAAGCTATTCCATAATATTGAAGAAACAGGAATACCCCCTTCCACCTTTTATGAAGCCAACATCACCCTGATACCAAAAGCTGATAGGGACAGAACAAAAAAGGAAAATTACAGACCAATATCTCTGATGAACATAGATGCCAAAATATTAAACAAGATCTTGGCCAACCAGATACAGCAACACATCAAAAAGATTGTTCATCATGACCAAGTGGGATTCATCCCAGGAATGCAAGGCTGGTTCAACATCCGTAAGTCAATCAATGTCATTCACCACATCAATAAAAGCAAAGCCAAAAACCACATGATTATCTCAATAGATGCAGAGAAAGCCTTTGACAAAATCCAACACCCGTTCATGCTCAAAACTCTACAAAAAATGGGAATAGATGGCAAATTCCTCAAGATAGTGGAGTCTATATAGCAAACCTACAGCCAACATCATACTCAATGGACAGAAGCTGAAAGCATTCCCCCTCAGATCAGGGACTAGACAGGGCTGTCCACTGTCACCGTTACTCTTCAACATAGTATTGGAAGTTCTTGCCATAGCAATCAGGCAAGAGAAAGAAATCAAAGGAATACAGATTGGAAGGGAAGAAGTCAAGCTCTCACTATTTGCAGATGTTATGATAGTATACATAGAAAGACCTAAAGAATCCAGCAGAAAATTACTGGAACTTATTAGGCAATATAGCAAGGTATCAGGCTACAAAATCAATGTACAAAAATCAGTGGCATTTCTTTATGCAAACACTAAATCTGAAGAAGAAGACATCCAGAAATCACTCCCATTTACTGTTTCAGCAAAATCAATCAAATACCTAGGAATAAAGTTGACCAAAGAAGTGAAAGACTTGTATGCTGAAAACTATGAGTCACTACTCAAGGAAATAGAAACTGATACCAAGAAATGGAAAGATATCCCATGCTCATGGATTGGAAGAATAAATATCATCAAAATGAATATTCTCCCCAGAGCCATATACAAATTTAATGCAATACCCATCAAAGTTCCACCAAGCTTCTTTAAGAGAATAGAACAAACACTACAATCATTTATCTGGAACCTGAAAACACCTAGAATTGCCAAAACCATCTTAAGGAAAAGAAACAGAAATGGAGGCATCACACTCCCAGACCTTAAACTATATTATAAAGCCATCATCATCAAAACAGCATGGTACTGGAACAAAAATAGGCACACAGACCAGTGGAACAGAATTGAAAGCCCAGAAGTAAATCCCAACAACTATGGGCATCTAATCTTTGATAAGGGGGCCCAAAGGATTAAATGGAAAATGGAGGCTCTCTTCAATAAATGGTTCTGGGAAAACTGGGCTGAAACATGCAGAAGAATGAAATTGAACCATTTTATCTCACCAGAAACAAAAATCAACTCCAAATGGATTAAAGACCTAGATGTCAGACCAGAAACAATCAAATACTTAGAGGAAAACATTGGTAAAACACTTTTCCACCTACACCTCAAGGACATCTTTGATGAATCAAACCCAATCGCAAGGAAGACTAAAGCAGAAACAAACCAATGGGACTACATCAAATTGAAAAGCTTCTACACATCCAAAGAAACTATTAAAGAAACAGAGAGACCCCTCACAGAATGGGAGAAGATCTTCACATGCCAGACATCAGACAAGAAACTAATCACCAAAATATATTAAGAGCTCAGCAAACCTAGCACCAAAAAAGCAAATGACCCCATCCAAAAATAGGCAGAGGATATGAACAAAACATTCACCTCAGAGGAGATCCAAAAGGTTAACAAACATATGAAAAACTGTTCTAGGTCACTGATTGTCAGAGAAATACAAATTAAGACAACACTAATATACCACCTCACTCCTGTAAGAATAGCATACATCAAAAAGGACAGCAGCAACAAATGCTGGAGAGGTTGTGGGGACAGAGGAACCCTTTTACATTGCTGGTGGGAATGTAAATTGGTACAGCCTCTGTGGAGAGCAGTCTGGAAAACTCTCAGAAGGCTAGACATGGACCTTCCGTATGATCCAGTAATTCTTCTCCTGGGCTTATACCCCAAGGACTCCATAACACCCAACCAAAAAGAGGTGTGTACTCCTATGTTCATAGCAGCACAATTCATAATAGCTAAAACCTGGAAGCAACCCAGGTGCCCAACAACAGATGAGTGGATGAGAAAGCTGTGGTATATATACACAATGGAATATGCAGCTATCAAGAACAATGAACCCACCTTCTCTGACCCATCTTGGACAGAGCTAGAAGGGATTATGTTAAGTGAACTAAGTCAGAAAGATAAAGATGAGTATGGGATGATCCCACTCATCAACAGAAGTTGAGTAAGAAGATCTGAAAGGGAAACTAAAAGCAGGACCTGATCAAATTGTAAGTAGGGCACCAAAGTAAAAACCCTGTGGTGAGGGGTAGACATGCCGCTTCCTGGGCCAGTGGGGGGTGGGAGTGGGCGGGAGGGATGGGTCACAGACCTTTGGTGGTGGGAATGGTGTTTATGTACACTCCTAGCAAATTGTAGACATATAAATCAGTAGTTAATTAATATGAGAGGGGGAAAATCAATTGTATGTCTCAAAGTTTCTCAAAACACAAACTGAATCTTTTTAATATATAGGCTGCGTATTTGATATGCGGACTCTCTCAAAAGCCTAGACCAAGTAGATTAGAAGCATCCAATAGCACAGCTATATACAAGATACTGGATACTGTACAGCAAACCCTAACAAAAGGACTTTTCAAAGTTAACCCAATTACCAAATAATGTGATGATAACATTAACTATCGATTGTCTTTTGGAACTCTAAGACAGCAGGAACCTCACATCTCCACTGTAGAGCCCCTACTTCCCCCAGTCCTGGAACCCTTGGATAGGGCCCACTTTCCCGTATGCATCTCCCAATCCAAACCAAATAATATTGCATCCGCCGATCACAGCCTAACCAATGTTAACGATTGCCACCACAACATGCTTCACCTCAGACTGTGTCCAGAGACTTCACGTGTGGAATGACAACCCTTCAGCTTCATTACTCGGGTGAGACCTTTCCTTTAATAGTACACTCTAATTTCATCTCAGGTAGTTCACTTTCTAACAAAGTCCCATAACCTAGATATACACCAGTTTCTGTGAGAAAGAGCTTATGTTCACACGTACCCATAAACTACTGCAAAATATATACCTGAAAGCAGAAGTACATTAGAGTTTGCAGTAAGTACCTCCCTAACACTTCCTCTCCACTATTCCAAGCTTGGGATCCATGATTGCACAACAAATTGTTTGGCTTCATATGTTAAATCTCTTTTCAACCACCAGGTTCCAGATGCCACCAGGATGCTGGCCAGGCTTCCCTGGATTGAAGACCCTACCAATGTGTCCTGGAGCTCAGCTTCCCCAGAGACTTACTAGGGAAAGAGAGAGGCAGACTGGGAGTATGGACCGACCAGTCAATGCCCATGTTCAGCGGGGAAGCAATTACAGAAGCCAGACCTTCTACCTTCTGCAACCCTCAACGACCCTGGGTCCATGCTCCCAGAGGGCTAGAGAATGGAAAAGCTATCATGGGAGGGGGTGGGTTATGGAGATTGGGTGGTGGGAATTGTGTGGAGTTGTAACCCTCCTACCTTATGTTTTTGTTCATTAGTCCTTTCTTAAATAAAAAATTTAAAAAAAAGAGAGAGAGGAGGGGGAAGTAAACATACAAGAGGAAATAATAGAAGAAAATTTCCCAGACCTAAATGACAAAAGGACATTAAGATTCAAGAGGCCCAGGGAGTCCTAAACAGAATCAACCCAGACCTGAAGACACCAACACACATCATAGTTACAAAGAAAAGAAGCAAGGATAAAGGATCCTAAAGGCTGCAAGAGAAAATCAAAAAGTTACATACAGGGGAAAACCCATAAGACTATCAGCAGACTTTTCCACTCAAACTCTAAAAGCCAGAAGAGAATGGTAAGATATCTACTGAGCCCTCAGTGAAAAAGGGTTTCAACCAAGGATAATATATCCTGCTAGACTTTCATTCAAACTAGATGGAGGGATCAAAGGAAGCAACAATCACCAAGCCTTCTCTGAAAGAGGTTCTAAAGGAACCTCTTATAAACAACATCACCATAATACTTGCCATATATTAGGGCAAATAAAAAACTTGAATAATGGTACTGCAATACATTAAATCCATAATATCAATAAATGTCAATAGCTTAAATTCACCCATTAAAAGACACAGAGTGGGAGGATTGATCAGAAAACACATCCCAACCATATGCTGTTTCCAAGAATCCCATCTGACCTGACAAGACAAACACAGGCTCAAAGTGAAAGGACGGAAAACTATCATGCAGGCTAATGGACCACAAAAGCAGGAATAGCCATTCTCATCTCTGACACAATAGACTTTAAATTAAATAAAGTAGTAGAAGATAAGCAAGGTCATTACATAGTTATTAGAGGATAATCAACTAAGAAGATTTAACAATTATTAATATCTATGCACCCAATGAGGGCCCATCTAAATACATCAAACAACTACTGAAAGAACTACAAAAATACATCAATAGTAATACAATAATAGTGGGGGACTTCAGTACCCCACTCTCACACTTAGATCAACTAAGCAGAGAATCAACAAAGAAACAGAATTAAATGAAGAGATGAACAGACTAGACCTACTGAACATTTTCAGAGTTCTTCACCCAAAAAAACTGAAATACATATTCTTTTTAAATCCACGCAGCACATCCTCAAGGATAGGCCACATGTTAGGCCACAAGGACAGTATCAACAAATTTAAGAACATTGAAATCATCCCAAGTATCTTCTCAGACCATAGTGGAGTAAAGCTAACATTCAACAACAAACAGAAAATTACGGGAGTCGGGTGGTAGCGCAGCCTGTTAAGTGCAGGTGGCGCAAAGCACAAGGACCAGCATAAGGATCCAGGTTTGAGCACCCAGTTCCCCACCTGCAGGGGAGTCACTTCACAGGCGGTGAAGCAGGTCTGCAGGTGTCTGTCTTTCTCTCCCCCTCTGTCTTCCCCTCCTCTCTCCATTTCTCTCTTTCCTATCCAACAATGATGACAACAATAAAACAACAAAGGCAACAAAAGGGAATAAATAAATAAATATTTAGGGAGGTGGTGCAGTGAGAGCTGGGCACTGAACTTAGGAGCATGAGGTCCTGGGTTCAGTCCCCAGCATCCCATGTGCCAGAATGATGTTCTAGTTCTCTCTATGTCTCTCTTTCTCACTCATTATATTGTGTGAATACATTTTTAAAAAGTATCTTATGCAGAGGTAGATAGTATAATGGTTATGCAAAGAGACTCTCATGCTTGAGGCTCCAAAGTCCAAGGTTCAATCCCCTGTAGCATCATAAGACAGAGCTGAGCAGTGCTTTGGTAAAAGAAAAAAAAATCAGAAAATTACTGGAAGTCACATAATTTGGAAACTCAACAACATGCTGCTTAATAACCGGGGGTCAAAGAGGCACTCAAGCAAAAAAAAAAAATTCAAATGTTCCTGGAAACAAATGAAAATGAAGATACAAGCTATCAAAATATTTGGGACACAGCTAAAGCAGTACTGAGAGGGAAACTCATAGTCATACAAGCACACATTAGAGAACAATAAAAAGCTCAAATAAACGACCTTACTGCACACCTTAAGGACTTAGAGGAAGAAAATCAAAGGAATAAAGGAACCAGACAGATGGAAATCACTAAAATTAGAGCAGAAATAAACAATATAAAAAATAATAGAACCATACAAAAGAACAATGAAGCCAAATGTTGGTTCTTTGAAAAATTAAACAAAATTGACAAACCCCTAGTCAGACTCAATTTTAAAAAAGGGGAGGGGGAGAAGATTCATACAAATAGAATTGTAAACAATAGAGATATCACAATGGACACAACAGAAATCCACAATCATGTAAAACTTTTTCGAAGAACTGTATGTCACTAAGCTAGAGAATCTGAAAGAAATGGAAGAATTCCTAGAAACATATAGCCTTCCAAAATTGAACCAGGAAGAACTACATAACCTAAATGCACCAAACCACAAAGAAATTGAAACAGTTATTAAGAATCTTCCCGGGGGCCAGGCGGTGGCGCAGTGGGTTAAGCGCACGTGATGCAATGCGCAGGGACCGGTGTAAGAATCCCGGTTCGAGCCCCCAGCTCCCCACCTGCAGGGGAGTCACCTCACAGGCGGTGAAGCAGGTCTGCAGGTGTCTATCTTTCTCTCCCCTCTCTCTCTGTCTTCCCCTCCTCTCTCCATTTCTCTCTGTCCTATCCAACAACAAAGCACATGATTATTTCAGTAGATGAAGAGAAAATGTTTGAAAAAAATCCAACACCCTTGGGAGTCAGGTGGTAGCACAGCGGGTTAAGTGCACGTAGCGCAAAGTGTGAAGACGGGCATAAGAATTCTGGTTCCACCCTTGCATAGGGCCCACTTTCCCGTATGCATCTCCCAATCCAAACCAAATAACATTGCATCTGCCGATCACAACCTAACCAAAGCAACGATTGCTACCTCAACATGCTTCACCTCAGAATGTATCCAGAGACTTCACGTGTGGAATGACAACCCTTCAGCTTCATTACTCGGGTGAGACCTTTCCTTTAATAGTACACTCTAATTTCATCTCAGGTAGTTCACTTTCTAACAAAGTCCCATAACCTAGATATACACCAGTTTCTGTGAGAGAGAGCTTATGTGCACACGTATCCATAAACTACTGCAAAATATATACCTGAAAGCAGGACTACACTAGAGTTTACAGTGAGTACCTCCCTAACACTTCCTCTCCACTATTCCAAGCTTGGGATCCATGATTGCTCAACAAATTGTTTGGCTTCATATGTTAACTCTCTTTTCAATCACCAGGTTCCAGATGCCACCAGGATGCTGGCTAGGCTTCCCTGGATTGAAGACCCCACCAATGTGCCCTGGAGCTCAGCTTCCCCAGAGTCACACCCTACTAGGGAAAGAGAGAGGCAGACTGGGGGTATGGACCGACCAGTCAACGCCCATGTTCAGCGGGGAAGCAATTACAGAAGCCAGACCTTCTACCTTCTGCAACCCTCAACGACCCTGGGTCCATGCTCCCAGAGGGATAGAGAATGGGAAAGCTATCATGGGAGGGGGTGGGTTATGGGGATTGGGTGTTGGGAATTGTGTGGAGTTGTACCCCTCCTACCTTATGCTTTTGTTCACTAATCCTTTCTTAAATAAAAAATTAAAAAAAAAAAAAATGAATAAAAAGGGTAGAACATTAAAAAAAAAAAAAAAGAATTCTGGTTCCAGGGGGTCGGGTAGTGGCGCAGTGGATTAAGCGCATGTGGCACAAAGTGCAAGGACCGGCGTAAGGATCCTGGTTCGAGCCCCTGGCTCCCCACCTGGAGGGGGGTCGCTTCACAGGTGGTGAAGCAGGTCTGCAGGTGTCTATCTTTCTCTCCCCCTTTCTTCCCCTCCTCTCTCCATTTCTCTCTGTCCTATCCAACAACGAACAACACCAACAATGGCAATAATAATAACCACAAAGAGGCTACAACAATAAGAGCAACAAAAGGGAAAAAAATGGCCTCCAGGAGCGGTGGATTCATGGTGCAGGCACGAACCCAGAAATAACCCTGGAGGAAAAAAAAAAGAATCCTGGTTCTAGCCCCCAGTTCCCCACCTGCAGGGGAGTCGCTTCACAGGCACTGAAGCAGGTCTGCAGGTGTCTCTTTCTCTGTCTTCCCCTTCTCTCTCCATTTCTCTCTGTCCTATATAACAATGACCCCATCAATAACAACAACAATAACTACAACAATAAAAGAACAAGGGCAACAAAAGGGAAAAAATGTTTAAATCCAACACCCATTCATATTCAATACACTACAAAAAATGGGAATAGATGGGAAATGCCTTAATATAGTGGAGTCCATATACAGCAAGCCTACAGCCAACATTATACTCAATGTACAAGAGCTAAAAGTATTCCCCCTCAGATCAGGGACTAGACAGGGCTGTCCATTATCACCATTACTCTTCAACATAGTATCTGAAATTCTTGCCATAGCAATCAAGCAAGAGAAAGGAATCAAAGGAATACAGACTGGAAAGGAAGAAGTCAAGCTCTCACTATATGCAGATGATATGGTAGTATACATAGAGAGTTGGGAGTTAGAGCAGTGGGTTAAGCGCACGTGGAGCCAAGGATCCCAGTTCGAGCCCCCGACTCCCCACTTGCAGAGGAGTCGCTTCAAAGGTGGTGAAGCAGGTCTGCAAGTGTCTGTCTTTCTCTCCCCATCTGCCCCTCCTCTATTTCTCTCTATCTAATAACAACAGCATCAATAACAATAATAACTACACTAACAATGAAAACCAAGAAGGGCAACAAAAGGGAAAATAAATAAATATAAAAAATTAAAAAAAAAGATATTTAAAGAATCCATCAGAAAGCTACTGAAAGTTATTAGGCAATATAGTAAAGTGTCAGGTTACAAAATCAATGTACAAAAATCAGTGGCATTTTTTTCTTTGCTTGGTGCCTGCACCAGGAATCCACTGCTCCTGGAGTCTATTTTTTGTCCTTGTTTTTATCGTTGTTGTGGTTATTGTTGTTGTTATTGATGTCATTGTTGTTGGATAGGACAGAGAAATGGAGAGAGGGGTATAGACACCTGCAGACCTGCTTCACTGCTCATGAAGCAATCCCCTGCAGGTGGGGAGGCAGGGGCTCGAACTGGGATTCTTATACTGGTCCCTGTGCTTTGCACCACCTGCGCTTAACCCACTGAGCTACTCCCTGTCTCAAACTTTTTAACGCACAGACCATAGGCTGAGTCTTTGAAATGTTGACTCTCTTAAAAGCTTAGACCAGGGAAAACAAGCAACCAGTGGCATTACTCTATAAGACACAGCTATATACAAATAATGTCAAAGGACATAAATTATGGTGAGGTCTTGTATGATACAGCCAGTCCTAACAACGGGATTTTCAAAGTTAACCCAATTGCCAGATAATTTGGTTATAGCAATAACTATCTGTGTCTTCTTTTTTTAAATATTTATTTTCCCTTTTTGTTGCCCTTGTTGTTTTCATTGTTGTCGTAGTTATTGTTGTTAATGTCATTGTTGTTAGGACAGAGAGGGGGAGAGAAAGATAAGACACCTTCCAGACCTGCTTCACCACCTGTGAAGCGACTCCCCTACAGGTGGGGAGCTGGGGCCCCGAACCAGGATCCTTATACGGGTCCTTGCTCTTTGCGCCACATGTGCTTAACCTGCTGTGCTACCGCTTGACTCCCCTATTGCCTTCTTAAACACTAAGACAGCAGGAAACTTCCCCTTTCTCTATAAAGCCCATAGATCTCCCAGTCCTGGAACCTCTAGGGTAGGGCTCACTTTCCTACATACTCTCTTCAAGTCATACCAACTGACACTGTATCTGCTGATCCCAACCTAATCAATGCAATGAGTACCACCTCAACATGCTCACTTCAGACTGTGTCCAGAGACGTCAGGCATGGAATGTCAACCCTTCAGCCTCATTACTCAGGTGAGATCTTTCATAGGATTCTGTAATTCCATGCCAGGTGATTCACTTCCTAACAAAGTCCCAAAACCTATAGACCAGGTCCCATGAGATAGGCCAAATGCTCACATGTATCCATAAATTAGTGCAAAATATATACCTGAAAGCAAAAGTGCACAATAGTCTGCAGTGACTTAGTATATGCAGCAAGTAGAAAGACCTAAAAAGACACCATAAAGTTCTTAATGAAACAGTGTCTACTTAAGACTTAGATACCCTCCTCACCTATTTCCTATTATACTTCCTCACTCACTCCAAAGCTAACCTTATCAAAGCAAGGACTGCAAAAGCTGAATAAGGGCAAGAGACTGGCATACATTAACGATGACTCTTTAAAAAAATATATATTTATTTATTCATGAGAAATGATAGGAGAGAAAGAACCAGACATCACTCTGGTACATGTGCTGCCGGGGATTGAACTCAGGACCTCACGCTTGAGAGTCCAAAGCCTTATCCACTGCGCCACCACTTGGACCACAGGATGACTCTTTAGTCACTATCAGGCCACCATATCAGCTGGGGCCCTAGTCAGGGAGTCCTGAGGTTCCCAAACAGACATAACGAAGGGAAGCTGGACAACATACTCTATGTTCCACCTGAGGAAGATTGGTCCTGAAATTGGGGTAGCTTGGAACATTCCTACTCATGACCACAGAATGTGAGCTCAGATCTATAGAGATGCAGAGGTTATATAGGCTCCTAAGCTGACTGAATATGGGCCCCAGATCAGATCAAATCAATGGGGTTGACAGTCAACAATATTTATATATACCTTTCCCATATTTGGGAGCTACTCTCTTCCCTGATCCAACTTTCTGGTCCTTTTTCCAGCCATGACATCATCTCTCCAGACAATAACTTAGATCCACCTGCATATCAGATGTCAGGCTCAGGAAAAACAAATAAACTAGTATAGTCATGGGCTCTTTGGAATATAACTAAAATAGGACTACTAACTATCTGCAGAACAGAGACCCCCCCCCCCAACTCTTCATATGAACCATTCCAGCCTTTAGGTTCATAATTAGTGAACAACTTGTTTGGCTCTATATGTTAACTCTTTTTTCAGCCACCAGGTTCCAGATGCTAACATGATGCTAACTGGACTTCCCTAGGCAGATGACCCCACCAATGTGTCCTGGAGCTCTGCTTCCCTAGAGCCCTGCCTCATTATGGAATGAGAGAAACAAACTGGGAGTATGGCTCAACCTGCCAACGCCCTTGTTCAGTGGGGAAGCAACTACAGAAGCCAGACCTTCCTCCTTCTGCACCCCATAATGATCTTGGGTCCAAACTCCCAGAAGGATAAAGAATAGGAAGGCTATCAGGGGATGGGATGAGATATGGAGTTCTGGTGGTGGGAATTGTGTGGATTTGTATCTCTTATCCTATGGTTCTTGTGTTTTCTTTTGATAATGAACATTAAAGAAAGAAAGAAAGAAAGAAAGAAAGAAAGAAAGAAAGAAAGAAAGAAAGAAAGAATAAGTATAGAGGTAGGGAAGACAGCATAATGGTTATCCAAAGACACTTATGTCTGAAACTTCAAAGTCCCATATAGTCAGCATAATACACATTTTAACTACTTTGTGTTTATTAAATACCATTTTAAGCTTAATTTTTAAAGAAATACTAAAACTTGTAGATACTCACCAGGTTAAAACAAAAAAAAATTAATAAAAATGTTAAAAACTACCAAACAAAACTTTCATAAATTGGTGATAAAAGTGTAAACTAGCAGTAGAGCTAAACATACCCTGTGAACCAACAATTGTAATCAAGAGTATATGTTTAATAAAAACAAGTAAGAGCATTCTTAGCATTATTCATAACAATTCAAATGTTAATAATCAGAACAAGTATGTAAACTGGTATATTAACAAATATTACAGAGCAATGAAAACATATGAGGTTCTGTTCCAGTAATCAAGATACTACTTTATATAGTTCAGTTCAAAAAAAGAAGATAAACTAATTTTTGTTACTTTTTTTTTTTTTGGTTACTTCTGAAGGTGGTAGGTACTGACAGAGAAGATACCTGTCATGATAACTGAAAAAGTTTCCTTTTTAAAAAAAATATTTATTCCCTTTTGTTGTCCTTGTTTTTTATTGTTATTATTATTGTTGTTACTGATGTCATTGGATAGGACAGATAGAAATAGAGAGAGGAGGGGAAGACAAGAGAGGGGGAGAGAAAGACACCTGCAGACCTGCTTCACCGCCTGTGAAGCGACTCCCCTGCAGGTGGGGAGCCGGGGGCTCGAACCTGGTTCGAACCTTATGCCGGTCCTTGTGCTTTACGCCATGTGTGCTTAACCCACTGCACTACCGCCAACTCCCTGAAAAAGTTTTCAAACTTGATCTGGATAGTATTTAAACAGGTGATATTAAGTTTACCCAACTGCTGCATACTTTATTTTTGTAAGTCATGCTGTAAAAAAAGAATAAAGAAACCCCGGAGTTGGGCGGTAGTTCAGTGGATAAGATGCGCACGTGGCGCGAAGCGCAAGGACCAGAGTAAGGATCCCGGTTGAGTCCCGGCTCCCCACCTGTGGGGGGTGCGTCACTTCACAGGCTGTGAAGCAGGTCTGCAGGTGCCTATCTTTCTCTCCCCTTCTGTCTCCCCCTCTCCATTTCTCTCTGTCCTATCTAACAATGATGACATCAATAACAACAACAACAACTACAACAATGAAAAAAAAAAGAAAGAAACCCTGTGAACTGTTGACAGGGAGGGATAAGCCAACATACTGGATGTAAAGCCTCTAGGAACAAAAAAGTTGATTAAAAGTAGCTTGCTTGCTTGTGTAACAACAACAAAAAAGACTAGGAGGAGAGGGAACCTGGGTATCACTATGGTACATGTGATGACAGGAATTGAACAGGATCATATGATTCAATACCTCCTACGCTACTTAACATGCTTTTTTTTTTTTTTAATGCACAAATTGTATTTATTTCATTACAACGGCTTCAACTTTGGCTTAAGGTTCATAACTGTTTTTAGATGCTTCATGGTTATACAAATATGGGACTGTGTTAAGTTACATATATACTAGTTATTTAGCACAAAGTCTTAACTACTCATTTTGATAAACTGACTAAACAGTTAAGCTTTGACCTACAGAATCCCAGGGGCATTTGTTACTAGGAATATTCTGAAAGAAATTTTCATCCAGGTTCTAGTGAAATAAATAAAATTCATTAAAATGTAGAAAATGTGGTCAACATTAATTTTTTTTTTCAGAAATTTCCCAAATCCTTGAGTACCCCAAACAACTAATATACTCATTCTAGACTATAGTTTTAGTCAATGTGTATAACTATTATGAATATAAGCACTGGTTCTGAAAATGAGTTACTATGAACAAAGTATCAATTTAACCTGACAGGATTCCTCATTGAATATTTTAAGTATACAAATAAAAAGTAACAAAGACTTAAAAAAGCAAAAAAGTAATAAATGCCTTTACAAGGATAATTTTAAAAAGTACACCCACACATAGCAAGACTGAATATCTTAAAATATTTTTAATAGCAATCTCATATAAATATATATAAAACAGAACATTTTTATATGAACTAGATTATGACCTATAAATGTTAGTACTAACCAGA
The DNA here is from genome assembly GCF_950295315.1 of Erinaceus europaeus. Classification (NCBI taxonomy): domain Eukaryota; kingdom Metazoa; phylum Chordata; class Mammalia; order Eulipotyphla; family Erinaceidae; genus Erinaceus; species Erinaceus europaeus. Next base: position 32,084,840 of record NC_080167.1, read on the forward strand.
ATTTTCTTAGTGGTTAACAAAGCAGTTAGTGAGGTAGTACAAGAGGCAGACTCATTTGTTTTTCATTGAACTTTTTTCAGCTTTTGACTTCAATGACATCAGCTTCAAGGCAACAGTCCAAATGCTCATTAATTTGAGTCTCCAAAACTTCATTCTGACAAACAGGGCAAAGAACCATTTTGCTCTGGCTGGATGAAGCACTAGAATTCTGAATTGTTGATACAGGATATGAACTACATATTGGATGATTACCAGCATTTTTTAATTGCTCCCTCTTAATAAAAAAACTGTCAAAAACAGTCTTATCTTCTAGCTTGACTCGTTTACATGGGCGCTTATCTTCATGCCCACTCACCGCTGGGGATGCAGTCACAGATGTCAATCCCGTTGCTTTTAAAGGATTTCTTACAGGTATCTTAGAAGATGTAACCCTTCCTTGAGAATCAGTCGAGACTGAGGTTTTGGTGATGTCATCAACTGTTGTGGTTTTCAATGGAGATCCATTTACATTTTTGAATGCCTTTTGGTTGGCAACTGATACTATAGGAAAATAGTTGCTTAAAACATTTTTACTTGGACCATTATATTCAAATTTCACCTCAGCTTTTGAACCAGGTCTCACAGCTTTTACAGAATGGTCTTGTCTTAAAAGATTCGGAGTTTCATTAATGGCATCAGTGATAAATTTCCCAGATGAAGGTAAGTTGCTTGTTTTTCCTAAAACATATCCTTTTCCACTAAAAGGAATTAACAGCTGTGTCTCACTTCTTTGGGGTTTATCTGCAAAAGAAGAAAATGAAGTTTTTAACTCAAAATTAATGTAATAATAAATATTAAGCTAACAGGAACTTTTTTCATAGTGAAGAGATAAGTTTCTCTTAAGTTAGACTCATAATTATCTATTAATGGGAGGGCAATCTTCATAAATCAGAGAACTCTACTGATGGGATATGAAGGACAAAAAAAAATTCTCCCATATTTAGATCAAGAGTCCTCTCAGACAAAGAATGATAGTAAAGTAACTATCACCTTAAAAATTACCTACTAGCACCTTTTATGAGAGGGAGAGAGATCAGAAACCTGCTCTGGCCTTTCCACAAGGAGGTGGTTCAAGGCAGAAAATATAGGACTTGCATAGAGAAGTCCCAGACTATCCCTGGTATTTATTAGGCCAAAGTTAGTACTCTGGACTGCTACTCTTTCTCATAACTGGGGGGTGGGGGGGGGAGGGGAACCACCTTTTTTTTTTTTAAGTGGATAGAGACAAAAATACTGAGAGAGGAAGGGAAGAAAGGGAAAAAGAGATACCTGCAGCACTACTTTACTTTACCATTCAGGAAATATCCCCTTCTCCATGTAGATTGGGGATTTGAACCTGGGTCCTTGTGGATTGTAGCATGTATGCTCTACCAGGTGTGGAACTGCCTGGCCCCTAAACTAAATCCTCAAAAGAAAAATAAGTGGTCCCAGAGGGGACACAGTGGTAATGCACTGGACTAAATTCACAAGTAGGAGATCCTGAGTTCAAATCTCCTACATTACATATAATGGATTCTCATTCATTTTCCCTCCCTCCCTCTCTCTCTCTCTCTCTCTCTCCTGTGAATAAATCTTTAAAAACCATTAAAGGGTTAGGGGATAGCATAATGGTATACAAGTGACTTTCATGCCTGAGGTTCCAAAGTCCCAGGTTCAATTCCTAGCACCACCATAAAGCTGAGCAGTGCTCTGGTAAGAACAAAACAAAAAAACATATGTATATATATATATGGTTGCAGAGAAAATCATGACATATTTTTCTTTTTTAAAAAAAACTTTATTTATTCATGAGAAAGAGGAGGAGAGGGAGAAAGAACCAGACATCACTATGGTACATGTGCTGCCGGGCATTGAACTCGGGACCTCACACTTGAGAGAGTCCAGTGCTTTATCCACTGCACCACCTCCCGGACCACGACATATTTTTCTATACAAAAATGTGCCATGACTTTTCTGACAACACAATATATATACTACCCAAGAGAAGCAGTAATTTTAGTAACCTGGTTACCTCTTCAAAAGGCATTAACTCTAAACTTATTAATAAATCTTAAAGATGAAGTACTAGCATGTTTGTCACAGTCTTTGCCCATTCTCCTCCTAATGAAAATACACACATCAATAGAAGTAACTTGGACAGACTCCAACTGATAGGAAAGGGTGTAGTTAGGATTTAAATTCCGGGCATTGTTATTTGAATTATTGTTTTTACTTTAGCAATCTTTTTGCCTTCTGTTTCCTAGTGACTTAGTGAGTCATAGTGAGGATAGGGACTTTACCTCAAATATTATCAGTGAAACTTATTTCTACTTTTCCTCTCATATCTATAAGATAGCAAAATGTATTTTTTTTTTCTACCATCATTTCATGGACAAAGTCCACACCTGAAAACTTCATTAGAAACAATTCTTAAAAAAAAAAAAAAAAAAGAAAGAAACAATTCTTAAGTTTATTTTATTAATTAATCTAAAGCACAGCACTGACTTTATTTCATAGTTAGCGTCACAGGAAAAAGTTGGGAGAATATAAAGTTACCCTTATTCTCTGTTGATGATATCAGATCCTTTCCTAGCTTTGTCTTTCCTTTGCCTTTTTTTGAATAGTTCTCTGGTTCTTTGACTTTTATGAAAGTGCCTCCACATGTTTTCTGGTGCTCAGTCCACCAATAGTCATGAGCAGAGGGTGCCCTATTGGTAGCACGTTTGACATAGCCATAATATGGTTTTCTGTGCTGACAAGGCCCATTGCAGCGCCACCAGTGTCGCCGGTATTCATCCACCTCATCATGGAAAGAATGATATACCTGAATTAAGAGGACATATTTTTTAGCAATAAGAAAACAAATCAATCATTTTTAAGAAAAAGTGAGGGGATCAGGTGGTAGCGTATCTAGTTTAGCACACAAGTTACAAAGTGAAAGGACCCAGGTTCAAGCCACCAGTCCCCTGCTGCAGGGGAAAGCTTTGCGAGTGGTGAAGTAGTGTTGCAGGTGTCTCTCTATCTCCCTCTCCATTTCTGGCTGCCTATATCCAATAAATAATTTTTAAAAAAAAAGAAAAAATGCAAGCAGATTTTTTTCCATCACCTTATTAACAGTATAATAAGAATTATACTGCTTATAAAAAAGGAAGGAAGGAAGGAAGGAGGGAAGGAAGGAAGGATGGAAGGAAGGAAGGAAGGAAGGAAGGAAGGAAAGAAAGAAAGAAAGAAAGAAAGAAAGAAAGAAAGAAAGAAAGAAGGAAGGAAGGAAGAGGGGAGTCAGGCTGTAGCGCAGTGGCTTAAGCGCACATGGTACGAAGTGCAAGGACCAGTATAAGGATCCCGGTTCAAGCCCCCAGCTCCCCACCTGCAGGGGAGTCGTTTCACAGGAGGTGAAGCATGTCTGCAGGTCTATCTTTCTCTCCTCCTCTCTGTCTTCCCCTCCTCTCTCCATTTCTCTCTGTCCTATCCAACAATGATGACAACAATAATAACTACAACAATAAAACAAGGGCAACAAAAGGGAGTAAATAAAATAATAATAATAAAAGAAAGAAAGAAGGAAAGAAAGAGGCACAGATACCCACCTGCAGGAGGAAAGCTTTGTAAGTGGTGAAGCAGTGTTGCAGGTGTCTCTCTCTCACTCTCCTTCTCTATGACCACTTCCCTCTCAATTTCTGGCTGTCTCTATCCAATAAGTAAATAAAGATAATAAAAAAGAAAGAAGAAAGAAGAAACAGAAGGAAAGACAGACACCACATCTCAAAGACTTGGCCAAAAGCTTCTGCCAGTGTGGGTGGGTGACAAACTCAAATCTGAGCTTTGAATATGGAGAAGCAGGCACCATCCCAGGTGACCCTTCTTGTTGGCCCAAGCAGATTTTTTCTTTATTTTACTGTATAGAGACAGAAAGAAATTGTTAGGTGGGGGGCGAGCAAGATAGTGGGGGAGAAAGACACCTGAAGCACTGCTTCACTGCTTGTAAAGCTTCCCCCTTTGCAGGTAGAGACTGGGAGCTTAAACCTAGGTCCTTGCATATTGCAAAATGTACAGTCTAACAGGTGGGCCACTGCCCGGCCCCTAACAAGATTTTTTTTTTTACTATCTGTTTATTTTCCCTTTTGTTGCCCTTGTTGTTTTTCATTGTTGTTGTAGTTATTATTGTTGTTGTTGTTCTTGATGTTGTCGTTGTTAGATAGGGCAAAGAGAAATGGAGAGAGGAGGGAAATACAGAAAAGGGGAGAGAAAGACAGACACCTGCAGACCTGCTTTACCACTTGTGAAGCGACCCTCCTGCAGGTGGGGAGCCGGGTGCTTGAACCAGGATCCTTACGCTGGTCAACAAGATTTTTTTAAAAAGGTTTAAAAAAAAAAAAAGATTTACAATTAATTATTTTTTTAAAGATTTATTTATCGAAGAAACAGAACCAGAACAACACTCTGGTCCATATGTTGCCTGGGCTTGAACTCAGGATCTAATAATGCTTAAGGGTTCAACACTTTATCTACTATACCACCTCTCAGGCTGAAGCTATACATGGGGAAATACAACATCTCTATTTAGTTTTTGCTCAAAAGTTCATTTTAATAGGAAACAGTAGTAATTAATTTAATACTTCATAATTGATGAAAGGACAGAATACTAAAGGTGAAACTCAAAGACAACAACAAAAATTTCTTAAAAATAAATAAGCAGTACAGGTGACTCAGTGGTAGACTGAATGCTTTGCATAAGTAGAGCCCTGAATTTGGTCCTCAGCATCACATTTAAAAAAGAATGACAGGGATCCGGCAGTATTCACTCAGTAGAAAACACACATTACTGAGAGTCATGTGGTAGTGCAGCAGGTTAAGCGCAGGTGGCATAAAGCACAAGGACCGGCATAAGGATCCTGGTTCAAGTCCCCAGCTCCGCACCTGCAGGGAGGTTGCTTCACAAGCAGTGAAGCAGTGAAGCAAGTCTTTCTCTCCCCGTCTTCCCTTCCTCCATTTCTCTCTGTCCTACCCAACAACAACGACAACAATAATAACTACAACAATAAAACAACAAGGGCAACAAAAGGGAATAAATAAATATTTTTCAATTTTCTTTTTTTTTTAATTTATTTATTCATTCCCTTTTGTTGCCCTTGCTGTTTTATTGTTGTAGTTATTATTATTGTTGTTGCCATTGTTGGATAGGACAGAGAAAAATGGAGAGAGGAGGGGAAGACAGAGAGGGGGAGAGAAAGATAGACACCTGCAGATCTGCTTCACCGCCTGTGAAATGACTCCCCTGCAGGTGGGGAGCCGGGGTCTCGAACCGGGATCCTTACACCAGTCCTTGTGCTTTGCGCCACCTGCGCTTAACCCACTGCGCTACTGCCCAACTCCCCCATAAATAAATATTTTTAATAAAAGAAAAAACACATTACCATGTGCAAGAAACCAAATCCAAGGCGCCTGTCCCCAAATGTATGGTAGAAACTTCATTAGCAGGGAAGTGGTGCTACAGGTGTCTTTCTATTTCTACCTTCTCTTTCAATTTCCCTGTCTGTTTTTTTAAGTAATAATAATAAAAGCCACTGGAAGTAATGAATTTATTGTGTAGACATCAAACAACAGAGAAACTCTAATGGCAACAAAAAATAAATACATCATAAATGGTGGGATGCTTTGGTTTCTCTTATGAAAGATAAAAAGTAGGGGCTGGATGACAGCACACCTGGTTAAGTGCATACCTTACAATGTACAAGGACCTGAGTTCAAACCCTCAGTCCTCACCTTTAAGGAGGAAGCTTCACTAGCAGTGAAGCAGTGCTACAAGTATCTCTTTGTCTCTTCTGCTCTACCTCCCCTTCCTGTCTCAATTTCTCTGTCCTTTCATACAAATAAATACAAAAAATTAATAATGAAATAAGAGATAAAAACACAAAAAAAAACTCCATGAATGCTATTATTCTCACCACCACCACGGCCCCCTCTCCCCCCACACTTTTAACAGATCACTGCTTCTCAGTTCAGGCTTATGGTGATGTTGGGAGTTAAACCTGTGACCTTTGGTGCCTCAAGCATGGAATCTTTTAGCATAACCATTATACTATCTCTCCAGCCTAAATTTTTCAAAAACTAAAATTTTAAAGATTAAAAAAAAATTTAGGAAAAGCTTTATATAATGCCACAGCAAGAATCATTTCCACTGCTAAAATGAAGTTTCCCCAAGAAGGGCTATTTCCTATAAATACTGGATTTTTAACGCAACCATTTTATCCAATACAGTATCTGCTAATCTTGACCTCTTATATTTGTAGTTTTTTTCACTTTAGCCAACAATAGGTTAAAAAAAAAAAACTCTTGGGAGTCAGGTGGTAGCGCAGCAGGTTAAGTGCAGGTGGCGCTTTAAGGACTCCAGTTTGAGCTCCCGGATCCCCACCTGCAGCAGAGTCACTTCACAAGCAGTGAAGCAGGTCTGCAGGTATCTCTCTTTCTCTCTCCCTGTCTTCCCCTCCTCTCTCCATTTCTCTCTGCCCTACCCAACAATGACAACAACAACAATAATAATAACTACAACAATAAAATAAGGGGTACAAAGGGAATAAATATTTAAAAAAAACGCTAGTATTCAGTTTTCTTAAGAGTTATGTCTATTAATTACATATAACAGAGAGATCTGTATGAGGCAGAGAGGAGAGAGAAGCCAGAGCACTATTCTAGTACATACAGAAATCAGACTGCAAATCTCAGAAATGAAAGTTCCATGTATCAGTTATGCCACTTACTTCTCTAGGCACTCAAATATTTTTATCATTGTATCCCTAGGGGCTAATGATGTTTCTTGGTATTTCTGAACTGAGAGGATAAGAAACTTCATTTATTGAATACCCCACACCACTGAAAATCCTCATACATTGCCATGGGGGATGTATACTGGTTCAGCTTCTTTGGAAATTCATGTCCAGTGTTTTGTTTTTTTTTTAATTTTTTATTGTTTTTTTTTAATTGGGGAATTAATGTTTTACATTCAACAGTAAGTACAATAGTTTGTACGTGCATAACATTCCCCAGTTTCCCAGATAACAATACAACCCCCACTAGGTCCTCTGAATCCTTCCTGGACCTGTATTCTCCCCGCCCACCCACCCCAGTCTTTTACTTTGGTGCAATACGCCAATTCCATTTCAGGTTCTACTTGTTTTTTTTTTTTTTTTCCTTCTGATCTTGTTTTTCAACATCTGCCTGAGAGTGAGATCATCCCATATTCATCCTTCTGTTTCTGACTTATTTCACTCAACATGATTTTTTCAAGGTCCATCCAAGATCGGCTGAAAATGGTGAAGTCACCATTTTTTACAGCTGAGTAAGTAGTATTCCATTGTGTATATATACCACAACTTGCTCAGCCACTCATCTGTTGTTGGACACCTGGGTTGCTTCCAGGTTTTGGCTATTACAAATTGTGCTGCAAGAACATATGTGTTCACAGATCTTTTTGGATGGATATGTTGGGTTCCTTAGGATATATCCCCAGGAGAGGAATTGCAGGGTCATAGGGTAGGTCCATTTCTAGCCTTCTGAGAGTTCTCCAGACTGTTCTCCACAGAGGCTGGATCAATTTACATTCCCACCAGCAGTGTAGGAGTGTTCCTTTGACCCCACACCCTCTCCAGCATTTGCTGCTGTTATCTTTTCTGATGTATGACATTCTCACAGGAGTGAAGTGGTATCTTGTTGTTGTCTTTATTTGCATTTCTCTGACAATCAGAGACTTGGAGCATTTTTTCATGCTATCTACCCCTGCCCAGAAATTGTTTTTCTAAAAGTTTGTTATTTTGTGTTTTTATGAGAATAAGAGAGAGAGATCACACCTTCACTCAGCTCAGGGATCAAACTTGTTCTAGAGCTACTGCCACAGAATGAAAAGAAAAAGTCACATCATTTGCAACAACATGGATGACACTGTAGGGTGTTAAAAGAAATTAAGTCAGATAAAGGCAAATACCAAATGATCTCACTCATACAGAGTAACAAAAAAAATACAGAGTAACAAAACAAGGGTTAGTAACCAATACAAAGTGAATCCTTGGTTCTGGACTGCAAAGTATGTTTCAAGAGGGGGTAAACAGAGAATGCCATAGAGGTTACAAAGGGTGGAGGGGACCCAATAGACAGTGACAGAGAGAGATCTCCACTTTTGTGGTGGGTGTTATAACAACTTAGTTTTGAAGAGATATGAAAATGCACTCCCAAAAACATATACAATGGCATAAATCAGTAATTGTTTCTTTTTTTAACATACATATTTAATATTTTATTTTTAATGAGAGAAAGACAAATGAGGGAGACCAGAGCACTGATCAGCTCTGATTAATAGTGGTACAGGAAAGGAGTCGTGCGGTAGCGCGAAGCACAAGGACTGGCGTAAGGATCCGAGTTCAAACCCCCAGCTCCCCACCTCAAGGGCGGGGTTGCTTCACAGGCGTGAAGCAGGTCTGCAGGTGTCTATCTTTCTCTTCACCTGTCTTCCCCTCCTCTCTCCATTTCTCTGTCCTATCTAACAATGACGACATCAATAACAACAATAATAACTACTACAACATAAAAAAATAACAAGGTCAACAAAAGGGAAAACAAATAAATATAAAAAGTTTTTTAAAAAATAGTGGTACTGGGGATTGAACCTGAAACCTCAGAGCCTCAGGCATGTAAGTGTTTTTGCATAATCATTATACTTTCTCCCTAGCCATCTTTTTTCTATATAGAGGTGAAAGACAGAGAGAAACAGGGTGAGTAGGAGAGATAGATACCTAGTAGCATCACTCAACTGCTCATGCTGGGAGCTCAAATATAGGTCCTTGCAGCATAACAAAGTATATACTTTACTAGGTGAGTTACATCTCAGCCCTGTCAATAAACTTTTTTCTCCCCGCCCCAATAAATATATTTTTAAATAAATAAGTTTATTTATTTGTTTATTGGACAGAATCAAAGAAATCAAGAGGGAAGGAGGAAGGTAGAGAGTGACAGATAGACACCTTCAACACCACTTCACCACTCATGAAGCTTTTCCTCCTGCAGGTAGAGACCAGAGTTTAAACCCTGGTCCTTGCATATTGTAATATGTGTGCTTAATCAGGTATGCCACAACCCAGCCCTTCAATACTTTTTAAATTACACACATACAAAAAAAAAAAACCACTCCCTCCCCCATATATATATGGAAGAGTGGAAGAGTGCAGAACTCATAAATTTGAAGTTGTAATTCAATCTCCAGCACTATATGTAGCAGAGTAATGCTCTGGTTCTCGTTCTCATTCTCTCAATAGGTGTATTAATCTAAACAACAACAAAATAATAAAGCTATACAGAAGGAAAAAATGAAAAAATGTCTCACTGAGTGAAATACAATTCTCTGTGCTCTGCAAATTCTTAAGCAGTAATCTTTTGTTTCACCCTCTGTTTAGGACCTAAGCTGAAGACAGATACAAAAAGAATTCTAGGGTCTGGAGAAGTGACCAAATAGGTAGAGTACATGCTTTCTTATTTATTTATTTATTTACCTTTTTGTTGCCCTTGTTTTTTTATTGTTGTTGTTATTGATGTCATTGTTGTTGGACAGGACAGAGAGAAATGGAGATAGGAGGAGAAGAAAGAGAGGGGGAGAGAAAGACACCTGCAGACCTGCTTCACCACCTTCAAAGCAACCCCCGCTGCAGGTGGGAAGCTGGGGGCTCGAACCAGGATCCTTATGCCGGTCCTTGCGCTTCGCATCACATGTGCTTAACCTGCTGTGCTACTGCCCAACTCCCAAGTACATGCGTTCTACACATGAAGTCCAGAGTGCAATCTTCACCACTGAATTTAACCAAAAAAGACAAAACAAATGAAATATCATGCATGGTAAAATAACTCTTTGGTTTCTGTCTCTCTCAAAGAAAATAAAAAACATGGGGGTGGGAAGAATCAGTAGAGGGATCTTCTTGATAGTGACAGAAGACTAGAATTTTGGTGGAAGATACAATGAGTAGCATATACACTTGCAGAGGTAAATAGTATACACTTATATCTAACATTCTTCTTTTTTAAAGATTTTATTTATTCATGAGAAAGGAAAGAGAAAGAACTGGTACATGTGCTGCCAGGGACTGAACTCAGGATCTCATGCTTGAGAGTTCAATGCCTGTTCTCATTTTTAGTAGAGGCAGAGAAAAGTAGTGAAAGCAGGAAACACTACTAGTTTTGTAAACCAGTGTTTAGTTAAAAACAAAAGTATTTCAATTCAATTTTTTCATTTAATTTAAAAATGTTTAAATAGGGTCAGCAGAGTAGCTCACTTGGGACAGTATACTGACTTGCCAGGTGTACAACCCAGGTTCAAGCCTTGCCCCCACCACAGTGAAGGAAACTTTGGTGCTGTGATATGTTTGATAGAACTGTGGTTAAGGAAAAGACTCACATCCTGAGGCTCTGAGGTCCAGGTTTAATACCTGGGACCACAATAAGTCAGAGATGAGCAGTATTCTAATAAAAAAATAAAGTAAAATGTTTAAATAAAGAAAATTAAAATCGGGGCCAGGCATTGTTAAGTGCTTACATTATAGTGCACAAGGACCCAGGTTCAAGCCCATGGTCCCTACTTGCAGGGGAAAAGCTTCATGAGTGGTGAAGCAGGGCTGAAGGTATCTCTCTGTCTCTATCCCTCTCTATCTTCTCCTCCCCTCTCTATTTCTCTATGTCTCTATCCAATAATAAATAAATAAACGTATTTTTTAAAATAAAAGAAAGAAAATTAAAATCTAAGACCAGCAAGATAGTTCACCTGGGAGGGAACATGCTTTACCATACCTGCAACCCAGCTTCAAGTCCCTGGTAAGCCACATAGTACTATAGTACTGAGGGAAGCTTCAGTGATGTGGTGGGAGGAAGAGAGGAAGAGGCAGAGAAAGAAGGAGAAGGAGGAGGAAAAAAGATCAATATCCCTAACTGACTATGCGTAGCTTTTCTTTTATCTTCTCAGGGAAGCACTACAATTTAAAGAGAAGGGCCATCGCTCTTTATATGAAAAAAAATTCTTTTTAGTTAAAACATTAATCTTTTTAGTAAATTCCTCTTATGGGAAATGACATTAAGTTTTCTATAACTCTACAGATAGTTTTATACTATTCCTCCATCATAAGCAAAGTTTTTATTATATGAAAAGATATAAGTACATATTATATTAGTTGTAGAAGACAATGGAGGGTAAAGAGGTATATAAGAACCAGGAAGTAGCTTAGTGAGTTACCAAACAGAGCACATACCTGTGTTTGATCACCACTATTATGACTGAATAATGCTCACATAAAGTAACTTTAAAAAATTAATTTGGGTGAGGGTAGACAGCATAAAGTTATGCAAAAAGACTCTCATACATGAGGCTCCCAAGTCCCAGGTTCAATTCCCCACCACCACCACTGTAAGACACAGCTGATGAATACTCTGGGTAAAAAAAAGTAAAATAAAATAACAACAGCAAAAATAGTTTTTCTTTTAACCTCCTGTAATTCCTACAACCTGCATATGTAGTTCTTATCAATACAGGCAATAAAGTAAAAGTGTTCTATAAGGTGAAACTGAATGCCCTGTGGAATTCATTACCATGGAATGCAACCCACAAAGGAAAGGCTCTTAGTAAAAGCTCTCCTAAACAAAAGTACACAAAATTCTAAGATAAAAGAATATATCCTTTTCCAAACAAACAGTGAGACCTTTCTTAAAAAGAGTAAATTTTCATTAAGAAAAAAAAAAAAGATTTGTGGGGGCTGGCTGGAGGCACACCAGGTTAAATGCACATAGTACAAAGCTCAAGGAAGATCTGTTCAAGGATCCCGGTTGGCGCTCCCACATGCAGGGGTGGGGGGGTCGCTTCACAAGCAGTGAAGCAGGTCTACAGATGTCCCTATGTCTCTCTCCCCCTCTCTCTAAATTTCTCTCTGTCCTATTCAGTTTTTTTTTTTTTTTTTTTTTTTGCCAGGGAGGCATGGCTGTGGAGTAGCAGGAAAAGAGAACAGACTCTTCCTAAAAACAGTATCTACAACAAGCAAACTTAGCAAACCTCACCAACTATAGCTGAAATATCAGCAGAAACCTGCAGAAGCACCACAGCCTCAGGTGGGTGCCTGTGTGCATGGTTGGGGTGAGAAGGTGATTGAAACCAAAGAATTAATCAAATCAGCAGAGGATGGTACCATTTTCCCTTTACACACAGCAGTAGTCAAGGAAGTACAGTGCTGGCTGTGAGAAAGGGGAACCTGTGAGCTTTCAACCTTGGGGGCACTGGCCTACTGAAATTACACACAGACACACTAAAAAAGTCAGAGTATTTGTGACCAAAAGAAGTCCAGTTCAGTGAGTCAGGTGGTAGCGCAGCGGGTTAAGTGCATGTGGTGGAAAGCGCAGGACAAGCTTAAGGATGATCCCATTTCAAGCCCCAGGCTCCCCACCCGGAAGGGAGTCGCTTCACAGGCAGTGAAGCAGGTCTGAAGGTGTCTTATCTTTCTCTCCCCCCTCTCCATTTCTCTCTGTCCTAGACAACAACATCAATAACAACAACAATTACAACAACAATAAAAAACAAGGGCAACAAAAGGTAATAAATAACTATTTAAAAAAAAAACAAGTCCAGTCCATCACCAAAACATAATGGCAATTTGTGGCAACTGGTGGAAGCTAAAGGTAAATCTAACTCTGCTTCTATGAACAAAGCTGCAGCCCAGCAGCAGACCTGAGTCTTGGTTTCAGACTGAAATCACACAGCAGGCGGTGAGCCAGGGGCTTGAACTGGGATCCTTATGCCAAATTCTGAACTCTTAATACCATCTTCCCAGAGAATATTTCTTAGTCCACTTCCATGTTAGCTATCAAACTCAAGCAAAAACTAATAAAGTCATGGGCCCCTAGAAACATACCTAAAATAGACTTCCTAGATTCTTTCCACCCCAAGGTTTCTATTCTCATCTGTTAATATTCCTACTTTTTGGTTCCTATTTATTAATCATTTTGTCCTTAATTACTTCTTAAGATACCCATTACTAATACATATGCTCCCAATATGAGTGCACCTAAATATATAAAACAAGTACTTACTGACCTCAAGGGAGACAATGACAGCAGTGCAATAATAGTAGGACACCTTAACACACCACTTGTGCCAAGAGACAGGTCATTGGGATAAAAAAAAAAAAAATCAAAAAGGAAATAGAGACCTTAAATAAATCAAGGATGAGATGAAATTAACAGATATATTCAGAACTTATCCCCCCAAAAGAACATAGATTCTAAGTAGACATGGAACATTCTCAAGGATTGATCATGTGTTGGGACACAAAGACAGCCGTCATAAATATGTGAATACTGAAATAATAAAAAGTATTTTTTCTTACCATGAGGTAATAAGGTTAAAAATCAATCACAAAAAAAGAAAAAGAAATACACCCAAAATGTGGAGACTAAACAATACACGTCTAAATGAAAAAAATCGAGAGAACTTAAAAATTACTTGGAGAAAAATGAAAATGAAGAGACCAACTACCTACTAGACCCTGTAAGATGCAGCAGGAGCTGTCCTAAGAGGAAAGTTTATAGCAATATAGGCCTACATTAACAAACAGCAATGTTTTCAAGTGACTACTGTGAGTCAACTGGAAAAGGAGTAACAAAGAGACCCAAAAGTTAGCAGGAGGAAGGAAACAGTCAAAATCAGAGCAGAAATTAATGAAATAGAAACCAGAAAAACCATTCAAAAGATTAATGAAAACAAGCGCTGGTTTTCTGAAAGGACAAATAGGCTAGACTCACAAAAAGCAAATGAAAGAAAGCTATGATAAAAACAATCAGGAGGGGGCCAAGCGGTAAAGTGCACATGATGCAAAGTGCAGAGAGCTCCTGGCTCGAGTTCCCAGCTCCCCACCTGCGGGGAGGGGTAGCTTCATAAGTAGTGAAGCAGACCTGCAGGTGTCTTTCTCTACCCCTCTCTTTCTTTCCCATCTCTCTCGATTTCTCTCTGTCCCATCTAACAACAACAGCAGCAGCAGCAATAACAACTAGGGCAACAACAAGGGCAACAAAAATAGAAAAAAATGGCCTACAGGAGCAGTAGATTCGTAGTGCAGGCACTGAACCCCAGCAATAACCCTGAAGGCAAAAAAAAAAAAAATCAGAAATGAGAGATGAAATTACAACTGAAGATGAGGAGATACAAAGAATCATGGGAGCCAGGTAGTAACGCAGTGGATTAAGTGTACGTGGCACGAAGCCTCCTCTCTCTAGTTCTCTCTGTCCTATCTAACAACAATGACATCAATAACAACAATAACTACAATAAAAAAAAAACAAGGACAACAAAAGTGAAATAAATATTTTAAAAAAGAATCATATGTGAATATTATAAACATATAAATGCAAATAAGTTTTTTTCTCAATTGCCACCAGGGTTATTGCTGGGCCTTGGTAACAGCACTCTGAATCCCAGAGGCTTTTTTTCCTTTCTTTTCTTCCCTCTTCTTTTTTTCTTTTTTAATTTTTTTTATTTTTATAATTATCTATTTATTGGATAGGAACAGCCAGAAATGTAGAGCGAATGGGGTGATAGAGAGGAAGAGATACAGACAGACACCTGCAACACTGCTTCACCACTTACAAAGCTTTCCCCTTGCAAGTAGGGACTAGGGGCTCAAATCCGGGTCCTTGAGCATTATAATATGTGCGCTCAACCAGGTGTGCCACCACCCGGCCCCTCTTCTTTTTTTTTTTTGCCTCCAGGGTTATCACTGGGGTTTGGTGCCTGCACTATGAATCCACTGCTTTTGGAGGCTATTTTTTCCCTTTTGTTGCCCTTGTTGTTATTATTATTGTTGTTGGAGAGGGCAGAGAGAAATTGAGAGAGGACGGGAAGAGTGATGTGTGGAAAGACAAACACCTGCAGACCTACTTCACCTGCAGATGGTTAGCGTCATGTGCTAACCACACTGCGCTACAGCCCACCCCTCCTTCTCTTAGGACAAAGAGAAATTGGGAGGGGAGGGGAAGTTATAGAGGAGAGAAAAACACACCTGCAGACCTGCTTCAGCACTTGTGAAGTCTCCCCCTTGCAAGTGGAGCCTGGGGCAATAGCTAGCCCCCGGCAAGCTATTTTTTAGAGCAGCATTTATTTGTTTATGACAGAGAAGAGAGAAAGAGGAAAAACCCTAGCATTACTCTGGCACATGCTTTTCTGGTGAGGACTAACTGGGTACTTGAACTCAGGTTATAATGTTTTCAGCCAAGTATGTAACTATCTGGCCCTTTCTCTCTTTTTATATACATATGAATAAAATGTTTACTATAAGGAGTTGGGCGGTAGCACAGCGGGTTAAGTGCACGTGGCATGAAGCACAAGGACCAGGGTAAGGATCCCGGTTCGAGGCCCCGGCTCCCCACCTGCAGGGGAGTCTCTTCACAGGCGGTGAAGACACCTGCAGGTGTCTATCTTTCTCTCCCCCTCTCTGTCTTCCCCTCCTCTCTCGATTTCTCTCTGTCCTATCCAATGACAGCAACAACAATAATAATAACCACAACAATGATAAAACAACAAGGGCAACAAAAGGGAAAAAAATGATCTCCAGGAGGAGTGGGTTGGTGGTGCAGGCACTCAGCCCCAGCAATAACCCTGCAGGCAAAAAAAAAAAAAATTTGCTTGCCTGAATAGTGCTCCCGCTTGCCATGCATGCAACCCAGGTTCCCCACTGCACTGGAAGATCCTTCAGTGCTGTAGTGTCTTTCTCTCTCCTAGTCATAGAGTGGTAAATATTGCCTTAATACATTAGCAGTCTCAAGGATATCAATGTCCTGATCCGGGAGGTGGAGCAGTAGATAAAGTATCAGACTTTTTTTTTTTTTTCCTTTTTGTTGCCCTTGTTTTATTGTTGCAGTTATTATTGTTGTAGTTGATGTCATCACTGTTGGATAGGACAGAGAGAAATGGAGAGAGATGGGGAAGACAGAAGGAGAGAGAAAGACACCTGCAGATCTGCTTCACCACTTGTGAAGCGACTCCCCTGCAGGTGGGGAACCAGAAGCTCTAACCAGAATCTTTATGCCGGTCCTCGCACTTCGTGCCACCTGCACTTGACCCACTGCACTACCACCCGACCCCCAAGCATCAAAGTCTTAAGCATGAGGTCCCAAGTTCAGTTCCTGGCAGCACATGTACCAGAGTGATGTCTGGTTTTTTCTCTCTCCTATCTTTCTCATAAATAAATAAAATCTTTTTTTAAAAAAGTTTATAATATAAAAAAAAGGATACCAATGTCCTCAATAAAGACATTTAAAATAAAATGATGCCAATGTAGTGCTGCCATGTTATTATGTACTCCTAAACAAACCAATACTGATTGGCTTCTCAATGTCTCTTGTTTGTTGTATAAAACCATTAAGACAGTATGATAATTAAAGTCTATCTTTTAATTAAAGTCTATGATCTTTAAATCAAGGATTGCTGAATAAATAACTATTGAATATAAATAAATATGTGTGAATTTACATACTGTTATATTGGCTCCAGTCAGATGATTGATTCTATGCATGTGTTTACAAAACTCTGGGCCATGTCCTTCCCGGTCTTTATCATTATTAGTAACAAATAAGTAGGCATGTATCATTTCATGTAAGAGGGTCTGAAACAAAACAAACAAAAGATGAATTAATTTGTTATAATGCTTTTGAAAATAAAAATCCATTTTCTTACTATATCTAAGATCTCAGCCATCTCTGAGGCTCCTTTCAGAAACTGATAAAAGTCAAGAACTTTCTAGAAACATTACATAAGTATACATTCACAATAATTGGAACTTAACATCCTGTGTATTCTAGGTTAGAAACTTTTTCTAGAAAAGCCCCATTTAAAATTTTTATTAGTCATTTAATAATGTTTTACAAGATTACAACACTACAAGTGTATAGTCCCAGTGTACCCACAAAAGCTTTATGCACCATCCCCCTCCTCCTCTAACCACCACTATAGTTCCAGGACAGACTTTTAAACTATTAATCAAAATCTAAAAGAAAAAAAAACCATAAACATGAAAATATTAAAGTTCATAACTGAGGAATTTTCTCAAGTGGCAGAGCATCAGAGTATGCCTGAGGTTCTTAGTTCAACATATGTTCTTTTTAATACCAGACAACTGCACAGCTCTGGTTCATGAAACTGAACCTGGGACTTTATAGAGCCTCAGGCAGTTACATAATTCTTTTGTATAACCATTATGCTATATCACCCTCCCCCCTTTTTTAAACCAGACAGCTGCTCACCTCTGGCTTGTGCTGGTGCTAGGGATCGAACCTGGGACCTAGGAGGCCCAGGCATAAAAATATGTTGCATAAACAGCTATACTATCTCCTTGGAAACTCATGTGTATATTTTTCTTCCTGTTTATTCATTGGATTACCAAGAGAGTTTTGTATTTGACATCTACAAATATGGGAACATGAGATAGCGCAGCTGCTGTAGAATACATATTTTGTCATGTATGAAGACCTGAGATCAAGCCCCTGGCAATGTCAAGGAGCACCACACAAAGACAAAAGTACAGAGCTATAAAGCAATGTTGTGTTCTCTGTCTCTCTCTGTCTCTGTCTCTTTCCCTCCCTCCCTCGTCTTTTATCCTCTATCTAGGAAATAAAAAAAAAAATGGTGGAACATTCGGTTGAGTTGCACATATTACAGTGCACAAGGACCTAAGTTTAAGCCCCTAGTCTCTACCTGCATTGGGAAAGATTTATGAACTATGAAGTAGGGCTGCAGGTGTGTCTTTCTTCTCTATATCCACTTCTTCCCTCTTGATTTCTCTGTCTTTATCAAATAAATACACAAAAATTAATTAAATAAGATGGGAGTCAGGCGGTAGGCGCAGCGGGTTAAGCGCACGTGGCGCAAAGCACAAGCAACAGCATAAGGATACCAGTTCGAGCCCCTGGCTCCCCTGGGTAGTCGTTTCACAGGCAGTGAAGCAGGTCTGCAGGTGTCTGCCTGTCTTCCCCTCCTCTCTCCATTTCTCTCTGTTCTACCTAACAATGATGACATTAATAACTACAACAACAAGCAACAAGGGCAACAAAAGGGAAAATAAATAAAATTTTTTTAAAAATTAATTAAATAAAACAAAAATACAGCTGACCAAGAACAGTATAATAAAGGAAGCCCTGCTGGCAAAGAAAAAAAAAAGGTGCATCTACATATGATTATACATTGTTTATGTCTCTTTTTCTTTTTGCCTCCAGGGTTATTGCTGAGGCTCAGCACCAGGAATCCACTGCTACTAGAGGCTATTTTTTTTTCCCTTTTCTGTTGCCCTTGTTGTTTTATCATTGTTGTGGTTATTATTGTTGTTGTTATTGATGTCACTGTTGTTGGATAGGACAGAGAGAAATGGAGAGAGGAGGGGAAGACAGAGAGGAGAGAAAGACACTTTCAGAACTGATTCACTACTTGTGAAGCGACACCCCCTCTGCAGATGGGGAGCCCGGCTCGAACCAGGATGCTTACTCCAGTCCCTGCGCATTGCACCATATGCACTTAATCCGTTGCACTACTGCCCAACCCCCATGTCTCTTTTTCATTCTGAAAATTATATTTCATGTAACTTAAAGCTATACTATCACTTTTAGGACACATATGTTTTTACTTAATAGACTATCATTGAGAAATGCCCTTTTCCAGTAAAAATCTTCCCTTAAAATCTTTAGTTTGATACTAATATTAACCACAACAGCTTTCTGTTACTAAGTAATTGGATAATATACTCTCCCTCATCCTTTTAAATATATGTGTATCTGTATGTTAAGCATGTCTCTTTAAATCTTCCATTCCATATCTTTAACTGGAGTGTTTAGTCCATTTAGTTTAGTTTATTTAATGATAATGTTTATACTCCATCTTTTTATTTTATCTGGACTTTATTTCTTGTCATTAGGTATTTTTCTGTTGTGTTAGTTCACTTTTGGCAGTGATTTACTAATGGCAGTGATTTACTAATGGTAAAAATAAAAATTTACAATGTATAGTTCAGAAGTGTTATACATGTTCAGATAGCTGTGAAACCCCTTACCTTTTAATATTCGTAATAGCTGCATCCTTCTATTCCCAAATATGTCTTAGTATATTCCCATTAAGCTTCTACAACGCTATGAATTTTTTGTGCAAGACAAATCCCAAAGGAGATATATTGAGGAATTTAAGGCATCTACTAGACTTAACTAAACATAAGTTGATGATTCCTATTGTTTCTTGATATGAGCAGGAGTAACCACAAATTCTACAAAAAAATGTGCCCCATGCAGCCTAGAATGCTCCTAGAATGCTCCATGGAATGTGAGCTCAGAATGCCAGGGATACAGAGGTTATACAGGCTCCTGTCCTGAATATGAACCCCAGATCAGATTGATGGGGTTTACAGTTATAGTATTTATATACTTTCCCCATATTTGGGAGCTACTTTTTGCCCTGATCCAGCTTTCTAGTCCTATTTCCAACTCTGACACTATCTACCCAGACAGTATCTTTAGTCCACCACCTGCATGTTAGCTGTCAGGCTCAAGTAAATTAGTAAAGTCATGGGCCCCTTGGAATCTACCTAAAATAGACCTATATGCTTTTTCCAAAATGGAGACCCACAAATCTCATTTGCTATAGTCTACTTTAGGTTCATGATTATTAAACAATTTGTTCTGCTTTATATCTTAATGCTTTTTAGCCACCAAGTTGCAGATTCCAACCAACCAAGTTGCAGATAATGCCAACCTGACTTCCCTGGGTAGACAATCTCACTGATCTCAGCAATATATCCTGTAAACTCACCACTCCAGAGCCCTGCCCCCACTAGGGAAAGATAGAAGCAGGCTGGGAGTATGGAGCAACCTGCCAATGCCCATGTCCACCTTCTGCATCCCATACTGGTCCTGGATCCATGTTCCCAGAAAGATAAAGAATAGAAAAGCTTCCAGTGGAGGGGATGGGATATGGAACTCTGGTGGTGGGAATTTTGTGGAACTATTTTACCCCTCTTATCCTATGGTCTTGTCAATCATTATTAAATCAATAATTAAAAAAAAAAAGTGCGATCGATGTTGGGTAGTATGCCAGCTCCCCTGGCTTAAAGCTTCTGTTTCTAATCCTGCTTAACTAAGCACTGGTATGCCTGCAGGGCATTGGTTTGATCCCACTTAAACCTGCGGTCTATTTACATAAACCACTGTTAACTAAACACCACCCTCCCTCCAAGGCATTGGTTTAATCCCCACTGATTCAAGGTCTTTTTGCTCCGCCCCCTCTCCTAGTACACTCTGATCTCCACCAGTCCTTTTTCGCTCCACCCTCTCTACATTATATCCTGTTTCCACCCTACTTGGCTAGTATATATACAAGCTGCTTTTCTGAGTAAAAACACTTGTAATTGCTTTCTGGCTCCAGGAGTTCCAGAGTGTATCTCCTGCTACGTTAGCTGGGCAAGAGTTCCTGATCCCTATCCCACGCAGCAGCCTACGCTGGCTCCAGTTGAGTTCTCTCCAACCCAGAGAGCACTTGCTCGGGAAGAAGCACCCTCAGGCTATCCCCTCAAGTATTTACTAATGAATAGAGATTAGATTGTTGAACTGCATCCCTGATCGTCAATAAAGATTGAACTGTGTTCCAGCTCAGCCATGAGTCCCTCGTCTCTTTCCAGTCTGCGAAGCTAGACCAGCATTCATCAACCCAGGTGTCCAACGACAGATGAGTGGCTGAACAAGTTGTGGTCTATATACACAATGGAATACTACTCAGCTATTAAAAATGGTGACTTCACTGTTTTCAGCCCATCTTGGATGGAACTTGAAGAAATCATGTTAAGTGAAATAATTCAGAAACAGAAGAATGAATATGGGATGATCTCACTCTCAAGCAGAAGCAGAAAAACAAGATCAGAAGAGAAAAAACAAGTAGAACCTGAACTGGAGTTGGTGTATTGCACCAAAGTAAAAGACTCTGGAGTGTGTGTGGGGGAGAGTACAGGCCCTGGAAAAGGATGACAGAGAACCTAGTGGGGGTTGTTATGTGGAAAACTGAGAAATGTTAGGCATGTACAAACTATTGTATTTACTGTTGACTGTAAAACATTAATCCCCCAACAAAGAAATAAAAAAAAAAAAATGCTTTCATAGTGGTGTATTCTGCCAAGTCAGCCATGTAGGTCAGCCAGTACTGGAGAGAATCAAAATTTGCGTGTCAATAGGAAGATGAAATCCTAACTTTTCCTTATTTCTAAATATGCAACAATCCAATTACTTAATCTCTATAAATCTCAAATTTCCTCATTTATAAAAACGAATGGCACTGAATATAAAAAAAATAACACTGGACATATATAGGGTTCATATAAAAATCAAATTAGAGAATATATCTGACAACCCCTGTGAAGCACTATATAAAAATTAAGAGTAATCATTATTTGATCCACAATTAAAGTTTACACTAAAGACAAATGGTTTTTGTTTGCTTGTTTGTTTTTATGTACAGATCACAGCAGTCTCAATCATTAAGCATTTCGGGGAGTCGGGCTGTAGTGCAGCGGGTTAAGCGCAGGTGGCGCAAAAGCACAAGGACCGGCATAAGGATCCCGGTTCGAACCCCGGCTCCCCACCTGCAGGGGAGTCGCTTCACAGGTGGTGAAGCAGGTCTGCAGGTGTCTATCTTTCTCTCCCTCTCTCTGTCTTCCCCTCCTCTCTCCGTTTCTCTCTGTCCTATCCAACAATGACGACAATAATAACTACAACAATAAAACAACAAGGGCAACAAAAGGCAATAAATAAAGTAAAAATATTTTTAAAAAATCATTAAGCATTTCTAACTAACAACGTTAAGAATGAGGCTTATGCAAAGTATACCTCTACAAGATCCTTTCTTGGTCTCAACTTCAAAAGAGGTTCACTGAGACGGATAGAACACATTCCACCTCTCCCTTCGTAACTGCATATTCCAGCACACCTGAAAAATAACCACATAAAAACTGTTATTCATGGACCAGTTGGTGGTACACTTGGTAGAGTGCACATGTTACTTTGGGGAAGGACCAGGGTTCAAATCCCCAGCCTCTACTGCAGTGGAGCAGGGCTGTAGGTATCTTTCTTCCTCTTTCTCCCTCTCTAAGTCTCCCTGCCCTCTCAATTTCTGTCTATATCCAATAAATAAATTCTTTAAAAAATTAAAGTCTTGGGGCCGGGTGGTGGCAAACCTGGTTGAGCGCACATGTTACAATGTGAAAGGACCTAGTTCGAGCCCCCAGTCCCCACCTGCAGGGGGAAAGCTTCAAAAGTGGTAAAGCAGTGCTGCAACTGTCTCTCAGTCTCTCACCCTCTCTATCCCTCCCTTCCCTCTCGATTTCTGACTGTCTCTAGCCAATCAATAAATTAAAAAATTTAAAAAATAAATAAATAAAAGTCTTTGAAAAATGCTATTCACCAAATAGGCATAAAATGGTAACAGAAATGAGGAGCAACAGAGATAATGAAGAGAACTCTATAACAGATTTCCTAAAAAGTAATACACTTCACTGAGGTAAATAGCTTAATGGTTGGGCAAAACACTTTCATGTTTTTCTTGCCTGAGGCCCTAGAGGCCCCAGGTTCAATCCCTAACACCACCATAAACCAGAGCTGAGCAGTGGTCTGGTGAAAAATAAAAGTATTGCCCTCTTTATTATAAGGTATTTGCATTTCATCCCAGGTAGGATGAGAATAAACAGTAGGGCTTCCCTTACCCCTACCCAGGCTAAATAGGTTCAAAGAATATAATCCTAGGTTGTTGCTCTCTAAACAGTATAAGGGGGGGGGGGGGTGTAGTTAGCATAATGGTTATGCAAAGACTCTCATGCCCCAGGCTCCAAAGCCCCAGGTTCAATCCCCCCCCCACCATAAACCAGAGCTGATCAGTGCTCTGGTTAAAAAAAAAAGAGGGAAGTCAAAGAGTTGGGCAGCAGAGCAGCAAGTTAAGCGCAAGTGGCGCAAAGCCCAAGTGGCGCAAAGCGCAAGGACCAGCATAAGAATCCCAGTTTGAGTCCCTGGCTCCCCACGTGCAGGGGGGGTCGCTTCACAGGCGGTGAAGCAGGTCTGTAGGTGTCTAGCTTTCTCTCCTCCTCTCTCAATTTCTCTCTGTCCTATCCAATGACAACAACAATAATAATAATAACCACAACAATGAAAAAAAAAAGGGCGACAAAAAGGGAAAAAATGGTCTCCAGGACCAGTGGATTCGAGGTGCAGGCAACCCGCCCTGGCAATAACCCTGGAGGCAAAAAAAAAAAAAATATATATATATATATATATATATATATATATATATATGAAATCATTTTGTGGTGATCAACAGTAGTACTTCTCCAAAATTGTAATAGAAGTCTACATAAAGTAGATCTTCACTTTAAATACAATTTCACATCATATCCTAATCTGTCTTATTTCAAGCTCTTTTTTATATTAATTCAAAACCAATCACAGTAGTATTCAACTGCGTTTTTTTTTTTTCACTTGGGGAGGGGTTGGGTGGTTTTTGCATATGTGTTTTCACCACTCTTGATCTCTTTGGTCATTTAGATTAAAGAAGCCCAAGCTTCTTTTGGTGCTATAGCATCTCCCTTGTGGTGCCAGGGCTGAACTTGGGTCATACATACGACAACGCAGATACCATACTTGAAGAATTATCTCTCTGGTGTCGCCTCTGCTGCCGTGCAGGTGGTTAACTATTGCAAATTGGGATTTCTCAAGTTTAGCATTTAAAAAAAAAAAAAAAGGCGGGGGGGGGGGGGGGAGTGGGCCGTAGCGCAGTGAGTTAAGCACACAGCACACGTGAAGTGAAGCAAAGCTCAAGGACCAGCTTAAAGATCCCGGTTGGAGGCCCCGGCTCCCCACCTACAGGCGGAGTTGCTTCACAGGCGTTGAAGCAGGTCTGTAGATGTCTATCTTTCTCTCTCCCTCTCTGTCTTCCCCTCCTCTCTCCATTTCTCTCTGTCCTATCTAACAACGACGACATCAATAACAACAACAATAATAATAAAAACAAGGGCAACAAAAAAGAAAACATTAAAAAAAATTTTTAAAGGCGGGAAACAACATAAATGGTTGACAAAGACAAGTTCATGCTTGAGGCTCTGAGGTCCCTGGTACAATTCCCAGCACCGCAATAAACCACAGTTGAGCAGTGCTCTGGTCTTTCTCTCTGCATCTCTTATGAAAACATGTATGTGTAAGCCCCCGGTCCCCACATTCAGGGGGAAAGCTATGCTGCAGGTGTCTCTGTCTCTATCACCCCCTTCTCTCTAGATTTCTGGCTGTCTCCATCCAATATGTAAATAAAAATAATAATTTTTTTAATGTATGTGTACATGTATGCATATAAAAAGACAAAGTGATCCTTCAAGATGCACCACTGACATCCCCTGGGGCCACCGCCTCCCCACTCCCACAGTTGACTGCTGAGGGGGGCATCCTCGGCAGCACAGAGGGGTACAACAGACATACTTTCGAGTTCACAGCGACTTAGCCATCGCCCCTAAGGGCAGACTGGCTATTTCTCTCTCTGGGTCAAAAATCGTCACCATAAGATAAATAAAAGAGTATGTAAAAGAGTATGTCTCGTTTCACTGTGTCCTTTATCAGTGAAACCCTAAGTGGAGTGAGCCATACAGCTGTCTCGAAAGTTGTCTCAGCGAGAGAAAGACAAGTTAGAGGGAAGAAACACACCGTGGGGTTACCTGACCCCAAAACAGAGCCCCTGCCGCGTGCCCCTGGGACCTCAGAGGGAAAGGAGGCGGAGGAAGGCGAAGAAGAGGCGGGGCTCCAGACTCACAGGGTCATCCGCGGGCTCCACTTCACCTCAACAGCTTGCAACTGGCCCCAGAAGAACTGATCGTTGAACTGGACAAACAAGGCTTGCAAATCTGGGGTGGGGTCCACCAACTCCCAGGACGCGTCCACCAGGGACAAGGGTTCCTGCGCTCGCCGCCGCGCCTCCTGGCGCTCCGAGGCCTGCAAGTCCCACTCCTCCTGGAGTCGAAGAGCCAGAACCAAGTCCTCGTCCATTACTGCCAGAATCCCAGACCTGACCCACTACGGCAAGCAAGCTCTGGAGGTAGGCAATACCTTTAGAGCTCCAGACTCCGAGTCAGGATCTTCCGTGACAATACCATTCCAGAGGGCGCGCCGATCTCGCGAGAGCTCGGAGAAAACTGGCTCCAAAACGAGACTTGAATTTGCTCCAAACGCTGAAGCCAAGAGTCAGAAGCTTTAAAAAAATAAATAAATAAATAACTCAGTGTGATCGCTTCAAGTGAGCTCAAATTTTAGATTCTCGGTGACTGGACCAGAGGAAGTTCCAGAAAATTGGTTATAACCTACTGTACTCGTTTTTAAAGCGCAAAACGTCATCTCAGCACATGCGCTGTTGCCTAACTCGCTGCCAGACTCCGTCACTTCCGCTAGAGCGCTTGCGCTGTAGGCTGCAGTGGCCCTGCGCCTGCGTACTCTGCTCTTGATCCTTTGCGCCAGCGCAATGTCTGACGCTTCAGGGAAGGCGCAGGCGTGGTCTCTTGTTCATCCTGCTTCCTCTACTCTAGAGCGGTGTCCCGGTTTGGGTGGGACGCGACAGCGGTGACCAGGACAGGGGGAACAGTGATAGTGACTGCGTGAGAACGGGACGGAAATGGCGATGGCAATGTCGGACAGTGGGGCGAGCCGCCTTCGGCGGCAACTGGAGTCGGGAGGCTTTGAGGCGCGGTTGTACGTGAAGCAGCTCTCGCAGCAGTCGGACGGAGACCGGGATCTGCAGGAGCACCGGCAACGTATACAAGCGCTGGCGGAGGAGACCGCGCAGAACCTAAAGCGCAATGTCTACCAAAACTACCGGCAGTTCATCGAGACGGCCCGCGAGATCTCCTATCTAGAGAGCGAGATGTATCAGCTCAGCCACCTGCTGACGGAGCAGAAGAGCAGCCTGGAGAGCATTCCGCTCACCCTGCTGCCGGCCGCCGCGGGCGCCGCGCCAGTCACAGGAGGAGAGGACGGAGGCGGGAGCGCGGGGGGGGCCCGGGACCACCTTCGGGGCCAGGCCGGCTTCTTCCCTGGCCCTGCCGGCCCCTCCCGCGACGGCTCCGGTCCCGGAGAGGAAGGAAAGCAGCGCACTCTCACCACCCTGCTTGAGAAAGTGGAAGGCTGCAGGCACCTGCTGGAGACGCCGGGCCAGTACTTAGTGTACAATGGAGACCTGGTGGAATACGAGGCGGACCACATGGCCCAGCTGCAACGGGTGCACGGCTTCCTCATGAACGACTGTTTACTAGTGGCCACCTGGCTGCCGCAGAGGCGGGGGATGTATCGCTACAATGCCCTCTACCCCCTTGATGGTTTGGCTGTGGTCAATGTCAAGGACAACCCACCGATGAAGGATATGTTCAAACTGCTCATGTTTCCTGAGAGCCGTATTTTTCAGGCAGAAAATGCAAAGATCAAACGAGAGTGGCTGGAAGTGCTGGAGGAAACCAAGAGGGCCCTCAATGAAAAAAGACGAAGGGAGCAGGAGGAAGCAGCAGCTCCTCTAGGACCAGCCCAAATGACTTCCAAGGCGACCAACCCGTTTGAAGATGAAGACGACGATGAACCAACTGTGTCTGAGATCCAAGAAGAGAAGGTAGACCTCTCAATGGAATGGATCCAGGAGTTGCCCGAAGACTTGGATGTGTGTATAGCCCAGAGGGACTTTGAAGGGGCTGTTGACCTACTAGATAAATTGAACCATTACCTGGAAGATAAGCCCAGCCCACCTCCTGTAAAGGAACTAAGGGCCAAAGTGGATGAGCGTGTTCGACAGCTCACAGAAGTGCTAGTCTTTGAGCTCTCCCCAGGTCGTTCTCTGAGAGGTGGGCCTAAGGCAACTCGCAGAGCAGTTTCTCAGCTGATCAGGCTTGGCCAGTGCACGAAGGCTTGTGAGCTCTTTTTGAAAAACAGGGCAGCCGCTGTGCATACAGCAATTCGTCAGCTTCGCATTGAAGGTGCCACTTTACTCTACATCCATAAGCTATGCCATGTCTTCTTTACCAGCCTTCTTGAGACTGCAAGGGAATTTGAGACAGATTTTGCAGGTACTGATAGTGGCTGCTACTCTGCCTTCGTGGTCTGGGCTAGATCAGCTATGGCCATGTTCGTGGATGCTTTTAGCAAACAAGTGTTTGATAGTAAAGAGAGTCTTTCTACAGCAGCTGAATGTGTTAAAGTGGCAAAAGAGCACTGTCAGCAACTGGGTGATATCGGACTAGACTTCACCTTCATCATCCATGCCCTGCTGGTGAAAGACATCCAGGGGGCCTTGCATAGTTACAAAGAAATCATAATTGAAGCTACTAAACATCGGAACTCGGAGGAGATGTGGAGGAGGATGAACTTGATGACTCCAGAGGCCCTGGGTAAACTCAAAGAGGAGATGAAGAGTTGTGGGGTAAGTAACTTTGAGCAGTACACAGGGGATGATTGCTGGGTGAACCTAAGTTACACAGTGGTTGCTTTCACCAAACAAACTATGGGCTTCTTGGAAGAGGCACTGAAACTTTATTTCCCAGAGCTACACATGGTTCTTTTAGAGAGCCTAGTGGAAATCATTTTGGTTGCTGTTCAGCATGTGGATTATAGCCTTCGGTGTGAGCAGGATCCAGAGAAGAAGGCTTTTATAAGACAGAATGCATCCTTCCTATATGAAACAGTCCTCCCTGTGGTGGAGAAAAGGTTTGAAGAAGGTGTGGGGAAACCTGCAAAGCAACTCCAAGACCTGAGAAATGCATCTAGACTTATTCGTGTGAATCCCGAAAGTACGACATCTGTGGTCTGATGATTGGACCTGTTTATATGTATACATGTATATTTCTCGTATATTATTTATATTAGGTTGTATTAGCATAGTCTTTATATTCTTGAGCACAACAAAAAAAATGTCCTATCAGAAATGGCATAAATCAAAAGAGGAAGGGGAGTCAGGCGGTTGTGCAGTGGGTGGCGCAAAGGGGCTGGCTTGAGGATCCCGTCTGGAGCACCTCCCCACCCCCCACCTGCAGGGGAGTCACTTCACAAGCAGTGAAGCAGGTCTGCAGGTATCTTTCTCGCTCCTCCTGTCTTCCCCTCCTCTTCATTTCTCTCTGTCCTATCCAACAACAACGACATCAATAATAACTACAACAATAAAACAAGGGCAACAAAAAGTAATAAATAAATAATAAAAAGAGCAAAAAGTAAAATTAATCCCAAGTAACAAAAACGTTGGACTACTGAAAAATGTAATATGTTTTCCTTTTAATTATGCTGATTCTGTAATGAATATGTTTTACACTGTAACATTTCAGCTTATCCTTTGAGGTGGAGCAAGATTTCTCACCATATATATTATGTGACACATATTTTTAAGTACTTATAGTTTAGATATACTGTAAAATATCTTCCAATTCATCAAACGTTAGGCTTCTTAAAGGGCATAGTGCCATACAGACAACTTGTCATATATACTTCCCCACCTTTAAAAATAATTTGGGGAGGATAAAGGAGGAGTTGGGAAACTGGCTTCAGGGTTAATGTTGGTCAAAGGCATTCCTTCTTGGAGCTAGCAATGTGTGGACTCAAATACTTTTATCCCTATTTAGAATACAAGAAGAAGCTTCAATAAAAGCAGTTCTGCAATCACCAATGTCTTTTGACAAGCTAGTGAGTACTTTTATAGGCTAATAAGCATCTCTGTAATATTTTATTTGGGATCATTTACTTCAAAAATCTCAAAAATGTAAATATGTTCAGTGTTTTTTTTTCAGTATTTCTAAATTGTGTGTGCACTACCTCTTCCCCTCCTCTCCCCCCATATATACTTAGGGTTTCTTTGTTTGTTTTAACCAGAGCACTACTGACCTCTGGGTTATTGGTAATACTAAAGGTAGAACATAGGACCTCGGGCATGAAAGTCTTTTTTTTCCCCTCCCCTTTGCATGACTTACTCTGTTCTTTTATTTAAAAATGTGATACATCAGGGAACCTAGCAGCAGACAACGACTTATAGTTCTCTCACTTTTAGTAGGTAATGAAGTGATTCAGACACTGCAATTAGAATAACTATTTTCTAAGGATCCTGGTTCAAGCTCCTGGCTCCCCACCTGCAGGGGAGTCGCTTCACAAGCAGTGAAGCAGGTCTGCAGGTGTCTGTCTTTCTCTCCCTCTCTGTCTTCCCGTCCTGTCTTGATTTCTCTCTGTCCTATCCAACAATGATGACATCAATAACAATAATAACTACAACAATAAAAAAAAAAAAGAAAAACTATTTTCTTTCAGTGCCTGCACTTTTCCCCCTTTATTTACTTGATAGGAAAGAGAGAGAGAGAAAAAAGGGGCCAGATTAAGCACACATAGTATGAAACGCAAAGACCCCCTCAATGATTCCCACTTGCTGGGGGGGGTCGCTTCACAAGTGGCAAAGCAGATCTGAAGGTCTCTCCCTCTTTCCCCTTCCTCTCAGTTTCTCTCTGTCCTATCCAATAAAAAAAAAGAAAAAATATAAGCCTTCAAAAAAAGAAGAGAGGGAGAATGACAGAAAGACACCACTTATAAAACTTCTCCTCTGAAAGTGAGGAGTAGAGGTTCTTGTGCATGTGCACTTAAATCAGGTACCCAATATTTATATTTCAAGACCTACCTGGATGGAAAAATTTTAAAAGTCATATGCAAATACCATTGTGTTCTCAAATACAATTGTTTTTAGAAGAGATTTGTTTAGGGACGGTTTTTGTTATTTATAACAAAGAACAGAAAGTTGTGACAATGCTCCCTAAGCAAATAGAGAAAAAGACACTTTTGTGACCCTTAATAAAATGTTCCCTACAGTATTTTTGTTTTCTTTTTAAAAATTTTTAAAATTATTTTTACCTATTTAATAAAGTCAACCAGAAATCGAGAGAGAAGAGGGAGATAGGGAGGGAGAGAGAGATACAGAGAGACACACTTGCAGCACTGCTTTACCACTTGCAAAGCTTTCCTCCATCAGGTGAGGACTGGGGGCTTGAACCCAGGTCCTTGCACATTTTAACATGTGCTCAACCAGGTGTGCCACCACCAACCCAGCCCTTGGTTTTTTTTTTTTTTTTTTCCCTTTAGGGTTATTACTGGGTTCAGTGCCTACACTAGGAATCCACTGCTCCTGGAGGCCATTTTTTCCATTTTTGTTGTTGCTGTTGTTGTATAGGACAGCCAGAAATTGAGAGATATGGGGAAGACAGAGAGTGGGAGAGAAAGATAGACATATACAGACCTGCTTCACCTCTGGTGAAGTGATCCCCCTGCAGGTGTGGAGGTGGGGGTTCAAACCAGGAGTTTTACTAGGATCATTGCACTTTGTACTGTGTGTGCTTAACCCACTGCACTACCACCTGTACCTCCTACTTTTTCTGTTTATTTTAAAAGTGAATGTAGTACTCCTTCAGAGTTAGTAAAACTAAAGAAAATTAAGCTTCCCAAGGTTTCTAAACAATTGCTTCTATCTTTATTTGATTATGTAACATTCCTCATTCTTTGAGAGAAACCAAGATCTTTTTCTCTATAGTGCCATGTTGTGATTGCTTTTAAGTTTTTCATTTTAACCAGAGCACTCTGGGATTTGAACCTAGATCTGAGCCTCGGGCATGTGAACCTATCTCTCCAGTGCATGTAGTTGTGATTTTTGTCCATGTGTGCCATTTCTGATACCAGTGACTATTTTATCTTTTAAAAAGTGTGGAAAATAGGCAAAACCAAAATTATCTTCCAATACTGACTTGACATCACTGACTTACTTGTATGCTAAAACTCTTATTTTTGGCTATGCATATTTAAAAAGTTGGAAAGTGTCAGTGTTACAGATTTTCTTTGACTAACTTTAAAAATTTTTTTATATTTATTTATTCTCCCTTTTGTTGCCCTTGTTGTTTTATTGTTGTAGTTATTATTGTTGTTGTCGTTGTTGAATAGGACAGAGAGAAATGGAGAGAGGAGGGGAAGACAGAGAGGAGGAGAGAAAGAGAGACACCTGCAGACCTGCTTCACCGCCTGTGAAGCAACTCCCCTGCAGGTGGGGAGCCGGGGTTCGAACCGGGATCCTTATGCCGGTCCTTGTGCTTTGCGCCACCTGCGCTTAACCCGCTGCGCTACAGCCCGACTCCCCACTTTGACCAATTTTTATGTTAGTTTTTTTTTTTTTTTTTAAGATAACAGGATAGCTCTTCTGAGCAAAAACAATTACAGTTTATCTTGTTTTTTATCATGGGAGACTTGAAATTAATAAAATTATTGTGATTATTTTGTGCCACATTTAATTTCTAAAATTCTAATGTATAAAGCACATGCTGTATAAATATTTGATGCTGAGTTCATAAAATGATACTTCCAAAATTAAAATTCTTAAGACATAAAGTTGTAAAAACTTAAATGTATATACTCAGATATTTACATGGTTGCTTCTTCATAGTGCTTTTTAAAACTGGAATTACAAATGAGCAAGGCATTGGGGCACATGTTACATACAATGCTCACAGACCCAGGTTCAAGTATTTGGTCACCACCTGCAGAGGGGAAATTTCACAAATGGTAAAGCAGTGCTGCAGGTGTCTTACTTTCCCTCTCCTTTACCTCCCCCTTCTCTCTCAGTTTTTCTCTGTCTCTATCAAAAATAAATAAATTTTTTTTTAAATTCAGAGTTTTTTCTCTTAAATATGCATGTTCTTTAATCAGAGTTATAGCTGAAGGAAATATGCTTTTAGTGAGTCTTTGTATTTGTGTACCTTTTATGTCAAGGCAGCAGTTACAGTGCCTTCCTTGAAGTTCTAAACTTGAATACAGGGAGAGATTACCCAAAAATAATACATACTGTGATATACAGTTAAGAGTGTATTCCTACGCAAAGTCCAAGGACCATTGTAAGGATCCCAGTTTGAGTCCCCAGCTCCCCACCTGTAGAAGAGTCGCTTTAAGGTGGTGAAGCAGGTCTCCAGGTGTCTTACCTTTCTCTCCCCCTGTCTTTCCCTCCTCTCTCCACTTCTCTCTGTCCTATCTAACAAGGATGACATTGATAACAACAATAAAAAAAACAAGGGCAACAGAAGGGAAAATAAATATAAAAATAAAATAAATTTAAAAAAAATTTTTTTAAAAGAGTGTGTTGCTTTTGAGGGCCAGGTGGTGGCATACCTGGTTTAGTGCACACATTACAGTGCACAAGGACCCAGGTTCAAGCCCCCAGTCCCCACCTGCAGGGAAAGCTTCACAAGTGGTGAAACAGTGCTGCAAGTGTCTCCATCTCAATTTCTCTCTTGTCTCTGTCCAACAGTAAATAAATAAAAATATCTTTAAAGTTTTTTAAAAGAGTGTATTGATTTCTCTTGTTTGCTTTAATTTGCTCGCTTGAATTTAGAATCACAGACTTACTAAATTAATTATTGCTGAAAAAGTGATATCCATGGAATTAAGTCTTTTGATTAAAGCCTCATTTCACTAAGGTGCTGAAAACTATTTATTTATTTATTTATTAAGGAGAGAGAACAAGAGCACCATTCTAGCATACATAATGCCTAGGATCAAATTAGGGTCCTCATATGTGAGACTCCCAGACTGTGCTACTTCCTGGGCCACCTCACTAAGTTTTATTTAAAATACTACCTATAGTTAAATTATCAGCATGTGTGTTTTGCAACTTGCTTACCTAGGTTAGAAATTTCAGGACATTACAAGTAATATAAAGTCAGTATATGTACATTTTTGATTATATGTTTTAATATAGGGAAATGAACTGTTTTACCAAAAATTTTAAATTATTTACATTGGATAAAATTGATATTACAATGTTCTGTTAATCTTCTCTAATCAGGATTTAATATATTGTTGTTATTGAAATGTTGTTTGAAGAGGGCTAGTAGTAATAGTGCAGCTGATTGAACCATTGGCTTGCCTGAAGTTCCTAATTTCATTCTCAGCAACCTGTGTACCAGAGTGGTGCTCTGATTTGTCATCTTTCTCCGCCTCGTGAAAATCTCTCATATGTAATAAATAAAGTATACCTGTTAAAAAATGAAATAGTGAAGACCCTTAATTGCTTTTGTTTTGTTTATGGGAGGGTGATAAGTAGGCTGTTGTTAGCTTATTTAAGTAAATTTTCTGCTTACTATCATAACTGTCCATTTGGAGTTGGACCAAAGTAATAGACTCAGAGTAAGGTGTAGTGTTCAGGTCCTGGAACCTGATGACGGGGGGGGGGGGGCTAGATTGTTATGTGAAAAATTGAGACGTTACCTATGTACAAACTACTGTATTTTACTGTTGACTATAAATTAAGTGACATTAATTCCCCCAATAATAAAAGAACTGTCCATAATGGGAAATTTCAGGCATACAAGATGTGAACTTACTGTAAATTACTGGAATTTATACCATCTTATATCACTAAATGAAGGAAATATAGGCTGGGAATTATAAGTAACACATCTGAGTTTTTTAAAATATATATATGTGTTTGGGAACTGGGTGGTGGCGCGCGCAGTGGGTTAAGCACACGTGGCGCAAAGTGCGAGGACCAGTATCAGGATCCCAGTTGGAGCCCTGGGCTCCCCACCTGCAGGGGAGACACTTCACAGGCAGTGAAGCAGGTCTGCAGGTGTCTATTTTTCTCTCCCCCTCTCTGTCTTCCCCCTCTCGATTTCTCTCTGTCCTATCCAACAACAGCAGCAATAACAACAGCAATAACAATGACAATAAACAGGGGCAACAAAAGGGAAAAAATAAATATATATGTTTATGAAAACAAAAAACATTTATGTATGTATTATGAGGGAGAGACCAGAACACTGATCAGTTCTGGTATAAGGTAGTGCTAGGAAATTGAATTTGGTGTCTCTAGGGGCGTCCATATAAATTCTGCCCACTTCACAGGCTGAGCTATCTTCTGATTTTTTTTTTCCAAAATAATACATTAGTACTAAGAGAATTAATTATTTTTTCCATTTTATTTATGATTAATAGTAGGTTACAAGATTATAGATTACAAGGGTTGAGTTGTGGTGCACCTGGTTGAATGTACACATTATAGTTCACAAGGACCCTGGTTAATGCCGCTGGCACCTACAAGCTTTCTTTGCCTCTCTCCCTCTCTGCCGCTGGCCCCCATAGGCTTCCCTCTCTCCCTCTTCCCTCTCTACCTCAGCCTCCCTTCCTCTTCCCACTCAATTTCTCTCTGTCTCTATCCAAAAACAAAAAAAGATTGTATATTACATACCCACCACCAAAGTTCTCTGCATCCACCCATCTCCCAAAGATAACTATCATAATTCTCATAGTCTTAGAAACAGTTTAGTTGGCTCTGGTTGTTGTCTGTTTTTGTTTTATTTTGCAAGTTCATGTGTATCAGTTCTCCATATCCCACATAGACTGAAGCCGTCTGGTAGTAGTTGTTCATCTCTTTGCTAAGTATAATCACCTCCAGTTATTTTTAAAAAATATTTTAATTTAATTTAATATTATTATTCTGTTTATTTATTGTTAGATAGAGACAGAAGTTGAGAGGGGAGATGGAGGAGATAGGGAGACAGACACCTACAGCTCTACTTCACCACTCCTGAAGCTTTCCCCCTGTAGGTGAGGACCAAGGGCTTGAACCTGGGATCTTGTGCACTGTAATGTGTGTGCTTAACCAGGTGCACCACTACCTGGCCCTTCACCTTCAGTTCTGTCCACTTTGTCCAAGTTGAGATGACTTTTTTTTTTTTAATATATATACTTCCTTGGAGTATGTGCCTCATATCCTCTTTATCCAGCCATCTGTTGATGGGCATTTAGGCTGCTTCCAATTTTTGGCTATTGTGAATAATGAATCTATCAACATAGAGTGTCGTTCTGCACCGCGGGGGAGAGAGGAGGTCAGGAGTGAAGAGGGAACACAAATCTTTATTTGCGCTGGCACCTCAGAGTTGGGTGAGAGAGAAGCAGGCTGGGTCACATGGAGGTAGCAAAAATGGCTGCCTCACGCAGTAACCTTTCCTGCGACTAAACACGAAGTGAAGCGCTGGCAAGAGAGGTGAAGTGCCAGCGAGAGAGAGGTGAAGCGCTGGCAAGAGAGAGAGGTGCAGAAGAAGAAGGGCTTTTATAGGAGTAGCTTTCGCAAGAATGGGAAGGGGGAGGAGTAACCATAGCACTCCAGGATAGGGTAATAACTCTCGTGAGAATGGGAAGGGGTGAGGAGTAACCAAAGCACTCCAAATATTGCAGGGATATAGACAATGCCCTGAGGGCACAACATGGTGGAACAGGCACTCCAAGAATGTCCCAACTCTCGTGGGAACTAGCAGTAGCCTGAGGGGATAACATGGCAGATGTGACTGCATCTGTACAATTTCCCAGCAGTAGAGGTGCATATGTCCCTTCGAATTAGGGTGTTTAGTATCCTTTAGATAAATGCCTAAGAGTGGTATTGCTAGATCATCAGGTAATTCTGTATTTCTTTTTTTAACTTTTTAATATTTTCTTATTTTCCCTTTTGTTGCCCTTGTTTTTCATTGTTGTAGTTGTTGTTGTTATTGATGCTGTCCTTGTTAGATAGGACAGAGCGAAATGGAGAGAGTAGGGGGAGAGAAAGATAGACACCTGCAGACTTGCTTCACCACTTGTGAAGTGACTCCCCTGGAAGTGGGGAACCAGGGGCTGGAACCAGGATCCTTACACTGATCCTTGCGCTTTGCGCCAGGTGGCTTAACCCGCTGCGCTACCGCCCAACTCACCATATTTATTTCTTTAAAGACTCTATACAGTCCTCCAAAAGGGCTGCACCAGTTTGCATTCCCACCAGCAGTGTAGCAGAGTCTCTTTTTCTCCACAACCTTTCCAACACCTGTCATTTCCTATATTGTTGTAGGCCATTGTCTCAACTGATTTTAAAATATTGACTGTGACCTCTCACATTGGCAAAATTAAAGCAAGCAGGCTTTCTGTTAAGATGCTTGAAAATGGGAAAGAATAATTACATTCAAATGGTATGTTGCAAAAGAAAAAACAGTTTCATTATTGTGGGGATGCTGAGGAAGATAAACTCTGAGAAGTTTGGAAATCTTCATGGCATTGCTGACATTTGAACTGGACCTCAAATAATAGGCAAGATTTATTTTTTAGTTTTAATACAGTGCTGCTCATCCCTGTTGATGGGCAGGGGGGAATTGAATCTGGAACGTAAGAGCCTCAAGCATGGTTTTTCATAGATATATATATATATATATATATATATATATATATATATATATATATATATATCATTAAAAGATCTCCGTTGTCTAAGGCAAAATTGAGATGTACAAAGTTAAAAGAAAGGTTGTAATCAGAAACACAGGAGCAGGAGTAGATGAGGCAGTTGTAGAGACCTGTTGGAATGGATTACACAGGTTGGGAAGAACAGTTTGTCACAAAGCCATTGCAAATGTTATCAATGGAAAGAACGTTTAAGTGAGAAGATGGGGGAAACAGCATAATGGTTATGCAAACAACTTTCATACCTAAATCACTGGGCTCCCCAGAGTACTGTAAGCTAGAGCTGACCTCTGGTAAAAATATTAATGATAATAACTGAATAAACAAATTCTTAGAAAAAGTTAAGTCGAGGGCAGGTGGTGGCCTATCTGGTTGAGTGCACATGTTAGAATGTGCAAGGACCCAGTTTCAAGCCCCCAGACCCCACTGTAGGGGGGAAGCTTCATGAGTGGTGAGTTGTGCTGTAGGTGTCTCTCTGTCCCTTTCCCACTCTATATCCTCCTTCCTCTCAATTTCTGGCTGTCTTTAGCCAATAAATTAATAAAGATAATTTTAAAAAATTAAAGTAACATGGTCCGGGAGGTGGCATAGTGGATAACACACTGGACTCTCAAGCATGAGGTCCTGAGTTTAATCCCTGGCAGCATATGTACCAGAGTGATGCCTAGTTCTTTCTCTCCTCTTATCTTTCTCATTAATAAATAATTAAATTCTTTTAAAAAATTAAAGTAACTTTAACACTTTTTATCTATTTATTTATAGGATAGAAAGAACCAGAAATCAAGACAGAGTGCTTTACAAATTTAGCATTGCTTTATCACTCGAAAAGCTTTCTCCTGCAGGTGGGGACAGGGGGCTTGAAGCCAGGTCCTTGCACATTGTAATGTGTGCTCAATCAGGTGTGCCGCCACCCAGCCCCCATTTTTTTTTTATTTTAAAAAAAGCTAAATAAATAGCTCATTCTTGGTATGGCCAGAGAGTTGATTCAAAAAATAGCATCTGTGGCCCTTACCCCAGCATAACCTAAAAAATAAATAGAGCATCGTAAATAGGGGAATGATGTTCTTATTTCTCTCCCTCAATATAGAATAAAATAAAAGTTTCAGTCCATAAGGATACAGAACTGTTGCTGAGGAGTTATTCTGATGCAGTCTCCGCCCCCAGGTTTTACTACGCCGCGCAAAACCCTAGC
This sequence comes from Erinaceus europaeus, assembly GCF_950295315.1. Lineage (NCBI taxonomy): Eukaryota > Metazoa > Chordata > Mammalia > Eulipotyphla > Erinaceidae > Erinaceus > Erinaceus europaeus. Next base: position 32,122,401 of record NC_080167.1, read on the forward strand.
ATTGCCCCCTTCAACCAATCCTGGCCCTACACGTCACCTCTGGTTGTCGCCCAATAAAAAGCCCCCTCACCCCCCCCTCTCTGGGCTCTCAGCTCTCCCTCTCTGAGGTCTCGCTCCCTGCTCTCCCCCCGTGGTCGGCCATTGCTGGCTGGCTCCACGTGGTCCGAACCAAACCCCCCCCCATCCTATAATAAAGATTTGTGTACCCCTTTGCTCTGGACGTCCGCTCTCTTCTCCGCGGTGCAGCCCGACACCAGACCACCTCAACAACATCTGGCGCCCATCGTATTCCGTACCCACACCACGCCCGGCCTGAGGTCTCCGAAACCGCCCAGACACAGGTAAGTGGCATCCGCCCACTTCTGTGGCCCTGTGTTTCCCTCCACCATGGGAAATTTCTCGTGTCCCAGTCATTATCTCTTGACCTGGGACAGATTCGCGCTGTCATAAACGGTTTAATTTTCGTTACCCCTTGGATTTTTTTAACTGTGGTCGCCACTTTCAAGATATGTAAAACGTGGTATGCCATAAGGATAAGTGACCTTGAGGCTGAGGTACGAGAGTTAAATCACATGTGCTTAAGACTTAGACATCCTAAGCGATCAGTGGCTAAACCCAAGAATTCCATTCCCACAGACACTCACACGTGTTCGGACGCTCCTCCTCTGACCCCGCCGCCTTCCGCCCCAGTTTCAGCTCCGCCTGCAGCTTCCGTTTTCCTGACCCCGCCCCCAGCCCCTGCCGCCACGGTTTCAGCTCCACCTGAGGTTTCTGCGACACTGAACCCCACCCCCCACCCCTGCCGCCCCGGTTTCAGCTCCGCCTGCATCTTCCTTGTTCCTGACCCCGGCCCCGGCCCCTGCTGCCCCGGTTTCAGCTCCGCCTACAGCTTCTGCATTCCTGACCCCGCCCCAGGCCCCTGCCGCCCTGGTTTCAGCTCCGCCCGGGCCCCTACCGTTGTGGTTTCAGCTCTGCCTGAGGCTTCCTCGTCCCTGACCCCGTCCCCTGCTGATATGTCACCATTAAGGGACCTAGTGGCTGAGATACGAGAGCTAAAGGATATTTTTTCAGCATTTAAGGATTTTAAACCATGTGCAGTCCACCCCGGGAGCTCTGTCCCCGTAGATATGCGTTTAGTCTCCCCTGCAGCCACTACAGCAGTTTCTACGGCACTTTCCACTTCTGTAGCTCCCTCTCCCGCGCCATCAGACCAAATCCACACATTCCCGGTAAACTTGACCCCTTCTAAACAAAACCCTCAGCCGCGGCAGCCATATTCCTCTAAAGAATTTGGAACACTCAGACAAATAGTCAGGGAGGACGGAATGAATTCTCCATGGACCAAGTCCGTCTTGAGGAGCTTTTACCAGCATTTAAATACACCACAAGACTGGAAAGATCTGGCTAGTGCTGCACTCCCAGACCCACTCTATCTTCAGTGGCAGGCATGCTTCCGCGATGAGTGCTCTAGACAATCGCAGGAAAATAGTAACAAACAGGTAGAATGGAATTCTGATGCCTTGTTTGGAGCAGGAGCTTATGAATCTGGAGCTCAGCAGGCAGAAGCCAGGTTTCCAACTGGTTATTTTGAACAGGTATGCATCTGTGCAACACAAGCATAGGAAAGGGTGACCACACCTGATGTAGATCCATCAACTCCCATTAACTCTTTTCACCAAGGCTCTGATGAGTCATTGGCGAGCTTCATCTCAAGGGTGAAGAGAAGCTTAGAGAGAAAGGTTTATAGTCCTGACGTCCGCAAACTACTCCTGCGCTCTATTGTCTGGGAAGGCATGACACCACAATTCCGTCAGGTATGCCTTAATCTTAAACACCTACACCCAGATAATTGGATTCTAGCGACACAGGAACTTACATCAGGCAATTATGGGGCACCCGCTACGACGCAGGTCTATGCAGTTGCCCCACGTAAGCAAAACGGGGCCTGCTTTCAGTGCAGTCGCCAAGGACATTGGCGTAACCAATGTCCTGATAAGTTGCGACCACGCCTCCAGTCAGGGAAACCACGCCTCCAGCCAGAGCAACCCCGCTTTCAGTCAGGGAGCCAGAGACCATGTACTGTTTGTCCAAAATGTTGTAAGGGGTTTCATTGGAAGAGAGATTGTCAGTCCCAATTTCATAAAGATGGTTCGCCCCTGAATGGTACAAATTCGGGGCCTGAGATATTGTGGACCACTCCTGTTTTAGAACGGGGCCACCCTTCTATGACAGTAAAGATTGGCAATATTCCTTTTAAATTTTTGATTGACACGGGGGCAGAAAAGACGATTTTAAGGCAAGAAGAGGTTCCCCAAGATTGGGAACTTATCCCTGGACCCAGTTTACATGGAATAGGAGGGATGACCAGAGCATTTTGCACACGAGACTCGCTCATGTGGGAAGACCCAGAAGGTTCTACTGGACACTTCCGCCCTTTGGTAGCTAATATTAGCACCAACTTACTGGGCAGGGATCTTCTGGAATGTCTTGATGTTAGGATATCCACAGACGCCTCTGCAGAGCGTAAAACTCATTCCCGCGATACCAGGTCTATTCAGCACCCCCAATACTAAATGCCACTGTTCGTAGCCAAACACCCCGCTTAAGCTGGCTTTCTAATGAGCCTGTCAGGGTGGAACAGTGGCCTTTACCTAGGGATAAGCTAAAAATTTTAAAAGAGCTCGTCTGAGAGCAGTTGTCCTTGGGACACATTTGTCATTCTCGAAGCCCATGGAATACTCCTGTCTTTGTGATTAAAAAGCGCTCAGGAAAATGGCGCCTCCTTCAAGATCTCCGTGCAGTAAATAAAACCATGCAGGTCTGGGGCTCCCCCCAAAGGGGTTTGCCTCTTGCTTCTGCAATTCCCACAGGAATTCCAATCATAGCTACTGATATACAAGATTGTTTTTTTCTCTATCCCCTTGCATCCGCGAGATTGTAAATGTTTTGCCTTCTCTATTCCGTCTATTAATAACGCCAGCCCTGCTGATAGATTTGAATGGGTGGTGCTGCCCCAGGGTATGGCCAATAGTCCTACAATTTGTCAGGAGGCTGTTAAATCTGCCCTTGTCCCATATATTCATAAGGGCCTTAATATTTTTCATTATACAGATGATATTTTAATATGGGGAAAATCAGATACAGATCTCTATGCCTTACGTGATTTTCTCATTCCTGCATTAAAGAAAAGCGGCCTTAATGTAGCCCCTGAGAAAATACAGCTAATCCCTCCAATATCCTTCCTAGGTTCAGAGATTTCTCTAACGCAAATTCGTCCCTTAAAACCTAATGTTACCTTCCCTTCTAACCTTACTCTTGCTTCTTTACAAAGTTTTCTAGGAAATTTAAATTGGCTTAGGCAGTATCTCTATCTGCCCACAAGCTGCCTCCAACCACTGTTTGACCTGTTGAAAGGAAACAAACAGCCCTCTTCAAAACGTAAGTAAACTCCTGAGGCCTCCTTGGCACTGGAAAGGGTTAACCAGGCCCTCCAGGACATGCACCTTGTTCGACTCTCCCCCTCCTCTCCGGTAAACCTTCTAATCTTCAACTCCACCCCCACAGTAGTAGGGGCACTGTGGCAAGACCATGGGGTTCTCAAATGGCTTCACACGCCAGTAAGAGGAGCTCCAAGACTCCTCACTGAGATAGATGCGTTAGCATTCATGGTTCGCCAAGGGAGAAATAGGTCTGTGCAGGTCTTAGGGAAAGAACTGGATTTAATTATTCTGCCCTTTTCTCTCACAGATACAGAGTGGCTTATACACCATCATTCCCGCTTTGCCATAAGCTTTGTGGGGTTTCCAGGACAAATAGATAACCATTTTCCTTCTAATAAATTGATAGCTTCTTTACCTCTTCTGCCTCTACTAGCACCTAAACTTTTCTCTCGGGATCCCATTCCCTCTGCTCCTACAATCTTTACTGATGGCGGAAAAAGGGGAGCTGCTGCCCTTATATATTACCCAGACAAACAATCTCCTAAACCTCTCTTTACTGAGCTTCCTGAGAATTCCCCTCAGTACAAAGAACTTTATGCTGTTTTTCTTGCACTAAAAGCTGTACCAGAATCCTTCAACCTTTTTTCTGACAGTGTGTATACTGTTAACTTACTTCCATGGCTTGCTCGTTCTTATGTGAAAATTGATGACAACCCACTTTCCCCTCTCTTGATTCAAATCGCCTCTATGCTCTGTTCTCGAACCCAACCACTGTATATTCAACACCTTCGTTCCCACAGCCCTCTTCCTGGTTCCCTGTCCAAAGGGAATGCCGCAGTTGACCGTCTTGCCTCCACAGGAACTTTCCCAGTCTCTGTCTCTGATCCTGCTAATTTTCATTCTCTAACCCATGTTAATCTTAAAGGCCTTCGAGCTCGATTCCCTGATGTTCCTGTACCACAGTTAAAACATATCCTCGCTACATGCTCTTCTTGTGCAAGTCTCATAAAGATACCTGCTATCCAGACCCTTGGGGTTAACCCCCGAGGTTTAAAAGCTAATGCTATTTGGCAAATTGATGTCACCCACATACCAAACTTTGGCAAACAAAAATATGTGTTTGTCTCAATTGATACCTTTTCTAAATTTATGTGGGCTACAGCTCAGACAGGAGAAAGTGCTAAAAAGCTTGTAAGCTCTCTTGTTTTGCCGTTATGGGGGTCCCATTATTTTTGAAAACAGACAATGCACCTATGTTTACAAGCAAACAATTTAAAGATTTTTGTTCCCTCTAGAATATTACTCATACCACGGGCATTCCCTACAATCCACAGGGACAAGGCATTGTCGAGAGGGCCCATCAAACTCTGAAGGCTCAACTAAATAAAGATAAAGGAGGAACGTATCCCCCCAATATCCAGCTAGCAAAAGCCTTAACTACGTTAAATCTCTTTAATATTTACAATAACTCGGCCTTACCCCCTATTGTTCTTCACTGGCAAACACCATCTATTAAGGTCAAATGGAGAGACCCACTCAATAAAGTTTGGAAAGGGCCTGACCCATTATTGACCATGGGAAGGGGTTTCGCATGCATTTTCCCTCAAAATTTCTCTAAACCTGTCTGGGTTCCTGCCCGCCATGTCCGACAATACCCGCAGGATGGCGCTGTTATTCCTGAAGAACAAGAAATACTACAAGAGGACCAGATGCAGGATACATCCCAGGACCCGTAATACGACATGGCAGAACCTGCAAAATCTGGCTCACAGAGACCTCTCTCCTACCCTTTCCCTGTATGTCTTATGTTATAACTGGCCAGTTGTTTTTGTGAGTGACTGTGTTGAATGACAAAAAAAAATTTTTTTTTTGGCATGACCTATCTGCTTGGAGTACTCTAAAAGGTAATTGGCTTTATATAAAAATGCTGGACGCAGCCAAAGTTTCTGGAGACGTCCAGAAACATTCCAAAATTTTTTTTCTTTCTCCCTCTTTTGAATTTTATATATAGTTTTGGTATATATGTAAGTGTTTAGTCTTAAACTGTGTGACTAATGACGGATTTAAATTTGTTTTTAAGTAATGTGTTTTTATAACAAAAGTTATTTTTCCTCCAGTTTGTTATAACTAAATGTTTATGGGTATGTCTCAAGTTTGGTAACACTAACTTAACAGTCAAAAGTGTAACCCTACAGCTACACTTTTACCAGATTAGGTAAAAATTAATTTGTTAAGGTAACTTACTATTTAGGTAAAAGTCTAAATGTTCAACGTGACTATTCATTCCCAAAACTAAACTATATAAATTTTATATACAGGACACCTTTGAAGGGCCCCCAAAGGTGCCCTGTAAACTATCTTGTGGAAATTAATCCACAACAGATCTGGCATCAATCTGGCACTGTAAACATTAAAATCATTGTCACGAATATGCGTTAACTCTCTAAGCAATTTGAGTCTGTTTAAAATACATATTTTAGCTAAAATTGGTCTCAAGATCCTGCGGTAGAGGCTGCTACAGGAGGTCACATTAGATGACCTTTAAATAAAAACATAAAGAGATTCTAAACCAATTATAATCATCGAGGTATCAACTATAACAAACCTATAACTTGTTACAAGTTCAAATTAACCACGAGAAGCAGATCGTTTGTGTTTCTTTCACAGGAATCCCGGAAAAACCATCTGAACCCCTGCACACCCTGACATCACCCACTACATGGCATGACTACCGTGGCACACCCCCTGTAACCCTAGATGTCACTCAACGCGATCTGAAGAACCTGATACACAGACTCCAAGGACAGAACTTTCTTCATGCCTGGTTACCGTTCCTGCTTCTGACCTGCTTGTCACGTGTTGGCAGTTCCAGCTGGCTATCTACAGAAAAGCAACATTCCAGCGGCTGACCTCCCTCATGCAGCGTTGCATCCCCTGCCAATTTCTTCCCCTAGCCATCTACTTCGGACTGAGACTTGTATTGGACTTTCTGACATACTCTATATACATTTTACACAATTTTGAAGCAGCTTATTTCCCTTCACGCTGCTGGTTTTTCATAGACTGATCCTGAGACTTTACAGACTGTTGCCTTGAGGACTATACAATGCCAAATAGCCCCTCTGTTTGGTGGGTCATGCCTCCCGCCTCCCCCTCATTTGTACCCTTGCCCCTTTCCCCACCCAAGCAGGGAATGTTCCTTTACACACCAATCCCTCCCTTCACACCACACTGGCTTTTACTACTCCCCTACTTGTCCCTTCCTGCTTTGTTATATCATTTAGGCTTATGCCCAAAAGGTTTCTGCCCCATGATAGTCTTTTACAGACTTTGTACATCTTATGCAACTACTAGATAGAAAGATAGAAAAGATATAGAGATATTGTGAAGAGGTGGTTGAGCAGGCTGCGCTTAAACCTATGAGATGAGTCTCTCCAGGTAAGTCTCTCTCTCTAAAGAGGGGTTGAGCACAGGAGGACGCATAAATCTCACAAGGTTTGCAGCCATTTAAGCCTTCCATCCTCCACAGAAAGTCCTACATCTTCCCACCTGAGCATGGCATTCCTCTAAAACATTTAAGCCTGCTCCATTCCATTTTTCTTTACTGTGTCCATTTAGATATAAAGGGATAGGAGGAGATGTTGCTGAGGAGTTATTCTGATGCAGTCTCTGCCCCCAGGTTTTACTATGCCGCACGAAACCCTAGCATTGCCCCCTTCAACCAATCCTGGCCCTACACGTCACCTCTGGTTGTCGCCCAATAAAAATCCCCCTCATCCCCCCCCTCTGGGCTCTCAGCTCTCCCTCTCTGAGGTCTCGCTCCCTGCTCTCCCCCCCGTGGTCGACCATTGCCGGCTGGCTCCACGTGGTCCGAACCAAACCCCCCCCATCCTATAATAAAGATTTGTGTACCCCTTTGCTCTGGACATCTGCTCTCTTCTCCGCGGTGCAGCCTGACACCAGACCACCTCAACAACACAGAACTTTGGTGGTGGGTGTGTTGTGGAACATTATAAACTAATTTTTTTTATAAACTGTAATATTATAATCTTGTTACACACTATTAATAGCAAAATTAAAAAAGCTTCACTCCACCAGAAAAATATTATGTGAAAAGCCAAAGTTATCCCACCCAAGTCTCCAGTAATCCCACCAGAATGATGAATGAGATTTCCCCAGAGGAATTAGATTACCCCATAAAATTGTTAAGCATCATGTTTTTCTTCTTCTGTATCTAGGTAAATCAAATTCTATGGATATTACTCTTGTTTGCTTGTTTTTTTCATAGTGCTGGAATCTCTCACATGTGTTCCACTGCTCCCTGTCAAACATTCATTCTTTTTATTTTTTTTTTTATTCATACTTCTTAGAGAGTGACAGGGGGAAAAAGACACTACAGCACTGCTTCACAAAATCTCCCCTGGTGTCCATTATGGTATTCCCATGTGGTACCTGATAGAGCTTAGGGAGAACCACCCCTGTCCTTGGATGGAAGTCTGAGAAGATAACCTCTTGGTAAGTCTCTCTCAACCGAGGTGAGCATAAGGGGGGAAACTCAGACTTGGTTCTTTCCTTCTTGACTCTCAGGCCCACAGAAACCCCAGTACTTCCCTCCATTAACTGCAGGCCACATGACCGCAGATTCACTTATTCAAAGTCACCTTATGATCACAGAAGAACACACCTTATCACACACTTCATCACACACCTCAGACCCCAGACAAGAGAAATTCCAAACTATATGGCTTTTTGATATCCATCTTCTCTGTCTCACCCTATGGGTTTAACCTGTATGCTTCTCTCAAATACCTTTGGATAATTAAGTTGCATGTGTCATGGAGAATAACTGTCTTGTATCTCATCAATTCCTGTCATACCAGCCCCCTACCTTAGGGGCATGCCGACCGTTAAGAAACCTGTAATTTCTGACATATTTCAACAATAATTCCCTTCATTGCTTTTCTAATAAACTCACGTCCACTTTGCTAATAAACGGATTCTAGGCACGCTAAGAGTCCCCTGGTGTCTTTTACTTCGTGTCACCCCCGTCGTGAGCGAGAAAGAACCAGCCCGTTACCTTTCCCTTGGAGATCACCCCGCCAGAGAAAGACTCCGAAAGTACTGAGACTGAAACTGGCTTCTTGTGTATTATAAGACACATGTCCTGGGAGTCAGGCACAGCAGGTTAAGCGCATGTGGCACAAAGCACAAGGATCGGCTTAGGGATCCGGGTTCGAGCCCCCTGCTCCCCACCAGCAGGGGAGTCGCTTCACAGGTGGTGAAGCAGGTCTGCAGGTGTTTATATTTCTCTCTCCCTCTCTGTTTTCCTCTCCTCTCTCCATTTCTCTCTGTCCTATCCAACAACAACAGTAATAACTACAACAGTAAAACAACAAGGACAACAAAAGGGAATAAAAAAAGAGACATGTTCTACCAGGAGAACTGGCTACACCACCCCCAATTTAATATATATGATGTAAGTGTCAAACTTAGAACTTCATGCTTACAAGTCCAGAATTCTGTCCACTGTACTACCTCCAAGTTATAAATATTTCTTTTCTTTTCCCTTTAAGGTTGTTTTACTAGGCAAATAATGACCTACAGAACATTTGTCACATAGTTATAATTTCTCACCTTTCCACAATGGGTGACTTCACACCATTCCCATAACCATCCTAGGTCTTATTAGCTAGAAAGGTATCTCAGAGATAAAGCACAGAAGTTGTATGCATAAGACCCTGAAATTGATCACTGGCACTCTATTTTCCAAAACGATGCTCTGGCTCCCCCTCTCTGCCTTGTAAATAAGTCTTAAAAAAAAAAAAAGTTTTGCTTGTTTCTTTTTACCAGCTCTGGTTTATGGTATGTATGAGGGATTGGACCTCAGATCCTCAGGCATGAAAGTATTTTGCACGGGCAGGGGAGAGAGCATAATGGTTATGTGAAAAGACATTCAAGATTGAAGATCCAAAGTCCCTGGTTCAATCCCCTCCCTGCACCACCATAAACCAGTGCTAAGCAGTACTCTAATCTCTATTATCTTTCTCACTATATTTCTCATTAAAATAAAGCAAACAGGGAGCCAGGTGGTGGCACACCTGGTTAAGTGCGCATAGTACCATGCGCAAGGACCTAGGTTTGAGCTCCTGCTCTCCACTGCTGTGGGGATGCTTCTTGAGCAGTGAATCAGTGTTGGTATGCTTCTAAATTCTGCTTCTAAGACCCCTTCTGTTACATTGCTTGAGGTTGTGGTCTATTTACATAATCACTGTTTTACCTGGGTCCCGCCCTGCCTGCAGGGTATTGGTTTAATCCCCACTGGTTAGATGGAAGCTTTCTATGTTCTGTTCATGCTCTTTTTTTTTTGCTCCGCCCCCTCTCCTAGTCATTTCCTTTCCCTTACCACTTCCAGTGAAGAGATGCATAAAATGCGATATATCTGATTAATAAACGATATACTGCTTCCGTGGAGGCAGAAAAAAAAAATTAAATAAAACAAAGCATTCAATGTATTTTTTATAAGTCTTTTGCATAATCATTATGCTATCTTTCCTATCCATAAGTCTTTTTAATATTCTTATTAGTAATTAGATTTATTAATTTTACTAATATTACCTGAAAAGATATTATCTGATCTTGTTTATAATTATCTTGTTGAACAACTTTGTTATTTCCTTTTTTATTTTTTTAATATTTATTTTCTTTTGTTGTCCTTGTTTTATTGTTGTAGTTATTATTGCTATTGATTGTCATTGTTGTTGGATAGGACAGAGAGAAATGGAGAGAGGAGGGGAAGACAGAGGGGGAGAGAAAGATAGACACCTGCAGACCTGCTTCACCGCCAGTGAAGCGACTCCCCTGCAGATGGGGAGCCCAGGGCGCCAACTGGGATCCTTAAGCTGGTCCTTGTGCTTTGAGCCACGTGCGTTTAACCCACTGTGCTACTGCCCGGCTCCCTTATTTATTTAATTTAAATTTCCTTTGCCATTGTTTTTATAAAATAATTATTTATTATTTATTTATTTACTTATTAGAGAAATATAAAGAAAGGAAGAGAACCAGAGCATCAATCTGACACGTGATGCCACTGAATGATCTCAGAACCTCATACCTGTTAAATCGGCACTCACTCTACCTAATGCACCATTTCCCAGGCAGAACACCACTTTCATCTTAGACTATCTTTTAATGTTATTTTGCAGAGACTTATTGTATATTTAGGAAATTAACTCTTCGTGTGTAGGCTGTTGGAGGTTTTTGAAGAATGCTGAAGAATTTACCTAGCATTCTCTGGCTTTTGGTGATACCAGAGATTGAGTATGGCATCTCAGTCCCTCAAGCATAATCACTATGCTATCTCCTTGGCCCAATTTTTTTTTAATATGGAATACTTCATGAACTCATATGTCATCCTTGCATAAGAGTCACACTAATCTTCCCTGTATGTTCCAAATTTTGTATATGTGCTGCTGAAGTGAGCACTGTTATTTCATTTTTAATGCTTTTTATATATGAATTTTGAAAATATGTATTGTTACAACAATAATAAAACAACAAGGGCAACAAAAGGAATAAGTAAATAAAAAATAAAAATGTAATATTAAAAATATTTATTTATTTTGAATAGAGATAGAAATTAGGGGGAGAGGGGAGATAGAGAGTGAGACCTGCAGCACTGCATCACTACTTATGAAGCTTATGCAGGTGAGGAACAGGGATTTAAACCTGCATCCTTGCACACATCCTTGCACATTGCAATGTGTATCCTCCACTAGTGACACCACCACTTGGCCTCTTTTAATGCTTTTTAAAATCAATTTTACAGGAGTCAGGCAGTAGCACAGCGGGTTAAGCACAGGTGGCTCAAAGCACAAGGACTGGCATAAGGATCCCGATTGCATAAGGATCCTGGTTCGAGCTCCCGGCTGCCCACCTGCAGGGGAGTTGCTTCACAAGCGGTGAAGCAGGTATAAAACAAGGGCAACAAAAGGGAATGAATAAATAAATAAATGTTAAAAAAATTTTAAATAATAACAAATTTTACTTGTTTCATATAAGGAGAGTTTTACATGAAAGAATCTGACTTTATCAGAGTTAAAAAGCAGCCCCAAGGGTGTCAGGCTGTAGCACAGTGGGTTAAGCACAGGCCACGCAAGGACCAGCGTAAGGATCCAGGTTCAAGCCCCTAGCTCCCCACCTGCAAGGGAGTCACTTCACAGACGGTGAAGCAGGTCTGCAGGTGTCTGTCTTTCTCTCCCCCTCTCTATCTCTCCCCACCTATCTCCATTTCTCTCTGTCCTATCCAACAACAACTATAAAAGGGCAACAAAAGAGAATAAATAAATAAATATTTTTTAAAAAGCAGCCCCAAAACAGTCTGTGCAAGGCCCTTTATATTCACTCATTCAATCAATAGAAAAGGAGTGACTGTATGACAATACAGTAGATTGGTATTGGATTTTTTTTTTAACAGAGCACAACTTATAATGATGCCAGGGATTAAAAGATGAAGTATTTTAATATTTTATCATTGTTATTGTTGTTGTTGTTGTATTGTTACCAGAGAACTGCTCAGCTCTGGTTTATGGTGGTGTAGGGGGAATTGAACTTGGGACTTTGGAACTTCAGGTATGAGAGTCTCTTTGCATAGCCATTATGCTATCTCCCCACCCGAAAATGAAGTATTTTTCAAAGATAATAAAGATAACAAAAGGAAGGCAGGAGGGCAGGCAGGCAGCAAGATAGCTCAACAGAGAAAATGGTAAGATCCCTTCTTTGCCATACATATGACCCAGATTCAAGCCCTTGGTTTACCACATAGGAGTGCCTTAGCACTGATGGAAGCTTTGGTGCTATGATATCATTCTCTTCAAGTCTGAAAAAGTTGTCCCAGAATAGTGAAGTCACAGTTATTGTGAGAGAAGAAGAGATGGGGGAGAGTGCCAGGGCACCACTACATTACATGTGGCACTAGGAATTGAAAAGGGAGCCTTGGAAATGCAAGACACTCACGCTACCAGTTGAGCTTCTTCCTCTGAGGCACATTCAGTTATATAGCACTGTAAATTTTAGTGTGTCTGGAAATAGCCAGATTTGTCTTGAGGCTTTCTTTTGTGACTTTGGTGTTTTACCATCAGACTCAGAAAGGCCCAGCTTTGGGGGCTGGGCCGGAACAGCGTTAAGCACACATGGCGTGAAACGCAAGGACCAGCACAAGAACCCCGGTTCAAGTCCCCGACTCCCCACCTGCAGGGTAGTCGCTTCACAAGCGGTGAAGCAGGTCTGCAGGTGTCTCTCTTTCCCCCTGTCTTCCCATTTCTGTCTGTCCTGTCCAGCAACAATGACAGCAATAATAATAACAATGATAAACAACAAGGGCAACAAAAGGGGAAAAAATAAGCCTCCAGAAGCAGTGGATTCATAGTGCAGGCACTGAGCCTCACCCAGCAATAACCTTGGAGGTAAAAAAAAAAAAAAAATAGCCCAGCTTCTAAAAACATTCATTCATGCCCCTATGGTGGTTTCACTCCTGGTTTGGTACACATGTTACAATGTGCAAGGACCTATGTTTGAACCCCTACTCCCCACCTACAGGGTAAGACTTTATAAGTGATGAAGCAGTGCTGCAGAGAGAAAGTCTCTCTTTCTGTCTCCCTATCTCCCCTTCCCTCTCGATTTCTGGCTGTCTCTAATACATAAATAAAGGTAATAAAAAATTAAAAACGGTGTGGGGCTAGGCAGAGGTGCACTTGGTTGATAACACATGCTACAGTGTACAAGGACCTGGGTTCCAGCTCCCAGTTCCCACCTGCAGGGCAAAAGCTTCATGAGTGTTAAAGTAGTGCTACAAGTGTCTTTCTATCTCCCTTTTCTTTATTTATTTCTCTCTGTCTCTATCTAATAAATAAATAAGAAAGAAAGGGAAGAGGAAGGAAATTTTAATAAAAGAATGAGAGAGAGAGAAAGAGAGAGCAAAGTAAGTAAGTGGTTGGGAGATGGACCAACTAGTGGGCATCAGACTTGTGTACCTGAGGTCCCCAGTTCTATGTAGAGTGGTGTTCTGGCTTCCCTCCTTTAGTCCCCCGCCCCCTCTCTTACTCTGTGTTTTGTGTGAAAGTCTTTCATATGTGATAAAATATATCTGAGAGAGATAGAGATAGAAGAGGAAACAAAAGAAAAGAAGGAAAGGAGGAGGAGAAGAAGAGAAGAGTTTGGGCCAACAAAATAGATAACTTTGCCATGTGTATGAACCCAGATGTAAGGGAGCACAGCCCTCAATTGCATTGAAGCAAGCTTTGGTGTTATGGTCTCTTTCACTCTTTGTCTGTCTCTGATTCTAAGAAAAGAAATAAACAAAGAAAAAACAAAAAGGGAGGGAAGGAGAGAGGTAGAAAGAAGGAAGAAAAGAGCATTTATCTACACAAAGAGGACAGAAGGGCCTTCTTGGCAAAACAAATTTCCAGGCATATTAAAAGCTGGGCAGTGCAGACCACACTGGGAGTAGTAGTCAATGATAGAGTGCATGCAGGTTGTTTCTTTTCTAGAAATAGACTGGTATCACAACCTGGAATAGAGCAAGTTCACAAACAGCTGCCACCTCTACTTGTGGTTCCCTGCTGTCCCTGACCCTAGATCTGGTGAGTGGGGAAGTTTGAGCCCTGGAGAAGCCAGGGTGGAGGTGGGGGAACTGGGAACATGGAAAAAAGCAATAAAAAGACCTTTATATGTAATTGGTGTATATACTGAGCTTCACCAGAATGATTATTTTAAACAGAGAGTGGGAAGAACAGAGATAGTGTGTCTCAGTAAAGACAAAAGGAGTCTCAGTTTGAAAACTTAAAGTTTTGCCATGGGAACCTCATCCCAAAGGTCCCTAGTTAGTTCTTAGGGCAGCAAATGACCCTCCCTTCTGCCCTAGCCTTAACATCCAGCATATTTGCACCCAAGCCTGAGATTTTTTTCCTTTTTGTTGAGAGGTTAATGTTTTATATTATGATTGTTGATACGTGGGTATAATTTTTCGTCTCCCCATAATAGGTGTCTGCAAAACACTCTCACCCACAAATTAGGTCAAGTGCCAGGAACCCAGTGCCCCTTTTTTCTCTTCCTTTCTCAAAGTCCTTTTTTTTTGGTGTAACCTGACACTATTATTATTATTATTATTATTATTATTATTTTATTAATGAGAAAGGAGGAGAGAGAAAGAGCCAGACATCACTCTGGTACATGTGCTGCTGGGGATTGAATTCAGGACCTCATGCTTGAGAGTCCAATGCTTTATCCATTGCACCACCTCCTGGACCACGAAACTTTTTTAAAAAAATATTTATTCCATTTTGTTGCCCTTATTGTAGTTAGTATTGTTGGTATTGATATCGTTGTTGGATAGGACAGAGAGAAATGGAGAGAGGAGGGGAAGACAGAGAGGGGAAGAGAAAGATAGACACCTGCAGACCTGCTTCACTGCCTGTGAAGCAACTTCCCTGCAGGTGAGGAGTGGGGGGCTTGAACAGGGATCCTTATGCCAATCCTTGCGCTTTGCGCCATGTGCGCTTAACCCGCTGTGCTACCACCTGCCTCCCAAGACACTTTTTTTAAAAAGGAAGTAAGAATAGAACTTTACAGTTTTGTTAGCCCATGATCACAAAAAGCATTTGTGATCATGAAAATGGAAACTGTCTTTGCCATATGCCTGAACTTCTATGCAGTTCATTTTCATTGCTGACAATAGTATTTACCTAATAGTACTTTTATATTTAATGAGGTAATATTTATAAAGTACCTAGTACATGGTAAGTACCCTGTTAAGTGTTAATCAAATAGCAAATTAGTCATGAGTTTTACTTTTTTTTTAAAGACTTTTTTATTTAAATCCATTTATTCCGGTGGTACAGCTATATACAAATAATGTCAAAGGACATAAATTATGGTGATGTTGGGTATTATACAGTAAATCCTAACAAAGGGATTTTTCAAAGTTAACCCAGTTACCAGACAATGTGATTATAACGATAACTAGCTATTGTCTTCTTGAACCCTAGTTGTAAGTTTCCTTATATAAACCCCTAGTTTAGCATTTGACTTCTCTGTCACTGCCACTGAACCCCTTTAGTCAACATATTCAATAAATCAAACTGCCTTTCCCAGTTTTTGCCTTTTTGTGAGTTATTGTCACAACTGCCATCTAGTTAGATATTAAATCTTGTAGACTTACTAGCTGATTCCCTTTTGTGTCTATTATTTCTTGTAGTATGTATATCTTTGGGGCCTAGTCTATAGATGATCTCACCAGTCTCAGCCGAATTTTTCAGGAAGAGAGTGAGAGACACCATGGTACCAGAGTTTCTCTCTAGTGCCACTGAGCTTGGGTCATCCACATGGCAAGGCATAGGTCACCTATCAGGTAACCTATCTAATTAGCCCCTATTGTTTTTTTCTTTTCCCCTACTATTTCTAGTCTGAATGAAAATAAACATGTATTCGTATGACATTACTTTTTTTTTCTTTTTTTGGATGACACTGGGACTTCACAGGTCCAGGCTGGCTTTTTCAAGAGAACACCACAGCACCAAAGTGTCCCTTAGTTTTTGTTGGGGCCAGGAACAAACATGACCATGTTCATGACAAAAGCAAGTGTACCACCCAAGTGAGCTAGCCAACGGGCTCTAAAATTTATACATAGTAAAATTCATTAATTAAAATGAGAGGTTATGGTGACCTGGTGCCATAATGAATACATTTTGAATTCTCAGGTATGAGGTGCCGAGTTTAATTCATGGCATCACATTTGCCCGTTCTGGTTCATTCGCTCAATAAATAAAACTCTTAAGAATGGCTTCCTGGGCTCATTTAGAAGGAAAAAAAAAAAACCCTTAGTTCTGGAACTTTCCTCCATGCTTCTCTTAATTCATACCAAATAATATTGCATCCGGCAATCCCAACCTAATCAACACGAGTACCACCTCAGCATGCTTCACTTCAGACAGTGTCCAGAGACTTCAGATGTGGAATGACAACCCTTCAGCTTCATTACTCGGGTGAGACCTTTCCTTTCATAGTATTCTCTAATTCCATTCCAGGTGGTTCACTTCCTAACAAAGTCCCATAACCTAGATATAGATCAGGTCCCGTGATATAGAGCATATGTTCACACGAATCCATAAACTAGGGCAAAATATATACCTGAAAACAAAAGTACACAATAGTCTGCAGTGAATACCCCTCAACACTTCATCTGCACTATTCCAGCGTTTAGGTTCATGATTGTTCAACAGTTTGTTTGGCTTTGTACGTTAATTCTCTTTTCAGCCACCAGGTTCTAGATGCCAGCATGATGCCGACCAGACTTCCCTGGACAGAAGACCTCACCAATGTGTCCTGGAGCTCCACTTCCCCAAAGCCCCACCCTACTAAGGAAATAGAGAGGCAGGCTGGGAGTATGGATCCACCAGTCAACACCCATGTTCAGCGGGGAAGCAATTACAGAAGTGAGACCTTTCACCTTCTGCATCCCACAATGACCTTGGGTCCATAATCCCAGAGGGATAAAGAATAGGAAAGCTATCAGGGGAGGGGATGGGATATGGAGATCTGGTGGTAGAAACTGTGTCGAGTTGTACCCCTCTTGTCCTATGGTTTTGTTAATGTCTGCTTTTTTAAATAAAAGAAAATAAATAAAATTTAAAAATTTAAAATTTAAAATTTAAAAATTCCCTTTTGTTGCCCTTGTTATTTTTTTTAATTTTATTATCTTTATTTATTTAATTACTGGATAGAGACAGACAGAAATTGAGGGTAGGAGGGAAGCTAGAGAGGGAGAGAGACAGAAAGACACCTGCAGCCCTGCTTCACCAATTGCACTTTTCCCCCTGCAGGTGGGGGCCGGGGCCTCGAACCCAGGTCCTTGCGCACTGTAGCATGTGCGCTCAACCAGGTGCGCCACCACCTGGCCCCTGCCCTTGTTGTTATTATTGTTGTTACTGATGTCATTGTTGTTGGATAGGACAGAGAGAAATGGAGAGAGGAGGGGAAGACAGAGAGGGGGAGAGAAAGACACCTGGAGATCTGCTTCACCGCTTGTGAAGTGATACCCCGGTAGGTGGGGAGCCAGAGGCTCGAACCCAGTCCTTGCTCTTGGGGCCATGTGCGGTAACCCGCTGTGCTACTACCCAACTCCTTTTTTTTTTTTTTAAATCAAAGCAAAACCTTACTTTTTTTTGCCTGAGCCTGAAATCTGATATGCAGGTGGACCCAAATTATTGTGTGGGGAGATGTCATGGCTGGAAAAATGATCAGAAAGCTGGATCAGGGAATAGAGTACCTCCCAAATATGAGAAAGGGGTATAAATATTGTTGACTGTAAACCCCATTGATTTGATGTGATCTGGGGCCCATATTCAGCTTAGAAGTCTATGTGACCTCTGCATCCCTTTAGATCTTCATAAGTAGGAATGTTCCAAGCTGCCCCAATATCAGGACCCATCCCATCTTCCTCAGGTGTAGCATAAAGTATGTTGTCCATCCTCACTTCGGAGGATGGAACTTTCACTATCATTGTTGATCCAAGTTGAGGGCAAGGTCCTATGGGGGCACACAAAGGGATCTATTGTGTTGTTCATGCTAGGAATGTCCGGTAACAATGGAGATAGGGATTTATTCGAGGTCTAGGTCCACCATGTCTGTTTGGGAATGTCAGGACTCCCCAAATAGGGCCCTAGCGGATGGGGTGGCCTGATAGTGACTAAAGAGTCATTAAAGTACGCCAGTCTCGGATTTGACTTCCGGAGGCGGAGCTACGAGCAGCAGATCACTTTCTCTCCTCTCCTCTCCTCTCCTGGATCAACTAGGAATACCAAAGGAGACCACCCGGGACCGAAACAAGACAGGACTAGAATGACCACAGGAACCCAGTAAATCACCCGTGAGTACAACACGTGTGGCTGGTGACAGAGAGGAGAGAGGAGCCTAAGGAGAGATTAAGTGACTGCTAACAGTTCAGCAGTTTATCAGTTGAGACACCACCTCCAGTCTGCTCCACCAACAAGGGGACAGCTGAAGGGAGAAGAGGACTCCCCAGAGACTCACCAAGTGCAACTCTGAGTCTCCATTGCTACTACCCTCAGAATCTGGAGCAGTGACAGGGAGGGACACCAGGGGACAGAGATCTAAACAGGAATCTCAGGAGAAGACCTATACCTCTGTGGCATAGCTGAGGGGCTGTGAAAGTCTCTTTGCATAACCACTGGATTATCTCTGCCACACCTTGCTTTATCTCTTGGTCAGGAGTCAGTGATTAAGCTAAGAAGCCTATTGATAGTTTAAAAGCCCTCAGGCTCCCATAGCCTACAGGGAAGAAAAAAAAAGAGGCTTTTAAACCACTGAGCTCCAAATCAGGGATTGAAACAACTGTTAACTTCCACCACTGTGAATCCTTTAATTAACTTACTTAGACACAAGTCAATCCAGGCAATAGGGATCAATAATTTGAAAAGTACTGATAAAGAAAACTCATAACATAATATATAAAATGGTTAAAACAACAAGAAAAAATATTGGAGACTCGAACCAGGACAAGAGTCCAGCTAAAAGTCCTCCAAGGGTGAAGCACAAAATAACGAGTTCAACATCCTAACATTAGCTAAGGAAATAATAACTGGAGTGAGTAAAGAATTTGAAAAAATTGTAATCAGAAATGCAGGAACAACAAATGAGAATATGGAAGAAAATACTAATTATCTCATGGTTATTAGAGAGCTGAAAGCTGAAATCACTGAGCTAAGAATGCAACTAGCTGAACAAGCTGAAACAGTATCAGAGCAGGGAAACAAAATAGATGAACTCCAGAAAACAGTAGAGGGCAGAGAGAATAGAATCTATGAGGCTGAAGACAGAATTAGCAAGATTGAGGATGAATTAGAGACAACTAAAAAAGAAGTAAGAAATCTCAAAAAGAGATTAAGAGATGCTGAAAACAACAACAGAGTCCTATGGGATGACTTCAAAAGAAACTATATACGCATTATTGGCATACCAGAGGAAGAAAGAGAAGGAGAGGAAGAAAGCATTTTCCAGGCCATAGTAGCTGAAAACTTCTCTAGTCTAGACAACATCAAAGACATAAAGATTCAAGAAGCCCAGAGGGTCTCAAACAGAATTAACTCAGACCTAAAGACATCAAGACATATCATACTTAGAATGGAAAGGAATAAGGATAAAGAAAGGATCCTGAAGGCTGCAAGAGAAAAACAAAAAGTCACCTACAAAGGAAAACCCATAAGATTAGCAGCAGACTTCTCCACACAAACACTACAGGCCAGAAGAGAATGGCAAGATATCTAACGAGTGCTCAATGAGAAAGGCTTTCAGCCAAGAATACTATATCCTGCTATACTGTCATTCAGACTAGATGGAGGCATCAAAACCTTCTCAGACAAGCAACAGTTGAAGGAAGCAACCATCACCAAGCCTGCCCTGAAAGAAGTTCTGAAAGGTCTCCTATAAACAACCAGACCACCACAAATAGGACATATATCAAAACACTCTAAAACTTTACAAGAATGGCGTCAGAATATCTTCAATCTTTGATATCAATAAATGTCAGTGGCCTGAATTCACCTATTAAAAGACACAGAGTAGGAAGATGGATCAGAAAATACAACCCAACAATATGCTGTCTACAGGAAACCCACCTAACTCAACAAGACAAACACAGACTTAAAGTAAAAGGGTGGAAAACTATCATACAAGCCAATGGCCCACAAAAAAGGGCAGGAACAGCTATTCTCATATCTGACATGATAGACTTTAAAATAGATAAGATTTAAAAAGATAGGAATGGACACTACTTAATGCTCAGAGGATCAGTCAATCAAGACGACTTAACAATTATTAACATCTATGCACCCAATGAGAAGCCATCTAAATACATCAAACGTCTACTGAAAGAGCTACAGCAATATAGTAACAGCAACACAATCATAGTAGGGGACTTCAACACCCCACTCTCTCAACTTGACAGATCATCCAGGCAGAAAATCAATAAAGACATAAGGGAGCTAAATGAAGAGATAGATAAACTAGAACTATTGGACATTTTCAGAGTCATTCATCCCAAGAAACTGGAATATACATTTTACTCAAATCCACATGGGTCATTCTCAAGGACAGACCATATGTTAGGCCACAAAGACAGCATCAGCCAATTCAAGAGCACTGAAATTATCCCAAGCATCTTCTCAGACCACAGTGGAATTAAACTAACACTTAACAATCAACAAAAGATTGGTAACAGTCCCAAAATGTGGAAGCTCAACAGTAAACTTCTTTTTTTTTTTTTTTAAAGATTTTATTTATTGATGAGAAGTGATAGGAGAAAGAACCAGATATCACTCTGGTTACATGTGCTGCCAGGGATTGAACTCAGGACCTCATGCTTGAGAGTCTCATGCCTTATCCACTAAGCCACCACCTGTACCACAACAGTACACTTCTTAACAACTTCTGGGTCAAAGAGGAAATCAAGGAAGAAATCAAAATGTTTCGAGAGTTCAATGAAAATGAAGACACAAGCTATCAAAATATTTGGCACACAGCTAAAGCAGTCCTAAGAGGGAAGTTCATAGCTATACAAGCACACATTAGGAAACAAGAAAAAGCACAAATAAACAGCCTGATTGCACATCTTAAAGACCTAGAAGAACAACAACAAAGGAACTCTAAAGCAACAAGAAGGACAGAAATCACTAACGTTAGGGCAGAAATAAATCACATTGAGAATTAGAAAACCATACAAAAGATCAACGAAAGTAAATGTTGGTTTTTCGAAAGAGTAAACAAAATCGACAAACCTTTAGCCAGACTCACAAAACAAAAAAGGGAAAAGACCCAAATAAATCGGATAGTAAATGAAAGAGGAGATATCACAACAGACACCGCAGAAATTCAACATATCATGCGAGGCTTCTATGAACAACTATATGCCACCAAGCTAGAGAACCTGGAAGAAATGGATGATTTCCTAGATACCTACCAACTAAGTCAAGAGGAAGTGGATAACATGAACAGGCCCATCACAGCTAATGAAATTGAAACAGTTATCAGAAATCTCCCCAAAAATAAAAGTCCTGGACCAGATGGTTTTACAAATGAATTCTACAAAACTTTCAAAGAAGAACTAATACCTCTACTTTTAAAAGTCTTCCAGAAGATTGAAGACACTGGAATACTCCCTGCCAGCTTCTATGAAGCCAACATCACCCTGATACCAAAAGCAGACAGGGACACAGCCAAAAAAGAAAACTACAGACCAATATCTCTGATGAACATAAATGTGAAAATATTAAACAAAATTCTAGCCAACCGGATACAGCAGTATATCAAAAAGATTGTTCATCATGACCAAGTGGGGTTTATCCCTGGCATGCAAGGTTGGTTTAATATATGTAAATCAATCAATGTGATCCACCACATCAACATAAGCAAGACCAAGAACCACATGGTCATATCAATAGATGCAGAGAAAGCCTTTGACAAAATACAACATCCCTTAATGATCAAAACACTACAAAAAATGAGAATAGATGGGAAATTCCTGAAGATAGTGGAGTCAATATATAGCAAACCTACAGCCAACATCATACTCAATGGTGAAAAACTGGAAGCATTTTCACTCAGATCAGGTACTAGACAGGGCTGCCCACTATCACCATTACTATTCAACATAGTGTTGGAAGTTCTTGCCATAGCAATCAGGCAGGAGCAAGGCATTAAAGGGATACAGATTGGAAGAGAAGAAGTCAAACTCTCCCTATTTGCAGATGTGATGATAGTATACATGGAAAAACCTAAGGAATCCAGCAAGAAGCTTTTGGAAATCATTAGGCTATTATACAGTAAGGTGTCAGGCTATAAAATTAACATTCAAAAGTCAGTGGCATTCCTCTATGCAAACACTAAGTTAGAAGAAATTGAAATCCAGAATTCAATTCCTTTTACTATAGCAACAAAAACAATAAAATATCTAGGAGTAAACCTAACCAAAGAAGTGAAAGACTTCTATACTGAAAATTATGAGTCACTACTCAAAGAAATTGAAAAAGACACAAAAAAGTGGAAAGATATTCCATGTTCATGGGTTGGAAGAATTAACATCATCAAAATGAATATATTACCCAGAGCCATCTACAAATTTAATGCTATCCCCATCAAGATCCCAAGCACACTTTTTAGGAGAACAGAAAAAATGCTACAAATGTTTATCTGGAACCAGAAAAGACCTAGAATTGCCAAAACAATCTTGAGAAAAAAGAACAGAACTGGAGGCATCACACTCCCAGATCTCAAACTGTATTATATGGCCATTGTCATCATAACTGCTTGGTACTGGAACATGAATAGACACACTGACCAGTGGGATTGAATTGAGAGCCCAGAATTGAGCCCCCACACCTATGGACATCTAATCTTTGACAAAGGGGCCCATACTATTACATGGGGAAATCAGAGTCTCTTCAACAAATGGTGTTGGAAACAATGGGTTGAAAGATGCAGAAGAATAAAACTGAATCACTGTATTTCACCAAATACAAAAGTAAATTCCAAGTGGATCAAGAACTTGGATGTTAGACCACAAACTATCAGGTACTTAGAGGAAAATATTGGAAGAACACTTTTCTGCAGAAATTTTAAAGGCATCTTCAATGAAACGAATCCAATTACAAAGAAGACTAAGGCAAGTATAAGCCTATGGGACTACATCAAATTTAAAAGCTTCTTCATAGCAAAAGAAACCACTATCCAAACCAAGAGACCCCTCACAGAATGGGAGATCTTTACATGCCATACATCAGACAAGAGTTTAATAACCAACATATATAAAGAGCTTGCCAAACTCAATAAGACAACAAATAACCCCATCCAAAAATGGGGGGAGGTCTTGGACAGAATATTCACCACAGAAGAGATCCAAAAGGCTGAGAAACACATGAAAAAATGCTCCAAGTCTCTGATTGTCAGAGAAATGCAAATAAAGACAACAACAAGATACCACTTCACTCCTTCTTCTTCTTCTAGCATTTGCCCTTCTTCAGTCAACAGCGTCAGTCAACAGCGTCAGGTTGAAAGCTGTCAGGAGCTGCTTGTTGCTGGCTTTGAAAGTGACTGGGATCCATGTGGATTCAGTCGGCTAGGAAGGATCGTCAGTTTACCCAATGAATGGGTACTCACGGGATGCACCACGAGAAGGTCGATCCAATGCATCACTCCTGTGAGAATGTCATACATCAGAAAAGGTAACAGCAGCAAATGCTGGAGAGGGTGTGGAGTCAATGGAACCCTCATGCACTGCTGGTGGGAATGTCAGTTGGTCCAACCTCTGTGGAGAACAGTCTGGAGAATTCTCAGAAGGCTAGACATGGACCTACCCTATGACCCTGCAATTCCCCTCCTGGGGATATATCCTAAGGAACCCAACACATCCATCCAAAAAGATCTGTGTACACATATGTTCTTGGCAGCACAATTTGTAATAGCCAAAACCTGGAAGCAACCCAGGTGTCCAACAACAGATGAGTGGCTGAGCAAGTTGTGGTATATATATGGAATGGAATACTACTCAGCTGTAAAAAATGGTGACTTCACCATTTTCAGCCAATCTTGGATGGACCTTGAAAAAATCATGTTGAGTGAAATAAGTCAGAAACAGAAGGATGAATATGGGATGATCTCACTCTCAGGCAAAGTTGAAAAACAAGATCAGAAGAGAAAACACAAGTAGAACCTGAAATGGATTTGGCGTATTGCACCAAAGTAAAAGACTCTGGGATTGGTGGGTGGGGAGAATACAGGTCCATGAAGGATGATAAATGACATAGTGGGGGTTGTATTGTTAAATGGGAAACTGGGGAATGTTATGCATGTACAAACTATTGTATTTACTGTTGAATGTAAAACATTAATTCCCCAATAAATAAATAAATTTTTTAAAAAAGTATGCCAGTCTCTTGCCCTTATTTAGTTTTTGCACTCCTTGCTTTGATGAGGTTAGCTTTAGAGTGAGAAAACTGTAAAAGGAAGTAGGTGAGGAGGGTATCTAAGTCTAAGTAGACACTAATTTCATTATGAACTTTATACTGACTCACTACAGCCTATTGTGTATTTTTGTTTTCAGGTATATATTTTGCCCTAATTTATGTGAACATACGCTCTATCTTATGGGATCTGGTCTATATCTAGGTTTTGGGATTTTTGCTTCACTATTTTTATGCAATGTAGTTAAATTTTTGTTTTAATTATTGGATAGAGACAGAAATAGAGGAGGGAGAGGGAGAAAAAGAGACACCTGCAGCATTGCTTCACTGCTTGAGAAATTTTCCCTTTGCAGGTGGGGGACAGGGACTTGAACCCTTGTACATGGTAATGCCTGTACTCTACCAGGTGGGTTGTGGCTCAATCCCTATTCAATGTAATTTTATTGCAGACTTATTTTTCACACATCCACACTGCTCCATGTCCTGAGTTTGCAGTTTGTGGGGCAGTGGCCTGGATTGCCACTAGAATTGAAGGTAGGTCAAACCAAACAAAAACAAAAAAAAAAAGAAGACAAGGGATTCAAGAAAGAAGGGACTGCAACAATAAAAAGTAAAGGGAACAGGGCTGGATGGTTGAACACCCATGTGCAAGGCCCCAAGTTTGAGCCTGCCCCCCCCCCCGTCCCCACCTTCAGGGGGAAAGCTTCACAAGTGGTGAAGGAGTGCTACAGGTGTCTCTCTCACCCTCTCTTCTCTCCCGATTTCTCAGTCTGTATCCAATAAATAAATAAAAATAAATTTAAAAGTAAAGGGAATGAAAGTTTTTAAATATTTACTTATTTATTCCCTTTCATTGCTCTTGTTGTTATTATGGTTATTATTGTTGTTGTTATTGATGTCGTTGAGTTGGATAAGAGAGAAATGGAGAGAAGAGGGGAAGGTAGAGAGGGGGAAAGACACCTGCAGACCTGTTTCACTGCTTGTGAAGCGACTCCTCCTCCAGGTCTCCACATTAAGCTGGTCCTTGAGCTTTGTACCACTTGCACTTAACCCTCTGCGCTACTGCCTGACTCCCAGAAAAAAAGTTTTTTGAAAGAAACTTTCTACTTATCAGTGAAGGAAAATTCCGGGTTTGCAGCTATACAGTAGACCTAGAATGAACTCTAAAAAATTAGATTCATTTGTTATTAATCTAGGATAAACAAAGGTGAAAGTATGAATAAAGTTTTAAGTATGCATAAAAATCTAGGTTTCATTTTTTTGAATGAATAGTTTTAAAACTATTTTATTTTAATGAGTGATAGAGACAGAAAGACCAGAGCACTGCTCAGCTCTGGCTTATGGTGCTGCTGGGGACTGAACTTGGGACCTTGGAGCCTCAAGCATAACCGTTATGCTGTCTCCCAAGCTCTCAAAATATATTTTTCTTTTCTTTTAATATTTATTTATTTCCTTTTGTTGCCCTTGTTTATTGTTGTAGTTATTATTGTTGTTGTTATTGATGTCGTTGTTGGATAGGACAGAGAGAAATGGAGAGAGGAGGGGAAGACAGAGGGGGAGAGAAAGACACCTGCAGACCTGCTTTACCACGTGTGAAGTGACTCCCCTGCAGGTGGGGAGGTAGGGGCTCGAATCAGGATCCTTACACCGGTCCTTGTTCTTTGTGTTGCGCTCTTGCCCGACTCCCTCAAAATCTATCTTTCTACCTCATATCATTTATTGATAGGTAAGGAAATGTTCTGATAACTCATCTGTACTTGGAAGGTATCAGGTGTCTGAATGAGATACTGGAGTAATGCCACAGTTATAGGTATGTACACGTGTAGGTGTCTGCTTTTAAGTCCAGTTCTTTACCTCTTGGGTCATAAACACACACACGTATGAAGATTAGTTCCTGCTTTTCCTAATTCTTAAATTAAATATAATGTTACTTCTAGAGCTGGCTAATAGACATGTTTGGTATTTACCCATCTTATTTCAGACCTTCCTTCAATTCTAAGCATGCAATTTCTCTTTCTTCATATTGTTTTTTTTTCATTCATTTATCTATTACTGGATAGACAGAGACAGAGAAATTGAGAGGGGAAGGGTAGATAGATAGGAAGAGAGACAGAGACACCAGCAGCCCTGCTTCACCATTTGTGAAGCTTTCCCTCTGCAGGTTGGGGCCAGGGGCTTGAACCTGGGTCCTTGCATACTGTAATGTGAGTGCTTAACCAGGTTCTCCACCTCTTGGCTACTGCATATTCAGTTTTATTAATGCTCAGGAGTGGCAGGAAAAATATGTCATCTAGATAATTTACATATACCTGTCAGACTTGTGCTTGTTTGTGGTAACCTTAAAGAAAGTGAAAAGAAACATAAGATGGGAGTCATGTGGTAGTGCAGCGGGTTAAGCACATGTGGCGCAAAGCGCAAGGACTGGTTAGGATCCTGGTTAGGATCCTGGTTCAAGCCCTCGGCTCCCCACCTGTAGGGGAGCCACTTCACAGGCGGTGAAGCAGGTCTGCAGGTGTCTCTCTTCCTTCTCTCTCAATTTCTCTCTGTCTCTATCCAATAACAACAACAAAAAATTTAAACAAAGAAACATAAGATATGCCCTTTTCAGTAATTTTAATAGCTACAGACACTAATGTTTTTATTTACATTTATTGATATTTAATTTTACTAATGTGTTTCACTTCAATTAAAAAATCATACAATGGTGAACCTAAGGATTTTAGAGAATAGTTCTAAAAACTTTCAGAAATCAAAGTAAAAGTTTAATATGTGTAACAAGTTGAAGTTTTAATGAAATAGGAGTTGTACTTTGTTTTTCCAAACATTTCCAAAAGACTGTTTATTTTAAAATACAGAGTTAGATACAAATGCCTTTTTATCCACTGTGAAGAGTATCACACTGATGCTTAAATTGACCATCTCTTCTTGTCCACTGAGTCCACCAATCCAAAGTTTTATGAAGATTGGTCTCTTTCTTCACTTTCCTGTTTGAGTCCTTAGATTACAGTAATAATGTGACCACATCTTCCATAGCTGCTTGGGATTCTTAAAGTTTTGCAGTTATTGTTTTTCCTACCGAGGTCTTACAACCTAGGGGGGAAAAATGCTCATGAAATGACATTGAACTTGCCTTTCATGTTAAAGCTACTGTCAGAAGCATTTAAGGTTGACCAGTGGAGATGCCGGTTTCCTTTGCAGGAAAAGAAGCAGCATCTCAATTGAAGTGATGGGAAGGTCAGCAATCCCCAGTTGGGTAAGGTTAAGATTTGAATCCAATCAGTCATACTTCCTGAACTTCAAGTTTACTATGTTCATGCCCACATTAAATTTGCCACTCATAGTCAAGAAATCAATCTCACATTCCATAATTCTCATAGAATGAGAGACATGCCCTACCCAGTGTCAGAATATACCTTTTTCTTCTACTGTATGTTGATAAATACAATGAGAAAATCAATCACATTTTATTAAACTGTACATACCAAGCATTTCTTCTAATTTTGTTGTGGCAGGTTCATTCACATAAAATATACAGTCATTATTTCTAGAAGAAAGAAGTAACAATTTTTCTCAATGCATACACAAAAGGAAGAGACAGCTTTCATTATTTATATATTTTTTGTGTGTGCTTGAGAATAAACCCAGGGCCTTATATGTAGTAGACATGCACTCTACCACTGAATTTACATATTTGGCTCCATAATATGACTTATTTTTAATTTTTTAAATATTTATTTATTTCCTTTTGTTGCCTTTGTTGTTTTATTGTTGTAGTTATTGTTACTGATGTCATCATTGTTGGATAGGACAGAGAGAAAATGGAGAGGGGAAGACAGAGAGGGGGAAGAAAGACAGATACCTGCAGACCTGAAATGACTCCCCTGCAGGTGGGGAGCCAGGGGCTCGAACCGGGATCCTTGAGCCGGTCCTTGCGCTTTGCGCCACCTGCGTTTAACTGACTGTACTACTGCCCAACGCCTAATATGCCTGTTTTTAAACAGTCTCCTTCAAGGGCAGTCTCAAGTAGTTGAAAGGGCCCTTGTTCTTATCTTAATTCCTAGCTCCCTGCATCATTCTTTAGCTCACTAGAGAGGCATACTGGTGGAGTTTACCCATTAACCTTTATTACTCTTAAATGTATCTACTCATGTGTATGTATGTAAGCATATACACACAACCATACAACTCCCCTCAAAGCTCTTATGATTAAAATAAAAATTTCACTAGTTAAAAGCTAAAATGGTGGTCCTTTCTCTGCTTCAACACCACTACACCTCACCCCAACCATTTTACTGGGGGGAAATGATATGTAGGACAGAAGTTGCATACACATGTAATTTCTTATCTCCCTATGGTGTCTGCACACCACTTCTATCAACTGAAGTTATCCTCACTATCATGTAACTGTGTCCCCAAAGCCCTCTCACTTATCTCTTTTGAGTCCTTGACTCTGCTGCAATAGACCTTAACTAATCTGTTTACCCTGTGGACACCACTTTTACTCACTGCCACATAAAATTTGAATAGTAATTCATGTTAACTAATAAGCAGACAAGGAAAATAAATGGAGATGCGTAAGTGAAACACAATGTTTATTAGTTTATATGCATTTGCTTTTCTTTTTTGATTTTGTACTCAACTATTATTCATTGTAACTGCCCCTTCAACACCCCAGGAATCTTGCACAATACTTACATCTTCTTCTTCTCTAGCACACCTAGCCTCACAAAAGCTGCTAAGGCATTTTTTTGTACATCAGAAGATAATACATCATAACACTGTGAAGCACCTAAAATAAAAGGGAGGAGTGAGATTTAGTAGTGTTTTTGTCCTTAAGAGAAATCACCCAGGAGTTGGGCAGTAGTGCAGCGGATTAAGTGCATGTGGTGCAAAGCCCAAGTAATGGCATAAGGATCCCGTTTCGAGCCCCTGGCTCCTCACCTGCAGGGGAGTCGCTTCACAAGCAGGTCTGCAGGTGTCTATCTTTCTCTCCCCCTCTCTGTCTTTACCTCCTCTCTCCATTTCTCTCTGTCCTACCCAACAACATCAATAACAACAACAATAATAACTACAACAATAAAAAAGACAACAAAAGGGAATAAATAAATATTAAAAAATAATTTAAAAAAATAAATAAATCACCCACATGCACATGGAGGTGTGACTAACCTTGATCGAGAAGCTGATTTGTGAAAATTCTAACTCCAGCAAGGTACTGTTTCTCAGTGAAGTAGTCATCTTCTTTCAAAAGGTATTTGCAAATTATCTGATTTTAACAAGGAGGATGAGAGAAAAAGAAGAGGGAATCATATACAATAGAGCAATAAATATTTTACACTGCCCTCCCAAGTTTGAGCACATAAAATTATAACATTTTAAAGGTTTTTCTGGTATTTATATCACTGTTTATAATTTTAAAAGTCTGAAATAGTATTGACATTTATTAAAATGGAATTTTCTTTTCTTTTCTTTTTTTTTTTTTTTAACCAGAGCACTGCTCAGCTCTGGTTTATGGTAGTCTAGGGGACTAAACCTGAGACTTTGGAGTCTCAAGTATGAGAGTCTCTTTGTATAACCATTATGCTATTTACCCCTGCCCTTGAAATGAAATTTTTTACTTCAATAGGCTGAAAATTAAATGCACTTGAAGTAGGAGCATTTTGCAGACACCTATCATTGGGGAAATAATAAATTGTACCCAAGCCTCAACAACTGTTCTAAAAATCATTATCTTCCCAATAAGATAAACTGGAAGAATATATATGTGTATATATATGATTTTAATATATGTGATTTCATACATACAAACACACATATTAACTTTATTTAATTTGATAGGGCAGAAACTGAGAGGGAAAAATGATGAAGAAGGAGAGACAGGCAACATATACCTGCAATATAGCTTCACTGATTGTGAAGTTTTCTCCCTGCTCGAGAGGAACAGGGATTTGAAGCTGGGTTCTTGTGCATGGTAACACATGCACTTAACCAGTTATGCCACCACCTGGCCCCTAGATTATTCTGTTTTATTCTGCCTAGGAAGAGAGGCCCTTTTTTTTTTTTTTTTTTTTTTTTGTTAGCTTCTAAGACATTTAATGGGCTAGGGGAGGAGGGGGTGGGAAAAAAAACATTTAATGATTATAGGGCAGGGGAGATAGCATAATGGCTATGCAAATTTTTCATGCCCTGAAATTTCATGCTCACTCCCTACACCACCATAAACCAAAGTTGTACAGTGATCTGGGGAGAGAGATAGAGAGAGGGAGTAGGGGAGGGAGAGAGAGACTGATTATTTTTACCACAGAAAGGTGCTTTCTTCTTCTAGCGTTTGCCCTTCTTCCGTAGCCAGTCAACAGTGTCAGGTTGAAAGGTGCTTAACAGTAGAAGTAGAAGTTGCCAACTACTAAGTGGTAGCATTTGTGAATGGAGGCTACCACAGATCATTATACTGATTATAGCACTACTCTATATGGAAGTCAGTCCTAGGCCTCTAACCAGTGCACAGCTGAGAACCAGAGAGTACAAGATCTGCCTAACAGCTTCCATCTTAAACTCTCTGTCACTTTTTAAATACTCTCACAGTTTCTCATGGGCAACTAATCTAACCCAATAATCTCTCTCTCTCCTGGTCATCTCCAGGACTTTACCACTCTACGCCAACTTTTTCAGATAGAGAGAAACAGATGGGACAGCACAACACTGAAACTTCTTCCAATATGGTGGGGGCTGGGCTTGAACTTGGGATGCATGAAAGGCAAAGCCTGCACAGTATACAGGCAAGCTATTCTGATAGCTCTCAACCCCCATTTCTTTTTCCCCCATATTTATTTATTTATTTATAAAATGGAAATACTAACAAGACCATACGATAAGAGGGTACAATTCCCACTACCAGAACTCTGTTATCACATCCCCTCCCCTGATAGCTTTCCTATTCTTTCACCCAGTAGAAGTATGGACCCAGGGTGATTATGGCCAACCCTCATTTCTCTTTAACTACTCAGCAGAGTTCAGCAGAGCTCCTTCCAACATTAACATTTAATAATTTAAATAACTGAC
The DNA here is from genome assembly GCF_950295315.1 of Erinaceus europaeus. Lineage (NCBI taxonomy): Eukaryota > Metazoa > Chordata > Mammalia > Eulipotyphla > Erinaceidae > Erinaceus > Erinaceus europaeus. The sequence continues at coordinate 32,153,926 of NC_080167.1, forward strand.
TTTACATATTATGCAAATCTCACATTAAGTACTAACATAGATATACATGTGTATATATATATATATACACACACATGTATATATATATATAAAATTATATATATATATACACGTGTATATATATATATACATGTGTGTATATATATATATATACATACTTTTATTTACTTGTTGGATGGAGATAGAAATCTAGCGGAAACCCCACACCTATGGACATCTAATCTTTGATAAGGGGGCCCAAAGCATTAAATGGAAAAAGGTGCTGGGAAAACTGGGTTGTAACATGCAGAAGAATAAAACTGAACCACTTTATCTCACCAGAAACAAAAATCAACTCCAAATGGATCAAAGACCTAGATGTCAGACCAGAAACAATCAAATACTTAGAGGAAAACATTGGTAAAACAGTTTCCCACCTAAACCTCAAGGACATCTTTGATGAATCAAACCCAATTGCAAGGAAGACTAAAGCAGAAACAAACCAATGGGACTACATCTAATTGAAAAGCTTCTGCACATCCAAAGAAACTATTAAACAAAGAAACCCCTCATAGAATGGGAGATCTTCACATGCCAGACATCAGAAAAGAAACTAATCACCAAAATATATGAAGAGCTCAGCAAACTTAGCACCAAAAAAGCAAATGACCCCATCCAAAAATGGGCAGAGGATATGAACAAAACATTCACTACAGAGGAGATCCAAAAGGCTAACAAACATATGAAAAACTGCTCTAGGTTACTGATTGTCAGAGAAATGCAAATTAAGACAACACTAAGATACCACTTCACTCCTGTAAGAATGGCATACATCAAAAAGGACAGCAGCAAGAAATGCTGGAGAGGTTGTGGGGACAGAGGAACCCTTTTACATTGCTGGTGGGAATGTAAATTGGTCCAGCCTCTGTGGAGAGCAGTCTGGAAAACTCTCAGAAGGCTAGACATGGACCTTCCATGTGATCCAGTAATTCCTCTCCTGGGCTTATACCCCAAGGACTCCATAACACCCAACCAAAAAGAGGTGTGTACTCCTGTGTTCATAGCAGCACAATTCATAATAGCTAAAACCTGGAAGCAACCCAGGTGCCCAACAACAGATGAGTGGCTGAGAAAGCTGTGGTATATATACACAATGGAATACTATGCAGCTATCAAGAACAATGAACCCACCCTCTCTGACCCATCTTGGTCAGAGCTAGAAGGAATTATGTTAAGTGAGCTAAGTCAGAAAAATAAAGATGAGTATGGGATGATCCCACTCATCAACAGAAGTTGAGTAACAAGATCTGAAAGGGAAACTAAAAGCAGGACCTGACCAAATTGTAAGTAGGGTACCAAAGTAAAAACCCTGTGGTGAGGGGTAGACATGCATCTTCCTGGGCCAGTGGGGGGTGGGAGTGGGTGGGAGGGATGGGTCATAGTCTTTTGGTGGTGGGAATGGTGTTTATGTACACTCCTAGTAAAATGTAGTCATATAAATCACTAGTTAATACGAGAGGGGGAAAATTAATTGTATGTCTTGAAGTTTTTCAAAACACAAACTGAATCTTTTTAATATATAGGCTGTGTAATTGATATGCAGACTCTCTCAAAAGCCTAGACCAAGTAGATCAGAAGCAACCAATAGCACAGCTATATACAAGATACTGGGTACTGTACAGCAAACCCTAACTAAAGGACTTTTCAAAGTTAACCCAATTACCAAAAAATGTGATGATAACATTAACTATCGATTGTCTTTTTGAACCCTAAGACAGCAGGAACCTCACATCTCCACTATAGAGCCTCTACTTCCCCCAGTGCTAGAACCACTTTCCCATATTCCTCTCCCAATCCATATCAAATACTATTGCATCTGCCAATCACAACCTAACCAACACAACGATTGCCACCTCAACATGCTTCACTTCAGACTGTGTCCAGAGACTTAACGTGTGGAATGACAACCCTTCAGCTTCATTATTCGGGTGAGACCTTTCCTTTCATAGGATACTCTAATTCCATCTCAGGTGGTTCACTTTCTAACAAAGTCCCAAAACCTAGATATACACCAGTTTCTGTGAGAGAGAGCATATATTCACACGTATCCATAAACTACTGCAAAATATATACCTGAAAGCAGAAGTACACTAGAGTTTAGTACACTAAAGTAGAAGTACACTTCCTCTCCACTATTCCAAGCTTGGAATGATTGCTCAACAATTTGTTTGGCTTCATATGTTAACTCTCTTTTCAGTCACCAGGTTCCAGATGTCATCAGGATGCCAGCCAGGCTTCCCTGGACTGAAGACCCCACCAATGTGTCCTGGAGCTCCGCTTCCCCAGAGACACATCCTACTAGGGAAAGAGAGAGGCAGACTGGGAGTATGGACCGACCAGTCAACACCCATGTTCAGCGGGGAAGCAATTACAGAAGCCAGACCTTCTACCTTCTGCAACCCACAATGACCCTGGGTCCATGCTCCCAGAGGGATAGAGAATGGGAAAGCTATCAGGGGAAGGGGTGGGATATGGAGATTGGGTGGTGGGAATTGTGTGGAATTGTACCCCTCCTACCCCATGGTTTTGTTAATTAATCCTTTCTTAAATAAAAAAGAAAAAATAAAATTAAAAAAAAGATATCTAGAGGAAAGGGGGAGGTAGAGAGGTAGAAAGGGAGAGAGATACTTGCAGCACTATTGCACCATTTGTGAAGCTTCTTTCTTTTAAGTGGGGACCAAGGGCTTGAATTTGGGTTCTTTTATACTATAGTAGGTCAACTCAACAAGGTATGTTGCCACTTGGTCCCCTAGCGTACACTTTTTACATACTATGAACAAAAGATGTAAGATAAATGACGATTCTTGGGTTGTAGCATATTGTGCTAATGGTATTTAGTCAGTCAGTAAGGAACATAGTTGCCTGTATGCAGGAAGCGGTCTTAGCTGAGAGGTCAAATCATTGATACTATTAATTTTTTTTTTTGTCTCTGGAGTTATTGCTGTGGCTGAGTGCCTGCACCACAAATCCACTGCTCCTGGAGGCCATTTTTTCCCCTTTTGTTGCCCTGGTTGTTTTATCATTGTTGTGGTTATTACTGTTGTTGTTGTTGCTGTCGTTGTTGGATAGGACAGAGAGAAATTAGAAGAGGAGGGGAGACAGAGAAGAGAAGAGAAAAATAGACACTGGCAGACCTGCTTCACCACTTGTGAAGCAACTCCGCTGCAGGTGGGGAGCCGGGGGCTAGAACCGGGATCCTTACGGCAATCCTTGGGCATCACACCACGTGTGCTTAACCCGTTGTATTACCACCCGACTCCCAATTTCTTTTTTCTCTTTTTACTATTTATTTATTTATTTATTCCCTTTTGTTGCCCTTGTTTTATTGTTATAGTTATTGTTGTTGTAGATGTCGTTGTTGCTGGATAGGACAGAGAAATGGAGAGAGAAGGGGAAGACAGAGACGGGGAGAGAAAGAGAGACACTTGCAGACCTGCTTCACAGCCTGTGAATTGACCCTCCCTGTAGGTGAGGAGCCGGAGGCTCGAACCGGGACCTTCACACCAGTCCTTGTGCTTTGTGCCATGTGTGCTTAACCCACTGCACTACTGACAGACTCCTGAAACTATTAATTTCTTTAGTGCTACGATTCACCTAGGAAAGAGTTGCTCTTTAGACCAGAAATAAGTACAAGGAGGAAAAGTCTTAGTTACATTTGAGATGGGTGAAAAACTTGTGAAAATTTACATACCTGATAACATTCTACAAAAGGTTGAAAGAGCCCTATTAAGAATTCTAACACAGTATTTCCTTTCTCTGTAACTAGGATGTCCCTTGTAATTTGTATGGCTTCACTTCTGCAAAGCAGGTAACAGCCTTCTTCAAAGTCCTGGAAGATGAGAGAAAAGACAAAAAGGTATTCATTAATTTAGGCTAATGGGTTTGCCGCTGACTTTAGTCTGTGCAGCCATGTGTGCTCTGTACAAGATATCAGCTAATTCCACAAACATTCTCAATGGTTCCACTTGTTAATGGCCAGAGAAGAACCGTTTTAACAATTGAATGCTGAACCTCAAACACAGCAAATACATAGCAAACATATAGAAATCATGACCCAGGTGATGCAATACTTGCAATCTCTACTGAATAAAACCTTTTAAACCACAGTACACAGAAAGTTAGTTTATTTTCTCTCTACCCTGGTTTGTCCTCCCTCATCCTAAGACATCAGTAGTCCATCTCTGGGAATCTGATTCCTTAAATCTCATGTCTGTACCACCAGACACTCTGTCATTTCAAAGCAAAAGGCCCACTAAACAAATTTTTATCAGGAAAAGGTATAATGGTTGGCATATATTTTTGTCTGAACAGTGGTTTCATTGGTCCAAATGACTTTTTCAAACAGAGAGTAAAAAAGACATGATCTCGGAGATGGTGTAGTGGATAAAGCACTGGACTCTCAAGTTAGGAGGTCCTGAGTTCAATCCCCAGTAGCACATGTATCAGACTGATGTCCAGTTCTTTCTCTCCTCCTATCTTTGTCATTAATGAACATATAAAATATTGAGAGAGAGAGAGAGAGAGAGAGAGAGAGAGAATAAGAACAAAACAGACCATAACACTGAAGTGTCCCCCAATGGAATGGGAGGAAGGAGGCCTGTGCTCAAACCCAGATTGTGCACATGGAAATGCAGAGCACTATCCAAGTGAGCTATTTTTGCCAACTCAATGATTGTTTTTTTTTTTCTTTTTTTTTAATCAAAGAACTGTTCAACTCTGGCTTCTAATAGTGCTGGAGATTAAAGATGGGAGCTCAAAGCCTCAATCATTTGAATAATCATTATGCTGTCTCCCCAGTGCTGGTTGGTAAATTTTCAAAAAAAAAGTTGGGTTTCTTAATTGTGGTTGCTCTAATGGTTTAAGTTAATCCCTAAATTGCTGATTAAACTTGATCAAAAATCAAATTAACAGTTTGCTGAACTGTGAGTGTTCAAGTTTCATGTAGCACTTAGGAAAAGGGAAAACATATTTTTGAATCCACAACTAATATTTTCAGAACTCACATTGCAAACACATTTGCTTTCTGGTCATAAAAATTTACCTTTAGTGTGTTTCCTGGGAGGAAGATGAACTCATCTGAAAAAACATCATGTAGAAAGCGAAAGCAACTGTAGACATCCTCTGGAAACAGTAATTACAGAACATTATACTGGTTTTTAAACTTTCAGGTGATACCACAAAGTCCATAATATTCTAAAATGTACTATTTTAAAGGAATATTATTCACAAGCCAGAGTCAAGAATTAAGGTCACATAAAAGGATATTATAGCCAATCCAAAATTTACCTACAGAGTTAATTATACTCTAGTATAGTTTCAAAGGTTGAATCTACATAACAATCTGGGGGTTGGGTGATGGCACATCAATTGAGTACACGTTACAATGCACCTAGGTTCAAGACCCTACTATAGGTGGGAAGTTTCACAAGTGGTGAAGAAGTACAACAGGTGTCTTTCTCTATCCCTATCTCCCACTTCTTTCTCAATTTCTTTCAGTCTCTATCCAATAAATAAAATATTTTTAAAAAGTACAATCTGGCCTCTAATCTGATAATTCAATCTGATAATGAGCAAGACACAATTTAAAAAAATATTTATTTATTCCCTTTTGTTGCCCATGTTTTATTTTTGTAGTTATTATTGTTGTTGTTATTGATGTCATTGTTGTTGAATAGGACAGAGAGAAATGGAGAGAAGAGAGGAAGACAGAGAGGGGGAGAGAAAGATAGATACCTGCACTGTGAAGTGACTCCCCTGCAGGTGGGGAGCCGGGCTCGAATTGGGAGCCTCACGCCGGTCCCTGCGTTTTTTGCCACGTGTGCTTAACCCACTGCGCTACCACCCGACTCCCAGATTCACATTTTCTTATGTCTTTACTTTAGCATTAAAATATATTGGTATACAACATTAAAAAATACTCCTATTCTCCTGACATGGAGAGTCTACCTTGCCTACCAACTACAGAAGTTTCTTCATCTTTCTGACATATGCAAATAACTTTCTCACTAGAAAAATATACATATTGCAGCAGGTTAAGTGTACATGGGGCGAAGCACTTGGACTGGTATAAGGATCCTGGTTCGAGCTCTTAGCTCCCCACCTGTGGAAGGGTCGCTTCACAAGCGGTGAAACAGGTCTGGGTGTCTGTCTTCCCTTCTTCTCTTGATTTCTCTCTGTCCTATCCAACAATAGTGACAGCAATAACAATAATAACAACAAGGGCAACAAAAATGGGAAAAATGGCCTTCAGGACAGTGGATTCATAATGCAGGCACTGAGACCCAGTGATACCCTAGAATACACACACACACACACACACACACACACACACACACACACACACGGATATAAAATGTTACCTCCAACTTCAAGGTATTTATAGCATGCTAGAAGATCCTTAGTGGTACATGAATTCCTGTGTAAGTTAACTCCTAAGACCAATATTTCCATTTTCTGTATCTTAATCACCTACCTTTGAGTCTGTTTCCTTGTTTATAAAATGAAGACACAGAAACTGGGTCTAAGGTTCCTTACAGGGCTAAACGTGTTCAGTGAGGTTTTCTTATTAATTTATTTTTTAGATTTTTTTTTTATTTTTTAATTTTTAAAAATTTCCCTTTTGTTGCCCTTGTTGTTTTTCATTATTGTTGTAGTTATTGTTGTTATTGATGTCGTTGTTGTTAGATAGGACAGAGAGAAATGGAGAGAGGTCAGGAAGACAGGGGGAGAGAAAGACAGGCACCTGCAGACCTGCTTCACCGCCTGTGAAGCGACTCCCCTGCAGGTGGGAAGCCAGGGGCTCGAACTGGGATCCTTATGCCGGCCCTTGCGCTTTTTGCCACCTGCGCTTAACCTGCTGCGCTACCACCTGACTCCCTATTTTTTTTTTTTTATTATTATCTTTATTTGTTAGATAGAGACACAAACTGAGACAGAAATGAATGATAGAGAGGGAGAGAGACAGACACCTGTAGCCCTGCTTCACCATTTATGAAGCTTTCCTCCTGCAGGTGGGGCCTGGGGGCTCAAACCTAAGTCCTTGTGCACTATACCATGTGCACTCAACCAGGTGCGTCACCACCCGGCCCCTAATTTTTTAGATTTATTTATGAGATTTATTTATTTATTTATTTTTAAATTTATTTATGAGAGAGAAAACCAGACCATCATTCTGGCATATGCAATGTTGGGGATCGAACTCAAAACATCATGTCGAACACTTTATCTACCATGTAACTTTGTAGACCACATTCAGTGGCTTCCTAAGTCTGACTTTTTTTCTTTCTTTAGTTTTCCAGAGCATTAATCGGCTCTGGCTTATTTATGGTGGTGTTAGTAACTGAACCTGGTGTCTTTGGGTGACTCAAACATAGCTTTTTTTTTTTTTTTTTAAAGTATTAACTCCAAAGCTTTGAAAAGCAAAGACAATAATGCTACTGTCTAGTTCATATTACATACTAATTAAAGCAGAACCTGTGTAATCTGTGTAGAAAAGCCCTAATGCTGAATTTAGGTTCCTGTGAACAAAAACTGTGTTTTCCTCATTTTTTAATATTCCCTATTACATACAGAATGTTACTATGTATCTAGTAATAACTCCAGAACTCCTGTCTTTAGTGTCATGTCTGCTACTGTCAAATAAACAAAGCAGAAAAGAGCATCAGACCAGGAAATGAAAAACTGCTCATTTCAGATATATCTCTAATTAAGCATGTAACTTTACTAAGCCTATTTTCCCTTATTTATAAAAGTAAAATAATTTATGGCTGGGTGGTGGCACACCTGGTCAAAATAACATGTTCAAAGACCTGAATTCAAGCCCCTGGTGCCCACCTGCAGGGGGGAACCTTCAAGAGCGGTGAAGCAGTGCTGCACGTGTCTCTCTTTTTCTTTCCCTCTCAATTTCTGTCTTTAAATAAATAAATAAATAAAAGTTTAAAATTTTAAAAAGGAGATGATTTCTTAGATCCCTTCCAATCACCAAATTCTCACACATTTTTAGGGAAACAATTCCATTCCTTCCCAGAGTCTACACACAGGACTGCATGGAACTGTATGCATAGGTCTTTTACAAAATTCAAGACTGAATTCTCAAAAGTTACCTTTTCTGGCCCTGGGAGTCATTTGTAATGCCAAAGCTACTAAGGAAGGACGGACAAAAATGTTGAGCAACTGGTTCCTGTATGCTGAACACATGAGAAGAGTGATATGCTGAAAAATAAGTCCATTGACTACTTCTGAGTCTCCGGAGTCCATTTTCAAAATCACTTGGTCTTTGACAAGGCTGGCAATGTTGGAATGCAGAAGGATGTTGGACTGGATAACTGCTTCAGCAGATTCATTATCTAAACACAGAAACAATTCATTCAGAAAGATGATAAAGCAATAGGAGGTTGCTAGGAGGCTTTCGTCTAGTTTGCATCAATGCTGGTGACAACATGACAGATGTTTATTTTCTTTCTTTTTTCTCATAAATTTTTTCACTCACAAATCAAATCTCTCTCCAAGGACATGCAATACACTATCTTTTTTAGTTACTTAATTTAATAGTACAGAGAGAGATTGAGGGGGGAAGACAGAGAGGGAAAGAGACACCAGCAGCACTACTTCACTGTTCATGAAGATTGTCCTCTGCAGGTGGGGACTCGGGGTCTTGTATCTGGGTCCTTACACATTGTAATGTGTGCATTTAACCAAGTGTGCCACAACTCGTCCCTATAATCAACTACCTTATCTACCCCAAATTTGTTAACTATTTTGAAATGCACACCAGTTCTCACTCTGAAATCCAACACTACCTAAGGAACCAGGGATGTCCCAACTTCTATAATAATAAGTTATATGACAAGAAAATCACATATGATTGTTGAACTGTTATTAAAATCTTTGCACATGATTTAATTCATGTTTGTCTCAAAAAAAAAAAAAAAGAAAAGAAAAAAAAGAGAGAGAGAGAGAAAGAAAGAAAATCATGAGGATATGAAGATAGTGTGGTGCTTTGCTATGTGTGTGACCAAAGCTCATACCTGGCCTACTGCATGGGGAGGATGTTTTAGGACAGTGGTTCCTTCCTTCCTTTCTCCCTTCCTCCTTCTTTTTCTTACCAGAGCACTGCTCCTACCACCACCCAGACTGTGGTTTCAGAGTTCTGGTGGTAGGAACTGTGTGAAGCTGTACCCCTCTTATCCTATGGTTTTGTCAAAGTTTCCTTTTTATAAATAAAAAATTAAAAAAAAATCTATTCTTAAGAGACTTTCATTACCAAATGTAGTCTCTATAATTCTATATCAAAGAAACTGGGGCTGGCAAAATAGTCCACATGGATAGTGTGCTACTGTGCCGTATGTACAACCCAAGTTTGAGCCCAGCCTCCACTATACTGAAGGATGCTATGGTCTCTATCAGCCTCTGTCTAAACAAAACAAAGGAAGGAAGGAAGGAAGGAAGGAAGGAAGGAAGGAAGGAAGGAAGGAAGGAAGGAAGGAAGGTCGTATGCTTTACATTGGTTTGTTCTAGCCCTCCCCCGCCAAGAGAATTGGATGAGTCCTGTTAATTTCGCGGGCCTGCTTGGCCCCACCCCAAAGAACCCCGAGGGAGGGTTCCTGAGTCCGAGAGTTCCTGAGTTCCTGAGTTCGAGAGTTTCAGGGTTACAGAGTAAGAGAGTTCCACAGTGGAGGAGTTTTCAGAGGGTTCCCGAGTGCGAGAGTTCAAGAGTTCCAGAGTTGGAGGGTTCCTGAGTTCGAGAGTAAGAGAGAGAGTGCTTGCGCCGCCACAAAGAGACAGCAGAGTTCTGTTTGGTGATTAGTTTGTCTTAATTTATGAATCGTTGTTCCTGAATAAAGAAATACAGCTTCCCTGCCCAGCTGTTGTCTCCGCGTCTCTGTTACCCGCTGTGAAGCAAGCCCGGCCAGCTGGAGCCTTCCGGAAATATTAACAACAAAGGAAGGAAGAAAGAGGGGCCAGGCGGTGGCACATTTGGTTAAGCACACACACTGCAGTGCACAAGGACCCAGGTTCAAGCCCCTGGTCCCCATCTGCAGGGGGAAGGCTTCATGAATGGTGAAGCAGGGCTGCAGATGTCTCTCTCCCTCCCTATATCCCCCTCCCCTCCCAATTTCTGTTTGTCTCTATCCAATAATAAATTAATAAAAAAGTAAAAATAAAGACTTTTTAAAATAAAACAAAAAAACCTCTTATACTTGTGCTTTGTGCCACCTGCGCTTAACCTGTACTGCCTTACTCCCCCAAACCCTCTTATCCTATGGTTTTGTCAATGTCTCCTTTAATTTAAAAAAGGAAGAAAGAAATTTGAAAATAACAAGTCTTAATAATAAATTTCAAGCTCCCAATATAGTACTGATAATTCTAAACAGATCAGGCTTTCTTTTTTCTTTCTCAGCAATATGATGCTCAAAGTCCTATGCAGGTTTTCATACAAACTTTTACAAATTAAGAAACAGAAAAAAAAAAAAAAGAAGGATTTTCATCACATACATACCAGGCCAAGTGAGAAACCCTCCAAAGGTATGAGTTAAACCTTTCAGCCATAAAGTCTTTTCTACCAGAGCATCTAAGTTCATGGATGGTCGATTCTGAAGCAGAACAGCAATTATTAGGGTCCATGGACTCAAAACCAGGTTTTGAATTTGCAGAAGCTGCATTCTGTATGCAACTTCAGTGACAAACGTATGCATGTCTTCTGATTGTTTTTGAGGAATATATCTAAAAGGAAGAATACAGAAAAACAAATGATATTACTGCTACTTAGACAAACCAAAATGGGGATGGAGTGGGAAAAAATATTTTTTACAAAGGCTTCTAGATGAGGAGCCTAGTGGTAGTGTGCTAGGTGGAGCATACATGTTACCATGAACAAGGACCTGGGTTCAAACTCCTGGTCCCCAACTGCAGAGGAAATCTTCACAAGTAGTGAAGCAGGTCTGCAGGTATCTCCTATTTTTCCTTTTTTTCTCTCACCCACCTCATCCTTCCCCCCTCCCCTCTCCTCTCAATTTCTCTCTGACATCGTGGAAAAAAAAAAGAAGAAGAAAAATGGTCTCTAGGAGTGCTGGATTCAAACTTCTAGGTCAGGGAAATAGCAGAATGGTTATGCAAAAGACTTTCAGGCCTAAGGTCCTAGGTCCCAGGTTCAGTCACTAGCACTACCATAAGGAGAGTTGAGCAGTGTTCTTGTCAAGGAAAAAGAAAAAAAGGCTTTTTGTATTGTATGCCACTGAATTTTCATTGCAAGTCACATTGCAAGAATATACCTTTGCTCTATTATAGCATATTCCATCCACTTGAACTTGTAGCCTCTGCATAAAGTCTGTTGTATTACCCTTCTGGTTATCTCCTCAGCCTAAGATATGCTCTTGAGGGGTGATAACTCAAGGAGTTAGTGTCCTCTTATTTTAGTTTCCAAGAAAAAAAAAAATCTGTGAAAACTCATGTCTCTTCCAGTAGATTGAACTACTCTGTCTTAAATACACATATCTTTGAAAAAGACACAAAGAAGTAGAAAGATATTCCATGTTCATGGGTTGGAAGAATTAACATCATCAAAATGAATATACTACCCAAAGCCATATACAAATTTAATGCTATCCCCATCAAGATCCCAAGCACATTTTTTAGGAGAAAAGAACAAATGCTACAAATGTTTATCTGGAACCAGAAAAGACCTAGAATTGCCAAAACAATCTTGAGAAAAAAAGAACAGAACCGGAGGCATCACACTCCCAGATCTCAAATTGTATTATAGGGCCACTGTCATCAAAACTGCTTGGTACTGGAACATGAATAGACAAACTGACCAGTGGAATAGAATTCAGAGCCCAGAAGTGAGCCCCCACACCTATGGACATCTAATCTTTGACAAAGGGGCCCAGACTATTACATGGGGAAATCAGAGTCTCTTCAACAAATGGTGTTGGAAACAATGAGTTGAAACATGCAGAAAAATGAAACTGAATCACTGTATTTCACCAAATACAAAAGTAAATTCCAAGTGGATCAAGGACTTGGATGTTAGACCACAAACTATCAGATACTTAGAAGAAAATATTGGCAGAACTCTTTTCTGCAGAAATTTTAAAGACATCTTCAATGAAATGAATCTAATTACAAAGAAGACTAAGGCAAGTATAAACCTATGGGACTACATCAAATTAAAAAGCTTCTTCACAGTAAAAGAAACCACTACCCAAACCAAGAGACCCCTCACAGAATGGGAGAAGATCTTTACATGTTATACATCAGACAAGAGTTTAATAACCAACATATATAAAGAGCTTGCCAAACTCAACAACAAGACAACAAATAACCCCATCCAAAAATGGGGGGAGGACATGGACAGAATATTCACCACAGAAGAGATCCAAAAGGCTGAGAAACACATGAAAAAATGCTCCAGGTCTCTGATTGTCAGAGAAATGCAAATCAAGACAACAATGAGATACCACTTCACTCCTGTGAGAATGTCATACATCAGAAAAGGTAACAGCAGCAAATGCTGGAGAGGGTGTGGGGTCAAAGGAACACTCCTACACTGCTGGTGGGAATGTCAATTGGTCCAACCTCTGTGGAGAACAGTCTGGAGAACTCTCAGAAGGCTAGAAATGGACCTACCCTATGACCCTGCAATTCCTCTCCTGGGGATATATCCTAAGGAACACAACATATCCATCCAAAAAGATCTGTGTACACATATGTTCTTGGCAGCACAATTTGTAATAGCCAAAACCTGGAAGCAACCCAGGTGTCCAACAACAGATGAGTGGCTGAGCAAGTTGTGGTATATATACACAATGGAATACTACTCAGCTGTAAAAAATGGTGACTTCACCGTTTTCAGCCGATCTTGGATGGACCTTGAAAAAAATCATGTTGAGTGAAATAAGTCAGAAACAGAAGGATGAATATGGGATGATCTCACTCTCAGGCAGAAGTTGAAAAACAAGATCAGAAGAAAAAAAAAAAACAGAAGTAGAACCTGAAATGGAATTGGCATATAGCACCAAAGTAAAAGACTCTGGGGTGGGTGGGTGGGAAGAATACAGGTCCATGAAGGATGATAAATGACATAGTGGGGGTTGCATTGTTATATGGGAAACTGGGGAATGTTATGCATGTACAAACTATTGTATTTACTGTTGAGTGTAAAAAAATAAAGAAATAAAAGAAAAAAGAATATACAGATCTTTGAACACCACTTTTATATAATACACTGATTAGTTTTCATAGTTACCCATGTCTGCAATGGATAGGCTATTTAGTTTATTTACTTTTCTTTTTTTAAGTTTATTTATTTATTTTTTTATTATTAATTTTCCCTTTTGTTGCCATTGTTTTATTGTTGTAGTTAATACTGTTGTTGTTGTTGATGTCATTGTTGTTGGATAGGACAGAGAGAAATGGAGAGAGGAGGGGAAGACAGAGAGGGGGAGATAAAGATAGACACCTGCAGACCTGCTTCACCACCTGTAAATTGACTTCCCTGCAGGTGGGGAGCTGGGGGGCTCAAACCAGGATCCTTACGCTGGTCCTTGTGCTTCTTTGTGCCACCTGGCTTCTGATAATGAAGCAGATAGTGAGGCCTCTAGCTGTACTGGGGCTGGTGGTACTACATAGTTATGAATGATAATGCAGTTATGTTTAGTCTCAATGGGAATATGGTTTCTGGGTGGGCCAGGCAGTGGTGCACCCAGCTAAGTGCCCATAGTACTAAGATTAAGGACCAACAGATGGATCCAGGTTTGAGCCCCTGGCTTCCCCATCTGTAGGGGGGATACTTCACAAGTAGTGAAGCAGGTCTTTTTCTTTCCCTATTTCTGTCCTATCTAGTAAAATAAAAAGAAAAATGGAAAAACTGCTGCCAGGAGCAGTGGATTTATAGTGCCGGCATGGAGCCCCAGTGATAACCCTGGAGGCAAAAAAAGAAAAAAAAAAGGAATATGGTTTCCATCTCCTTTATTTCACCAGGTGTATTTTTCTAAATTAAGAGTGCCCAAATGTGTATCTGTACCTACATCCTGAATGAACCTAATAGATTTGTCAATAAAACTATAACCTTCTTAGAGGGGAAGATAGTGTCATTAGTAGACTTTCACATCTGAGGCGCTAGAGATCCCAGGTTCAGTCCCTGATAGAGCTGAATTAAGCCAGAGCTGAACAGTGTTCTGGTTAAAGAAACAAGCAGCACAGAAAGTAGCACTGTGAATGAGGCCTTGGGCCCTTAAGCATGAGATACTGAGTTTGATCCCAAGCATCACATGTGCCAAAATGATGCTGTTTCTCTTTCCTCTAATAAACAAAGAAAACAAATAGTGGCCTAGGAGGGGGCTCAGTGGATGGAATATTTGACTCTCAGGCATGAAGTCCCAATTTCTATCCCTAGCACCACATGTGGATGGCTCTCTCTCTCCTCTCCTATCTTGGGATAGACCACTCCAAACTCCTTTGGAGTTTATATCTTTTACATTACTGATTTGTACTTTTTTCTTTTTAAAAAAATTTAAAATATATATTTATTTATTCCCTTTTGTTGCCCTTGTTTTATTGTTGTAGTTATTATTGTTATTGTTGGATAGGACACAGAGAAATGGAAAGAGATGGGGAAGACAGGGAGGGGGAGAGAAAGACAGACATTTGCAGACCTGCTTCACCACCTGTGAAGTGACTCCCCTGCAAGTGGGGAGCCGGGGGGCTAGAACCGGGATTCTTAAGTTGGTCCTTGAGCTTTGTGCCACGTGTGCTTAACCCACGAAGCTACCTCCCGACACCCCTGATTTGTACTTCCATTTAAATAACATTCTTGCTCCACTTTAAAAAACAAATAGAGTCAGGCTGAGAAGACAGCACATGATTATGCAAAAGACTTTCAAAACTGATGCTCTGAGATACCAAGTTCAACTCTCAGTACCATCATAAGCCACAGTTGAGCAGTGTTCTGGTCTTTCTCTCTCTCTCCCTCTCACTGTATCTTTCTTTCTGAATCTCTCTCATGAAAAATAACTAAAATGTTAAAAAAAAAAATAGAACCAGAAAAATAGCTCGTTTGGATAGTGCACGTTTTGCTATGTGTTTGAGCCTGGCTTCCACCACACTGGAGGAATATTTGGTGCCGTCTCTATGCCTCTGTCTTTCTTGTTTTGCCTCCAGGGTTATTGCTAGGGCTTGGTGACTGCACCACGAATCCAGTGCTCCTGGAGGCCATTTTTTTCCCGTTTGTTGCCCTTGTTTTTTTAAAATTGTTCTTGTGGTTATTATTATTGTTGTTATTGATGTCACTGTTGTTGGATAGGACAGAAAGAAATGGAGATGGGGGGAGAGGAAGATAGACACCTGTAGACCTGCTTCACCACTTGTGAAGCAACCCTTCTGCAGGTGGAGAGCCGGGGTTCGAACTGGGATCCTTATGCTGGTCCTCGTGCTTCATGCCATGTGCACTTAACCCATGTCCTACTGTTGACCTCCTCTATGCCTGTCTTTCTATCTGAAAAACTCAGATAGAAAAAGATGGAGTAATGGCGGGCAGGGTGGTATCACAGCGGGTTAAGTGCACATGGTGCAAAGCGCAAAGACCAGCTCAAGGATCCCGGTTCGAGCCCCTGGCTCCCCACTTGCAGGGGGGTCGCTTGACAAGCGGTGAAGCAGATCTGTAGGTGTCTATCTTTCTCTCCTCCTTTCTGTCTTCCCCTCCTCTCTTGATTTCTCTCTGTCCTATCCAACAACAGCTATGACAACCACAACAAGGGCAACAAAAATGGGAAGGATAGGCTCCAGGAGCAATGGATTCGTAGTGATGGCACCGAACCCCAGTGATAATCCTGGAGACAAAAAAGAAAAAAAAAAGTGGAGTAATGAAGCTTCAGTGTCAACAACATAAAAAAATCCAAACAGGTCATCTAGGAAGACACCTGCTTTGTCACTCTTATGGCTTCCACATTCTGAGGGGAGTTTCAGTGCTGTAATATCTTTCCTTCTCTGTCTCTCTCCAGGTCAGCCTGAAGTAGTGAAGCTCTGGTAATGAAAAAACAAAAACAGAACTATATCTTTCTGAGACAGAGACTCACTCCACTCATTATTATTATACAATCCTTTTTCTAGGATTAAATAATATTTAGGAAAAAAACACTAGTACACACTCTGACTGACTTACCAACAGTATTCAACAACTCTCATACCTGCACTTGTAAAAAAAAACTTGTCTTATTTCCTATCATTTGTACATTAGTAAGGTACTGTTTCCCCTGAGAAGAATGGGTACTATCTAACTCTGTATATTTGATATACATGTTTTTTTCCGATAACTTTCTTTTTTTAAATATTTATTTATTCCCTTTTGTTGCCCTTGTTGTTTTACTGTTGTAGTTATTATTGTCATTGTTGTTGGATAGGACAGAGAGAAATGGAGACAGGAGGGGAAGACAGAGAGGAGGAGAGAAAGATAGACACCTGCAGCCTGCTTCACCCTTGTGAATCGACTTCCCTGAAGATGGGGAGCTGGGGGCTCAAACTGGGATCCTTACGCTAGTCCCTGCACTTTGCGCCACCTGCCCTTAATCCACTGCGCTACTGCCCAACTCCCAGCACTGATAACTTTCTTTTGGGCAAATACATAATTCTTTTTTTTTTGCCACCAGGGTTATTGCTGGGGCTCAGTGCCTGCACTACGAATCCACTGCTCCTGGAGGCCATTTTTTCCCATTTTGTTGTCCTTGTAGTTGTTAATAGCTGTTGTTGTTGGGTAGGAAAGAAAGAAACCAAGAGAGGAGGGGAAGACAGAGGGGGAAAGACAGACACCTGCAGACCTGCTTCAACACTTGTGAAGCGACCCCCCCTTGCAGGTGGGGAGCTGGAGGCTTGAACCGGGATCCTTATGCCGGCCCCTGCACTTTCTGTCATGTACGTTTAACCCACTCTGCTACTGCCCAGCCCCCATAATACATAATTCTTACAAATACATAAATGAAGTTTCTGCTTCCCTAATGTGTAATCTCAGACAGGTCAACTCAAGAATCATAATTTATACTTTCAGATTTTCATACATGCTTGTTAGTTATGAAACCATTGGCCTAGTACCTTGGAACCAGGTTATATGGGCTGCGACTCATTCTTCCAGCTGCCAGAGATCGAAGTGATACTGGGTCTCCAAAGTATACATGAATGCTTCCAAAATTTTCAGAGAGAATCTTCCTGGCTCGCAATAACCCCTAAAAATATCACAACGGAAAAAAGAAAAATAAAAGGAGTAAATTCAAAAATTAGTTTGTGTTAACTAGCATTTTTACTAAGTTCTTATAAAATCAAGGTTGGCTATCCTTTACGTACAGTTGTAGTTTCTTTAGGCTTGGGAACCCCTAGGAGCTCATATACATAAAGGGCTTCTTCTATTATCTTGTCATAACTGATGCTAATAGGAACAAGATAGGTATCAAAAACTTCTCTTTTAAAAAATGGTTCCATCACAATATTCAGAAGACCTACAAATAAAGGGAAATTTTGTATACATATTAAAGAGTAAGACGCACAAGGGTATAGAAACAGGAAGACACTAAAAGTAAATACTAGTCAATAACTGTAAATAGTTAGACTTGAAGAGGCATACTTCTTTAAAGTATTTTCATATTTATCTATTTATCTTCTTTTGTTGCCCTTGTTTTTTTAAAATTGTTGTTGTAGTTATTATTATTGTTGTTATTGATGCTGTCGTTGTTAGGACAGAGACAGATGGAGAGAGGCGGGGAAGACAGAGAGGGGGAGAGAAAGACAGACACCTGCAGACCTGCTTCACCGTCTGTGAAGTGACTCCTCTGCAGGTGGGGAGACAGGGATTCGAACTGGGATTCTTACGCAGGTTCTAGTGCTTCGACACATGCGCTTATCCTGCTGACACCCAACTCCCGAGATAGACTGTACAAAAGCATCTAGTTCTGTTTTGCAGCTATAATGATACATCTGAAGCCGTTAGATTTTTTTAGATTTTTCCCTTCAATCTCTAAGGGACTATATTCATTTCTATTAGTGATTTAATAGTGTTTTACAAGATTGTAAGATTCTAGGAGTATAGTTCCAGATTGCACCCAACCACCACAGTTCTGTTCCCCCCGTCTCACCCTCCCCAAAATAACCACCATAGTTCACCAAAACTTAGCAAAAGTTTGACATTTTAAAAATAAGTTCTTGTGTTTCAAATCTTTATATTATGCATATAAGTGAAACCATCCAGTAGCTGTCTTTCAGAGAAATGCAGGGACCTACCAAATTTAGGGGTCAATGTTTTAGCAGAGCGACTTCTTGTCCCTTCGAGGAAAAATTCAACAGGAGCATAACCATTCTTTAAAGAGAAAACAAAACAAAACAAACAAAACAAAACCCATTGCCTACTCTCAAAGTGATAAATGCTTCTTTGATTCAATTTCCCGAGATCCCTCCCCCGCCCACTGAACAAACACTATTCACAATGAAACTTAAAGAGAGTGCTACAGAGTAAATTACTACTATAGTTCTGCACATTTCTTTTCTGCTACCAGGGTTATTGCTGTGGCTCAGTGCCTGCCCAAGGAATCCATCAATCCTGGCAGCCATTTTTCTTTTTCCTTTCCCTTTCCCTTCCCCTTCCTCTCCCCTCTCCCCTCCCCTTCTACATCCATCCCTCCCTTCCTTTCTTCGATAGGACAGATAGAAAATGGTAGTGGTGGTGGTGAAATAGAGAGGCAGAGAAAGATAGACACCTGCAGACATGCTTGACAGCTTGCAAAGCTACCCCCCTGTAGATGGGGAGCAGGGGCTTGAAGAACTTAGGGTCCTCAGGCATAGTAATGTGTTTACTTAATCAGATGTACTACCGCCTGGCTCCCAGTTTTGCACATTTCTTAAGGGGAAAATTAGCTAAATGGTTCATTTAGAAGTTAAGAATTTAAATAAGCAGCCCCAGGAGGTGGAGGAATGGATAAAGTGTTGTATTCTCAAGCATGAGGTCCTGATTTCTCCCTTCCTTCCTTCTTTCTTTCCTTTTTAAAGATTTTATTTTATCAGAAAGATAGGAGAGAGAAAGAAAGAACCAGACATCACTCTGGTATATGTGCTGCCAGGGATCGAACGAACTCAAGACCTCATGCTTGAGAATCCAATGCTTTACCCACTGTGCCACCAACCAGACCACAGTCTTGATTTCAAACCTCAGCATCACATGTGCTACAGAGTGATGATCTGGCTCTTTCTCCTTCTCTCATAAATACATAAACAAATCTTTAAAAAAAGAAATTAAGTAAGACATGGAATGCCAGTAAAAAAAAAACACAGCAAGCAAACAAACAAAAACAATATATTAGTTATTTGCATTTACCCGTAACATTGTTTTTACATATTCTGAGAATACAGCCCAGTACAATTTATTGCCACCAAAGGTGCGCCGCATGAAAAAGGCACCCGACATCCGTAGCAGTTCACCAACCATTTTCATTCCTAGGAAGTCTTAAAAAATAAAAAGGGGTTATTATTTATTTGCAGAACATATAACTTTCTATAAAGATCTACAAACTCAATAAATATTTCATGTATTCAGAAACTTTTACAACATTAATCTTTTTTTCTTAAACAAACGAGTATTTTTGCTTACATTTTTTTATTATCTTTATTTAGTGGATAGAGACAGCTAGAAATTGAGGGAAAGGGGGAGGTTGAGAGGGAGAGAAACAAAGAGACACCTGTAGCACTACTTCACCACTTGTAAAGCTTTCCCCCTGAAGGTGGGGACTGGGGGGCTTGAACCTGAGTCCTTGCACACTGTAACATGTGTGCTTAACTAGGTGAGCTACCACCTGGCCCATTAATCATTCTTTTCTTTTTTTTTTTTCTTCCTCCAGGGTTATTGCTGGAGCCTGGTGTTTGCACCATGAATCCACTGCTCTTGGAGACTATATATATTTTCCCCTTTTGTTGTCCTTTTGTGGTTATTATTATTGTTGTTATTGATATTGGATAGGATAGAAAGAAATGGAGAGAGGAGGAAAAGACAGAGAGGGGGAGAGAAAGATAAGACACCTGCAGACCTGCTTCACCGCCTGTGAAGTGACTCCCTGCAGGTAGGGAGCCAGGGGCTCAAACCGGGATCCTTACTCTGGTCCTTGCGCTTTGCGCCACATGCGCTTAACCCACTGCACCCGTGCCCGACCCCCTCATTATTTTCTAAGATTAAAATCCACAAGAGACATCTAATAGAATTTTGGAAATGAAGGAATTCTGTGGGCAGGATCTTGCTGAGAGGTTACCTATTGCATTCCTATTTATTTTTTTCTTCTTTTCATTTTATTTGATAGGAAAGAGAGAAATTGAGAGGAAAGGGGAACATACAGAGGAAAAGAGAAATCTGCAGATCTGCTTCACGCTCATCAAGTGTCCCATCTGAAAGTGAGGAGCAGGGGCTCAAACCTGGGTCCTTGTACATGGTAATGTGTAACCTCAATCCAGTGTGCCATTGCTCAGCCCCCTTCCATGTTCCAGACTGAACAGAGAAGGGACAATAGCAGGCAATGAGACAACTGTAACAATGTCATCACATCAATTTTTTGTCAGTATACTGCTGATTTGTTAGAGCAGCATGTAATCTACATTCTCAAGGGGGTATATCAAATCAACTCTCAGTTTTCTTTTTAACCACCAGGTAAACCAACCTCTTCCAACTTTTTAAAATAATTTTATGGGGGGGGGGGAATAGTGGTTTATAGTATAGTTGTTGATACATGGGTACACTTCCTCATCTTTAAATACTTCATCAATATTAAAAATATTCTAGAAAATATACTGATTTTCATAATAAAAAAGGAAAAAGAATACGTACCCATTCCTGCTGCTATTACTGGTATAGGTAAATCATAGTTGTATAGAAGAAAAGATAGCATCAGAAAGTCAATGTAACTTCGGTGACTAGGTAGCAGGACAACTGGATGCTCCTGGATGGCTTGTTGTAGCTTTAAAGTAAATGTTATGAAAACTGAGAAAGGTTACACATGTACAAACTATTGTATTTTACTGTCAATTGTAAACCATTAATCCTCCAATAAAGACATTTTAAAAATGTTATATTTTGAATAACTTCAGTTTAAATTACATTAAAATCAATAATTAAATTACAAAATGGGAGGAGGTATAAGGAAACTATATACTATTTTCTTGTCTCCCTTCCAACAAATATAATACACATTTCAGAGTTCTAATTAAATGATAGCACATAATGCATGAATAACAAAAACAAAGGTCTTAGGAATCAGTCATGGTGATCATTAATATATTAGTTTGGTACCACATTTTGAAGTGCTTTACATCTCTTTTTCTCATAAAAATATACAGTAAAATTGGTCCTGTGAGCTAGCTGGGTTGTAGAACACATAAACAAGGCCATGGGACCACAAAAAGGAAAAAGTCAGCTGTGATCTGATATGCCAGACTGTTTTTTTAAAAAAATATTTATTTATTTACTTATTTCCTTTTGTTGCCCTTGTTGTTCTATTGTTGTAGCTATTACTGTTGTTGTTATTGATGTCATCATTGTTGGATAGGACAGAGAGAAATGGAGAGAGGAGGGGAAGATAGAGAGGGGGAGAGAAAGATAGACACCTGCAGACCTACTTAACTGCCTGTGAAGCGACTCCCCTGCAGGTGGGGAGCCGGGGACTTGAACCAGTATCTTTATGCCAGTCCTTGTGCTTTGCACCACCTGTGCTTAACCCGCTGCACTACTGCCCAACTCAGGGTTTTTTTTTTTTTTTAGTGAATGAACAAAAGTTTCTGTAAGGAGGATTAAAAAGAAATCCACAATTAGTGCAAATGAGAAGTATACTATTTTTCTGGATTCACTGCCAGGGAGAATGGGTAATGTTACTGAGAAGGCTGGAACTGAACTTCCAGACATCTGATTATCAACCTCTAAGGTATTTATTCACAGGTACAAATGTGTTGTCTGCTTTCCTGAAATCCAAATAAAGTTATCAAGGCAAGACAATTTGTGATCAGTTTAGACTTAGTTAACATTCTCTGCCTCCAAACACTATACCAAATATTCTTTGACTCTCAGAAATCCATAGGTCACTTAATAGAAAAAAGAAAATAAACCAAATGACTAAATAAAAGCAAATCTTAAAAACAGACTCTCAAATCCACAGAGTAAGTCAATAATTTAGGAGGAAAAACGTAAATGACTAATTAAAAAACAATAACAGAATGAGGAAGGTAAATGAAGGGAAGAGCTCACTTTTAAGAAAAAAAAAAAGTTTTCTAAGGGTCAGCAAAACTGAGCTGCTCACTTGGACAGTGTGCTGCTTTTTCATATGCCCAACCCAGGTTCAAATCTGGCCCCTACCACACCAAGGAGAGCTTTGATGCTGTGTCTGTCTCTAGCAAATGAAACAAATAATAAGAAAACAACAAGTACTGGAAACCATAAATGATCTTGGGGAGACGTGGAACTGTACCCCTGACAATTAACAATTCTGTAAATTAGCACTTCAATAAAGTGATAAGAACATAAATTTCATAGTAAAAAGTCTTTCTTCCTTCCTTCCTTCCTTCCTTCCTTCCTTCCTTCCTTCCTTCCTTCCTTCCTTTCTTTCTTTTTTTTGCCTGAAAGGTAATTGCTGGGGCTCGGTGCCTGCACTATGAATCCACTGCTCCTGAAGACCATTTTTCCCATTTTGTTGCCCTTGTTGTTGTGCTTGTTACAGTTGTTATTGTTGTCATAGCTGTTGTTGTAATAGACAGAGAGAAATCGAGAGGGAAGGGGAAGACAGAGAGAAGAAGAGAAAGGTAGACACCTGCAGACCTGCTTTACCGCTTATGAAGCGACCCCCTGCAGGTGAGGAGCTGGGGGCTTGAACCAGGATCCTTACGCCGGTCCTTGTACTTTGTGCCATGTGCTCTTAACCCACTGCACTACCGCCTAGCTCCCAGAAAAAAGTCTTCTTTACAGAAAAAAAGCAGACCTATAATATGATAGCAGTGGTGGAATAAAAAATATTTTATTATCTTTTTTTTTTTTATGTATTGGATAGAGACAGCCAGAAATCAAGAAGGAAGGGGGTGACAGAGAGGGAGAGAGACACATGCAGCACTGCTTTTACCACTCGTAAAGTTTTCCCCTACAGGTGGGGAGTAGGGGCTCCAACTCAGGTCCTTGCACATTGTAACATGTGCGCTGAGCCAGGTGTGCCACCACCCAGCTCCAACCAGTCGGCAATTATTACAGTAATAATTGATTTATGTCAGAAAAGCCATCAGTGGATACAAAACTAGTGGATGAAAAACATTTAACCAGCCTTAAAGTATGTCTCCACAATCATTAGTTACAAAAGGAAAAACATTAAGTTTATAGTGGAGAAACTTGGCCATTGCCACTTTAACCAACTGATGAAAGTAAATACACCAAATAAAGGGACAAACACACTTCATCTGCCTGATTACATGCACTGAAGATACCACACTGCTTCTGATATTCCTGCTAAAGTATATATCCTGAATGTAATATTAAGAAAACATGACTTACTCAAACCAAATAAAGGGAAAGTAACTGATCTGTTCTTTCAAAAACTGACACCATGAAACAGATTGAGCTGTCTAGATAAAAAGAATCTCAAAAGGCATGAAGTGGCACATCTGTTTGAGTGCATACTATAATGGGCAAGGATACAGGTTCAAGCCCATAGTCCCCACCTCCAGGGGAAAAGCTTCCCAAATGTGAAGCACTGCTGTTAGGTATCCTCTCTCCCTCTCACACTTCTCTCTCAATTTGTTTGTCTCCATCTGATTATAACACATGATAAAAGATTTTCATTTGCAATATAAGATGTAACTAGAATAATATGAATATAATTATATATTAGCACTATTGCATCAGTGCTAATTTGCACCATGAAAGAATGTCCTTACAGGAAAAACACACCAGAGTACTGAGGAAAGGGCAAAGGAATGCTATAGGGGAAATCTACATGATGTGTATACAGAAACATATTTTGTTATTTCTGTAAATTTGTGAACATTTAACAGGAAAAAAACAGTATCCTCCAGAGAGGCAGAGCTTCATGAGCTCAGACCAGATGATGGATGCCTGATGAATAATAGCTCCTGCTCATTTAACGAAGTGAGGTAACTTTGAATTATCTAAATTGTAAGGAGTCAATGAGATTTTTATTTCTTCTTCATTTTACTGGGGGCTTAATGGTTTATAGTACATTTGTTGACACATGGGTACAATTTCCCATCACCCTATGACAGGTATCTGCAAAACACTGATTCTCAGTTTAGGTATCTGCAAAAACACTGATTCTCAGTTTAGGTCCATTTCCACCAACATGTACCTGGACTCTACAACCTTTCTATGCCCTACCATCCCCAGAGTCCTTTGCTTTGCTGTAGTAAACTACACCCAGTTCAATTTTTTAACAAACAAAATAAACAATACTCACTTTCTGAATACCTTCTTCATTCACACACACTTTAGAGAAAATTTGCTTAAATATTTTGCTTAGAGTGAAAGCCAAAAAGCGGATGGCTCCTAGACGTAGGTTGTGGCTCATTTCATCCAAGATATCAGAAACTTCCTCTCTGAGGACATCAACAGAATGAAGGGATTCCTTGGAAAGCTAAAAATCAAATGTGAAAACACAGATAATATTTCTGAGAAGAAGTCAGAACTTTCTTTTTGTATTTGGCCACTAGGGATAGGGGCGTCTGCACTAAAACTCCACTGTGAGTGAGTGGCCACTTTTTTTCCTTTTTTTTTTTTAAATGATAGAGACAAAGAACACTAAAGAGGAAAAGAAAGACACTGTAGCACTACTTCACTGTTGGTGAAACACTCTCTGCAGTGGGGACCAGGGACTTGATATTGAGTTTTCAGACATGGTAGTGTGCTACAAGTTTTGTTTCACAAGTAAGTGAATTACAGCTGTCAAGTCTTCACATGAAAACGCATCTGCTCAAATGAAATCCCCGGAAATCCATTTGGACCCCTGTTCTCTGACATCGCCTACAAGATGGCACGACTACAGCAACACCCCCCCCCCCCCGAAACCAATGATGTGACCTGAAGAAACTGATTCACAGACTCCAAAGCTCATTCTCTACTGAAAAGCAGAATTACAGTGGCTGACCTTCCCCATTGAGGCAGACGTGCAGCATTTCATCCCCTGGCATTTCATCTGTGGTCATCTGCTTTGGGCTGACACTTCTATTGTACTTATTGGTACATCTCTTGAACACTTTATAGCAATTTCCTTTTACGCTGCTGGGTTTCTCAAAGACTGACCGCAGCAGTCCATGGACTTTGCAGCCAGCTGCCTTGGGAATCTACAGGCCACGTCCCCTCACCTGCAGGCCCTGTCCCCAGAGGCAGGAAATCCCCCTTCTTTACTCGGACCTTCCCCCAAAGGCAGGAAACGCCCTTTGAGGCATGAAAAGCCCCCAGAGGCAAGAAACACCCTTTCGCCTGTTAGGCCCTGCCCTTTGAGGCAAGAAATGCCCCTTCAGGCCTCCCCTTGGCATCACACTGGTTCTTGCTGCTCTCCTATTTGTTCCTCCATGTCTTATGCCAGTTCTTTTGAAAATGCCTGCACAATATAGGTTTCTATTCACCCCAGACTCCTGATACTATGGCCATTAGTTAAAAAGAAAGGGGAAAATATTGGTCTGCTTCTAAATTCTGCTTCTAAGACCCCTTCTGTTGCATTGCTTGACACTGTGGTCTATTTACATAATCATTGTTTTGAGACCTGCAGTGGTTTAATCCCCACTGGTTCCTGCCCTTTTTCATTCTCCCACCCCCTGTCCTACATACATCCTTTTCTGACCTGACACTTCCGCCTCAGGAGATATATAGGACAGGATTGTGATTAGAGATATATAGTTTGCACTGCATTCCTCATGAATAAAGATTGAACTGTGTCCCACTCAGCCATGAGTCCCTGTTCATCTCTCTCCCGCCCGCAAAGGTAGCCCGGCAGTAGTGTGTTTGTCCTATTGGGTGTACCATTGCCCAGCCCCCTTAGAAGTCAGAATTCTTTTGTGTGTGTGTGTGTGTAAATTTATTGATGAATCATATTATTTCTATTAAAAATAAATGAAACTTTTACTTATTACTGAAAGGGGGAACACCTGAGTATTACTCTGATTGGTAGAAACTAAACTCATGGTTGCACCAATTTGCATTCCTACTAACAGCATAGCAGAGTTTATTTTTCCCTACATTGAGCCAGTACAATATGTTTCTTATTTTGCTAATGTAGGTAACTCTCACAGGTATGTGGCAGTTTCAATGATTTTTAAAAAATATTTTTATTTATTTATTATTGGATAGAGACAGAGAGAAATTGAGAGTGGAGGGGGAAGTAAGAGGGAGAGAGACAGAGAGACACCTGCAGTCCTGCTTCACCACTTGTGAAGCTTTCCCCCTGCAGGTGGGGACCAGGGGCTTGAACCTGGGTCCTTGTGTACTGTAACGCATTTACTTAACCAGGTGAACCACCACCTGCCTCCCCCTTTTTTTACCAGAGCACAGTTCAGCTCTGGCTCTGACTTATTGTGGTGTGGGGGACTGAACCTGGGACTTTGGATGAGTCTCTTTGCATAACCATTATGCTATTTACCCTGGTTTAGGTTTTGTTCACTTTAAAGATTTATTTATTAACACTAGATAGAGAATAGGAGTGAAAGAGAAACAGAGAGACCTTTGAGTGATCCGGGAGATGGCACCGTGGATAAAGCATTGGACTATCAAGCATGAGGTCCTGAGTTCAACCCTGGCAGCATATGTATCAGAGCGATGTCTGGTTCTTCCTCTCCTCTTTACTTATTTATTTATTTATTTTTCCCTCTTTCTCTTCCTATCTTTTTTCATAAATAAATAAATCTTTTTTTTTTTCTTATTGATGTTGTCATTGTTAGACAGGACAGAGAGAAATGGAGAGAGGAGGGGAAGAGAAAGACACCTACAGACTTGCTTCACCGCTCGTTGAAGCAGCCCCCCTGCAGGTGGGGAGCCGGGGCCTCGAACTGGGATCCTTACACCTGTCCTTGCACTTTGCGCCACCTGCAATTAACCTGCTGCACTACCGCCGAACTCCCAAATAAATCTTTTTTAAAAAAATATTTATTCATCTATTTATTACCTTTTGTTGCTCTTGTTGTTTTATTGTTGTAGTTATTATTGATGTCATTGTTGGACAGGACAGAGAGAAATGGAGAGAGGAGAGGGACAGAGGGGGAGAGAAAGATAGGCACTTGCAGACCCGCTTCACCGTCTGTGAGGCAACCCCCCTGCAGGTGGGGAGCCGGGGGCTCAAACCGGGATCCTTATACCTATCCTTGTACTTTGCACCACCTGTGCTTAACCCACTGTGCTACTGCCCGACTCCCTAAATAAATCTTGAGGAGGAGGAGGAGAAACAGAAGAAGCAAAAAAAGCAGAAGGAGAAGAAGATGGGAACCTTTGACACATGCCAGGGATCAGACTGGGACCCTTATATTAACCTAGTACACCAGCCCCTGAGTATGTCATTTTAATTTGCAATGTGATTTTAATTTAGTATTCTTTTATGAGTGACATGAGCCATTTTTTCATATATCTGTTGGCCATTTGTCTTCTTTAGAGATATGCTCATCTTTTTTTTTTTTTTTTGCCTCCAGGGTTATTTCTGGGGCTCCGTGCCTGCACTATGAAACCACTGCTCCTGGTAGCCACTTTTTTTCCATTTTGTTGTTATTGCTGTTGTTACATAGAGCAGAGAGAAATCAAGAGAGGAGAAGACAGAGGGGGAGAGAAAAATAGACTTTTGAAGACCTGCTTCAACAATTGTGAAGTGACTCCCCTTCAGGTGGTGAGCTGGGGGCTTGAACCTTACATTGTTTTTGCACATGGGCTTAACCTGATACACTACAGGCCCCCCCCCTTTTTTTTTTCACCAGAGCAAGGCTCAGTTCTGGCTTGTGGTGGTGCCGGGGATTGAACCTGGGACTTTGGAGCTTCAGACATGAGAGTCTTTTTGCATAACCATTATGCTATCTAACCTTCACCCTTGTTTACATTTTTATTGAGTTTGTTTTTTGGCTGTTGAACTACAGAATTTCTTTATACATTTTTGATATCAATACAGTATCAGATGTGTGATGTACAAATATTTTCTCCCAATTACTGGGTTGCCTTTTAGTCCTTGTGAAATTTTCTTCTGCCGTGAAGAGACTTTTTAGTTAGATACAGTCCCATACATTTGTTCTTCCTATAGTTTCCTTTGTCCATAGTGTTAAGTTTCCAAATACACCATTGATGCTAAGGTCTAAAAGTGTTTTACTGATGTATCCTTCTAAGTATTTTATAATTTCAGATCCAATATTTAGGTCATTAATCCATTTTTAGTTAACTTTGGTATATAATGTCAAGTGATAGTCTAGCTTCATTTTCTACATGTGGCTACTTAATTTTCCCAATACCAGGATGATCATTTTAACAATTTAATTTCAACCCATAAGCACAGAATATCTTTCCATCTTTGTGCCTTCTATTTTTTTCTTTGCAGTGATTTAGAGTTTTGATGTATAAATCTCTCATCTACTTTACTGACAGACTACAGAAGTGATTGCTTTTTCTTTTATTGGAATTGAGCCCTATATATTATCTACACGGCTGGGGAGATAACATAGTGGCTATGCAACACTCAAGCCTGAGGCTGTGAGGTTCCAGGTTCAATCCCTTACACCACCATAAGCCAGAGCTGAGTAGTGCTCTGGTTTAAAAAAAAAAAAAAAGAAAAAAAGAAATATTATGTACAATTTCACTGCTCCCAAGCAGAGTTTTTGATTCAGAAAAGGAGATAGAGAGGGAGAGTTACCATAGTACTGGAGTATTCTTTGGGGTTGTGCATTTCCTTGTGCTGAGGCTTGAATCTGGGGAGTATGTAAAGCAAGCCACATCTGTACCTAGTAAGCTATCTCGTTAGTGCCTAGAATATTGATTTCATTTGTTTCTAGTTTTTACCTAATTGCTGTGACTAGGACTTACAAAACTATAATGAGTAAGAAAAATAAAACCGTATTACCTGGGCGGGGGAGACAGCATAATGGTTAAGCAAAGAGATTCTCATTCCTGAGGCCTGAAGTCCCAGGTTTAATCTCCTGTACCATCATAAACTAGAGCTGAGCAGTGCTCTGGTAAAAAACAACCAAACAAACAAAAAAACACTGATCTTAGATGAAAGCTTTCCTTTTTTTTTTTTAACCACTGAGTATAAAATTAGCTGTGGGTTTTTCATGTATGGCCTTTACTATAGTGAGCTACGTTCCTTCACTCCCATTTTATATAGGTTTATTTATTATAACTAAATGCTGACTCTTGTCAAAACACTTCTACTGCATTTCTGATACATGGTTTTTATCTTTCCTTTTATTGATGTGGTAATGTATGCATTAATTGATTTGCATGTGTTGAGCCATTTTGCATTCCTGCAATTCCATTTAATGTATTGCTGAATTTGGTTTGCTGAAATTTTGAGATGATCTAACAAGAGATATTTAGGATAGCAAGAAAAATAGACTTTTGAAGACCTGCTTCAACAATTGTGAAGTGACTCCCCTTCAGGTGGTGAGCTGGGGGCTTGAACCTTACATTGTTTTTGCACATGGGCTTAACCTGATTACTTCTCAGTAATTGACAGCACATGAAAGAAACAAAGAAGCTAAAGAAGGCATCTAGACTTTTTTTGAGTGACTAGCATACAGAAGAGCCATTTGTGAAGATAGGGAAAACTGAGTGTGTGGGTGCATGACATGGGCATGGCACATGAAGGGGCGGCAAAGAATCTGATTCAGACATCTTGAATTTGAGGTATTTTTGGAACTTCCAAGTTGATATATAAAAATACAAATAAAATACTTAAGACCTGGCCTGCAGGAAAAGATGATGCATTATGATTATAGTGTGTGTGCATGTGTGTGTGTGTCTGTACATTCCTGTGCTGACCTTTTCATTCATGCTGAGATGGAGAAAACGGGAGAGACAGCACAGTATAAGACCTTCCCTTGGTGCTGTGGCACCTTCTATGTGGTGTAGGAGGGGGCCTGACCATGGGCCACATGGATGGCAAGGCACAAGTCCTACCTAGTGAACTATCTGTGTCCCTATAGTATTATTTTTATATACTGTTATTATTTAAAGATTTATTAATGAGAAAGAGAGAAACTGGAGTATCAATTTGGAATATGTGGTGCTGGATATCGAACTTGAACCTCATGTGTGCAAGTCCTTTTGCTTTACCCTCAGTGCCACCTCCTGGGCCACAATTTAAATATATATATATACCTATGTGTGTATAAACTTATGATATATGTCAGAATAGAAAGGAACTTAAAATTCTGACAATAAAGGGGGCCAGGTGGTGGCACATTTAGTTGAGCACACAAGTTACAATGCACAAGGACCCAGGTTTTAGCCCCTGGTCCCCACCTGCAGGGGGAAATTTTTTGTGGTTAAGCAGTACTACAGGTGTCTCTCTTCCCTTTTTTCCTGTCTTTCCCTACCTCTCCTCCATCCCTCTTGATTTTTGACTGTCTCTATCAAATAAATAAAGATAATAATAATAATAATAATAAAAGATATCATGTAAGTGCACAAAATAAAAAGGGGCTAGAAAAAAATCTTGAGGGATAGCAGCTTTTTTTTTTCTTTTTCCCTTCAGGGCTACTGTTGGGGCTTGGTGCCTGCGCTACAAATCCACTGTTCCTGGAGGCTACTTTTTTCCCCTTTTTGTTGCCCTTGTCATCGTTGTTGCTATTATTATTGTTGTTATTGCTGTTGTGTTTTTTTTTATCTTTATTTATTGAATAGATAGCCAGAAATCAAGAGGGAAGGGGGTGATAGACAGGGAGACAGACAGACACCTGCAGCACTGCTTCACTGTTTGTGAAGCCACCGTCTTGCAAGTGTGGGTTGGGGACTCGATTCGGGATCTATGTGCCGGTCCCTGCATTGTATTCTTTGTCCCTTAAGTCTCATTTTAAAAAGCACTTCTTTGGGAGTCGGGGTGGTAGTGTAGCAGGTTAAGCGCAGGTGGTGCAATGCGTAAGGACTGGCGTAAGGATCCCAGTTCAAACCCCTGGCTCCCCACCTGCAGGAGAGTCACTTCAGATGAAGCATGTCTGTAGGTGTCTGTCTTTCTCTCCCCCCTCTGTCTTTCCCTCTTCTCTCCATTTCTCTCTGTCCTATCCAACAATGACAACAATAATAACTACAACAATAAAGAAAAAAGGCAACAAAAGGGAATAAATATTTTTTTTTAAAAGCACTTCTTTAAAACTGTACATAAAAGTAGCTGACCCTATAACTACTTAGTCCCTCTGTATTCTGTATTCCCACTAGCATATCTTATATACTTTGTTGTAACTGATATAAGAAATAACACAGTTGTCATCATTTCCTATTGGACTATGTCTTTAAGAAATTAAAAAAAATTCTCATTTAGTTTTATTACTATTAGGTCCCCAATGTCTAACAAAGAGACTAATGTACATTAAATGTATGATAAACATATTAAATATATGCTGAATATAGATAAATCTAGACAGGTATATTAAAAGTAGCAAAATAAGTACACAGAATCAAGAAAATAATGTGCTGACAGTTAACAGTTGAAGAGGGAATCACTTACCTGCTTAATGACATAATGAACTTCTTCAGAATTAAGTACACTATATTTAATATCACTTGGCTTGCAAGGAGTAATTCCCTTGTAGACAAGAGGTGTGTAACATTTCATTGCAAATTTCAGGTCACTGACATGTCTCCTCTCTTCTAAAATATCTTCAAATTCATCCCACTTTTTGAGCTCCTTCTGTGGGTAAGGCAAATGAAAGAAAGTAATGTACAAACTGTAAAATATAATGGCACATTATAACTACACCGGTATCGCCAACACCTAGACATGAACCAGGGCCCAAAAGACAGAGCATATGTACATATGTATCCATAAGATAGGGAAAATATATACCTTAATATAAAAGTACACAATAGTTTTCAGTGACCCAATAAGTGCAGCAAGCAAGTAGAAAGGACTAAAAAAGACAACATAAAGTACTTAATCAAATAGTTTCTACTTAGACCTGGATACTCTTCTCACCTACTTCACTTTCCCCAACCTTGTTAGACAAAGTAAGAACTACAAAAGCCGGATAAGGGCAAGAGACCAGCATTCTTTAATGATAGCTCTTTTGCTTACTACCAGGCCACCTTATCTCCCAGGGCCCTAGTCAGGGAATCCTGGGATTCACATACAGATATGATGGGCCTACACCTCTAACAGATCCCCCTCTCCACTGTCACTGGTTCCAGATCAAATCGATGGGGTTTATAGTTAACGATAATGGTATTTATATACTTTTCCCATATTTGGGAGCTACTCTCTTCCCTGATCTAGCTTTCTAGTTCTTTTTTTTTTAATTTTTCATTTTTTCCCTTTTGTTGCCCTTGTTGTTTATTATCGTCGTTGTTATTGTTGTTACTGCTGGCATTTTTGTTGGATAGGACAGAGAGAAATGGAGAAAGGAGGGGAAGACAGAGGGGGACAAAAAGATAGATACCCACAGACCTCCTTCACTGCTTGTGAAGAGACCCCCACTATAGCCAGGGGCTCGAACCAGGATCATGATACCGGTCTATGTACTTTCTGCCAGGTGCGCTTAACCTGCTGCACCACTACCGGGCTCCCAGCTTTCTAGTTCTATTTCCAACCCTGACACCATCTCCCCAGACAATACCTTTGGTCCACCTGCATGATAACTCAGGCAAAAATTAATAAAGTCATGGGCCCCTTGGAATATACTAAAATAGACCTATTAGCTTTTTCCAAAATGGAGACCCTAAAACTTATCTGCTGTATTGTCTCTAGATTCCTGACTATTAAACAATTTGCTCTTCTTTATATATTAATGCTTTTTCAGCCACCAAGTTGCAGATGCTACCACGTTACCAACCTAACTAACATTCCCAGGACAGAGGACTTCACCATTGTACCCTGGAACCCTACCTCTCCAGAGCCCTGCCCACTAGGGAAAGATAGAGACAGGCTGGGTGCATGGATCAACTTGACAGCACTCATGTCCAGCAAAGAAGTAATTACAGAAGCCAGACCTTCTACCTTCTGTACCCTATAATGATCCTGGGTCAATGTTCCCAGAGGGATAAAGAATAGGAAAGCTTCCAGTGGAGGGGATGGAATATGGAACTCTGGTGATGGGAACTGTGTGGAATTGTACCCCTTTATCCTATGGTCTTTAATTAAACCAATTAAATAATAAAATAAAAAAAGATTTATTTTATGAGATAAAAGGAAACAGAGGGAGAACCATAGCATTACCTACAAATAATACAAGTCTGTGTATCAAACTCAAGACCTCAGACTTTTAAATACAGAATTTTACCACTACATTATTTCCTGGCCGTTTTTTTTAAGATTGATTTTATTTACTACAGATGAAATACATAGAATTTCATATGAGACAGAGAGAAAGATAAACAAGTCAGAGCACAACCCTGGTATATAGCACTGGGGATAAAATTGGGAACTTTAGGCATATAAATCTGATGTTTTACCAGTGAAGCTATTTTCCCAGCCTTTTACTTTTGGTTTTAACAGAATTTATTTTGCCTCCAGGGTTATTGCTGGGGCTCAGTGCCTGCACCACGAATACACTGTTCCTGAAGGCTATTTTTTTCCTTTTGTTGCCCCCACCTTTTTCATCATTGTTGTGATTATTGTTACTGATGTCACTGACAGGACAGAGAGAAGGGGAAAAGAGAAGGGGGAGAGAAAGATAGACACCTGCAGACCTGCTTCACTGCTTGTGAAACGACCTCCCTGCAGGTGGGGAGGCAGGGCTCAAACTGAGATCCTTGCTTGGGTCCTTGTGTTTTGTGCCATTTGCGCTTAACCTACTGAGCTATACCGCCCGATCCCCCCCAGAATTTATTTAATTTATATAAATTAATTAAATTATATAATTATTTTTAAAAGTTTAAAAGATTTGTTAGAGAACCAAAACGTTACTTTGCCTTACTTGCAAGTGTGGTGCTCTACCTGCTTGCTATACCACCTGCTGGGTTATCAAATTTTAATTTTCTTTTTCTTTTTTTGCTCTTTCAAATCACTCTGTTGGAGAAATAACAGTTTATAAATTAGCTGTCACATGAATATAGTTCCTTCACTGCCCTGTGTTAGGTGACTGCACACCACTGCCATTACCAACTTGAGACTTCTTCCACCTTCGTGCATAGGGTTCCAACACCCTCACAGTCCCTCTTGTTTCCTTGCTTTAGAGTTCTTATTTTTCTTTCATCACTTTTTGTCTTGTTGAAGGATTAATATCCTACTCTGTAGGGTATTTTCTTTCTTTTTTTTCTTTTTGATTTCTTTATTGGGGGATTGTTGGAGAATAGGGCCCACTGTCCCAGGAAGTCCAGGCTGTTGTTTCCATGAGGTCCAAAGCGGGTTGACCCCCAACTCTTGCTTCAGGTTGAGAGGAGGGCAGGTCTCCCTGACCATCCTGATGGATGGCTTCTCTGGAATGGGGGCTACCTTTCTGCACATGCTTCTCCTCTCCCCTTAAAACAAATGCCATGTATTACTGTACATTGTGTTTGACCTAACTTGAAAGCCACCACATAGGTTCTTGCTCAATTGCCCCTTCCTCCGAAGTGCCTGTAATTTACCCCAGGGGAAATATGCATTGTGAAGCTTGTGATCAAACCTTGTATGGTAATTCTTCATTTGTGATCCATTAGTTTATAGGTCAACATGCAGCTATGCATTTTATTGCTCTGTGCTTGGGTTAATGATTACCTTGACCTTCTACCTGGGCAATGGGTATATGTACTTGCTTTCTCTTTCAATAAATGAATTGCCCTCTGAAGATTTTCCCAGAGCTGACTGTCCTATTTCTCTGCACACTTCACCCTCGACACACTGAGCTACCTCAGGACCCCCGGGGGATGCTTTTGATCTCTGTCTCCCAACCGCTGGGGAGATGGGCAGACCCAGAATGAGCCTGCAGGAGATTAATGTTTTTTTTTTCTTTCCTCCTCCAGGGTTATTGCTGGGCTCGGTGCCTGCACCATGAATCCACCGCTCCTGGAGGCCATTTTTTTCCCCTTTTGTTGCCCTTGTTGTAGCTTCGTTGTGGTTATTATTATTGCCCTTGTTGACGCAATTCGTTGTTGGACAGGACAGAGAGAAATGGAGAGAGGAGGGGAAGACAAAGAAGGGGAGAAAACGATAGACACCTGCAGACCTGCTTCACCGCCCGTGAAGCGACTCCCCTGCAGGTGGGGAGCCGGGGGCTCGAACCAGGATCCTTACGCCGGTTCCTGCGCTTTGCGCCACATGCGCTTAACCCACTGCGCCACTGCCCGACCCCCAGGAGATTAATGTTTTACAGTTGACAGTAAATACAATAGTCAAAATTTAATTTTCAAATAATGACTTTAGTTTAACATAGGCTCATGAGCTTTATGAAAAATTTATATAACAACTATGGAAGTTATTGACAGTACAAGGCTTCTGTAGCACAACACTTGGAAGAGAATATACAGAAAATGAAATTAAATCACTACTGAGGAAGAGTGACTGGAAAGATACTTTAGACTGAGTAGTAGGGAGTCTTTTGAGGAGGTGATATTTGAGCTGAGGTATCAAGATTTTTTTTTTAGAAGTTAGCAATGCAAAGTTATATGAAAAATACATCATACAAACTCTAAAGACATGCTTATTGGGTGGGGGAGATAGCATACTGGTTATGCAAGCAGACTCTCATGTCTGAGGCTCCCAAGTCCCAGATTTAAAACCCCTTACCACTATAAGCCAGAGCTGAGCAGTGCATTAGTAAAATAAATAAATAAAAAATAATAATAATAAATGCTTACCATCTGAAAAAATAGGAGGTGTTTAGCCAAAGCCTAGCAGGCAAGATTAGTAAAATCTGAGTGGCAGCAGTTGTCTTACTATGAAGAATCTAGTAGGATGCTATAAAAAGTCCATCCTTTATTTATTCAAGTCATAATTTGAGGCACTTGTTACTCACCTCCAATCTTTTTTTTTTAAAGACATCTATTTATCAAATAAAAGACAGAAAGCAATTGAGAAGGGAGGGGGACATATAGAGGAAGGGAGAGAGACACCTGTAGCACTGCTTTACCTCTCATGAAGCTTCCCCTTCTGAAGGTGGAGATTAGGATATTGAGCCTGGGTACTTTTACCAGGTTCACCAGTGCCCAGCCCCATATCTCAAACTGAACACACCCAAAGCTGACTTTATTATTTTGCTTTGACTAAAC
Organism: Erinaceus europaeus; assembly: GCF_950295315.1. Lineage (NCBI taxonomy): Eukaryota > Metazoa > Chordata > Mammalia > Eulipotyphla > Erinaceidae > Erinaceus > Erinaceus europaeus. The sequence goes on from NC_080167.1 coordinate 32,190,326, forward strand.
CTGTTCTTCTTATAATTCCTATCAGTGAAAAGCATCATCACCCACCCACCTAGTTGCTAAATAACAGAAGCCAGGGGCTAACTACATACTGTCTCCCTTTACTCAGTTACCACATTCAGCACTGTGTTATTTTTATATAGCATACTCTCGAAACTGACTTGCCAAAGAAACAAGACTGAAGCCACCATCTTTCTTAGGCATGTGTGAATCAAAAGTTAAACCTCCTAACTGTAAAGAAATAGGGGTACAGTGATCTTCAACGGTCATCAAGGATACAAAAAAAACTATCAACACTCCTGACAATCACTCCTGGGTCCATGATGTCCAACGAGCAGTTTCTAGAACAGACTAATTGCTGGGAAATTGTGCAGATGCAGTCACATCTGCCATGTTGTCCCCTCAGGCTATTGCTAGTTCCCACAAGAGAGAGTTGGGACATTCTCAGAGTGCCTGTTCCGCCATGTTGTGCCCTCAGGGCATTGTCTATTCCCCGATATTTGGAGTGCTTTGGTTACTCCTCCCCCTTCCCATTCTCGCGAGAGCTATTCCCATAAAAGCCCTTCTTCCACACCTCACTCTCTTGCCAGCCCTTCACTTCGGTGGTTAGACACAGGGAAGGTTGCTGTGTGAGGCGGCCATTTTTGCTACCTCCACGTGGCCCAAGCTGCTTCTCTCTCACCCAAATCTGAAGTGCCAGCACAAATAAAGATTTGTGTTCCCTCTTTGCTCCGGATCTCCTCTCTCTCTCTTCTCCACGGCGCAGCTCAACAACTAATGGGATTAAAAAAATAAAACAAAATGCCCATACTTGGTTGCTTCAATGCAGGAATAATACAGAGTCAGAAATATTATTGTTTACCTATTAATGTATTGCAGAATTCCTTTAGATATTAGTTATAACCTCCTTATGTACACACGGTATATGAAACTTTTTTTTTTTGCCTCCAGGGTTATGGTTGGGGCTCGGTGCCTGCATCATGAATCCATTGCTCCTGGAGGCTATTTTTTTCCCCTTTTGTTGCCCTGGTTGTTATCGTTGTAGTTATTATTATTGTATTATGGCCATTGTTGTTGTTGGATAAGACATAGAGAAATAGAGAGAGGAGGGGAAGACAGAGAGGGGGAGAGAAAGATAGACACCTGCAGACCTAATTCACCGCCTGTGAATCGACTCCCCTGCAGGTGGGGAGCCAAGGGCTTGAACTGGGATCCTTAAGTCGGTTCTTGAGGTTTGTGCCATGTGCACTTAACCCGCTGCGCTACAGCCCGACTCCCAGTATATGAAACTTCTAAACCAGAACCCAATCTTAGATAAATTCTCTAAGAGCAATTTAAAGATTGTTTCTGGATTTGAACCCCTTGCGCCTTCAGTTTGATTCTTTATTAAATTCATCTAAAAATTTAACTAAAAGTAAAATTTTGTTTTCCAGTTAACAAGATAAGCATACCTGTCTCTTTTCTCCCAAGATTTACCACCACTGCCAGTCACTATTCCTTCTCTGGATTATTGCAACAGGGTTCCAATTGATCTACATGCTAGCAACATCAGGTTCCTCCCCAACCAAATTCTTCTTTTACAGCCTGTACAAATTAAAAGTGACTATCCACACAAATAACTACACTAGAAACCTAGTATTTTTTCTTAGATTTTGAAAAAAAAAATTTAATGACTTAACTAGTCTCCTATAAAGATTTTTACCTAAAGGATATGTAAACATGTTATATATTTCTTTAGGGAATAATCTCTACCTATGTTAGTTTTATTTCTCATGTTCTCTTTGCTTTACCCTAATCTGTTAATTGGTCCTCTCAAACAATGGAGTGTTTTTCTTTCCTTTTCCTAACCTATGTGGTTGCCAGGCTTCACTGCTTTGGCCTGAATTATTTAGAGACAGAGAGAGAAAGAAAGGGGAAAAGATACCACAGCAGTGAACTCCCCCCCCCCCCCCAATATAGGTGGGCCAGGTTTAAACCTGGGTTGCTCACAGGGAAAAGCAGAACCATTGCAGGTGAGTTATCTTCCCCACCTAGAAGTGGCTTCTTTGTTTGCTTGCTTGCTCTTTTTTCTTTTGTTACCAGAGCACTCACTGATCAGCTTTGGCTTATGGTGGTGCTGAAGACTGAACTTGGGAGCTCAGAGTGTCAGGCACCCGCCCTGGAAGAGGCTTTCTCACCTCATGCCTAGGACAGTCTTTCTCACCTCCCATTCACACCTCAACAACTCAGCTAACATGTCACATTCTCTTAGAAGCCTTCACTACATCCCTAAGTAGGTCAAATGTTCTTTATTACTCTCACATAAACTTTATCTCACTTGATTGTAATTGTGTATTTTCATGACTTCCTTTTGGAGTTCTTAACTTAAATCCAGCAAAGGCTGGATCTTTGTTTCCATCTTGAACACTGAGAGTAATGACTAGAACACTGTAGGCATTCATTTCTACAAAGTTTGTTGCAATTAGCAGTATCTTAAATATTCCTAAAACATTACTGTTGGATTAGCTAAAATACTGTACAATAACAGTGACCTAGGAAATAAGGGAACCAGGCGCTGGCTCAACTGGCAGAGTACACATGTGCGAGGAACCAGGTTCAAGCCCCATATCTCACCTGCAGAGAGGAAACTTCATAAATGGTGGAGCAGTGCTGCAGGTGTCTCTCGTCTCCCTCCCCCCCCATACCTCCCTCTCTCTCTTTTTCTCACCACCTCATCAAATCAATAACAACAATAAAGTTAGCTGGGTAGGTAGAGTCGTGTACACACACACACACACACACACACAGTCCTATTATCTGATGACAATAAGAAAGAACAGCCTAAAATAGCAAGAGAAAGTTTGACTTGTCATGAAAGTAAACACCTTGCTGATGGAAGAATAAAGACTGCTATTTAGCTCCAGAAATCAGACTAGAAATAGATGTATCCTACGACCCTGCAATTCCTCCTCTGGGGATATACACTAAGGAACCAAGTATACCCTTCCTGAAAGAACTGTGTATACCTATGTTAATAGTAGCACAATTTGTAATAGCCAAAACCTAGAAGGAACCTAGGTGTCCAACAACAGATGAGTGGCTGAGTAAGTTGTGGTCTGTGTACACGATGGAATACTACTCAGCTATAAAAAAATTGTGAATTCGGGAGTTGGGCAGTAGCACCGCGGGTAAAGCGTAGGTGGCACAAAGTGCAAGTACTGGCTTAAGGATCCCAGTTCGAGCCACCGGCTCCCCACCTGCACAAGTGAAGCAGGTCTGCAGGTGTCTTTCTCTCCCCATGTCTTCCCCTCTTCTCTCCATTTCTCTCTGTCCTATCCAACAATGAAGACATCAACAACAATAACAATGTTAAACAACAAGGGCAACAAAAGGGAAAATAAATAAATAAATAAAATGTTTAAAAAAATTAAAAAAAAAAAAAGGATCCCAGTTTGAGCCCTCGGCTCCCCACCTACAGGAGAGTCACTTCACAAGCAGTGAAGCAGGTCTGCAGGAGTCTTTCTGCCTCCCCCTCCTCTCTCCATTTCTGTCTTATCTAACAACAACAACATCAATAAGAATAACAATAATAACTACAACAATAAAAAAGGGCAACAAAAGGGAAAATAAAATATTTTTTAAAAACTATCCTTTTATTTTTCCCTGTAGTAAAAGAACCTACTGGTTAAAAAAAAAAAAAAAATCAGTTACTCCAGGATTGTTAATTGTTACTCATAATTTCTTCCTGAAAACTGTGAATGACAAACATTCTGTTGGCAAAAAGGCTGGCAAAAATTGGGGGCTGGAAGGGGCTGGTGGCAAAACAGCTCACCCACAAAGGTGTCTGCTTTGCCATGCACAAGATCCAAGTCTCATCTCCATTGCACTGGAGTAACTTAGGTGCTATTGTCTTTCCCTCTCTCTGTTTCTCACTATCTGGAGAAGTCATCTGAAAGCATTAAGTCCCACCACCAACTAAAAATAAATCAGGGGAGCTAGGCGGTGGCGCAGCGGGTTAAGCGCACATGGTTCAAAGCGCAAGGACCCGCTAAGGATTCCGGTTCGAGCCCCTGGCTCCCCACCTGCTGGGGACTCGCTTGAGCAGTAAGGCAGGTCTACAGGTGTCTTTCACTCCCTCTCTCTGTCTTCCCCTCCTCTCACCATTTCTCTCTGTCCTATTCAACAAAGACACCAATAAAAAAAAAAAAAAAAAAAAAAAAAAAAAACGACAACAAGGGCAATAAAATGGGAAAAAAATAGCCTCCAGGAGCAGTGGATTTGTAGTGCAGGCACTGAACCCCAAAGATAACCCTGGAGGCAAAATCAATCAATCATTCAATCAGGAGAGGGAAAAGAGATCAAGGGTAAAACATTAAGTAGGAGAGAGGCTGGCATGCATTAACAGTCTCTCAAAGTGACTTGTGAAAAAAGTACAATGACATCTGGAGGTTGGAAACACATTCAAATTTTCTAGGAGTTCCAAATATTTTTAGATTAATAATTTTCTTTTTTTTTTTTGCCACTTAGACCACTTCTGGCAGACTTTCTTTTTATTAGTAATTTAATAGTGATTTGTACTATTAAAAGAGAACAGGGGCATAATTCTACACTGTTCCCACAACCAGTGTTTTATGTCCTCATTCCCTTCATTGAAAGTTCTCCCAATACAGATCCAAGAAGGATGACAGAGGACCTGGTGGGGGTTGTGTTGTTATATGGAAAACTGGGAAATGTTACGCATGTACAAACTATTGTATTTACTGTCGAATGTAAAACATTAATTCCCCAATAAAGAAATTAAAAAAAGAAAATTCTCCCAGGATCACAGACATGGAATATTATTTCTACAACTATCTATACTTGCTCATTTTTATTTATTTATTTATTTTTGTTGCCCTTGTTTTTTATTGCTGTAGTTATTGTTGTTGATGTCGTCGTTGTTGGATAGGACAGAGAAATGGAGAGAGGAGGGGAAGACAGAGGTGGAAAGATAGACACCTGCAGACCTGCGTCACCGCTTGTGAAGCGACTCCCCTGTAGGTGGGGAGGAGGGGGCTCGAACTGGGATGCTTGCCGGTCCTTGCGCTTTGCGCCAAGTGCGCTTAACCCGCTGCGCTACTGCCCGACTCCCCTATTTGCCCATTTTTTTCTTTTTTAAAATTTTATTTATCTATTCCTTTTTGTCACCTTTGTTTTATTGTTGTAATTATTATTATTGTGTTGTTGTTGAATAAGACAGAGAGAAATGGAGAGAGGAGGGGAAGACAGAGACGGGTAGAGAAAGATAGACACCTGCAGACCTGCTTCACCGCCTGTGAAGCGACTCCCCTGCAAGTGGGGAGCTGAGGGCTCAAACCAGGATCCTTACACCGGTCCTGGCGCTTTGTGCCACATGCGCTTAACCCGCTGCGCTACCGCCCGACTCCCTGCCCATTTTTTCTATGCCCTACACTCTCTTCCCCTCCAAGTCACATCTACACCTACTACTACTTCCAAATGTCCTTCCTTTCCCCCCTTCTCTCTCTGGGTCCTGATAGAACTGGAGTTCAGAGCTCTCTGGTCACCTTTCCCTAACATTTCTCCCCCTCCAGGACTATGGACCAAAATTCTTTATCAGGTGCAGAAGGTGGAAGTTCTGGTTTCTGTAACTGGATATGGACGTTGGCAGGTTGATCCATACCCCCAGGCTGTTTCTATCTTTCCCTAGTGGAGAAGGGCTCTGGAGAGGTGAGGTTCTGGGACACATTGGTGAGGTTGGTTGGTAAACTTTTCTTCAGAGAGAAAAAAGAGCAAGACAATGGGGATCTAGAGCAGACACTTCCTCCACTGCATTTGGGATTTGGAACTGCACCTGGGTTGAATTCATGGCAAAGAAGACATACTACCCAGATGAGCTATCCTGCCAGTCCTTGACATTTAAAAAATATATTTATTTATTTTAATGAAATATATAACTAGGAAGAGAAACCAGAACACCGCTAAGCTCTAGCTTATGGTGGAGGAGGAGTGAACCTGGCACTTCTGAGCCTCAGACATAAAAATCTGGTTACTGCCACTGTGCTATACCTCTGCTATAAATAGTTCTTAAACACCCTATATGCCAATACAAGTCAAAGACTTTTTTTCTCCCAGTAGTATCACAGCAGCAAAAGGGCGGGTTGGCGAGCCACAGGCTACCTCAGGCTGTCTGACCTGCAGGTTGTTCAGGTTTGCTCAAAAGGTAGCTAGAAAAGCTCTCGTTAGAAATGGAAAGACTTCAAAATCTCATCCCTTCTCTGCTTGGGGTTCTCTGAAGTTTCAATGCCTAGTGAAGAGAACTAGGAGGAACAAGTGGAAAGGTACCAGGGGAACCATCACTAATATAAACTTCTAAAAGGATACGCACAAAGCGATATACCGTTGCCTTGGAAACCAAGTCACCCTCCTCCCTCCTCCGGATAAGTCAGGAACCATTCTTTGAGCCAGCAGTTGTGGCCCAAATCTATCTGGGACTGGGAGAAAGAGGTCTTCCCTCGCGGTCCCGCCCTGGGCCTCGTTCCCCGGGTGCCTACCGAGTAGAGAACGACAGCGCCGGGACTAGTGGAGCCGACAGAGAAACGAAAGTTAGATGAACTGCAAGAATCCATGGTGCTGCTACTGTCCCGGGTGGGGCCTGGAATTCTTAGCTAAGCCGTGGTGGTGCTGCTGCTGCTGGGGGCGGTTCTTTCGTGTGGGGCGGCCCGACCTAACCTAGGGCGGCGACACCCTCTACGGCCGCTCAACAGGACCCCGGGCGCCGCCATCTTAAGCAGGACGGAAGCCGCGCGGCGACCAGCGGCGTGCGCGCGCAGCCGCTACTGAACCCGGAAGCCGAGACGCCGGGCGGCTGGAATCCTGTCGGCTTCTGCTCTGTCTTCCAACCAGGGAGTCCAAGATGGCGGGAAATAGGTCGGCTTCTCCCACGTCTCCCGGTTCCGAAACACGTCTGGATGCTTTGCTTCAGAACCTCTACGATTTTGGTGAGTGCAGGTGACGAGGCACAGGTCAAGAGCAGAGGGTTTACTGTGTTCTTGCTACTTACCTAGCTCCTAGAGCTTGTCTTCAGGCTAAATGTCGGTCTTGCACGCGGAACACCCATTAGCTCCCGAATCTGTTTCTGATAATCCGACCATCACATAGCCGTCGCCCGCCCTGAAGATCCGGCTCTGTTTCCTTATACTCCTTGAGTCAAACCTCCCAATTCTTCCCTAAGTGTGGTAACCAATAAAGTTGCTTGCCGTAAACAGGCTCTTAGACTAAAGGCTCGAAGTAACCCACTTATTCTTTTATCCCTTCCTCCAAACCTGCCACTTACCTCGTCATGTTAACCTTAACCTCCACTGTGTACAAGGACTTTTTTTTTTAACGAGAGAAACTGAGCACCACTCAGTTCTGGCTTATGTTGGTGTGGAGTGTTGAATTTAGGACCTTGGAGACTCAGACATGTAAATCTTTTGCATAAGCATTATGCTGTCTTCCCAACCACATCTTCCTTCCTCCCTCTTTTCTTTCTATCTCTGTTTCTTTGTTCGCTCACACATGTACGGTTTCACTGGTCTGAGGCACACTTTTTCACTGAGACTAGGACTTCCCATAGTGCAGGTTGTATTCCAGTGTGGTGTCGGAGTTTAAATGTTGGCCATGCCATACCACAGAATGGGCCTTATCAGGAGAGCTAGCATTCCGGCCCCGGAGAACCTTTTTACAAACTTTTTCAGTCTTTTCTTCCTTAAGCTGACTGACATTTGCTTTTCTTAATTGAGAAAAGGGAAGCTTACAGTTTTGTAACTGGGGGTCGGGCGCGTAGCGGGTTAAGTGCACATGGTGCAAAGCTCGAGGGCTGGAGTAAGGATCCTGGTTCGAGCCCTCGGATCCCCACCTGTAGGTGTCCCCATGGGCAGTGAAGCAGGTGTCTTTCTCTCCCTCTCTCTGTCTCCCCTTCTCTCTCGATTTCTTTCTGTCCTATCCAACAGCAATGACAACAACAATAATAAAAACAAGGGCAACAAAAAAGAAAAATGCCTCCAGGAACAGTGGATTCATACTGCAGGCACTTCTTCTAGCGTTTGCCCTAGAACGTATCCAGTCAACAGCATCAGGTTGAGCCTGATGTAAAGTTTCAAGACCTCCTTTGAATCTGGAGAGGTGGCAGTGTTGATTATGTGGGTCATAGTCTGTCTGTAGCCGCAGACTGCAGGCACTATGAATCCCCAGCAATAACACTGGAGGCAAAAAAAAAATTTTTTAACTAGGGCCTTGAACTTGGAAACTTGAGGTCCTGAGTTCTATCTGGTCATTTCATGTACTCTTGATTTTTTTTCTCTCCTGTTGTATTTTGTGTTAATAAACCAATAAAATCTAAAAAAAAATTAATAAAGCGGCAACCTGCCACTATAGTACATAATTTATATGCTCTGTAGAACGAACTACTGATTGCAATTGAAGATACTTAGTACAAAGTAGAGAATTACAGTCACTGGGAATGCTTTCCCTCATGACACTTAGGTCCAATGTAAGATTAAAGTATTTGTGCTGATAAGGGTCAAAGACATGTAGTTTCTTAGGAAATTATGAGTATATATATATTTTGAAATCTACAGATTGTGCAAATAGCATGAAAACATTTTTTCTTTGCATATATTTCTGTGCTGTATATACTGGTTAATATGATTTTATGTTGGTGGTACCTAAAGCTAAAAGTATTTCCCATTTCTGTATTTGAACAGGGGAGATAGAAGAACCAAAACAGAAGAATATTAAAAAGAAAAGAGAAGATAGAAAGAGAGATGTGGGAGCTCCATTGACCTTGATAGCAGAACCAGCTTCCATACCAGAATCACTTACAAGAGACCAGAAGAAGAGTGCTTCAAACTTCTTCAAGGAACTCAGAGAAGAGCTGCAATGTGCTTCTGCTGTGGTTTCCACTGGTTTCCCTTCAGGACTTGAGGTCCCTGGTGCTGCAGTATCTTCCCTTCCCTTAAAGAACAACAGGGAACAAATCGAAGTGATAGAATTTCACAGCAGAAATAAAAATAAAAAACAGAAATTGGATCAAAATGAGAGCACAAAGGTAATGAATTGATGAGTTTATATGTGCTTGATGAAAACCCTGATTTTAGTTTTAGGTGAATGTGGCTATGATTTTTCATAACAAAAGTAAAAGAAAATAGTAAAATTGGCAAAAAGAAAAGGTACATGGAATAAAGTTTGGAGAAACTGGCTGTACTTGTCTAGGTATCTCCTGGGTGGAGTCCATGGGATATAATTAATTTCACAGCAGTAATGTGGGCCATTACAAAGTATTATCTACCAGGGAAACTCGAGGAATCTAGAGTTTTCATCAGTGGTCACTCGCATAAACAATCAGGCTGACTTGATTTACTCAAGTTCTAGACTCCCAGAGAAAAAGCCATAAATTACATGTAATATAATTACATATAATAGAATTACAAACCACTAATAGAAATAAACCACTAATCTGATATTAGTGAAGTTTTCAGCTCAAAGGTGTGTTAGCCATTATTTTAATAACTGGATAGGAGGAAGAATTACATAGCTATAACATTTTCATCCTATAAAATCCCTGTTCAAAAAAAACCTTGTTCAACTATCCTTTTTAAACTGTACACTAATCAGAATTTTCTGTGTGGTAAATATGTAGATATGTAAATATGTGGTAAATATGTATCCCTCTTACTATCTTTTCTCCTCTTAGTTTTTCATCAGTTCTGTCTTTTTTTTAAATATTTATTTATTCCCTTTTGTTGCCCTTGTTGTTTTATTGTTGTAGTTATTGTTGTTATTGATGTCGTCCTTGTTGGATAGGACGGAGAGAAATAGAGGAGGGGAAGACAGAGTGGGGGGACCTGCTTTACGGCTTGTGAAGCGACCCCCCCTGCAAGTGGGTGCTGGTGGTTCGAACCTGGATCCTTACGCCAGTCAGTCCTTGTGCTCTGCGCCACGTGTGCTTAACCCGCAGCGCTGCCGCCGATTCCCATCTTTTGTTTTTTTAAATTTATTCCCTTTTGTTGCCCTTGTTTCTTTTTTTAATTTTTTAATTTTTTTAATTTTTCTTTTTTTTTTTTTAATTGTAGTCGTTTTTGGATAGGACAGACAGAAATGGAGAGGGGGGAGAGAAAGACACTTGCAAACCAGCTTCACCATTTGTGAAGCGACTGCCCTGCAGGTGGGGAGCCGGGAGCTCGAACTGGGATCCTTACTCTGGTCCTTGAACTTTTGCACCACCTGCGCTTAACCCACTGTGCTACTGTCCGACTCCCCTGTCTTTTTTTTTTTTTTTTTTTTTTTTAAGATTTATTTATTTATGAGAAGAGAGAACCAGAACCAAACTTCACTCTGACACATGTAATGCCAGGGATCAAACTTGGGAATCCATGATTAAGAGTCCAATGCTTTATCCTTTCTTTAACCCATATCATCAATCCTTTTTTTTGAGCCACCAAGGTTATTGCTGGGCCTGCATGCCTCCATTACTCCCAGTAGTCTCTTTTCCTTTCTTTCTTTCTTTTTTTTTTTTTTTTTTTTTTTTTTTTTGCCTCTAGGGTTATCTTTGGGTTTTGGTGCCTGCACTACAAATCCACTGCTCCTGGAGGCCATTTTCCCCATTTTCTTGCCCTTGTTGTAGTTGTTACTGTTGTTGTTGTTAGATAGGACAGAGAGAAGTCGAGAGAGGAGAGAAAGACACCTGCAGACCTGCTTCACCACTGTGAAGCGACCCCCCTGCAGGTGGGGTGGGGAGCTGTGGGCTTGAACCAAGATCCTTATGCTGGTACTTGAGTTTTGTGCCATGTGTGCTTAACCTGCTATGCTACTGCCCAGCCCCCTCCTTTTTTTCTTTTTTCTTAAAGACAGAAAAGAGGGTGACTAGGGGGACGGTGTAGAGGGGAGAAGAGACATCTGTAGTACTACTCCACCTCTTCTGAAGCTCCCCCCACACCACCACGGATGGGCCCAGAAGTCTGAACCTGGGTTTTTGAGCATGGTGATATAGGTGCTCTACTGGGTGTACTATCATCTAGCCCTTAAGAATTCTTTCATAGGCTTTGAGATCTTAATTTTTTCCCCTTCCTTTCATTCCATTAACTGTTAGACTTTAGTGTAACATGCTTGTATTATTTTTTTGGTATCTTATTCTGCTGGTGATAGATTATAAAATAACAGTTGTTCTTATTTGGAAACTTTTCTTTTCAGACAAAAACTAGTATTCTTGAGAAAGTTGTGAATGTACAAGAATTTGACTTAGAAAAGGTATGTATTGTAAAATTGTTAATTTTTTAACTGTAATGTCTCAATCCTCCCACCTCCCATTGATTACCACCATACTTCTTACAGAGTCTTAGAAACAGCTTCTGTTTTGTATTGTTTTTAAAGTTCATGTGTATCAGATCACTAGATTCCACTTGTGAGTTAAACCATCTATTAGTTGTGTTTCATCTCTTTACTTATTTCACTAAACATAATCACCTCCAGTTATATCCATTTTGTCCCAAAGGACACAATATTGTCTTTTTTTATTACAGAGTAGCGTTCCATGGAGTATATATCCTGTAGCTTCTTCTTCTTTTTTATTTTTAAAATTTATTTATTTATTTATTTTTTACCAGAACACTGTTCAGCTCTGGCTTATAGTGGTGCAGGGGATTGAACCTCGGACTTTGGAGCTTCAGGCATGAGAGTGTTTGCATAACCATTATGCTGTCTACCCCTGCCCTCCCATAGCTTCTTTAGCCAGTCATCTGTCCATGAACATTTAGATTGCTTCTACTCTTGGTTATTGTGAATAGTACAACTATGGAATAGGGGTGCATATGTCCCTTTACTTATCTATTTATTTTTGCCTCCAGGGTTATCGCTGGGGCTCAGTGCCTGCACTATTCCTGGAGGCTATTTACCCCTTTTGTTGTCCTTGTTTATCGTTGTTGTTTATCGTTGTTGTCAACCCGGCTTTGACCTAGCACGTTATGATTGGGCCCTCCTCAATCGCTATCGAACAGGCCATGGCCGGTGCGCTGCTATGTTCTATCGCTGAGGAGCCAGAGACGACTCGAACTGCCCCTGCGGCTACAGACAGACTATGACCCACATAGTCAACGACTGCCACCTCTCCAGATTCAAAGGAGGTCTCGAAACTTAGACAGACTATGACCCACATAGTCAACGACTGCCACCTCTCCAGATTCAAAGGAGGTCTCGAAACTTTACATCAGGCTCAACCTGACGCTGTTGACTGGCTACGGAAGAAGGGCAAACGCTAGAAGAAGTTGTTGTTATTGCTGTTGTTGTTGGATAGGACAGAGAGAAATCGAGAGAAGATGGGAAGACAGAGAGGGAGAGAAAGAGAGACAGACCTGATTCACCGCTGGTGAAGCAACCCCCCCCTGCGGGTGGGGAGCCGGAGACTTGAACCAGGATCCTTGTGTTGGTCCTTGGGCTTTATGCCATGTGTGCTTAACCTGCTATGCTACCGCCTGGCCCCCTGCATATATCCCTTTAAATTAATGGTTGCATATCCTTTGGAGAAATGCCTAAGAATGGTATTTCTGGATCAAAAAGTAGTTCTGGGGATTCGGGTGGTAGTGCAGCGGCTTAAGCGCATGTGGCACAAAGCGCAAGGACCAGCATAAGGATCCTGGTTCGAGTCCCCGGCTCTCCACCTGCAGGGGGATCCCTTCACAGGCGGTGAAGCAGCTGTGCAGGTGTCTATCTTTCTCTCCCCCTCTGTCTTCCCCTTCTCCATTTTTCTCTGTCATATCTAACAATGACGACATCAATAACAATAATAACTACAACATCAGTGAAAATAAGGGCAACAAAAGGAAAAATAAATAAATGTAAAAAATTTTTTTAATCTTTTTTTAAAAAAAGTAATTCTGTTTTTATTTGTTTAAGGACTCTTCATTTAGTCCTCCAAAGGTGGCTCCTACTTTTTTTTTTTTTTTAGAAAAGATAGTGTTTGAAGCTGGTATATATTTCATAAGTATGAACAGGTATGTCTGGATAAATATTAGGTTGTTGTAAGAGTCATGCATTTTTGCATAGAAAAGCAAAAAACAGGGAGTCGGGCTGTAGTGCAGCGGGCTAAGCGCAGGTGGCGCAAAGCACAAGGACCGGCATAAGGATCTGGTTCGAACCCCAGCTCCCCACCTGCAGGGGAGTCACTTCACAGGCGGTGAAGCAGGTCTGCAGGTGTCTATCTTTCTCTCCTCCTCTCTGTCTTCCCCTCCCTCTCTCCATTTCTCTCTGTCCTATCCAACAACAACAACAATAATAATAATAACTACAACAATAAAACAACAAGGGCAACAAAAGGGAATAAATAAATAAAATAAATATTAAAAAAAAGATTTTTTAATAAAAAAAAGAAAAAGAAAAAATAGTCATGACTTTATGACAACCCAATAATTTTAAGTACAAATTATTGCCATCGGTGATTAAATAACTTGTTTTAGAGAGCATTCTAAAATGTTTTAAGGCTTTACATTTAATCCTTGTTTTTGTAGCTGATTTGTACAGAAATGTTTATGCTTCAGCTGTTCAGATAAAACATGGAAAAATGGTGTTGTGAGATTGTGCTAATACTGTTGTAAATCTCCACTGATTTCCATAAGTCACACCATAATAGAATTTTTGCTAGTTATCACAGCATGTCATGAGAATACATAAAACTATTTAGCATGTTACTTGTCTATTGTCTTTGGAATGCATTGCTATTCTTCTCCTCCTCTTCCTACCCATATCCCCTCCCCCCCCCTTCCTCCTCTTTCTTCTGTGGAGATTTTTGAATGCAGTTAGGTCTGATTCTGCTATGTGTACAGGCCCGTTTGGAAGTACACCGGTTTGGGATCTCAGGTTATGGAAAAGGAAAGGAAAGAGTTCTGGAACAAGAACGTGCAGTTATGCTGGGTGCTAAGGTGAGGAACTACCTAGAGCCCATGATCAGTCAAGGCAGGAGGCATTAGGACATTCTAATAAAAAATAGCTCCTTTTTCATTTCAGCCTCCCAAAAACAGTTACGTGAATTATAAGCTTTTGCAGGAGAAAATCAAAGAAAAAAAAGACACAAAAGAAGAAGAAAAGAGAATGGTAGGTATGGCTCTTTCTTAAACTGGAACAGAAAAATGGTTGCAGTTTGTTATAGTAGCAGCTGTGCCTGCTGCTAGGAAAAGAATCTTAACAGCAAAGTTTAGGGTTAAATGAGCAAATTCTTTCATGTCAGAACCATGACAATAGCCAAGTAACATGGCATATTTGCTTAAAAGATTTTCTTTGTAAGTTCTGTTCAGATAATGTAAACTTATTTGATCTCTTTCCTGCACTGGGCTTTTTTCTTCTCCCTCTTTTTCTCATTCTCTGTTTCTATTTTGTGTTATATAAAGGATATATAGGGCATATGAACAACCATATGAGAAATAATACTATATTCCTTTTCACCTAAAATGGTGACTTGACTTTTTTTTTTAAACCAGAGCACTGTTTAGCTGTGGCTTATGGTGGGGTTGAGAACTGAACCTGAGACTTTGGAGACAGCCTCAGGCATGAGAGTCTCTTTGCATAACCACTATGCTATCTACCCTGGCATGACTTGACATTTCTACTGTTAGTCTCTGGACTATCCTTTCACATTAATTAAGGGCTTTTGGCTTGAAACTTGAGTTATTTTTAATATATCTACTTAAGAAAAATATAGAATAAATGGTATCTTGTTGATTTCTGTTTATACATCTCTGTCCTTTTTTTTTTAAATTTTATTTATAAAATGGAAACACTGTCAAAAATCAGAGGGTAACAGGGATACAATTCGATACAGTTCCCACCACCAGAGATACAGTTCCCACCACCAGAGCTCCGTATCCCATCCCATCCCATCCCATCCCGATAGCTTTCCTAGTCTTTTTCTCTGTGAGTATGGACCCAGGGTCATTATGGGGTGCAGAAGGTGGAAGGTCTGGCTTCTGTAGTTGCTTCCCCGCTGAACATGGGCTTTGACAGATCAATCCATACTCCCAGCCTATTTCTCTCTTTCCCTAGTGGGGCAGAGCTCTGGGGAAGCAGGGATCCAGGACACATTTGTGGGGTCATCTGCCCAGGGAAGTCCAGTTGGCATCATGGTAGCGTCTGAAACCTGGTGGCTGAAAAAGAGAGTTAACATAAAGCTGAACAAATTGTTGACTAATCATGAACCTAAAGGCTGGAATATTGCAGATGAAGATTTGGGGTCTCCGTTTTGGAGATAGCTATTAAGTCTATTAGGTATATTCCAAAGGGCCCATGACTACACTAGTTTTTTCCTGAGCCTGACATCTGATATGCAGGTGGACCTAAGTTAATATCTGGGAGATGATGTCATGGCTGGAAAAAGGGCTAGAAAGCGGGATCAGGGAAGAGAATAGCTCCCATATATGGGAAAGGTGTATAAATATTGATTGTATCTCTTTCCTTTTTTAAGTCTTCTTTATCCTTACTGATGTCAGTGTGTATGTGTGTGTACATATACATATATGTGTATATATTTTTAATTGTTATTTTTTAAAATTAGGTCCAGAACACAGACATTTTTAAAAGAAAGAAGAGGAAAGTGCAGAAAGATGGGTGAGTAGAAGCCATCACACTGGCTAGAATAATCTGGTCATACCTGTAGATTATTTTGAAAAATAGCTTCTAAATTTTTTTTTAAGATTTTAAATTTTTTTGTATTTATTTATTTTCCCTTTTGTTGCCCTTGTTTTTCATTATTGTTGTAGTTGTTATTGGTGTCATCGTTGTTGGATAGGACAGAGAGAAATGGAGAAAGGAGGGGAAGACAGAGAGGGAGAGAGAAAGAGAGACACCTGCAGAGCTGCTTTACTGCTTGTGAAGCGACCCCCCTGCAGGTGGGGAGCTGGGGGCTCGAACCGGGATCCTTATGCTGGTCATTGTGCTTTGTGCCATGTGCACTTAACCCGCTGCACTACCACCAGACTCCCCAAATAGTTTCTGAATTTATGTGGTGTGTCTAGCTTATTAGAAATCTGATTGTTGAGAAACAAGACCAGAATAGAAAACACAAGTAGAACCTGAACTGGAGTTGGTGGATTGCACCAAAGTAAAAGACTCTGAGGTGTGTGTGGGGGGGGAGGGGAGAGTACAGGTCCAGAAAGGATGACAGAGGACCTAGTGGGGGTTGTATTGTTATGTGGGGAACTGAGAAATGTTATGCATGTACAAACTATTGTATTTACTGTCGAATGTAAAACATCTATCCCCCAATAAAGAAATTAAAAAAAAAAAAGAAAGAAATCTGATCATAGGGAGTTGGGCAGTAGTGCAGCTGGTTAAGCACAGGTGGCACAAAGCGCAAAGACTGTCTAAGGATCCCGGTTTGAGCTCCCAGTTCCCCACCTGCAGGGGAGTTGCTTCACAGGCAGTGAAGTAGGTCTGCAGGTCTCTATCTTTTTCTCTTTTCTCTCCATTTCTCTCTGTCCTATCTAACAACAACGATATCAATAACAACAACAATAAAAAACAACAAGGGCAACACAAGGGAAAATAAATAAATATTAAAAAAAAGAAAGAAAGGAAATCTAATCATAATGCCATTCTAAGGAGTTAATGTTTGAGTTGAAAAATGAGTGTGAAGTGGTCCGGATAAAGAATTGGACTGTCAATCATGAATTCCCGAGTTCAGTCCCTGGCAGCATATGTACCAGAATGATGTCTGGTTCTTTCTCTCCTATCTTTCTCATGAATTAGTAAATAAATTCTTAAAAAAAAAAAAAAAAGTGTGAGCGAATTGCAGGAGACACTGAGGATAGATCAAGTAGCAGAATATTTCATGTATAAGAAGTTAGCGGGAGTTGGGTGGTAGCACAGCAGGTTAAGTGCACATGGCGCAAAGTAAAAGGACCTACTTAAGGATCCCGGTTCGAGCCTCTGGCTCCCCACCTGCAGGGGAGTCACTTCACAAACAGTGAAGCAGATCTGCAGGTGTCTATCTTTCTGTCCCCCTCTCTGTCTTCCCCTCCTCTCTCCATTTCTTTATGTCTTATCCAACAATGACGACATCAATAACAACAACAATAAAACAACAAGGGCAACAAACGGAAATAAATAAGCATTAAAAGAAGAAGTTAGTACAAAGGTTCTCAAGTAGGAAAATGGTTAACATGTTTCAAGGATGACAAAAAGGCCTGTGGGACTACATCAGGGAAAGGGGAGTAGGAAGACCAGGAGCTTAACTAGAGTACCTTTTTCTCACTTTAAATGTAGGAAATCTGTGAAGAAGAAATCAGCTCCCAGTATTTTGTCAAGTGGAAGAGCTGGGCAGGTTGGAAAATTCAAAAATGGGACATTGGTTCTGAGCCAAGTTGACATCAAGAAAATAAATTCTTCAAGAGTGACTAAAAGAAGTATAAAGAAGAGAATGGTAAAATATGATTGTATGGAAAACAGTTACCTATAAGATGTACAGATTATTCTTATTCTTATTTATTTCATAAAAAATAATGTTTAAAAAATCAAATGGAAATAAAATTGTATTTAGTTGCAGAAGTGTTTTACCCATTGTGCGGATCTCCAGGTAAATATAAAGCAAGCCTATTGAAAAGTATGTTTTAGTATTTTCTTTCAAGGTTCACTGTAGTTTGACTTTCACTGATGTTTTATTCACATATTCAGTAATAAGATTTTTATCATTATATTAGTAAATGCTAATAATTAAATTGCCTTTGAATTTTCTACAAAAATAACTTATAAAACTACAAGGGCAACAAAAGGGAAAGTAAATAAATAAATATATATATATATATATATATAAAGAAATTTTTAAAAAACTGTTACTTTATGATGAAAGAACTAAGTGAGTGATAATTTTCTCTTTCAGTGTTAGTGTTTGGGCTTGGTACCACCACTACAAATCCACTGCTCCTGGTGGCCATTTTTTCCATTTTATTAGATAGGACAGAGAAATTGAGAGGGGAGGGGATGATAGAGAGCAAGAAAGATACCTCTAGACCTGCTTTGAGGCTTCTAAAGTGTCCCTCCTGCAGGTGGGGAACTGGGTGCTCAAACCATGATCCTTGTGCAAATCATTGCGTTTTATACTACATGTGCTTTAACTGGTTGCACCACTGCCTGACCCCCATTTGTCTTTTTTTTTTAAGTTATAATTTTTAGATTGCCGAGTATATAAAATTCAATTTGGAAGAAGTTATGTAAAAAAATTGCAACTTTTGTGGTATATCTGACCCTGACTGTGAAGAAGTGTTTAACACATCTATATTTGAACAAATATTATCTCCTTCAAACTTTGGATGTATATGTGTGTGTGTGTATGTGTATATATATATATATATATATATATATATATGTATATCCCCCTTTGCTGAAAGTATCTGGAATTTTTCTGTAAGTGTGCCACATTAAAAAGGAGACTTCACAGGGACAGACAGTGGCAGAGCAGTTAAGCACACACATTACCAAGCATAAGGACTCGAGCCAAGCTCTCGCTCCTCGCTTGCAGGGGGTACACTTCACAAGTGGTGAAGCAGGTCTGCAGATCTCTTCCAGTATTTCCCCATCCTCTTTCAATTTTTCTCCTATCTAATAAAATAAAAATTAGGGGTGGGAGGGAAGGAAAAATTGGCCACCAGGAGTGGTGGATTTGTAGTGCTGGCACTGAGCCCAACCCTGCTGGCAAAAAGAAAAAAAAGACTTCAGGAAACTAGGCACTGGCACACTAGGTTTAGAGCACGTGTTAAAATGTGCAAGGACCCAAGTTCAGGCCCTTGGTCCCCACCTGCTCAGAGGAAGTACAAGTAGTGAAGCAGTGCTACAGGTTTGTTTGTTTGTTTGTTTGTTTCCATCTCCCCTCCCACCTAATTTCTCTCATATCAAATAAAAAAAATATATATATACACATATTTAAATCTTCACTGGCCAGGGGACCAGATAGTGCCACACCTGGTTAAGTGCACACACTACAGTGTAGGGTTTAATCTTTATATACGTTTTTCATAATTGGAAGCTACTAATCCACCTTCTAGGCTGATTCTCAACTCTGACACCATCTTCCCAGATAATATGTTTAGTCCACCTGCATGTTAGTTATCAAGCTCGTGCAAACATTACTAAAGTCCTGTGCCACATAGAGCATTGTTTATTTAAAATAAACTTTGTAGCTTCTTCCCACATGGAGGCCCTTAATTTCATCTGCTTTATTTTTACCTTTATATTCCTGTTTATTAAACAATTTGTCCTGCTTTATATTTTACTGCCTTTTAGCCACCAAATTGCAGGAACTACTATGATGTCATCTTGACTTCCCTGGGCAGACGATCTCACTAATGTGTCCGAAGTCTCACCTCCACAGAACCCTACCCATTAGGGAAAAACAGAAAAAGGCTGGGGGTATGGATCAACCTACCATTGTCCATGTCTAGCGGAGAAGCAATTGTAGAAGTGAGACCTTCTACCTTAACGCACAACCACAAAGAATTTTGGTCCATACTCCCAGAGGGATAAAGAATAGGGAACCTTCCAATGGAGGTTGGGATACAGAATTCTGGTGGTGGGAACTGTATGGAATTGTCCCCCTGTTATCTTACAATCTTGTTAGTCATTATTAAATCATTATAAATAAAAAAAATTTAAAAGTAATTCCAATTCAAGGATGCCTTTTCAAACACCAAGTCTAGCCCATTGGCTTCTTTCCATTCCAGGAGAAACATTAATTTTTCACTTCAAATCTTTTTTAAGAGATTGTATTTATTTATTTTAATTTTTTTACTTTTT
Source organism: Erinaceus europaeus (assembly GCF_950295315.1). Classification (NCBI taxonomy): domain Eukaryota; kingdom Metazoa; phylum Chordata; class Mammalia; order Eulipotyphla; family Erinaceidae; genus Erinaceus; species Erinaceus europaeus. Next base: position 32,210,108 of record NC_080167.1, read on the forward strand.
AATTTACTTATAAAAAGGAGATATTGACAAAACCATAGGAAAAGAGGGGTACAACTCCACACAATTCCCATCGACAGCTCTCCGTATCCTATCCCCTCCCCTGATAGCTTTCCTAGTCTTTATCCCTCTGGGAGTGTGGACCCAAGGTTATTGTAGGATACAGAAGGTGGAAGGTCTGGCTTCTGTAATTGCTTCCCTGATGAACATGGGCATTGACAGGTCGATCCATACTCCCAGCCTGTCTCTCTCTTTCCCTAGTAGGGTGGGGCTCTGGGGAAGTGGAGCTCCAGGACACATTGGTGGGGTCATCTGTCCAGGGAAGTCTGGTCAGCATCATGCTAGCATCTGGAACCTGGTGACTGAAAAGAGAGTTACCATACAAAGCCAAACAAATTGTTGACCAATCATGGACCTAAAGGCTGGAATCGTGTAGATGAAGAGTTGAGGGGTACTCCATTTTGTAGATAGCAAGTAAGCATATTTTAGTTATATTCTAAAGGGCCTCTGGCTATACTAGTTTTTTTTTTTTCCTTGAGCCTAAAATCTGATATGCAGGTGGATCCAAGTTACTGTCTGGGGAGATGATGTCATAGCTGAAAAAGGGACAGAAAACTAGAGAAGGGAAGAGAGTAGCTCCCCAATATGGGAAAGGGGTATAAATATTGTTGACTATAAACCCCATCAATTTGATGTGATCTAGGGCCCATATTCAGCTTAGGAGCCTATGTGACCTCTGCATCACTTTAGATCTGAGCTCACATTCTTTGTCATGTGTAGGAACATTCCAAGCTGCCCCAATATCAACCCATCTTCCTCATGTGTAGCATAGAATATGTTGTCCAGCCTCCCTTTGGAGGATGGAACATTCTCTACCATTGTTGATCCAAGTTGAGGGCACAGTCCTAAGGGGGGTATTTATTTATTTATGAGAGAACAGGAAAGGAAGACAACGAGAGCATCTCTTTGGCACATGCATTTTTTGGGATTGAACATGGGACCTCAAACTTGAGAGTTCAACACTTTGTCAGTACCCATAAATCCTTTTCCACTTGAGGAAATATCCCACCTTCCTGTTCACTGCACGGTGGTCTAGAACTTTTTCCACCATGAATCCTTCAGCCTCTGTCTCTTCAGCTTTTTTACTCTCACCACTGCTGCGTCACTGTTTTTATGCAATGTAGTTAAATTTTTGTTTTAATTTATTGGATAGAGACAAATAGAGAAGGGGGGAGATGGAGAAAAAGAGAGATACCTACAGCATTGCTTCACTGCTTAAAAAACTTTCCTTTGCAGGTGGGGGTCGGAGACTTGAACCCTTGTGCATGGTAATGCGTGTACTCTACCAGGTGGGCCGTGGCCCAATCCCTATTCAATGTAATTTTATTGCAGACTTATTCACACATCCACATTGTACCATGTCCTGGGTTTGCAGAGTTTGTGGGGCAGTGGCCTGGATTACTATGTGAGTTGAAGTAGGTCAAACAAAACAAAAACAAAAAAAAAAGAAGACAAGGGATTCAAGAAAGAAGGGAATGCAACAATAAAAAGTAAAGGGAACAGGGCTGTGTGGTTGAACACACATGTTACAGTTTGCAAGGCTCCAGGTTTGAGCCCCCCCCCAACTGCAGGGCGAAAACTTCACAAGTGGTGAAGGAGTGCTGCATGTGTCTCTGTCTCTCACCCTCTCTCCCGATTTTTCGCTGTCTATCCAATAAATAAAAACAAAATTTTAAAAGGGAACTAAAAAGTTTTTTGAAAGAAACTTTCTATTTATCATTGAAGGAAAATTCCAAGTTCGCAGCTATACAGTAGACCTAGAGTGGGCTCTAAAAAAATTAGATTCATTTCTGTTGATTATTAACCTGGGAAAAACAAAGGTTAAGAAGTTTTAAGTATGCATCAAAATCTAGATTTCATTTCTTTATTATTTTTAAATTTTTTATATTTATTTTCCCTTTGTTGCCCTTGTCTTTTGTTGTTGTAGTTACTGTTGTTGTTTGTATTGATGTCATTGTTAGATTGGACAGAGAGAAATGGGGGGGGAGAGACAGAAGGGGAGAGAAAGACACCTGTAGACGTGTTTCACTGCCTGTGAAGTGACTCCCCTGCAGGTGGGGAGCTGGGGGCTCGGGATCCTTACATTGGTCCTTGCACTTCATGCCACATGTGCATTTAACCTGCTGCCTGACTCCTAGGTTTCTTCTTCTTTTTTTTTGAATGAGTAATTTTTTTTTTAATTTTAATGATAGATAGAGACACAGAAAGACAAGAGCACTGCTCAGCTCTGGCTTATAGTGCTGCTGGGGATTGAACCTGGGACCTTGGAGCCGCATGATAACCATTATGCTCCCTCCCAAGCTCTCAAAATATATTTTTCTATCTCATATGATTTATAGGTAAGGAAATGTTCTGATAACTCATCTGTACTTGGAAGGTATCAGGTGTCTGAGATATTGGTGTAATGCCACAGTTTCAGGTATGTACAATGTACAGTGTCATTTTTTTTTTTCTTTTGCACTCCAGGGTTATCACTGGGCTCAGTGCCTGCACTATGAATCCACTGCTCCTGGAGGCCATTTTTTCCCTTTTGTTTCCCTTGTTTTATCGTTGTTGCCATGATTGCTGTCATTATTGTTGGATAGGACAGAGAGAAATTGAGAGAGGAGGGGAAGACAGAGGAGGAGAGAAAGATAGACACCTGCAGACCTGCTTCACCGTTTGAGAAGCGACCCCCCTGCAAGTGGGGAGCGGGGGGCTCAGACTGGGATCCTTAGGCCAGTCTGTGCTCTGCATCATCTGCGCTTAACCCACTGCACTACCGCCTGGCCCCCAGTGTCATGCTTTTAAGTCTAGTTCTTTACCTCTGCGATCATCAACACACATACTTAAGAGGATTAGTTCCTGCTTTTCCTAATTCTCAAATATAATGTCACTGAGTTTTAATTTTTAAAAAAATTTTTTTTTAATATTTAATTTATTCCCTTTTGTTGCCCTTGTTGTTTTATTGTTGTAGTTATTATTGTTGTTGTCGTTGTTGGATAGGACAGAGAGAAATGGAGAGAGGAGGGGAAGACAGAGAGGAGGAGAGAAAGATAGACACCTGCAGACCTGCTTCACTGCCTGTGAAGCGACTCCCCTGCAGGTGGGGAGCCGGGGTTCGAACCGGGATCCTTATGCCGGTCCTTGTGCTTTGCGCCACCTGCGCTTAGCCCGCTGCACTACAGCCCGACTCCCTGAGTTTTAATTTTTATTAATGATTTAATAATGATAAGATTATAGGGTAAGAGGGATATAATGTCCACCAACAGTTCTGTGTCCCATCCCCTCCATTGGAAGGTACTCTGTTCTTTATCCCTCTGGGAATATGAACCAAAATTCTTTGTGAGGGTGCAGAAGGTGGAAGGTATGGCTTCTGTAATTGCTTCTCCACTGAGGATAGATGTTGGCAGGTGAATCCATATCCCCCAGCCTGTTTATATCTTTCCTTAGTGGGGTATGGCTCTGGAATGCTTATGTTATAGGACACATTGGTGAGGAGAAGTCAGGATGGCATCCTGATAGAGTCTGCCACTTGGTGCCTGAAAAGCATTAAGTAATATAAAGCAGGACAAATTGCTTAGTACTCAGGAACCTAAAGGTAAGAATAGAACGGATGGAACTAAGGGTCTTTGTGTAGGAAGAAATTAGGAAAGTTATTTTATATATGTTCCAAGGGGCCTATGACTTTAGTACTTTTGCCTGAGCCTGATAGCTAACATTCAAGTGGGCTAAAATATTGTCTGGGCTATAAAATGTTTTGCTTTTTAGAACTCAAAATTATCATTCTGCTTTTTAAAATGTGTTTTTTCTTTCTAGGTTGCAGCAGGAATCATCATTTTCTTTCTCTTTTTATAGCTCTTGATTTTTGCAATGTATTTGTACATAATGACAACATACATATCTGTGTATTATATTAAATGATGTTTCTTTTTTTCCTTAGAAAACTAGTTGTGCTTTGTAGTCCTTACTTTGTCACAGATCAGACCATTGAAAAGTTCTCTTTTTATGTATCTGAGGCTCTATAGGTTATGATAAATTCATGAAGGGAGGTTACTTTTCTGACTCAAATGTTTGTGAATCTCTTATACATAAAAATATTAGAAGTGCTCACAGGCAGAAGTTGAAAAACAAGATCAGAAGAGAAAACATAAGTAGAACCTGAACGGGAGTTGGTGTATTGCACCAAGGTAAAAGACTCTGGGGGGGGGGGGGGGTGGGATGGGGAGAGTACAGGTCCAAAAGGATGACAGAGGACCTAGTGGGGGTTTTATTGTTTGTTTGTTTTTTTTTGTTGCCTCCAGGGTTATCACTAGGGCTCAGTGCCAGCACTAGGAATCCACTGCTCCTGGAGGCTGTTTTTCCCATTTTGTTGCCTTTGTTGTGGTTGTTATTGTTGTTATAGCTATTGTTGTTGCATAGGACAGAGAGAAATCAAGAAAAGAGTGGAAGACAGAGGTGGAGAGAAAGATAAACACCTGTAGTGTGGGGGATTGAGCCTGGGACTTTAGAGCCTCAGACACGGGAGTCTCTTTGTATAACCATTATGCTATCTATCCCCACCCTGCTCTCTTTTTTAAAGAAATTTCTTTATTGGGGGAATAATGTGTATTTTTTAATATTTATTTCCTTTTTGTTGCCCTTGTTTTTATTGTTATTGTAGTTATTATTGTTGGTGTCATTGTTGGATAGGACAGAGAGAAATGGAGAGAGGAGGGGAAGATAAGAGAAGGGGAGAGAAAAAGAGACACCTGCAGACTTGCTTCACTGCCTGTGAAGCGACTCCCCTGCAGGTGGGGATCCTCACACCAGTCCTTGTGCTTTGTGCTATGTGCGCTTAACCTACTGCGCTACCGCCCAACTGCCTGTGGGATTAATGTTTTATAGTCGACAGTAAATACAATAGTTTGTACATGCATAACATTCCTCAGTTTTCCACATAACAATACAACCCCCGGGGCTGGGCGGTAGTGCAGGGGTTAAACGTGCACATCTTGCAAAGCCCTAAGACCAGAGTAAGTATCCCAGTTGGATTCCCCAGCATCCCACATGCAGAGGGTTGCTTTGCAGGTGGTTAAGCAGGTCTGCAGATATCTATCTTTCTCTCCCCCTTTCTGTCTTCCCCTCCTCTCTCGACATTTCTCTCTGTCCTAACAATGATGACATCAGTAACAACAGTAATAACTATAACAACAATAAAAAAAAGTCAAGGGCAACAAAAGGGAATGAATAAATAAATATTTAAAAAAACAATATTGAGTTTAGATCTGCTAATTTTTCCTTTAAAATGACAATAGACTCATGTGTTTTATGGACCGTAATAAATTCCTATTGTGTTTTCATTATGGCACACCCAGTTGAGTGCATATGCTGTACTGCACTGGGACCCAGGTTTGAATCTCTAGTCCCCACCAGCAGGAGGAAAGCTTTGCAAATGATAAAGCAGGGATGCAGGTATCTCTTCCACTCACCTCTCTTTCTCCCCTTTCTCTCTTGATTTCTGACTGTCTATCCAACAAATAAAGATCAAAATTTTTTAAAATTTCTTTATTGGGGGATTAATGTTTTACAGATGACAGTAAATAGTGTTTTAAATAAGTTTGTACATGTATAACATGTTCTAAATAAGTTTATACATGTATAACATAACATTTCTCAGCTTTCCATATAACAATACAATCCCCATTAGTTCCCCTTTCATCCTTCTCTAGGACCTGCACTCTCCCCCCACCCACCCCAGAGTCTTTTACTTTGGTGCAATATACCAACTCCAGTTCAGATTCTACTTGGATTTTCTCTTCTGATCTTGTTTTTCAACTTCTGCCTGAGAGTGAGATCATCTCATATTCATCTTTCTGTTTCTGACTTATTTCACTTAATATGATTTCTTCAAAAAATCCAAGATGAGCTGAAAATGGTGAAATCAGTATTTTTAATAGCTGAGTAGTATTCCATTGTGTATATATACCACAACTTGCTCAGCCACTCATCTGTTGTTGGACACCAGGGTTGCTTCCAGGTTTTGGCTATTACAAATTGTGCTGCTATGAACATAGGTATACACAAATCTTTTTGGATGGATATGTTGGGTTCCTTAGGATATATCCCCAGGAGAGGAATTGCAGGATCATAGGGTAGGTCCACTTCTAGCCTTCTGAGAGTTCTCCAGACTGTTTTCCACAGAGGTTGGACCAATTGACATTCCCACCAGCAGTGCAGGTTCCTTTGCACCACCTTTCTAGCATTTGTTGCTGCTACCTTTTCTGATGTATGACATTCTCACAGGAGTGAAGTGGTATCTTGTTGTTGTCTTTATTTGTTTTTCTCTGACAATCAAAGACTTGGAGCATTTTTCATGTGTTTCTCGGCCTTTTGGATCTCTTCTGTGGTGAATATCCAGTCCATGTCCTCCCCATTTGGATTCGTAGGTATCTAGGAAATAGTCCATTTCTTCCAGGTTCTCTAACTTGGTGGCATATAGTTGTTCATAGAAGACTCACATGATATATTGAATTTCTTTTCTTTTACTTTACTTTATTCCCTTTTGTTGCCCTTGTTGTTTTATTGTTGTAGTTATTGTTGTCGTTGTTCTTGGATAGGACAGAGAGAAATGGAGAAAGGAGGGGAAGACAGAGGGGGAGAGAAAGATAGACACCTGCAGACCTGCTTCACCACCTGTGAAGCAACCCCCCTGCAGGTGAGGAGCTGGGGGCTCGAACTGGTATCCTTATGCCAAGTGCACTTAACCCACTGCGCTACCACCCGATTCCTGATATGTTGAATTTCTGTGGTGTCTGTTGTCATATCCCTTCTTTCATTTACAATCTGACTTATTTGGTTCTTTTCCCTTTTTTGTTTTGTGAGTCTGAGTAAAGTTTATTGATTTTGTTCAGTGTTTTGAAGAACCAAAATTTACTTTTGTTGATCTTTTTGTGGTTTTCTTACTTTCAATGTTATTTATTTCTGCCCTAACTTTAATTATTTCTGTCCTGGTTGCTTTAGGGTTCTTTTGTTCTTCTTCTTCTGGGTCTTTAAAATGTGCAATCAGGTTGTTTATTTGTGCTTTTTCTTGTTTCCTAGTGTGTGTTTGTATGGCTATGAACTTCCCTCTCAGTACTGCCTTAGCAATGTCCCAAATATTTCGATAACTTGTGACTTCATTTTCATTGAACTCTGGAAATATTTTTATTTCTTCCTTTATTTCTTCTTTGATCCAGTAGCTGTTAAGTAGTGTAATGTTGGGCTTCCACATTTTGGGACTATTACTTTTGTTTATTGTTCAATGTTAGTTTAATTCCACTGTGGTCTGAGAAGATGCTTGGGATGATTTCAGTGGTCTTGAATTTGCTGATGCTGTCTTTGTGACCTAACATATGGTCTATCCTTGAGAATGACCCATGTGGACTTAAGTTGAATATGTATTCCAGTTTCTTGGGGTGAATGATTCTGAAAATGTCCAATAGTTCTAGTTTATCTATCTCCTCATTTAGCACCCTCATTTCTTTATTGATTTTCTGCCTAGATGATTCTGTCAAGTTGAGAGAGTGGGATGTTGAAGTCCCCTACTATGACTGTGTTGCTGTTACTATACTGCTATAGCTATTTCAGTAGATGTTTGATATATTTGGATGGCTCCTTGTTGGGTGCATAGATGTTAATAATTGTTAAGTCCTCTTGATTGACTGATCCTCTGAGCACTAAGTTATGTCCATCCTTTTTATTATTCATTTTCCCTTTTTGGTGCCCTTGTTTTATTGTTGTAGTTATTATTGTTGTTGTTGTTGATGTCGTTGTTGGGTAGGACAGAGAGAAGTGGAGAGAGGAGGGGAAGACAGAGAGGGGGAGAGAAAGATAGACACCTGCAGACCTGCTTCACCACCTGTGAAGCGACCTCCCTGCAGATGGGGAGCTGGGGGCTCAAACCAGTATCCTTATGTTGGTCCTTGCACTTTCCACCACTCGTGCTACTGCCCGACTCACTATCCCTGTCTTTTTAAATTTAATTTATTTTAAAGTCTATCATGTCAGATATGAGAATAGCTGTTCCTGTCTTTTTTTGTGGGCCACTGGCTTATATAGTTTTCCATCCTTTTACTTTGAGTTTTGTTTGTCTTGTTGAGTCAGGTGGAATTCCTGCAGACAACATATATTTGTGTTATGTTTTCTAATCCATCTTCCTACTCTGTGCCTTTGGTGAATTCAGGCCATTGACATTTATTGATATCATAGATTGAAGATATTTTAATGCCATTATTGTAGATTTTTAGAGTGTTCTCATACATGGCGTATTTATGGTAGTTTGACTTTCTGAACTTCTTTCAGGACAGGCTTGATGATAGTTGATTCCTTCAACTATTGCTTGTCAGAGAAAGTTTTTATGCCTCCATCTAGTCTGAATAACAGTCTAAATGGATACAGTAGTCTTGGTTGAAAGCCTTTCTCATTGAGCACTCAATAGATAATCTTGCCATACTCTTCTGTCCTGTAGTGTATGTGTAGAGAAGTATGCTGCTAATCTAATGGGTTTTCCTCTGTAGGTGACTCTTTGTTTTTCTCTTGCAGCCTTCAGGATCCTTTCTTTATCCTTGTTCCTTTCCATTCTAAATATGATGTGTCTTTGTGTTTCTTAGTCTGGGTTAATTCTGTTTGGGGCCCTCTGAGCTTCTTGAACCTTTATGGCTTTTATGTTGTGTAGACTAGGGAAGTTTTCAGCTATTATGTCATGTAGAATGCTTTCTTCCTCTCCCTCTCTTTCTTCCTCAGGTAGGCCTATAATGCATATATAATTTCTTTTGAAGTCATCCCATATGTCTCTGTTGTTTTTTCAGTATCTCTTAATTTCGTTTTGGGATATATTCTTAGTTTTCTCTAATTTGTCCACTGCTCCTGTAGGCTATTTTCCCCTTTTGTTGCCCTTGCTGTTTATCTTTGTTGTTATTATTGTTGTTGTTATTCCTGTCATTGTTGTTTGATAGGACAGAGAAAAGTCAAGAGAGGAAGGGAAGACAGCGAGAAAGAAAGACACCTGCAGACCTGCTTCACAGCTTCTGAAGCAACCCCCCTGCAGGTGGGGAGCCAGGGCCTCAAACAGATTTTTACTCTGGTCATTGCTCTTTGTGCTATGTGTGTTTAACCCACTGCGCTACCGCCCAACCCCCGTGTATTTAGTTTTTATTTTAGCTGATTTAAATTATTTCTTTCTGCTGACTTTTTGGTTTATTTGTTGGTCCTTTTCTATCAGTATTTCTGAGCTGGAACATTAGATTATTTTATTTGATTTTTAAAAAATATTTATTTATTCCCTCTTGTTGCCCTTGTTTTATTGTTGTAGTTATTATTATTGTTATTCATGTCATTGTTGTTGGATAGGACAGAGAGAAATGGAGAGAGGAGAGGAAGACAGAGAGGGGGAGAGAAAGATACCTGTAGACCTGCTTCACCACCTGTGAAGTAACTCCGCTGCTGGTGGGGAGCCGGAGGCAAGAACCAGGATCCGTACACCCGTCCTTGTGCTTTACAAAGGTGTCTTTCTCTCCTCCTTTCTTGCGCTTTCCACCACCTGCGCTTAGCCAACTGCGCTACTGCCCGACTCTCTGATTAGATTTTTTAATTAATTATTTACCTAACTATTATTATTATTTTTTACCAGATCACTGCTCAACTGCTTTATGGTGATACAGAGAGTTGAACTTTGGATTTTGGAGCCTCAGGAGTCTCTTTACATAACCATCATACTATCTACTCCTGCCCTTTGATATATTTCTTCACTAGTGTGATATATCTCCCTCTTAACACTACTGATAGGATAGGGTCTTATGGCTTGCTTCTTAATTTTTGTCATTTTTCAGCTAATTTTTAATTTTTCTTTTGGTTTCTTTATTGACCCAAGTGTAAATTCAGTAGCATCTTTTTTAGTTCCCACATGTTTAAGATTTTCATTATTTTCTTGTTGTGGTTGACTTCTAGCCTTGGCATTGTAGTTAAAAAAGACACTTTTTATTATTTCTATATTCACATAATTATGAAGGCTGTCTTTGTGTCTCTCCACATGATCAGTTCTTGAGAATGTCCCATATGTACTTGAAAAGTGTAGGACTATGTGAAAGCTTGGTTGAGCTTAGGGAAGTCTGGAAAGACATCCACTTGTTAACCTCTCTCCATAGAGATGAGCCAAGAGGGAAAGTCTCCTAGTCTTGTTTGACTCTCAGGCCCACAGAAATCTCATAGTTTCTCCCTGCTGGCAGGCCACATGACTGCCTGCTTTAAGATTCGTCTACTCAAAGTTCACCTCACCTTCTGATCACAAAGGAGAACATACCCTATCACACACTTCTAACAGTGTCCTTTGATGTCCTTAACTTACATCAAGCCTTGTTCTTCCTTATCTATCTCACCTTAGTGGTTTAAAGCCTATTCTCTCAAATGCCTTTGGATAATTAAATGCTTGCATCAGGAGACTAATTGTCTTGACCTTTATGTATCACATCAATTCTTGTCATACCAGCCCTCTACCATAGGGACAAGCTGACCTTTAAGAAACCTTTAATTTCTGACATATTTGAAAAATGTTCTTTGTTTAACTTTCTGTATATACTCAAGCTCACCCCCAAATAAATTGAGTGTTTGTACCAAGATACTCTCCGAGCCTCTTTCTTTATCACACAGTCACTAGAGCTAGTGATAGGGGCCTCAATAAGCTTGCCTCCTGGCTGGAGCCACCCCACATGAGCCCCAAGAAGAAAAGAATGTATATTTATTTCTTTGGGATGCAGCATTGTGTATATATCTGTTAAGTCCAATGCATCTATTGTTTCATTTTAAACTGTTGTTTCTTTATTGATTTTGTGTCTGGATGATTTCATACATTAAGTGGTGTGCTCATATCTCCTATTACTATTGTGCTACTGTAAAATATATTCCTTGAGGCCATTCATATTTACTTATTTTTGTATTTATTTATTGGATAGAGATAGCCAGAAATCAAGAGGGAAAGGGGAGATATAAGAGGAGAGAGAAAGAGAGAGATACCTACAGCACTGCTTTATTACTTTCCCCTTGCATGTGGGGACTGAGGGCTCGAAACTGGGTCCTTTCACATTGTAACTTGCACTCAATCAGGTGCACCACCACCCAGCCCCTATTCACATTTATTTTGTGCCTGTATTGTGTGTATATGTAATAGTAGTTACATCTTGTTGGTTTGATTCTTTGATCATTAGTATCCATTTTTGTCCTTTATTACTTTTTTTTTTTTTTTTTGCCTCCAGGGGTTATCACTGGGTCTCGGTGACTGCACTACAGATCCACTGCTCCTGGAGGCTATTTTTTCCCTTTTTTTGTTGCCCTAGTTGTTTATCATCATCATTATTATTATTATTATTGTACTTATTGCTGTCATTGTTGTTGGATAGGACAGAGAGAAATCAAGAGAGGAGGGTAAGACAGAGAAGGGTAGAGAAAAATAGACACTTGCTTCACTGCTTGTGAAGAGATCCCTTGCAGGTGGGTATTACCCTTTTTTTTTTTTAAGCTTTTCATTTTTTAATTTGTTTTCAAAATTTATTTACTTGATGGAGACAGGCAGGAATTTTGAGAGAATGGGGAGAGAGACACCTGTAGCCCTTCTTCACCACTTCACCACATGTCAAGTTTCCCCGTACAAATGAGGACCAGGAGCTTGAACCTGGGTCCTTGCACATTGTAGCATGTATGCTCAACCAGGTGTGCTACCACCCTGCCGCTGAGGTAAACTAACTTTTTTTTTTAATTGGGGAATTAATGTTTTACATTCAACAGTAAGTACAATAGTTTGTACATGCATAACATTCCCCAGTTTCCCATGTAACAATACAACCCCCACTAGGTCCTCTGACATCCTTCTTGGACCTGTATTCTCCCTACCCACCCACCCCAGAGTCTTTTACTTTGGTGCGATACGCCAATTGCATTTCAGGTTCTACCTCTGTTTTCTTTTCTGATCCTGTTTTTCAACTTCTGCCTGAGAGTGAGATCATCCCATATTCATCCTTCTGTTTCTGACTTATTTCACTCAACATGAATTTTTCAAGGTCCATCCAAGATCGGCTGAAAACGGTGAAGTCACCATTTTTTACAGCTGAGTAGTATTCCATTGTGTATATATACCACAACTTGCTCAGCCACTCATTTGTTGTTGGACACCTGGGTTGCTTCCAGGTTTTGGCTATTACAAATTGTGCTGCCAAGAACATATGTGTACACAGATCTTTTTGGTTGAATGTGTTGGGTTCCTTAGGATATATCCCCATGAGAGGAATTGCAGGGTCATAGGGTAGGTCCATGTCTAGCCTTCTGAGAGTTCTCCAGACTGTTTTCCACAGAGGTTGAACCAATTGACATTCCCACCAACAGTGTAGGAGGGTTCCTTTGACCCCACACCCTCTCCAGAATTTGCTGCTGTTATATTTTCTGATGTATGACATTCTCACAGGAGTGAAGTGGTATCTCGTTGTTGTCTTTATTTGCATTTCTCTGACAATCAGAGACTTGGAGCATTTTTTCATGTGTTTCTCAGCCTTTTGGATCTCTTCTGTGGTGAATATTCTGTCCATGTCCTCCCCCCATTTTTGGATGGGGTTATTTGTTGTCTTGTTGTTGAGTTTGGCAAGCTTTTTATATATGTTGGTTATTAAACTCTTGTCTGATGTATAGCATGTAAAGATCTTCTCTCATTCTGTGAGGGGTCTCTTGGTTTGGGTAGTGGTTTTTTTTACTGTGAAGCTTTTCAATATGATGTAGTCCCATAGGTTTATACTTGCCTTAGTCTTCTTTATAATTGGATTCGTTTCATTGAAGATGTCTTTAAAATTTATGTGGAAAAGAGTTCTGCCAATATTTTCCTCTAAGTATCTGATAGTTTGTGGTCTAACATCCAAGTCCTTGATCCACTTGAAATTTACTTTTGTATTGGGTGAAATACAGTGGTTCAGTTTCATTCTTCTGCATGTTTCAACCCATTGTTTCCAACATCATTTGTTGAAGTGACTCTGCTTTCCCCATGTAATAGTCTGGGCCCCTTTGTCAAAGATTAGATGTCTGTAGGTGTGGGGGCTCACTTCTGGGCTCTCAATTCTATTCCACTGGTCAGTGTGTCTATTCATGTTCCAGTACCAAGCAGTTTTGATGACAGTGGCCCTATAATACAATTTGAGATCTGGGAGTGTGATGCCTCCGGTTCTGTTCTTTTTTCTCAAGATTGTTTTTCTAGGCAATTCTAGGTCTATTCTGGTTCCAGATAAACATTTGTAGCATTTGTTCTATTCTCCTAAAAAATGTGCTTGGGATCTTGATGGGGATAGCATTAAATTTGTATATGGCTCTGAGTAGTATATTCATTTTGATGATGTTAATTCTTCCAACCCATGAACATGGAATATCTTTCCACTTCTTTGTGTCTTTTTCAATTTCTTTGAGTAGTGACTCATAATTTTCAGTATACAAGTCTTTCACTTCTTTGGTTAGGTTTACTCCTAGATATTTTATTGTTTTTGTTGCTATAGTAAAAGGAACTGATTTCTGGATTTCAATTTCTTCTAGCTTAGTGTTTGCATAGAGGAATGCCACTGACTTTTGAATGTTAATTTTGTAGCCTGACACCTTACTGTATTGCCTGATGATTTCCAAAAGCTTCTTGCTGGATTCCTTAGGTTTTTCTGTGTATACTACATGCCATCTGCAAATAAGGAGAGTTTGACTTCTTCTCTTCCCATCTGTATCTCTTTAATTCCTTGCTCCTGCCTGATTGCTATGGCAAGAACTTCTAACACTATGTTGAATAGTAATGGTGATAGTGGGCAGCCCTGTCTAGTACCTGATCTGAGGGGAAATGCTTCCAGTTTTTCACCATTGAGTATGATGTTGGCTGTAGGTTTGCTATATATAGACTCCACTATCTTGAGGAATTTTCCATCTATTCCCATTTTTTGTAGTGTTTTGATCATTAAGGGATGTTGTATTTTGTCAAAGGCTTTCTCTGCATCTATTGATATGACCATGTGGTTTTTGGTCTTGCTTTTGTTGATGTGGTGGATCACATTGATTGATTTACGTATATTAAACCAACCTTGCATGCCTGGGATAAACCCCACTTGGTCATGATGAACAATCTTTTTAATATACTGCTGTATCCGGTTGGCTAGAGTTTTGTTCAGTATTTTCCCATCTATGTTCATCAGAGATATTGGTCTGTAGTTTTCTTTTTTGGTTGTGTCCCTGTCTGCTTTTGGTATCAGAGTGATGTTGGCTTCATAGAAGCTGGCAGGGAGTATTCCAGTGTCTTCAATCTTCTGGAAGACTTTTAAAAGTAGAGGTATTAGTTCTTCTTTGAAAGTTTTATAGAATTCATTTGTAAAACCATCTGGTCCAGGACTTTTATTTTTGGGGAGATTTCTGATAACTGTTTCAATTTCATTAGCTGTGATGGGCCTGTTCATGTTATCCACTTCCTCTTGACTTAGTTTTGGAAGTTGGTAGGTATCTAGGAAATCATCCATTTCTTCCAGGTTCTCTAGCTTGGTGGCATAGTGTTGTTCATAGAAGCCTCGCATGATATGTTGAATTTCTGCGGTGTCTGTTGTGATATCTCCTCTTTCATTTACCATCTGAAAAGGTCTTTTCCCTTTTTTGTTTTGTGAGTCTGGCTAAAGGTTTGTTGATTTTGTTCACTCTTTCAAAGAACCAACATTTACTTTCGTTGATCTTTTGTATGGTTTTCTTATTCTCAATGTTATTTATTTCTGCCCTAACTTTAGTGATTTCTGTCCTTCTTGTTGCTTTAGGATTCCTTTGTTGTTCTTCTTCTAGGTCTTTAAGATGTGTAATCAGACTGTTTATTTGTGCTTTTTCTTGTTTCCTAATGTGAGCTTGTATAGCTATGAACTTCTCTCTTAGGTCTGCTTTAGTTGTGTCCCAAATATTTTGATAGCTTGTGTCTTCATTTTCATTGAAGGCTCAAAACATTTTGATTTCCTTTATTTCCTCTTTGACCCAGAGATTGTTAAGAAGTATACTGTTGAGTTTCCACATTTTGGGACTATTACTATTCTTTTGTTGATTGTTAAGTGTTAGTTTAATTCCACTGTGGTCTGAGAAGATGCTTAAGATGATTTCAATGCTCTTGAATTTGCTGATGCTGTTATTGTGGCCTAACATATGGTCTATCCTTGAGAATGACCCATGGGGACTTTAGTAGAATGTGCATTCCAGTCTTGGGATGAATGACTTTGAAAATGTCCAATAGTTCTAGTTTATCTATCTCTTCATTTAGCTCCCTTATGTCTTTATTGATTTTCTGCCTGGATGATCTGTCATGTTGAGAGAGTGGGGTGTTCAAGTCCCCTACTATGATTGTGTTGCTGTTAATATATTGCTGTAGCTCTTTCAGTAGACGTTTGATCTATTTAGATGGCTTCTCATTGGGTGCATAGATGTTAATAATTGTTAAGTCCTCTTGATTGGCTGAACCTCTGAGCATTAAGTAGTGTCCATTCCTATCTTTTTTAATCTTATCTATTTTAAAGTCTATTGTGTCAGATATGAGAATAGCTGTTTCTGCCCTTTTTTGTGGACCATTGGCTTGTATGATAGTTTTCCATCCTTTCACTTTAAGTCTGTGTTTGTCTTGTTGAGTTAGGTGGGTATCCTGTAGACAGCATATTGTTGGGTTGTATTTTCTGATCCATCTTCCTACTCTGTGGCTTTTAATAGGTGAATTAAGGTCATTGACATTTATTGATATCAAAGATTGAAGATATTGTAATGCCATTCTTGTAGAGTTTTAGAGTGTTCTGATATATGTCCTATATATGATGGTCTGACTGTTTATACAAGACCTTTCAGAGCTTCTTTCAGGGCTGGCTTGGTGATAGTTGATTCCTTCAACTGTTGCTTGTCTGAGAAGGTTTTGATGCCTCCATCTAGTCTGAATGACAGTCTAGCAAGATATACTATTCTTGGTTGAAAGCCTTTCTCACTGAGCACTCGATAGATATCTTGCCATTCTCTTCTGGCCTGTAGTGTTTGTGTGGAGAAGTATGCTGCTAATCTTAAGGGTTTTCCTCTGTAGGTGACTCTTTGTTTTTCTCTTGCAGCCTTGAGGATCCTTTCTTTATCCTTATTCCTTTCCATTCTAAGTATGATATGTCTTGGTGTCTTTAGGTCTGGGTTAATTCTGTTTGGGACCCTCTGGGCTTCTTGAATCTTTATGTCTTTGATGTTGTCTAGACTAGAGAAGTTTTCAGCTGTTATGGCCTGATGAATGCTTTCTTCCTTTCCCTCTCTTTCTTCCTCTGGTAAGCCAATAATGCATATATTGTTTTTTTTTGAAGTCATCCCATAGGACTCTGTTGTTGTTTCAGCATCTCTTAATCTCTTGAGATCTCTTACTTCTTTTTTAGTTGTCTCTAATTCATCCTCGATCTTGCTAATTCTGTCTTCAGCCTCATTGATTTTATTCTTTCTGCCCTCTACTGTTTTCTGGAGTTAATCTGTTATCCTGTTCTGATACTGTTTTTACCTTGTTCAGCTAGTTGTGTTCTTAGCTCAGCTATTTCAGCTTTCATCTCTCTAATAACCTTGAGATAGTTAGTGTTTTCTTCCAGAATCTCATTTGTTTTTCCTGTATTTCTGATTACAATTCTTTCAAACTCTTTACTCACTCCTGTGATTATTTTCTTAGCTAATGTTTGGATGTTGAACTTGTTTTGTGCTTCACCCTTTGGGGGGCTTTTAGCTGGACTGTTGTTCTGGTTCATTTCTCCAATATTTCTTCTTTTTGGTTTACCCATTTTATATATTATGAGTTCCCTCTCTTAGTACTTTTCAAATTATTGATCACTATTTCCTGGATTGATTTGTGTCTAAGTAAGGTAATTAAAGGGTTCCCAGTGGTGGAAGTTAACAGTTGTTTCAATAGTATTTTAATCCCTGAGTTGGAGCTCAGTGATTTAAAAGCCTCTTTTTTTTTTTTTTTCCTTCTCTGTAGGCTCTGGGAGCCTGAGGGCTTCTAAACTATAAGTAGGCTTCTTAGCTTAATCACTGACTCCTGACCAAGAGATAAGGCAGGGTGTGGCAGAGATAGTTCAGTGGTTATGCAAAGAGACTTTCACAGCCCCACAGCTATGCCACCAAGGTATAGGTCTTCTAGTTTCCTGGTTAGATCTCTGTCTCCCAGTGTCCCTCCCTGCCGCTGCTCCTGATTCTGAGGGCAGTAGCAATGGAGACTCAGAGTTGCATTTGGTGAGTCTCTGGGGAGTCCTCTCCTCCCTTCAGCTGTACCCTTGTTGGTGGAACAGACTGGAGGTGGTGTCTCAACTGATAAAATGCCAGACTGTTCCCAGCCACTTAGTCTCTCCCTAGGCTCCTGTCTGTCACCAGCCATGTGTGTTTGCACTCACCGATGATTTGGTGGGTTCCTGTAGTTGTCCTATCTTGTTGCGGTCCCAGTAGGTCTCCTTTGGTATTCCTATTTGATCAAGGAGAGGAGAGGAAACTCAGATCTGCTGCTGCTCATAGCCCTGCCTCCGGAAGTCTCCCCCTCCTTTTTTTTTTTAACCAAAAGTCTTTTTTTTTTTTTTTTTAGATATGAGATTAGTAATTCCTATTCTGTTATCTACATTATTGGGGACAACTTGGGACAATTTGTTCCAACTTTTCACTTTGAGTGTGTTTACCTTTACTGTGAACCTGAGTTACTTATAGACATAAGAGTACATGTATCTATGGCTGGGCGGTAGTGCAGCGGGTTAAGTGCACATGGTGCTAAGTGCAAGGACCAGCGCAAGGACTGGCGTAAGGATCCTGGTTTGAATCCCCAGCTCCCCACCAGCAGAGGGGGTCATTTTGCAAGCCGTGAAGTAGGTTTGCAGGTGTCTTTCTCTTCTCCTCTCTGTCTTCCCCTCCTCTCTTGATTTCTCTCTGTCCTATCCAACAACAACAATGGCTATAACAACAATAACAACCACAACAAGGGCAGCAAAATGAAAAAAATAGCCTCCAGGAGTAGTGGATTCATAGTGCTGGTCCCGAGCCCCAGTGATAACCCTGAAGGCAAAAAAAAAAAGTACATGTATCTTGGTATTGTTTTTTAATCTATTTTTATTTTTATTTTTTTGCCATTCATCCTCTGTCTCTTGACTGGTGAGTTTAGATCATTCACACTTAGGGTGATAATTGATATATGTAGTTTATTTACTGCCATGCTATTTTTTTATTTTCTGTTATTGTTTCTTTTCTTTCTTGCTTCTGCTATTTTGTGTGGATAGTCTTCCATATGATTCTCTCCATTTCCTCCTTAAACTCCTCTTCCTCTTCTTTCTTCTTCCTCTTCTCCTCCTCCTTGTCTTCTATGAGTCTTTGCATTTTGTTTTGTGTCTAATTTGCTATTGCTATTTCATTAAATTGCTTCTATTCATTTTTTCTTCCACTTTCATATTTACTTGTCTCATATTACTTTGGCTTATATTTCTGCCTCTAGATTTGTGTTTCTTTTACTATTTTTTAATTTTTTTATTTGTTATTAATGGTATGTTATAAGATCACAATGTATAGTTCCAAGCCACACCACCACCAAAGTTCCATATCTGTACCGTACATAAGATAGCCACAGTAATTCTCATAATTTAGTTTGCTTGATTCTGTTTTTTTTTTTTTTTGGCAAGTTCATGTAGATCAGATCTCTATATTTTACATAGGAGTGAAACTATCTGGTAATTATCTTTCATCTTTTTATTTTGCTAAACATAATCACCTCCAGTTCCATCCACATTGTCCCTAAAGACACAATATCATCTTTTTTGATTGAAGAGTAGTATTCAATGGAATATATGTCCCATAATTTCTTTAGCCAATCATATGATAATAGGCATTTAACCTGTTTCCACTCTTTGGCTAGTATTTCTTCTTTCCTTATGGAACTCTTTTTTTTTTTTAAGTTTTTTTTTAATGTTTTTTTATTTATTTTCCCTTTTGTTGCTCTTGTTTTATCATTGTAGTTATTGTTGTTGTCACTGATGTTGTCATAGTTGGATAGGACAGAGAGAAATGGAAAGAGGAGGGGAAGACAGAGAGGGGGAGAGAAAGAAAGACACCTGCAGACCTGCTTCACCACCTGTGCGGCAACCCCCCTGCAGGTGGGGAGCTGGGGTCTTGAACCGGGATCTTTGCTTGGGTCCTCGCATTTTTGCACCATGTGCGCTTAACCTGTTGTGCTACCACCGGACTCCCTGGAACTCCTGTTAATAATTCTTGTAAGGCAGATCTGGTAGTGAAAAGCTCCATTAGCTTTTTTTTATGTCCAACAAGGCCTTTAAAGTGCCCTCCTATCTGGAGAGTAAATTAATTGTTTCTCACAGTTTCTTATCTTTAGGCATTTTAAATATGTCTATATGTCATTCCACTCTCTCCTTGCCTCTAGGATTTCTGCTTTGAAGTCTGATGGTAACCTGATATTGCTGCCTCTATAAGTCACTTTCTTCTTTTCTCTAAACATCTCATATTATATATATATGTTTTTGTCCTTAAACTTTGATAATTTAGAAACCACTACCCAAACCAAGAGACCCCTCACAGAATAGGAGAAAATCTTTACATGCCATACATCAGACAAGAGTTTAATAACCAACATATATAAAGAGCTTGCCAAACTCAACAACAAGACAACAAATAACCCCATCCAAAAATGGGGGGAGGACATGGACAGAATATTCACCACAGAAGAGATCCAAAAGGCTGAGAAACACATGAAAAAATGCTCCAAGTCTCTGATTGTCAGAGAAATGCAAATAAAGACAACAACGAGATACCACTTCACTCCTGTGAGAATGTCATACATCAGAAAATGTAACAGCAGCAAATTCTGGAGAGGGTGTGGGGTCAAAGGAACCCTCCTACACTGTTGGTGGGAATGTCAATTGGTTCAACCTCTGTGGAAAACAGTCTGGAGAACTCTCAGAAGGCTAGACATGGACCTACCCTATGACCCTGCAATTCCTCTCATGGGGATATATCCTAAGGAACCCAACACATTCAACCAAAAAGATCTGTGTACACATATGTTCTTGGCAGCACAATTTGTAATAGCCAAAACCTGGAAGCAACCCAGGTGTCCAACAACAGATGAGTGGCTGAGCAAGTTGTGGTATATATACACAATGGAATACTACTCAGCTATAAAAAATGGTGACTTCACCGTTTTCAGCCGATCTTGGATGGACCTTGAAAAATTCATGTTGAGTGAAGTAAGTCAGAAACAGAAGGATGAATATGGGATGATCTCACTCTCAGGCAGAAGTTGAAAAACAGGATCAGAAAAGAAAACAGAAGTAGAACTTGAGATGGAATTGGCATATCGCACCAAAGTAAAAGACTCTGGGGTGGGTGGGTGGGGAGAATACAGGTCCAAGAAGGATGTCAGAGGACCTAGTGGGGGTTGTATGTTATGCATGTACAAACTATTGTATTTACTGTTGAATATAAGACATTAATTCCTCAATTAAAAAAATTAATATTTAACCAAGGCCTTTCTTTTTTTAAAAAAATATTTATTAATTTATTTATTCCCTTTTGTTGCCCTTGTTTTATTGTAGTTATTACTGATGTTGTCATTGTTGGATAGGAGAGAGGAGGGGAAGACAGAGAGGGGTAGAGAAAGATAGACACCTGCAGACCTGCTTCACCGCTTGTGAAGCAACTCGCCTGCAGGTGGGGAGCCGGGGGCTCAAACCGGGATCCTTTCACCGGTCCTTACGCTTTGCACCACCTGCATTTTACCCACTGCGTTACCACCTGACTCCCAAGGCCTTTCTTTCTTTCTTTCCTTCTTTCTTTCTTTCTCTGTCTTTTTTTTTCTTTTTAATTTTTTTATATTTATTTTCCCGTTTGTTGCCCTTTTTTTTTTATTGTTGCTGTAGTTATTGTTGTTGTTATTGATGTCGTTGTTAGATAGGACAGAGAGAAATGGAGAGAGATGGGGAAGACAGAGAGGGAGAGAAGGAAAGACACCTGCAGACTTGCTTCACCACCTGTGAAGGGACTCCCCTGCAGGTGGGGAGCTGGGGGCTCAAACCAGGATCCTATTGCCGGTCCTTGTGCTTTGAATCACGTGCGCTTAACCTGCTGTGCTACCGCCCAACTCCTTTCTTTCTCTTTCTATGAGTAACTTTTTTGTTTTCTCCAGAGGACTGCTCAGCTTTGACTTCTCATGATGCTAGGGATTGAATCTGGGATATCAGAGTCTCAGGCATGAAAGTCTTTTTCACAGTGGTCTGGGAGGTGGTACAGTGAGAAAGCTTTGGACTCTCAAGCATGAGGTCCTGAGTTCGATCCCCAGCAGCACATGTGCCAGAGTGATGTCTGGTTCTTTCTCTCTCCTCTTACCTTTCTCATTAATAAATAAATTTAAAAAAATAAATAAAAGAAAGTCTTTTTCATAACCTGGCCTAGTTAAATCATTATAAAATCTTTTCTATTAACTGTCCTTATAAATACGGCTTTTTTTCTATTCTGAATCTTAATATACCAATTCTAAAATGTCACAGCTTTTCCTGGCCTGCCTTTGAAAATCATTTTTCTCACTTAAAACTCCTTTTTTTCTTTTATTAGATAAAATGATAGGATGTTTTCTGTGATTTATCTATGAATTTTTCTGTTTTCGTATGTTATTTTCACTTACAAATATGCAGAATATATAGATGTCCTTTTCACATATAATACTACTTTAATTTTGTAAGGTTAGCGTATGAATGAAGCTCAAGGAAGTCAGGCAATATGCTCAAGATCAAATAGATAATAAATATTAGAGTTGTAACTTGAATTCTCATTTTATGTTTCAGAAACCTGTGTTGAAATAGTAATTTTTTGCAGGGATTAACAGAGGAATGACCTCCATTTCTTATTTTTATCTTTTCCAACAAATCGAGAGGGAAGGGGAGATACAGAGGGAGAGAGACAGAGAAGCATTTGCAACACAGAGGCACTTGCAACCACTCACAAGGCTTTCCCCCTGCAGGAGAGGACCAAGGGCTCAAATCTGGGTCCTTGCACACCGTAATATGAGCGTTCAACCAGTTGCACCACCACCTGGCTCCCACAGTTTTCCTATCTTAACCTATATCTAAGTAGGGGTTGGGGGCTTGAACCCCAGTCCTTGAGCACGATAACTTGTGCTCACGGCAGCACCGCCCTTCCCTAAGATACAGTTGTTTTTTTTTTTTTTTAAAGTAATCTTGGGAGTCGGGTAGTAGCGCAGTGGGTTAAGCGCATTTGGCGCAAAGTGCAAGGACCTGCATAAGGATACCAGTTCGACCCCCCAGCTCCCAACCTGCAGGGGGGTCGCTTCAAAGACGGTGAAGCAGGTCTGCAGGTGTCTGTCTTTCTCTCCCCCTCTGTCTTCCCCTCCTCTCTCCATTTCTCTCTGTCCTGTACAACAACGATGACATCAACAACAATAAAACAAGGGCAACAAAAGAGGATAAATATTTTAAAAATTAAAAAAAGTAATCCTGAGTTTAAAAAAAATATTTATTTCCTTTTGTTGCCTTTGTTGTTTTATTGTTGTAGTTATTGAAGTCGTCCTTGGGATCCTTTCGCCTGTCCTTGTGCATTGCTCCACCTATGCTTAACCCGCTGCTCTACTGTCCGACTCCAACATACAGTTGTAAAGCTGAAGTGTGTGATTAGCCTAATAATCTTGGAAACCAAGTAGGAAGGCCTAAAAAAAGGCTCCATAAATTGTCTAATCAAGTATTTACTACTTAGGCCTAGTTAACCTCCTCTCATACCCCCTACTTCACATCCCTCAATCACTCTACTTACACAACTAACTACATGAAAGAAAGACATATCTGTTAATCTCTTCTGACATCAGCATTACTGTCATCCCTTGATCTTTTTTAAATTATCATCATTATTTGGTATATTTATCTATCAGATAGAAAAAGCCAGACATTGAGAGGGAAGGGAATGATAGAGAGGGAGAGAGACATAGAGATACCTGCAGCACTACTTCACCACTTGCAAAGCTTTCTCCCTGCAGGTGGGGACTGGTGGCTCAAACCCAGGTCATTTCACATTGTAACATGTGCTCAGACATGTGCACAACAACCCAGCCCCTCCTTGATAATCTTTACAAGAAACACTATAAGATATGTACTGCAGGATTTCTTCCCAGAGATTGATACGTTTACATGGGTGAGTCCTTTCTTCCACACAGTACGACCATGACCCCCACTGACCCACTTATGGAACCTGTTATTTCTACGTCCACTATTCTTGCTTGTTTGGAACTAAAGGAGGCAGCAAAGAACACTGCATGTATCTCCCTGAACCAGTAGATTAAATCCTGATCTTCATGACTGGCAGAGATGATGAGTGAGGGTGGATGTCTAAGATGTACAGAAGAGGAAGCAGTGTTAGTTGTAACTCTCTTACCAGCTCTGACATGAAATATAGCTTGCTTCACGAACCTCCATTTAAGCTTTCTTTATTGGGATTCTGGAATAGCTTTTTCCCTAGATGTATTTGAAGCATCTGTTGTAGAAACTGTTCCAAATATGTACTCTAATCAATTCAATTATTCTTTCACAGTAAACCTGGAAAATCACTAATTCCAATTTTGTTTCAATTCAAAGAACTCTAAATTTCTCACTTTGCTATGTCTTTGGAGTTATTTATGAAAGTCAGCCATTTATATGCCTTTATTTTGATCCATATTTAATTATATAATACATTTAGATCTTATTTCCTTTTTAAATATTTTATTTATTTGTTAATGAGAAAAGTAGAAGGAGAGAGAGAAAAAGAACCAGACATCACTCTTGTACATGTGCTAGCACAGATTGAACAAGCTTGAGAATCCAGTGCTTTATCCATTGCACCACCTTCCGGACCACTTTAGATCTTATTTTCTTGGCAAGAAAAAAAAAGAATCTGAGTGTGGTCCAGGAGGTGGCACAGTGAGCACTGTACTCTCAAGTATGAGGTCTTGAGTTCAGTCCCCAGCAGCACATGTACCAGAGTGATGTTCTGGTTCTTTCTCTCCTCTTATCTTTCTCATTAATTAATAAATAAAAATCTTTTAAAAAAAAAAGAAGAAAAAGTTAGAATTGAAGTCATTGAAGACTATTTTTGTATGCAGCATTAGGGATAAATTCAGAACTTTGCACACATGTGTACCACTGAACCTTATTATTATTAATTTCTTTATTGGGGAATTAATGTTTTATATTCAACAGTAAATACAATACTTTGTACATTATTATTATTATTTTACCAGTGTACTGCTTAGTTCTGGCTTATGGTGGTGTGAGGGATTGAACCTGAGGCATGAAAGTCTTTTTGCATAACCATTATGCTATGTCCCCACCCCCTTTAATTTATTGTTAGGGAGAGAGAGAGAGAGAGAGAGAGAGAGATCTCAGCACCAATCCACCAACCATGGTGTTTTGATGTGATGACAGTTCTTGAACCAGGGCCTTGCACTTGGTAAAGCTTGTGCTCTACCAGGTAAACTATCTTCTTGCCCCTGAAGTTTTTTTGAAAAATGTATCACAAGCTTTGAGACATTCCAGTTACTTTCATGATAGGCAATATCATTAACTATATTTATTGCTGCCCTCTAATCTCTGTGTGATAGAGAGGGCAGCCTTCTGCAGCCTCTACTGTCTAGTTGGTAATCAGGACCAGTTTAGAGAAAGAGACACAACTCCACCCTCCTGGCACCACCCTTAAGCAGTAAATAGACCACACTTTATCTTTCAGTTGTTGGCAGTGTCAAAAGAATTTATTCCAAATCTGCTTAAGACTGTGATAAAACTCAGGTTTTTCAAAAGGCAATACATAAAATTCAATCAACCCCCAAAGACCAGAAAGCACAGTGTTTGCAATTCAAAAAATACAAACGCTTGTGAATACCAATACAAAAATTAGAAAAAAGTTGCTTTCCTTTCCTATTCCTCCCCCCTCTGTATTTCCAGTGGAACACGAACACCAATGGGACCAAGAGCTGCCACCAAATACTAACAACTAGCGAATTCCATGGTGGAAGGGTGAGGGGAGGGAGAAAATGAGTAAAAGAAAGGAAGGAAAATGAAGTCTGTCACAGCCAAAACAGGACACAAAGCTTTTGTTACTTTTAAAATTGCATTGCCAACATTAAACAAATATCTCTCATGCTTAATACAACAGTTTATTGTGAAAGCAGCAATTCTACATCATGCAGTTAACATTTTTTCCACTTTGCTCACTCTCTACTTCCTCTCAGTGCTGAGAAAGTCTGGGGATTAGTGCATCTAGTCACTGGGTATGGGAGGAGTTGGAAAAGCCTTTCTGGACCGAAGTATCACCCAGTAAGCATCACAGAGTTCCTGCTATCACAGCATTCACTTTTTAAGCCTTAACTGTTCCTGAGGGCCCAGCCTGGTATGAGCTGTCTTTGCTTACGGGGCTTCCCAGGACTTCCTTCAAGGAGCTGTGCACTTTGAGAGAACAGTGATGCCTCCAGATGAGATATTCATATATGTCTCAACTCCTGACAGAAGTCACTGTCATTTATCAAAAAAGCTAGAAACTCCTAGCAGACATTCCAGTAATTTGGTTACTATCAACCCAATCAGGTTTCCAAGCTGTATATTGTACTCTTAGACTCTGATTTCCAAATTACTGCCAAAATCTTTGGAAATGAAGAAGACATACAATGTGTTCAGGGACTCTCTTAGTAACTATAATAGAAGCTGAAGAAGACATAACAATGTGTTCAGGGACTCTCTTAGTAACTATAATAGAAGCTGACCAATGAGGCAGAAAGGCATACTAATTTTTTCCATGTTTTATATGGGCTTCTACACACAGATGCCTGTAAAATTAAAATGAGACTAACCTAGTCATAGCATTTTCCACAAACAGGCCTTTCTGAGAATGAGAACATTTGTTGCTTTCCCTGGTCACATATGTACTCTGTTTTAAATGTCAGTCTCACCCTTTCAGGGCCACACAACTGTACACAATAGGCACATTTCTATTCATAAGAGGCTTGTAGAAGACATTCATCTGAAAACACTGGAAAGTCATTACCACGTAAGATTGACTCCTTAAATGTGAACCATTAGTCTAGACTGAAAAGATGAGAGGCTATACTTTTTTCTTTAGGAATATTATTTTATAAACCTCACAATACATCAGAGGAGGTAGGTTAGTGTGACTAGTCCTATTTGCAGGTGGGGATAGCAAGCAGAGATATAGGAAGACTTAAGAAATTGCTCTCACTTATACCATGAGCTGTCGGCAATGAGCCACAATCAAAGTCATGTTAAATGAAATGATTTTCTGAGACTGAACTTAGGATCTGTCAATACATCCTGCCACAAATATAATCTTAACGTATTTTACAGTCCACTTACAATTAAAGCTCCCAAGATTCTTTTGCCTTTGGAGGAATTGCCAAAATAGTCATTTGTCTACTTGCTAAAGAAATGCCTTAAGATTTCCAAGATCAGCAAAGAGATTCTGATTAGATTTTTAAAAACCAGTGAAAGGCCACAATCTCATTAAGAGGTTCCCATTGCTTGTAATGTAAAGTGGCCAAGAAAAATGAAGATAAGAAGTTTTACTTTCAGGCTGGGGAGATAGCACCATTAGTAGCACAACAGATTTTCATGCCTGAGGCACCAGAGGTTACAGGTTCAACCCCTAGCACCACCATAAACCAGTGCTGAGTAGTACTCTGGTTTAAAATAACAACAGAAAAGTTTTGTTTGCTAGGAAGTGGGAGTTTCAGGGACTCTCAGCACATAGAAAGTGGGATCTGATAGGTTAGCTTCTATTCCTAGAACATCCTGTTTTTAATTACCTTCCCCAGCTGTCAGAGAATATTTCAGGCTTGCAGAAGAATCTTGTCATGGGCATTAAGATGAAGGCCTACTACCTGTGGTATATAGACTTTTTCATGTAACAGTGAAGCGAATATCTTATGCATCATTCTGCATATTAACACATAAGCCACTAGTATAACCTAGTGGTTCTCAACAAGAGGCAGCTAAGATGTGTGTGTGTGTGGGGGGGGGGGTGAGGACTGCAGTATATCTAGACACTTGCAATTGTCACTGCAAATCTGGCGATCCTACTGCCATCTAGTGGGTGAATGCCAGGTATGCTACCCAGCATCATGCTGCCCAACATCATATAGCCCCTGGTCACAGAGAATTACTCATTTCCAGAATGTCAAAAGTCTGAGGCTGAGAAATTCTGGTATCATCTGTGGGCCTTATAATAGTGTTTTTCAGTAATCATATATTGAATTGCTCCAAAGATTTTATGCACCCACACTTCCTTAGCCAGTAGATGACCACAAGATGGCTGCTCCTTTGATGAATTGCCTACTTGACTGTGCTGAAACATCCCTTCATAGGATGTTTAACTTCTAGTAGCTAAAGTTAAGGCTTAAGTGCAAAAGTTCCTATAAGAAGATCCTGTATTCTAATTTTTACTGAGGGTGCTCAAGTAGGCAGAACGTAGGGGTAAAACTGCTAAGAGCAGTGGTAAAGGTACTAAGAGCAAGAAAGATGAACATGTTCCCATTTCTCTTGGTAAACTTAACAGTTGTTTTCCCCAACCTGGGTGGGTCATGGGATGCCTTGATGGTGCTGTCAAAATTGCAGGGTACACAGGATTGATGAGTTTTACAGTTATACAAGTTTTACAAGTTATGTGAGTTACACAGTTTTATGACTTTAAGCCAGTTATGCTGTGAGCCAGTGTGATTAATGTCTGCCCCCATTTGGACAGTTATTTTTCCAAACAGGATAGAGAGGAGGGTGGATAGCAGGGCTATAATTAATACCTTATCTTGTTTGAACAAGGAGTTAAGATGCTATGTAGTAAGATACTACTGGATATTTTTAAAAGAAAGTAATTGTTAAAGAAAAAGCATACATACTTATCAGACTGGCTCACTAGCAAAGAACAAACCATGGAACTATGTTACAGAAGCATTATTTACAAATGCAATGCAACAGAATAAGATATTTTAATTTTTTTAAATTTCTTTCTCACTGGAACAGATTAACAAATTATTCCTTAGCCAGTTCAACAAAAGCACCATCTTGATATAATTTTATGTACAAAGTGTTGCAATGTTGTAAAGTAACTCTATGTTGTAAAGGGAACTCTATAGTGATGTAAATTTCCCAAGCTGTCACTTCTAATTCAAATTCTTTCTAGGAGGGTGACATAAGACAGTTATTGAATTGCTTCATTTTGCTGATTCCTCAAAAACAGGTGTGTGGCCCATACCTACCTTCTCTCTCAGACTCACTTTTTGTCCCTGAAAAATGTTTTGTGCCAGGAGAGGTGGTTGTAGAATGGTAGCTTGACATATTCCTTTCTCACTTGTATTCCAGCCTCATCTTTGCTGAAAAGACAATGAGACATATTCCAAAGCAGATGTGTCTGTACTGCCAGTCACAGCTTCCCACTCAGCATTAGGTTCCTATGTTCTCCAACTCTAAGGAATCTTCTTCACTTACTTGCGAAGTGCACACGGAGCTATGGCTAAGGAATGAAGCTGAGAGGAACAAAGAAGAGCTGCACAGAGGAAAGCCTCTGTGTGTGCATGACTTGGTCAACTCTGGCCAGAGCTCTCAAGAAGGATGAGGTGTGCCTCTATGCACTCTGGAAACCATTAGTGTGATGATGAGACAAAGAGGCAGACCTTTAGTTCTAACTGCCAGGACCTTGGTGACAGAGCCTTAAACACAGCACCAAGGACTCCTGAAGATTCTGGGCAGCTGCTCTAGCTGGCCACACCTGTGGACTCAACTGGCTAAGGCAGCCTTGTGGGCTAAGAGTATGAATTTTGAGGTAGGATTGTCGGATCTGCTGATTGAAGGAAGGACTGCACAACATGGCCCAGGTGACTCAGGAAGCAAGTGCAGCATCTAAATAAACAAATAGAACCAAGCAAACACAGTTGGTGCTGGTTTATAGGCTAAGTTTTAACAAAATCCAATCTAGCAAATAGACAAGTTACTCCTCAAGCTTGACAACAAAATGCTTGATAAAATAGATTATTTTAAAAAGGAGAATGATTTGTTACAGTTGGAGATGGAGGTGGCAAGTGATATCGGAGAAGAGAAGGGAGAAGAGGCAAAGAGATGGAAATGACTCAACATGGATCTTGAAGGAGAAAGTAAGTGTTCCCACTAAGGAGGGAACTATGCTCCCAGAGTTTTGTCTTGGTAACAGATACAGCACATCTAAGCTTTCCATAGGAAACTGGGAGAAAAGGAATACAATATTGCTAGTTTCTGCTTTTTTCAGAGGTCCTGTCTGCTTCCACTAGAACAGAACTACTCCTGCCAAAAGGTATTTCTTGTTTTCATGATGACATTAGGATAGGTCTCCAAGCAAAGGCAACCAGCTCTGAGGATTCCTCAGGATGGTTCATCTTAATATGCAAATGATGCACAGCTGGAGAGTGAGCCAGGCAGGTTTGCAGTTGGAGAATCAGTTCTAGAAAAGAGCCACCACATGGTGAAGACATATAGTCATTCAAGTGTTAGTTTTCTTTTGTGTTTAAGAACTAAGGTTTGAGTAATCAAATTTTAGTAAATGTGTTTGTGTGTATATGTATACAGTTCATTTATGTGTAAGTGTAAACAGAATAGTTGATTAGTGAAGGAGCTAAAGAAGTCATTTTAGAAGTTGCTCAACAGTTCAATGAGAGAGGCAAAGATAAAAAAATAGTGATCAGTGCCTTTTCCTATCTATCCTACATTAGATCTGCAAATGGTATAACATACCAAAAGCTCTGGGACCAAAAAACAAACAAACCTCAAAACTCTTTCTGGCAAGGATAGGAACTTGCAAACCTGAGATTCTGAAAGTATGGCATCCCAGCAAAAGGTTGACTATGGGGATGTGAAATTTTACTCCGGCTCTCACAATGCTAGTCTCTAAGTTTGTGTCCTCTTGCCCTTCAAAATAGATAGGATTTAAAGACAGGTGGCAGGAAACAGCCATAAACCTCAGATGCTTTCTCATTCCCATGAAAGGTCCTTCTTGGTGAGAATTTGTAGTGCTGAGGTGGAACAAAGTGGAAACACACATTTATCTGCATCAGCCACAGTGGTCTCAGCAAGTGTGGTGTGCAGACCTACTCTTTGTCCCCCAACAAAAATGTGTTCCTAAGATAATTGGTGGCTCCTATGATATGGTCATCCAGCCCAAATGGGTTGCTTGCTCATAATGGTGAAGTTTTCCCCAGACATCAGTGGAGACCTGAAGTTGGCAGGTTAGTTGCCTGACAGTTTTGGCCGCCCTAGGTTTGTTGGCACTTCCAATCCTGTGTGCAGGGTGACCTGGAAAAAAAGACAAAATGAATGAAGGTGAGAGAATCATCACACCAACAGGTCAGAATCTCTGCTTGTTTTGGAGAGCTTCCCACATGCAGGAGCTGGAAGGCTTTCCTGTATTTTGGAGTCTTATTTGCTGTTATGTTACTCAATATCACTAATATAAGGAGCATACATTCACCACTGGATTTGTACTTCTTTCTTCATAGTAAGGAGCATATAGCTGCCTTGTTTTCCACTTTGCTAGTGCTACTGGGAACCTCAGCAAAGTTGATGCTTTGCTGTGGTAGGTATACTGCTCATCAGAGCTGGATAGTTGACTCTCAAAATGGCTTGAACTGTGTGAATACACATATATGCAGACTGTTCTCAAGAAATATATTGAAAAAGCTATTGAAAGCTTGCAACAATTTGAAAAAGTCCACAGATAAACATTATAGCTTAGAAATATTTTAAAGAGTTATTTATTTTTTTATTATTGGATAAAGATAGAGAAATTGAGAAGGGAAGAGGAGATAGAAAGGGAAAGAGGGGGGCTGGATGGTGCACACATGTTACAATGTGCAAGAACCCAGGTTCAAGTCCCCAGTCCCTATCTGTAGAGGGAAAGCTTTGCGTCTGGTGAAGCAGTGTTATAGGTGTTCGTCTCTCTCCCTCTCTGCTGTGCAGATGTCCCCTCAGGCTCTGCCACTTCCCACAGAGTTATATGGTACTCTGAAGTGCTTTTCCCAACCAATCCTGTCCCGACACGTCACTCCTGGCTGTTGCCCTATAAACAGCCCTCCTACTTCCTCTCTCTCTCTCTCTCTCTCTCTCCCTTGCCTGGTTTTTTTACCTCAGTGACAGAAGGGTGGTGCGTGTAGTGGGGATAGCCATTTTTGGCTAGCTCCACATGACCCAAACTGCTGCATTCTCACTCAAGCTTGAGGTGCCAGTGCGAATAAAGGTTTGTGTTCTCTCTGCACTTGGATTCTTTCTCCTCCGTGTCTATCTTTCTCTCCCCCTCTCTATCTCCCCTGCCCTCTCAATTTCTGGCTGTCTCTATCCAATAAATAAAGATAATAAAAATTAAAAAAAAAAAAAAAGGGAAAGTGACAGAGAAACATCATCAACCCTACTTCAGCACTTGGTTTTTTTTAATTTTTAAAAATATTTATTTATTTTCCCTTTTGTTGCCCTTGCTCTTTTTATTGTCGTTGTAGATATTATTGTTGTTGTTACTGATGTTGTCATTGTTAGATATTATTGTTGTTGTTATTGATGTTGTCGTTGTTAGAATGGAGAGGAGGGGAAGACAGAGGGGGAGAGAAAGATAGACACCTACAGACCTGCTTCAATGATTGTGAAGTGACCCCCCCCCCCGCAGGTGGGGGGCTTGAACTGGGATCTTTACTCTGGTCCTTGTGCTTTGTGCCACATGCATTTAACCCACTGTGCTACCATTGGACTCCCACTTCACCACTTGTTAAGTTTTCCCCCTGCAAGTGGGGACCAGGGGCTTGAACAAATATTTGCATATGTATGTATACATATGTATACATACATATATATATATATATTTTTTTTTTTTATTGCCACCAGGGTTGTAGCTGGGGCTTGGTGCCAGTGCACTACAAATCCACCACTCCTGGTGGCCATTTTTGCCTTCTTTTTTTGTTTGTTTGTTTTAGATAGGACAAAGAGAAATTGAGAGAGGATAGGGAGATAGAGG
Organism: Erinaceus europaeus; assembly: GCF_950295315.1. Classification (NCBI taxonomy): domain Eukaryota; kingdom Metazoa; phylum Chordata; class Mammalia; order Eulipotyphla; family Erinaceidae; genus Erinaceus; species Erinaceus europaeus. The sequence continues at coordinate 32,242,235 of NC_080167.1, forward strand.
GGAAAGTAGACACCTGTAGACCAGTTTCACCACTTTTGAAGTGGACCCCCTGCAGGTGGGGAGTGGGAGCTCTAACCTAAGTCTTTGTGCTTGGTAATATGTACGCTTAGCTGGGTGGACCACCTCCTGCCCCCACCCCCAGCTTAGAAATATTTTAAAACTTAAGCAAAAGTTATATATGCCATGAATTTTTATATACTTGAATTTTTTATTGCATGGAGTGTGAGCAGGGAAGGGGTTTGGTGTTCCTAACCCTTGCTGTGTTCAAGAGTAAACTATATATTTGTTTCTGTTTTCTTCTCATGCTTATTTTCCTTTCCTAAATTTGTTCCAACCCTTATATTCTCATTAGGATTCCCTTTGATTTTGAGTCTCTGCTGGTTTCAAGTGAACTAGAGAGAAATGATCATGTCAAAGGGGCTCAAGGGTGGGGCACAAGTTACCTCTTACCTGAGTGGGCTCTACAGTCAGTTTCTTCTTTCTTTTTAATGGGGTGTTGGGGATTGAACTTAGGGTCTTGGACACATGTTCTGTTGCTGAGCCACCTTACTGGTCCAATTTTTAATTATTATGAGGAGGGGGCAAGAGACCAAGACTTCCTTGGAAGTTCTTTTGTTGTTGTTTTTAGTACTCTCCTCTGGTTCTGGGAATCGAACTTAGGGCCCCATGCATAGAAAGCATATGCTCTACCATTAAGCCACCTCCTGCATCCTTGAAGTTTGCTTCCTTATGGTCCACTTGCCCAAGTGCATTTTGGAGGCTTCCATATGTTGGTGGGTGTGATGGGGGTGTTGGTGGTAGTGGTGGTGGTGAGAACCGGCCTGATAGATTCTGGCCAGGAGGGGTACAAGGTACCTGCACATTGCGGTTGAGACTGAGGGCTGGCATGAAGACCCCATCCACGTGACTGAATGCTGTGGGACCCTGCTGCTGCCCATTGATGAAGAAGGTCAGAGTATGCTTATTCAGATCCAGAAGCACGCCAACAATTGCCCCCTTGCACACTCCACCTTCTGTCCTGGGAAGAGAAGCCCCAGGGAACCCCATCAGCACATCTGGCACATGATGCAGATGATCATTCAAGAGAACCACTTTAAGAATGCTAGGCACACCCTGAGATAAAAATGAATAGCCTCCATGAGAGGGGGAACTGTTCTGGGTTTGTGAACTTTCTCTTATACACCCTCAGTTCAGGTGTTACAATAGAAACCTTGTCTGGGCTAGAGGAATCTGATTACTCAGTCTGTTCTTTCTTGACAGTACCGAAAGCCTAGATATGCAGGTAGTTAGACTTTTGACGTGATGACCTTACCTGAAAATATGTAACATGGAATGTGCGTAGGCAAAATTATCTTTATTTGCCAAGGGAAAGGACTAAATTGGTGTCCTTCTGAGCATTAGCCAAATGAAGATGTTGAGGTTGACAAAGAGAATGATCTCTTGGCCTTTATGAGATTTGGAGATCTCACCTAAGTTTATCTCATCTCAGAAACATCCCAGGGACTTTAGAAAGGCAATACATGGTAGTGGATGCTGTTGTATCTGAAATGAAGTTCTTCAAGGCACCTCCCCTGAGAATGACCCTTAGGATGGGATTCCACTGGTGAGAAATTAGAACTAATATGAGGCTGTTGGTGCTATTTGGACAGTGACCAAAAGTGGCAGAAGTTACCAGTATGAAATTCATGAATGAGCTTCCTACTTCATCTAAGGTGAGAGAGGAGAGAGAGAGGGAGGGAGGGAGGGAGGGAAGGAGAGGGAGGGAGGGAGGGAAGGAGGGAGGGAGATAGACAGAGAGAGAGAGAGAGAAAGATAGAGAGATATGGGAGTTTGTGGTGAGGCAAGTAATGAGGAGTAGTTAGTCTGGGTATGTGCCAGTCTCTCCCAACCAGGAGAGAATATCACTAATTAGTCCTGTGACTTAGACCACTGTTCAACACGTCTAAACCTTAGTCTCATAATCTGTACAATATTTTTGTGAGGGTTAAATGAAATGTAATGTAAATAAAGTGCTTTGTACCTGGCACAAAGTAAATAACTTAGTTCCTTACTATTATACTTATGAGTGGACAGTGTATTTGGGTGCTGCTTTGATTTAAGCAGAAATGAAACTGGTGAGGCCAACTTAACTTCTTTGTGGTCTGGGGTAGGTCCAGTCCTCTGTCAGCCTGCAGGACCTATTCAATCTGCAGGGCCTAGGTAGAGGAACAGCAGCACCTGTCCTGCCACCCAACTCTAGAGACATGGAGTTTTCAAGAGCTATAGTTTTTTTTTTTAATTTTTTAAAAATTTTGTTATTGGATAGAGACAGAGAGAAATTGAGAGAGAAGGGGGAGATAGAGAGGAAAAGAGACAGAGAGATGCCTGCAGACCTTCTTCACTGCCTGTAAAGCGACTCCCCTGCAGGTGGGGAGCTGGGGGCTCAAACCGGGATCCTAACTGGTCCTTGCACTTTGCGCCATCTGTGCTTAAGCCACTGCGCTACCACCTGACTCCCCTTCAAGAGCTACAGTTGAACCTAGAGCACTGAGAACCTCTGGGACCAACTTTGCCTGACCAGTATGTCAGCTTCTTGACTCTCCTGGCAGGGGAAATGGCTCTCTATAGAAGACTCCACAACAAGGAGGTGGTTCCAAGTGCCCACAAATCTCCCTTTTTAGGTCCTTGGCCAGCGCTGGCCTCAATAATTTTTATTTACTTCCCACAAGTCAGGATCACATATACAGAATCCCTGTGTGAAGAGGAGAAAGAGGTCATCAAATGATAGTGGAAGGGTGGAGGAGGGTACTACCTTTCCTCTGTCTAGGGAGAGATGCCATGGTGCCCTGAGTCTCTTAAAAGTCTAGAGGATAAGACAGTCCAGAGGGCCTATCATCTGAGGCTTCTGTGTCTGTTCTGGTAATGCCACTTCCAGGACTAGCCTCAGGGTTAAGGAAGCTCTGGAAGTGCTCTTGACAATGTCATTAACAGAGAGTATTCCTAGAGTTTCTGTTCCTCCCAACCCTTCCCTGTGAGGGCAGTGGCCTTAGTCAAAGGAGACTGAACAGTGGCAGTGTGATTTCACATAAATGCTTTTTCTGTAGAGACTTAGTCATAGCCATGACTCAAGCCTGGGCTCACAATGTTTGAAAGAATGAGGAGCAGAGCCAGGATGATAAGCATAGTTGAGGATCTTGGCAAAATCTAGTCCTATGGCTTGCTGAAAAGACAGGGGAAGTTGTGGGCACGTGGAGCCACCTCCCTGCCGTAATCTTCTAGCCATCTCCCCCACCCTAAAGAGGCAAGGAGCAGAAATACAAGGTATTGTTGCTCCAGGCAAAGTTGGTCCCAGAGGTTCTTAGTGCTCTGGGTCCACTTATAGCTCTTGCAAGTTACCCTAGCATCCTGGTTTGAAACTGTGGGCTGTCTCAGGGTTTCTAGGATATGGAAGCAAATTGAACTCCTGAAAATCTATTTATGCTGGTATTATTCTAATCTCTGTTGCACTCTCATTTGGGCTATAGTCAAAGGGTCATTTCTATGGTCAGAGTTAAAACTTGAACACCAAAGTATCTGAAAACACCTCTGTCACATTTCTAACTTAAACTTGGGAGTTAAAGACACTGGTTCCATAGGGTCTTTATCCCCAAGTAGACCTCCCTACCACTTGATGAGGGCAGGATGAGGGACCTGCAGCATACCTGTTGGTGTGGGAGTTGCAGTGCATAAACCAGCTGCGGTTGTTGTCCACGTACATAGCCCAGGCTTTGTCATCCTTGCCTAGCATCATATCCTTGACCACGCTGGCCCTGGCTACCCCAAAGGCAGGGTCTGGGTGGTTGTCATAACGGTCCACATGCAGCTCCCAGTAGTGCACACCCTTGGAGAATGCAGCTGTGCCCAACACTACTCGATCATCATAGCTGCTGCAGGTGGCTGTCTGGTTGTCATTGGATAAAATAATATCCCGGTGCCCAGAGTTGGGGTCAAATGTGAACCAGGCCACTAGAAAGAAGGAAGCAAGTTGACTAGGGTTAAAAAATGAAATTCACCAGCAGTTTTTAACTTGGCCTTAAACATACAGATTTTCTTCCATACATCAAAAAGTGGGCACCCAGCATCAACTTTTTACTGTATGATTTACACACATACACTATTCATACAAATTCCCATGAACGCAACTCTGACAAGAAACACACGCACTAAATTCCCAAGCACGCATTTTGTGGAATCCTCATTTTTTCCATTTATTTATGTATTTATTTATTTGTTATTTTTATTGTCAACAGGGCTACTTCAGGGGCTCAGTCCTGGCACTATGAATCTACTACTTCCATTTTACCCAGTTTTTTTTCTTTCTATTTTTTTATTTTAACAGGACAGAGAGAAATTGAGAGGGGGGAGATAGAGAGAGGGAAGGCAGAGAGAGGGAGAGAGAAAGAAAGACACCTTCAGACCTGTTGTTTTCGACAGGTTATGTTGTTTTCAATGGGCTGGCTTCACGGGCCGGTAACAGACGACCAGGGATTCATGGTTGAGCTGTAGGCAGTATCTCTTTATTCATGCAGGACGCAGCACAATCTAAGCCGAGCTAAGCTAAACTAAAGGTACTGTAAAACTCACAATGCTGTCTTTATATATACTTGCGAAGTAGGGTGGAAACAGGATGTGACATAGAGAGGGTGGAGAGAAAAGTGACTGGTGAAAATCAGAGTGTGACAAAGAGGGGGCAGAGCAGGAGAGAATCCTATCACTGAACCACAAATGCCCTGGAGGGAGGGTGGAACTTGTTAACAGTGGTTATGTAAATAGAATGAAGTGGTTATGTAAATAGAATAGTGTTAAGCAGGGGGGATTTAAACCAAATGAAACAGAAAGGGTCTCATGCATACCAACACAGACCCGCTTCATCATTTGTGAAGCTTCCCCCCATGTAGGTGGGAAGCGGGGGTGGAGAGCCTGAACCTGGATCCTTGTGCTGCTCAACTTGGTGCACCACTGCCTGGCACCTGGAGTCATGATTTCTAGCAGCCCTCCACACTTCTTATCTGCTTATGAGTTAAAGAGCAAATCTAGATATCTGTGGTTCATATTGGGCAATGGGAGCTATGAGATGTGAGATATAGAAAAGTGAAGAGATAGGATCAAAGTCACAAAGTTCAATTTTCTTTTTGGATTCCAGTGAGTGGCACCCCCTTCTGCTCTTCAAAGTTCTGAGACTGTGAAAAATGAAGCCCTTGCCAGACGGTGGCACACCTGGTTAAGCACACACATTACAGTGCACAAGGTCTCAGGTTCAAGCCCCTGGTCCCTGCCTGTAGAGGGAAAGCTTCACAAATGGTGAATTAGAGCTGCAGGTGTCTCTCTGTCTTCCTCTCCCTCTCTATTTCCCCCACTCCTCTCAATTTCTCTCTATCTCTATCCAATAATAAATAAATAAAAATTAGAAAAAAAAAGAAAAATGAGGCCCTTGCTCTAAAATTATGATCTTAATGAATAGTGAGAACTCCAGGTCAGAAGGCCCTTAGAGGCAAAACACTAGTGGTCTTTTCAAGGTTTCCAAAATGACTGTGAGAACCAACCCAGACTTGACATATTTTTTTCTGTCAACTAGAGGTTGTATAGGGATAAATGATGACAGTAAACACAGGATTGCCACCATCCTGGAACCTGTGCAGTCAAGGTAGGGGATTCCTGAATTAGCAAGGAAGACTTTCTTTGCTGCATGTTCTTTATAGCATCACTTCCTGCTAGGACTTGAATTCAACAGGACTTTAATACGACTTTATTTTCTAACTAGAGTACTGCTCAGCTTTGGTTTATGATTGAGCCAGGGACTGAACATGCACTCTTAGAGTCTTATGCATAACCATTATGTTATGCCTCTCTTCCCTACTGATGTGATCTTGCTGCCTGAAAGGACACAGCTAGGTGTGTACACCATCAGATCTCTGCCTGGTGCTGGGTATTAGAAGGTATAGTTTCCTACTTTGAAGAAGGCTCAAATTTAGGGACTCTTGGATTATTCTGTCCATTCTTGGAGTCCTGATAAAATTTTATATTCTATATATTTTTTGAGAGGGAGACATACCAAAGAACCACTCCACCATGCATGGAGCTCTCTTAGTGTTGCCATGTGGTACTAAGGATAGAACCTAGGGCCTCTCCTGTGGTAAAGCTTGTATTTTACCCACTAATCCATCTTCCAGCTCCACTCTTGACACTTTATAAGACATGTTTAGCTTCCCTGAATTTCTCAACCATTAGACTCCTTTCTCTAACTGGGTTAGGAAAAGGTGTCTTTCATTCATGGTTTGTGGGGAGGGATGTGTAGGCAAAGAGCATGTGTGAGCAGAGCAGGAATGGTGGGAAGCATATTCATCTTACTCCTATTTTACTCCCCCCCTCCCTTTTCAATTTTATTTATTTATTCATGAGGAAGGAGAAAGAAAGAACCAGACATCACTGTGCTGGGGACTGAATTGGAGACCTTATGGTTAAGAAACCAATGCTTTATAAATTGCGCCACCTCCCAGACTACTGTTTTGCTTTCTTTCTTTCTTTCTTTCTTTCTTTTTTTTTTTTTTTAGAATTTATTTATTTATTCATGAGAAAGGCAGAGAGAGAAAGAACCAGACATCACTCTGGTACATGTGCTGCTGGGGATTGAACTTGGGACCTCATGGTTGAGAACCCAGCGCTTTATCCACTGCGCCACCTCCCGGACCACTTTTACTTTCTCTACTCTTTCATTCCTCCACCCTAAACAGCTGAGATTTCTCCTAGTTCACAGGATGATATGTGAATTAGGCTTATGGTCCCCTTTTCCTTCTTCAAAATATTTATTCATTATGAGAAAGAATGAGAGAAGGGAAGGAGGAGTGGGTATAGACAGAAGAGCATTTTTCAGCTCTGGCATAAGATGGTGCTGGGGTTTGAAACTAGGTCCTTGGGCAAGCAAGTTCTGTACTCCAATAGGCTGAACTATCTCCCCAGCCCTCATTTTCCTCCTTTAAATGCTTAGCCCCAGTGTTTGATCTGTTTCTCTTTCTCCAACTCCCCAGAACTCACCATCAGATGTCTGCAGAACAACAGTTTTACTGTAGGGCCCCACTCCAGATGAGTTGAAAGCCTTAACTCTGGCATTATAGGTGCTGTTGAAATGAAGTCCATCAATAGTACATAGAGTCTCCTTGCCAACATATACTTCCTATAAAAGAATCAAGACTGTTAATTAAGTGTCTCTTCTTTGTGTGTGTGTGTGTATATATATATATATATATATAAATTTTTTTTTCCTCCTGGGGACTATTTTTTTCCCTTTTGTTGCCCTTGTTGTTTATCATTGTTGTTATTGTTGTTGTTGTTTTGGATAGCACAGAGAGAAATTGAGAGAGGAGGGGAAGACAGAGAAACAGAGGGAAAGATAGACACCTGCAGACCTGCTTCACCACTTGTGAAGCGACGCCCCTGCAGGTGGGGAGCCAGGGGCTCCAACCCGGATCCATACGCCAGTCCTTGCACTTCGCGCCCTATGCTCTTAACCTGCTGCGCTATGGCCAGGCCCTTTGTACATGTTCTCTTAACAATTGACTCCCTGATCACCTGTTACATTAGAAGCACTATCACCTCTTATGCTTAGTGAAGTAAGTAGTAAAAGTCTGGGAGTCAGGTGGTAGTGCAGCAGGTTAAGCGCATGTGGCGCGAAGCGCAAGGACCTGCCCAAGGATCCTGGTTCGAGCCCATGGCTCCCCACCTGAGAGGAGTAGCTTCACAGGCGGTGAAGCAGGTCTGGAGGTGTCTTTCTCCCCCCCACCTCTGTCTTCCCCTCCTCTCTCCATTTCTGTCTGTCCTATCTAACAACGACAACATCAATAACAACAACAATAATAACTATGATAACAAAAGGGAATAAATAAATATTTAAAAAAGAAGTAAAAGACAACTACCATATGGTTTCATTCATATGTGGAATATACAGAATTAAAACATATAACCTTGCAAAATAGTATCCAATCTATCTCGAAGGCCCATGATAATTGGGGGTGGGCACAGAACTTTGGTGGTGGGGGTGGTATGGAACTAGACTCCTTTTACCTTATAGTCATGTAAGTCATTATAAAATCACTAATAAAATAAATTAAAGTGCTATCATTTACCTCAAATAAAGACAATTTGGATGGTAGCAGCAGGGTTGAAGACCATATTCAAATTAGGCATGACCTTTTACTATTACTTACTCAGTTGGCGAAAATGTGAAGTATAATGGGGCCCTAAGCAGGCAAGGAGATGCCATAGGCCTGTTAGGCAGTGTTCTGTATTTCAGGGATACTGCCTCTTGCAGGGGGTGGAGGTACATCCTCACTTATGACTTAACTACAGTACTAGACAATGGTTGATTTCCAATAAGAATTTAAATTAGAAATGGGAATCAATAATTTGAATGAACAAAATAACAAAGTAAAAAAAAGGAAGGTTCATCACACAAGATGAGAAAAGGAAGCAGAGGAAGAGTACGATCAAGTACAAGGGGGTTTATGATAATTTGGGTTGGAACCACTTATAAAGTGAAGGGTGCTTCAGTCCCACCCCATATCCCACTCGTGAAGTTGGCATCTTCTCCTTGGCCTCTGGATCTGTTTTTTTCTTGGACTCCTGAGATGTTAACAATCCTTTTATAGAGATTTATTTTCTTCCCCATTTACTTTAGACTTACTCATGTTCTTAGGCCCTCCATGTGAATGCAAAGTCCTCTCTTCTGACATTATGCTTCTCTTAGTTTATCTAGAACAGCATTCCTGTCTTTTTTTCTAGGGAATTTACTCTTGATTAAAAGTTAATAATAACAATGTTGTACCAGGCAAAGTATAAGGCATCTTAAACCTCACACAGCTTTAGAACATCAGTATTATTTTTTGTACTTTACTTACAAGAAAACTTGAAGAACATACCAAGATTAGTTAATTTATCTGGAAGTCAGTGTACAAATTCAAGTTTATCTGTGTTCAAAGCCCATACTTTTCCCATTATAATACACAAATCCTTGAATCTATTATTATTATTTCTTGTTGTTATTAGTGCTCTTATCTCAGAGGTCATTTTTTTATTTGGAGAGGTAATTTTTATTTCAGTTCTTTTTTTTTTAACTTAAGAAAGGATTAATTAACAAAACCATAGGGTAGGAGGGGTACAATTCCACACAATTCACACCACACAATCTCCATTTCCCACCCCCTCCCCTGATAGCTTTCCCATTCTCTATCCCTCTGGGAGCATGGACCCAGGGTCATTGTGGGTTGCAGAAGGTAGAAGGTCTGGCTTCTGTAATTGCTTCCCCGCTGAACATGGGCGTTGACTGGTCAGTCCATACTCCCAGTCTGCCTCTCTCTTTCCCTAGTAGGGTAGGTCTCTGGGGAAGCGGAGCTCTAGGACACATTGGTGGGTTTTATTTCAGTTCTATAGCTGCTTCTTTAAATATCTTCAAAGAGTTTTCTACTTTTTTTCCGCTTTAAAAAAACTGGGCTTCCTTACTCCTCTTCCCTCAATCACTCTACTTACTCAATTAACTATACAAGAGGAAGTAATTAAGTTATATTCTTCCATATTTTAATCTCTTCTAATAGAGCATCAGCATTATTGTTATCACTTGATAAGTTATACAACTGTCCAAGAGATATACTGGCAAAAACTATGAATCAAGTAAAGGAAAATTATTATTCCTATGACAACCTTAATGTAGAATACTAAATAGTGTTTTTTAAAAAAAATTGATAATTTATTTTATTATCTTTACTTATTCATTGGATAGAGACAGCCAGAAATTGAGGGGGAATGGAGAGATAGAGATAGAGAGAGAGACAAAGAGACACCTGCAACACTGCCTCATCATTCACAAAGCTTTCCCTCTGCAGGTGGGGACTGAGGGCTTGAACCTGGGTCCTTGTGCATTGCCAGGAGCCATTTCTCTGCTTTATAGATGATAAGCTTTGAGACAACGGAACCCCTCAAGACAAATGTTAATTACCCCCTGGGCAGGCCATTTCCCCTTAGGTAAACCATTTATCAGTAATCAAGTGAGTCAACACACAGTTTGGTTCCTGCCATTTGTTGCAAGGAACATTCCTCTTTGAAGTTTGCTCCCCCTTCCCCTCCTCCAGCATTCCCTCTCCTTCCCCAAAGCCTTATAATGCCTGTATTCTCAATAAAATTTAGAGCTTGATCAGAAACTTGACTTGCTCTCGTTCTTCGCGTCTCTTGTCCCTATCATTTCAGGTCTCATTGGGTTGCTAGCCCCTGCTCACCGCCCTGCTGGCCGGGGCAGTGCATTATAACATGTGTACTCAACCAAGTGTGCCAAACCTGGCCTCCTATGATAACTTTTATTAGAATTATCAGACAACTAAATGCAGAAAAATTGGAGGCTAACAAAGATCCTACTAAATTCCTTGGTCTAGTTTCTCCTTAACTTCAGGTCAGATCCCATAAACCTAATATTGATGTGAATACAACAAATAATATTCAGTACAGTAATAACTGGGAGAAAGTCTAAGATCATCAGATAAAAGAGGAACTACAAAAGCTGGATGGGGACAAGAGACTGGCTCATTTAATGATGGCCTTTTTGACCACTATCACCCAGCCTTTTTGGCCACCTGATCACCTGGAGTTCTAAATAGGGAATCCTTGGATTCCCCCATAGATAATATGAGCTTAGGCTTCTAATAGATCCCCCTTTCTACCATTGCTGGTTACATCCATTGGGAACATCATAATAAAATCCTTTGTGGGCTTCTTCAGGATTGTAGCCTCATTATGAACTAGCAATAGTAGGGTTTGCCCCACTCTCTGGAGGGAGAATGGGTCAGCCAACTCTGCCACTTGAGAAAGACTGATTCTGAAATGAGTGCAGCCTAGAATGTTCCCAGCTGTGACCACTGTGAGCTCAGTCTGACAAGGACTCAGAGGTTGTACAGGCTCCAGTGTTAAATATGAATAGATATGGGCTCCAGGTTAGGTTGATGTGGTAAACAGTAAATTGCATCTATATATTTTTAAGTTTATGAGCAACACTCTGCCCTAATCCTGCTTCTTAGTTCTATTCTCAACTCTGATATCATCTTCCCAGACAATATATCTAGTCCACCCCCATGTTAGTTATTAAGCTCAAACAAAGATTACTAAGACATGGGCTTCTAGGAACATACCTAAAATACTTATTCATTCATTATTGAATAGAGGCAGAAAGAAATCAAGAAGGGGGAGAGATAGAGAGGGAAAGAATTAAAATGGCATCTGAAGCCCTGCTTCACCATTTGTAAAGCTTTTCCTCTACAGGTGAGAACCAGAGGATTGAACCTGGGTCCTTGCACACTGCAATGTGTATGCTTAACCAGGTGTACCACCACCCGACCCCCTAAAAGAGACTTCTTAGCCTCCTTCCACACTAAGACCCCTTTCATCTTACTTTCATCTGCTCTATTCCTACTTTATGGTTCCTGTTTATTAAACATTTTTCCTTGCTCTATATCTTACTGCCTGCCTTTCAGCCACTAAGTTCCAGCTGCTACTAAGATCTCATCCTGACTACCCTGTGCAGATTATCTCACAACTGCTTCCTGGAATCTCACCTTTCCAGAGCCTTACCCCATTAAGGAAAGAATAGACAGGGTAGAGGTACAGATTAACCTGCCAATGCATCTGTCCAGCAGATAAGCAATTACAGAAGCTATAACTCTGACCCTGTACCCCATAAAGAATTTTGGTTCTTACTTCCAGAGGGGTAAACAATAGGGGAAGTAAACCAGAGAGCTCTGTACACCCATTCCACCAGGACTGGAAGCATTTGTCACTAGCAACTTTTTTTCCCCTTGTGTTGCCCTTGTTGTTTTATTGCTGTTGTAGTTATTATTGTTGTTGTTGATGATGTCATCATTGTTGGATAGGACAGAGAGGAATGGAGAGAGGAGGGGAAGACAGAGAGGGGGAGAAAAAGACACCCGCAGACCTGCTTCACTGCCTGTAAAGCGACTCTCTTGCAGGTGGGGAGCCGGGGGCTCAAACTGGGATCCTTACCCCAGTCCTTGCACACCAGCAATGTTTTTATACCAGCAAAGAAAGGGAAGCAAAATCTGGAAAACACCAGAGGAAGGAAGGCACTGTTTCTCTTGTCTGAAGAGGAGAGGAAAAAAGAAAAGACGTCTGGGAAATAATAATAAGTGTAGGAGTGACTTAGAAAGAAAGTGAAGGCATAACCATTAAAAACATTGGAAAAAACACACATAGATATAAACAGATAATTATATAATCATCCTGTATAGGTGACCTTAGGGGCAATTACTGTAGTTTCCAATGGAAGGGATGGGAGCAGAGAACTCTGGTGGTGGAAGCCATATAGAATTATACACTTATTATCTTACAATTTTGTAAATAAATATTAAATCACATACATTTTTTTTGAAAAAAAGAACCTGGGCTTACTGCTTTGTGAGAGAGCCAGGTTCGAAGCCAGCCCCCACTGTACTGAAGGAAGTACTGTGGTCTTTTTCATTCTCTCCACCTATCTAAATAATAAATAAAGTAAAATAGCCTGGGCTCAATTCTTGATTCCAAACCAAGAGTTCTTTTAGTTCTTAGCTTACTTGTATGTCCAGAATGATTGAAGTTCTAGACTCAATTCCTGGTTCAAATGACCATGTTGTCTTACTTTCCTAATTGACCACAAGGAGTCAGTGCTTCAGTTAGTTCTCATACTCTTATGCAGATTATCTTTCAAACAAAACAAAACAAAACAAAACCAGAACAAGAAATAGCATAAGCATAAATACCTGTGAAATAAAGAAAAGAAATATTGACCTCGTCCATACTCACAGAGGGCTAAAGAATAGGAACGCTATCAGGAGAGGGGATGGGATACAGAGGTCTGGTGGTGGGAACTGTGCGAAGTTGTACCCCTCTTAGCCTATGGTTTTGTCAATGTTTCCTTTTTATAAATAAAAAAATTAAAAAAAAAGAAATATTGACCTCTAAAAAGATTTGTTCTAGGAAGTTGAGCAGTAGCACAGCAAGGGAATAAATAAATATTTTTAAAAATTCCAAAAAAAAGATTTGTTTTACTGGTGAAACGCTTCAGTAGGAGAAATTTAAGAGTTGTTATAATTGAAATGGCATGTTAGAATGATGTTTTATTTAATCTTCTTTGAGAACAAAAAGGAATTCTAAAATCTACCAGTGTTTGTTCTCCTTGGGGTGCATGTCAACAAGATAACCTGGCAGTTCATATTAATTCTACAGTGTGAAACTCAAGGTAAGATCTATTGGGGGGTCTTGGCTGGGGTAGAGGCAAGGTTCCTAGGGTTTTCATCCATCTCTCATAGATCAAGGAGCAGAATGTAAAGTTTATGTCTCTGTCTCTCTCATCACTGGGGCTTTACTATTCCAGAATGACTTTTCATTTTTTTTCATTGAAAAACAGAAACAGAGACAAAGAGGTAGCTGAGAAAGACATCACAGCACTGAAACTTCCTTTAGTACAGCAGGGGCCAGGCTTGAATCCGGGTTATGCATATGGCAAAGCCAGTGCACTATTGAAGAGGCTCTGGTCATGCAGTGTATAAAATGTCTTCCACATCCAGAGCCCCTTGCCATATAAAATAATCAGTGAATTAGGAAGGCAAGGGGGGTGATAAGAATGTTGGAAAGAATGAGAAATTTCATGAGGGGGAATATATAGGACAATGTTGAAGAATTGATACGAATGGACTATTGGGGTGAGCTAGGAAGAAGGTTTGGGCAGATGATGCCTTCTTTGAAGCCTAACTCAGCCTCAGACCTGTGTCAGTCTTCACAAGAAAATAATACTAATCCTAATAATAATAATACTAATTCTTTTTTTTTTTTTTTTGCCTCCAGGGTTATCACTGGGGCTCAGTGCCTGCACTATGAATCCAATGCTCTTGGAGTCATTTTTTCCCTTTTGTTGCCCTTGTTGTTGTTATTATTGCTGTCATTGTTCTTGAATAGGACAGAGAGAAATCAAGAGAGGAGGGGAAGACAGAAGGAGGAGAGAAAGACACCTGCAGACCTGTTTCACTTCTTGTGAGGTGATCCCCGGCAGGTGGAGAGCCGGGGCCTCGAACCTAGATCCTTATGCAGGCCCTTGTGCTTCAAGCATGTGTGCTCAACCTGCTGCCCTACTGCCCTGCCCCCCATCTGAAATATTCTTTTTTTAATTAAAAAAAATTTTTGCTTCCCCCACCTTTTTTTGCCCTTGTTGTTTTATTGTTGTTGTTATTAATGTCGTTGTTGGATAGGACAGAGAGAAATGGAGACAAGAGTAGAAGACAGAGAGGGGGAGAGAAAGATACCTGCAGACCTGCGTCACCACCTGTGAAGTGATCCTTCTGCAGGTGGGGAGCCAGAGGCTTGAACCGGTATCCTTATGCTAGTCCTTGTACTTCGTGCCACATGTGCTTAACCTGCTACACTACTGCCCGACCCCCCTTTTATAAAAAAATTCTATTTATTTTATTTTTGAGAGAGAGAGAGAGATTGAGAGAGAAACACCAGGGCACTGCCCTGCACTGGCTTATGGTGGTGTGGGGGATTGAACCTGGGACTTCAGAGCCTCAGGCATGAGAGTCTGTTTGCATAACCATTATGCTGTCTACCCCCGCCCTGAAATGTTCTTAATGCCTATTATGTCTATCTGTCAAACCTGCCCAGACCTGTCTCACGATTGAGAAACCCTAATTCCCAGGGGCTGGGTGGTGGCGCACCTGGTTGAGTGCACATGTTACAGTGCACTAGATCCCAGGTTCAAGTCCCTGGTCTCCACCTGCAGGGGGAAAGCTTCATGAGTGGTGAAGCAGGGCTGCAGGTCTCAATCTCTCTCTCTCTCTCTCCCTTCCCTCTCAATTTCTGGCTGTCTGTAGCCAATAAATAAAGATAATAAGAAAAAAAATTAAGAAAAAAAGAGAAACCCTAATTCCCACGAGTCCAGGCCCTCTGCCCTTGAATAGCACCAAAATGAAGGGCATCTCCACATTAGAACTCACATAACAAGCAGTAGGGCCTCACCCGGAACTGTCCTCCATTGCCGTCATCTAGCTCCAGAATGTAGCCATCTACTGGGCTATGAGTGAAGGGTGGCATCCTCCAGGCCAGCGTGACACTGTTATTTCTTGTGCAGCACTTCTCCAGTTGCAGCAAGGGTATGGGTGGCACTGTAACAAGGACCAGTCAATTTAATGCACAAATGTTTTCTTAGGGTTCCAGGATTCATGCATGGGACTCCTACTCATCCCAGGAGTCTTCACCCACAGAGGAAAAGGGGTTGACTTCTTTTACTGGCCACCCCCTAGTGGCTCCCATGTTTCACATGCATGGTTCAGTCAGGGCATTTCAGTCTCAAGGTAGGCTGGGGTGAGAGCAAGTCCTAGAACATGTCCTAGAATTTGGGGGATGGGGAGTAACCTGGAAGATTTCTCTCTCTCTTTTTTTGAGAGAGAAAACCAGAGCATCACTTTGGCACATGTAATTCAGGGATTGAACTCAAGATCCCATGCTTGAGAGTCCAATATTTGGGGGCCAGGTGGTGGTGCATGTGGTTGAGCATACACATTACCATGTATGAGTACATGGATCTAAGCCCCTGTTCCCTAACTGTAGGGAGAATGCTTCACAAGCTGTGAAGCAGGTCTGCAGGTTTTTATCTTTCTCTCTCCCTCTCTATTTCCTTCTCTTCTCTGAATTCAAGAAAAAAAAAGAAAAAAATGGTCACTGGGAGCAGTTGAGTCATAGTGCCAGCGCTGAGATCCAGCAATAATCCTAGTAGCAACAAAATAAGCAAACGATAACAACAAAAAAGAGTCAAACATTTTATCTATTGTGCCACTTCCCAGATCACTCATAAGAGATTCTAAGACACGTTCCATGTGACTCTTTGCTAAAGTACCTCAGCCCTTTCTTCAATACCATTGTGAGTCTTATATCTGTGCCTGTGAAGGAACTGCCTTACGTTTCACTATGTAAAATGTAAAGACGCATTTAAACCTTTGGTTGGAAACATTTTATTTTTATTTATTTATTTATTTATTCATTTTTGTTGCCCTTTTTTTTTGCTATAGTCATTATTGTTGTTGTTATTGATGTCATCATTGTTGGATAGGACAGAGAGAAATGGAGAGAGGAGGGGAAGACAGAGAGGGGGAGAGAAAGATAGACACCTGCAGACCTGCTTCACTGCCTATGAAGCGATCCCCCTGTAGGTGGGGAGCCGGGGGCTCAAACCGGTATCCTTACACTGGTCCTTGTGCTTGCGCCACCTGCGCTTAACCCACTGCGCTACCGCCCGACTCCCGGTTGGAAACATTTTAAAGATCTAGAGAGCTATATCTAGGGAAAAGATAATCTTAGAGTATTGGACTATCAGATCACAGAATTAGGGGTCTGAATAAAATCTATTATAAGTTCTATTAAGGTAAGAATGAGAAGAGGTTTCTGTTTTCTGACAGTTTTCAGGTTCAAGACACTTTATAAGTATCATCCAAATTGACATCTTTTCAAAGGAAAGTGGCAACATCAGTTTTGAGAAAAATACGCATTTCAGTTTGGCTCCAGGTTCTATTTGGCTTTCAGCATTTCAACTGGGGTTTTAGTTTGGTGTAATCCCCAACTTATTTACAGGTTTGATCTCAGGGCTAGATGAGCACAGTTTGACTTTTGAGCCCTGATTTAGGAGCATTTAGGAGTCCTATCTCTGCTCCAAGATACTGCTCTTTCGCTTCTGTGAATTCCACTATACGTCTTGTCTTATGCAGCTCTAATCTTCTCTTTCTACATTCCCACTTTTCCAGACCCACCCCTCCTTTTCCAGAACCTTGCCCTTGCCTCTTCTCTGCTACACTGTTTCTCTTGTGCCTTGATATCTGTGAGTTGCTGACACCTAGTGTTGTTTTTATATCTCACCAGAGGTACTTGAGCATGGGAGTGATCCTGGAGATATGCAATAGATTTATCTTTTCCTTTAGTTTTAAAAGAACTTCATAGAGCTGGCAAAATAGTTCACTTGGACAGTGTACTGCTTTGCCATGGGCACTACCCAAATTAGAGCTCAGCCCTCACTCATAAGTTATGCCAAATATACTTAAGTCTTAGCTTCTGTCCTCCAAGGCTCACTAAATTCACCTGCTGCCATCTTCCACTTTACTCATTCTGCTCTCACCTCTGACCTTCCTGCTATTCTTGGAACAGAGAAAACTTATTTCTGCCTCAGGATCTTGGTACTTTACATCCTTCAACTGCCTGAGATCTTCTTCCTCTATGTTGCAGCGCTGACCTCAGAATACTTCACACACACACACACACACACACACACACACACACACACACACACACACACACACACCCCTCTATTGGTATGCTCTTCATTAAAAGCACCACTTCAGTGGTCTAGGAGGTGGTGCAGTGATAAAGCTTTGGACTCTCAAGCCTGAGGTCCCAAGTTCGGTCCTGAGTTCGATCCCCAGCAGCACATGTGCCAGAGTGATGCCTAGTTCTTTCTCTCTCCTCCTATCTTTCTCACAAATAAATAAAATCTTTTTAAAAAAACACCACTTCATAGCCCTTGAGACTATCAGATATGATCTTATAGATTTGCTTGTGTATTATCTATTTCCTTCTCTAGAATGTCTGTTCAGTTTTGTAAAGGAGCTTATATGTGTGTTCACAGCTATGTCCTGAGCACCTGGTACTTGCATATGGTAGACAAAAAAAGAGAAATCAGACTGCTACCCAGACCAGGTTATTCAGCTAATGCCTCTCAACTCCCACTAGAACTTAAATAATCTGTGTTTGTGACTTCAATATGATCCCTCCCATCTGTAATTACTTCACATATCACAAGACTTCAATGGTCCCCTCAGAGTAATGCCTCTTCTGAAAGAAGCTCTGACTGAACTGAGCCAGCCACAGCTCACCCCTACATTTCATCTGAATGAAGTCCAGCTGGTGGATAGCTTGTAGCAGAGGCTCACTATCCAAGGTCAGGTCAAACTCCGCGGACACTTTGGGCTCCAGGGCACCTTTCACCCACTGCTCCTGAGACACCTGGACACGCTTGATCAAAGCATCTGAAATCTTAGAGGGAAACAGAGTTTAGGGCTTCAGCTTTCAAACGAAAATCATGCAGCAAGTAGTGAGGCTTAAGCAAGGACTTTATCCCTGTGTGTTGGAAGGGACTATGCCAAGCATACATTCATAAACCATGGAAGAGACAAAATGACCTTTGCTAGAATGACAGTGCACAATAAAAACTCCTTTATTGTTTAAGTAGTGTTTTTAAAAATATTTATTTATTTTCCCTTGTGTTGCGCTTGTTGTTTTATTGTTGTAGTTATTATTGTTGTTGTCATTGTTGTTGGATAGGACAGAGAGAAATGGAGAGAGGAGGGGACGACAGAGAGGGGAAAAGAAAGACACCTGTAGACCTGCTTCACCGCCTGTGAAGCGACTCTCCTGCAGGTGGGGAGCCGGGGACTCTAACAGTGATCCTTATCCCAGGTCCTTGTGCTTTGCGCTACGTGAGCTTAATGAGCTGTGCTACTGCTGACTCCCAGTAGTGTTTTTTTATATTTATTTATTTTCCCTTTTGTTGCCCTTTTTTTTGTTATGGTTGTTGTAATTATTGTTGTTGTTATTGATGTTGTCGTTTTTAGATAGGACAGAGAAATTGAGAGAGGAGGGGAGGACAGAGAAGGGGAGAGATAGACAGACACCTGCAAACCTGCCTCACCGCCTGTGAAGCGACTCGCCTGCAGGTGGGGAGCCGGGGGCTCCAACCGGGAGCATTACTCCTGTCCTTGCGCTTTGCACTACCTGCGCTTAATCTGCTGCGCAACGGCCCGACTCCATGTTTAAGTAGTGCTTTAAAGGGCCAGGTAGTGGAGCACCTGCTTAAGTGCACATATTACAGTGTGCAAGGACCCTGGTTCAAGCCCCTGGCCCCCATCTGCAGGGGGAAAGCTTCATGAATAGTGAAGTATAACTGCAGGTGTCTCTCCCTCTCTATCTTTCCCTCCCATCTCAGTTTCTCTCTGTCTCTATCCAATAATAAGTAAGTAAAATAAAAATTACAAAAATTGGGAGTCGGGAAGTAGCACAGCGGGTTAAGCGCACTTGGGGCAAAGAGCAAGGACCGGCACAAAGATCTGGGTTCGAGCCCCTGGCTTCCCACCTGTGGGGAATCACTTCACAAGCATTGAAGCCGGTCTGCAGGTGTCTATCTTTCTCTCCCCCTCTCTGTCTTCCCCTCCTGACTCCATTTCTCTCTGTCTTATCCAACAATAATGACATCAATAACAACAAGAACTACAACAATAAAACAAGAGAAACAAAAGGAAATATATATATATTAAAATTATAAAAATTAATAAATATTATTTTTAAAATGCAATTGTGATAAATGTAAAGAAGCACCAGCAAGGTAAAGAAATCAGGTAAACCCTTTTATGAAGTAAATGACATCTTTAAAAAGATACTCAAAAACACTTATTATACCTCTTTTTGCTAAATCTAGCATTTTGTAAAGTAAAATATATTAGTAGTTTGTCCCAGGATTGGAAAAAAGCAGGGCCTGTATTCTCATAATTTTGAAGCCTTTCCTCCTAGTATATTTCCTCCAAGTTATGCTACAGCTTCTTGTTTCAAACCTTGACTGCACAATCCTGTTTCCTTCTGCAAAGTCCTGCTCATTCAGATATTTGCACATGTCTGGAGTACCATGATCTCATGTATCCTTGGAGATTCATAATTTTCCCCACAGATAGAAGACTGAGCCCTCATCTGAGTCTGAAAGGTGTTTATGACCTTGAGTCAGTCTGGTTGCTGACTGCCCTGGCAAGAGTACACTAACTCTGCAGGCAATGATTTTCTCTCCAGGCCTGTAGGACTCTGCATACTGGGTCATACAGATTCAATTAAATTACTTCTTCATGTGCAATCTTTGCACTTTGTTCAGCTAAAATTGTTCTTTGCCATAACTTGTGGGAGTTCACAATTATGCCATTGTTAAGACATTTTTTTATTATCATTATTTATTGGATAGAGATAGAACTTGAGAGAGAAGGAGTGATAGAGAGGGAGAGAGACACCTGCAGCACTGCTTTACCAATTGCAAAGCTTTCCTCCAGCAGGTGGGGACTGGGGCCTTAAACTTGGGTCCTTGTGTATTATAGAATGTACACTCAACCAGGTGTGCCACCACCTGGTCCCCAATCATGCCATTATGACCATGCTTTTGCTCTTCTTGTTTAATGACAAAGAATCAGGGTTGCAGCCAGTCAGAGACTGAGCCAAAGTACAAACTTAGATCTCCTTGAATCATTGATTCCATTCCAAGTCACTGGAGTGAATCTCCCTAAATTATCAACCAGTTTGGGGAGTGATAGTAGAGTTAGGAAAAGGAAGTCAGGTCTGCCTGGTGTACTCCAGATTTGGCTCACCTGTAAGAAGCCAGAGGGGTCATTTTCCTTGATCACTTCCAGACAGTACTCCATCAGCCCAGTTGACTGCCTCAGCTTCATTGTGCAATGATTGATCTGGTCCCAAACCATCTGTGATAGAAAGAATCCTACTAAGAGCTTCATGAGCTTGAATAAATCATGCTAAGTGAAAGAAGTCAGAACAGAAGGATGAATATGGGATGATCTCACTCATAGGCAGAAGTCGAAAAACAAGATCAGAAGAGAAAACACTAAGCAGAACTTGGACTGGAGTTGGTGTATTGCACCAAAGTAAAAGACTCTGGGGTGGGTGGGTGGGGGGGGATTGCAGATCCTGGAACAGGATGGCAGAGGACCTAGTGGGGATTGTATTATTGTGTGGAAAACTGTGAAATGTTATACATGTACAAACTACTATATTTATAGTTGACTATAAAACATTAATCCCCCAATAAAGAAATAAAAAAAGAGTTTCATCAGAGAAGAGCAGTCACACTGCAGTGAGTCAGAGAATGTGGCAGAGGAAGGGCTAGAAGAGTCTAGACAACTTTGCGCCCTCTTCTTTTGTTGCTTTGCTCCTCAGCTCCTGCAATCTTCTTCACTGGGGACCAAATGGACCCACTTCCCAAGAAGCAAGGTCACAAAACCCAACCAAGCAAACTTCCTGAACTTTATATTATCTGAAAATTCCCATATGTCCACCACCCAACTTACTTCCTTTTCATTTATTGGAGGTCACAGAAACTTGATGGGCTCAGTTACTTTGCTTGTAAACCACAAGGTATTTTCAACACTATTTTTTTTCCTTGAAAGTAATGTTTTTAATTTAGGAAGTGTCTATAAAATAAACTGAGTCCCACCCCCAAACAATATAGCAATTCTTTCTTAGTGCAGTGCCTATAGAATAGCTGCTTGACTTTGGCCACATGAGGAGAGCCCCTCCCCTGCCTATGCTAAATATTGGTTTACTATTATTGGCAATAACACTGGGTGCATCACTACCATAGGCTGGTTCTAATCTGTGAGGTAAGAACTGTTTTATAAATGGAAAACAGGGACTTAGGATGTAAGAAGGTAAATGGATGACTTGAAAATAATGTAATTCCAGCTTTAGAAGGAAAGAGTGGGTGAGTTGAGTGGTTCCTTGGAAAGTCACCTGAGCATAAGTAGACTCAAATGCAGTTTGTTCATTGTTTCCTAGCTTCATCCACTCATTCATTCACTCTACCCAGTCACTCACCTAGTCACTCATCTAATACTGATCCTATGCCCATTGTGTGCTCTACTCCATAGTAGATGCAGAAACTATGATGAAGACTGAACTTGTCATTCATCTTGGTACATACCTTCAACTTGTGTTCCCTCTCTTTAGTAACCTTGGTGAGCAGCTTGGCCTTCTGCCGAGTTAAAGCATCAACCAGAGCATCACACTGAGCAACCAGGCAAGCTTCATAGTCCAGTCCATTTTCCTTGTGGAAGTAGAGAGGATTAGACAAAAGATTTACTGAAATCTGGTCAGTGCTAAAGAAACTTCAGAGAAGCTGGTCCAGAGTTAATTGTAAGGTTACTAATTTAGGAACCATGTAAACATATGCCATGGAAAGAGTGGCATGAGTCTTAGGTCCCTATATGGTGGAATATTCTATAAGATTCATGCCTTGTTCAGTAGTTTTTAATGTTCTGAGAAATACTCAAGAGAGACAGTTACAGCAATAGAATAGCATGGCAAAATAGTGAGGTATTTTCCTTAGATAAGGAGATATTGGTGAGCTTCTTAGTTTTCTCTACTATTTTCTCAAAATTCTAAAGCATTTACTTTTGCTTTTATTTGTTTATTTATTTTCCCTTTTGTTGCACTTGTTGTTACTGTTATTATTGTTGTTGTTATTGATGTCGTCGTTGTTAGGACAGGGAGAAATGAAGAGAGGAGGGGAAGACAAAGAGGGGGAGACAAAGATAGACACATGCAGACCTGATTCACCGCCTGTGAAGTGACCCCCCCTGCAGGTGGGAAGTCAAGGGCTTGAACCAGGATCCTTAGCTGGTCCTTGTAATTCGCACCACCTGCATTTAACATGCTGTGCTACCACCCAACTCCCTACTTATGCTTTTTATAACCAGAAAGCATAATAAACAAACCAGTACTCTTATTAAAAGGTCTGTCTTTAAAGTAAGGACTACAAAAGCAAAATAAGGGCAAGAGACTGGCATACTCTAGTGATGACTCTTCAGTCACTACCAGGCCACTCCATCACCTGGGGCCCTAGTCAGGGAGTCCTGGGATTCCCACAAAGACATCATGGGCCTATCATGGAGAGAGGAGGGGAGGACAGAGAGGGGGAGAGAAAGACAAACACCTGCAGACCTGCTTCACCACCTATGAAGAGACTCCCTTGTAGGTGGGGAGCTGGGGGCTCGAACCGGGATCCTTACACTGGTCCTTGCTTTTTTCGCCATGTGCGCTTAACCCGCTGCGCTACCACCTGACCCCTTCCTTTATGCTTGATACTACTTTTTTTTTTCTTGCCTCCAGGGTTATCACTGGGACTCGGTGCCTGCACTAAGAATCTACTGCCCCTGGAAGCTATTTTTTCCCTTTTGTTGCTCTTGCATTCTTGAAACATCTTGAACACTTTCTACACTGACTACCTTTTCAGTGTTGCAGCTGTACTCACCTGGATCTGCTGCAAAATGTTCTTCAGTTGAACCAGAAACTCCTTAGCTTCTTTTGCCTTATCAGAAACTCCATTTAAGGCCTGAGACAGTTGAGCCTATAAAGATACAACATTGAAAAAGAAAATTAGATGTTGAGAACACTTACACTTCATCACAAAGGCTTGAGTTTGTACCACTTCCTGGATATCTTGATTTATAAAGGGGCTGATATTGATTCATGAACAATATGCCCATTTTTCCAGCAATAAGTGACAAATGTTCATTAGCTTGCATTTTTCTTTTTAAAAATTTTTTAATTTTGATTTTCCCCTTTCATTTTGCCCTTGTTGTTTATTGTTGTTTTTGTTATTACTGTTGTTGTTATTGCTGCTGTTCTTGTTGGATAGGATAGAGAGAAATAGAGAGGGGAGGGCAAGACAGAGTGGGGGAGAGAAAGATAGACATCTGAAGACCTGCTTCACTGCCTGTGAAGTGAACCCCCTGCAGGTGGGGAGCTGGGGGCTCGCACCGGGTTCCCTTCGCCAGCCCTTGGGCTTCGCGCCATGTTGGCTTAACCCACTGCACCACTGCCCGGCTCCTTAACTTGCATTTTTCTATCTGGAATCAGTAACACCCTCAGATGCTGTGTAGAAGCTCTTTATTTAGTTATTTTTATTATTGATTTAACAATAATTGACAAGATTGTAGGATAAGAGGGGTACAATTCAGGAGTCGGGTGGTAGTGCAGTGGGTTAAGCACATGTGGCGCAAAACGCAAGGACTGGCATAAGGATCCCAGTTCGAGCCCCTGGCTCCCCACCTGCAGAGAAGTTGCTTTACAAGCGGTGAGGCAGGTCTGCAGGTGTCTCTCTTTCTCTTCCCATCCTCTCTCCTTTCTGTCTTGTCTTCCCCTCCTCTCTCCATTTCTCTCTGTCCTGTCAAACAACGATGACATCAATAACAATAAGAACTATAACAACAATAAAAAACAAGGGCAACAAAAGGGAAAATAGATAAGTAAAAAAATTTTAAAAAGTAAAGAAAAAAAAGAGGGGTACAATTCAATACAATTCCCACCACCAGAGTTCCATATCCCATTCTCCTCCCTTGTAAGTTTCCCTATTCTTTATCTTTCTGGGAGTATGGACCCAGGATCATGATGAGGTTCAGAAGGTGAAAGGTCTGGCTTTTGTAATTGCTTCTCCACTGAACATGGGCATTGACAGGTCAATCCATATCCCCAGCCTGTTTCTATCTTTCCCTATGGTGGTAGGTCATTGGGGGAGGTGAGGTTCCAGGACACATTGGTGAGGTTGTCTGCCCAGGGAAGTCATCTGCAACTTGGTGGCTGAAAAGCATAAAGACATAAAGCAGAATAAATTGTTTAATAACCATGAACCTAAAGGTAAAAATATAGCAGATGAGATTTGGGGTCTTCATGTTGGAAGAAGTTAGGAAGTCTATGTTAGCTACATTCCAACGGGGCCCATAACTTTATTAATTTTTGCCTCAGCCAGACAGATGACATGCATGTGGGCTAAAGGTTTTGTCTGGGGAAATGGTGTCAGTGTTGGGAATAGAACTAGGAAGCTGGTTCAGGGCAGATAGTAGCTCCTAAATATGGGGAAAGCATATAAATACCATTAACTGTAAACCCCACTGATCTGACCTAGTGCCCATGTCTATTTATATTTAACACAGGAAGGTGGAAGGTTTGGCTTTTGTAATTGCTTCTCCACTGAACATGGGCATTGACAGGTCAATCCATATCCCCAACCTGTTTCTATCTTTCCCTACGGTGGTAGGTCATTGGGGGAGGTGAGGCTCCAGGACACATTGATAAGGTAGTCTGCCCAGGGAAGTCATCTGCAACTTGGTGGCTGAAAAGCATAAAGACATAAAGCAGAACAAATTGTTTAATAATCATGAACCTAAAGGTAAAAATATAGCAGTAACCTCTGCATCTCTGTTGGTCTGAGGATGCTTTCCATGGAACATTCTAGGCTGCACTCATTTAGTACTAGTTCTTACTAACCTCTTCCTTTATTTATATATATATTTATTTATTTTCCCTTTTGTTGCCCTTGTTTTTTTTTATTGTTGTTGTAGTTATTGTTGTTGTTGTTGTTATTGATGTCATCATTGTTAGACAGGACAGAGAGAAATGGAGAGGGGGAAAGAAAGACAGACACCTGCAGACCTGCTTCACCGCTTGTGAAGTGACTCCCCCTGCAGGTGGGGAGCCAGGGGCTTGAACTGGGATCCTTCAGCCAGTCCTTGCACTTTGCGCCATGTGCGCTTAACTCACTGCGCTACCGCCTGACTCCCAACCTCTTCCTTTTTATTAACAAATTCCTCCAGATATCTGCTCATTTCTTTCTTTAGCATGCATAAATTTATTTGCCATGTTTCGTCTTACATGATTACATTATTGCGTATTATATTTAATCCACTTTGTAGCAACATTTTTGTAATTTATTTTTCAAATTTGAAGATTACTGCTATTTTTCTTGTAACATACTATCTTGAGAACATTATTAAACTTTTGTATTATTTACATTTGAAAGATGTTTTTTCTGGGACACTATTGTAAGAATGACTCGAGGGGTCTGGGTGGTTGGTGACAACTTACCCAGCAGAGAATTTGCTAAGTTTTGTTTGAAGAACTAGATTTGAGCCCTGGAACTACAAAGCAACTCCATGGATGGAATCTTAACATATTCATGGATTAAATATAGGATCTCACACATGTGAAGCATTCATTCTACCACTTATGCTTTATCTATGGAGCTTATCCCCATGCTGATGCTCCCATGTGGTGTCAGGGCTCAAACCCAGGGCTTCACAAATGGCAAGATTCATGTCTTATTGGAAGAACTCTTTCCTACTCCCCCAACATACTTTTTAGCATTTCATACAATGTTGTATGTTTAAATTTCTTTTTTTTTTTAATTTCAGCTAATAAAATCCCTACTCATCACTCACAACTCTGATTAAAGAATCATCTTCTCTTTAATCTCTGCTTTCATGGCTCTTTCCATCATTTCTCCTTCCCAATCTCCAGGTAGGATTGATAACTGCCTGTTCCTCTGTCCTATTAAAATTTATTCATATTACAAATGTGGCACTGGCTTTTTTATTTATTTATTTTATTTGATAGGACAGAGAGAATTTGAAAGGAAAAAGGGTAGTAGAGTGGGTTTGAGGAGGAGTCACACCATTGAGCCACTGCTAGTGAAGCTTCCCTCCTTCTGGTGGAGGCCAGGGATTGAACCCACATCCTTGCACATTGTAACATGTGCACTCAGCCAGGGGTGTCACAGCTAGACTCCTTATTCTATTCTAGAGAAAACAAGACTTCTTTTACTTATCACATGTGAGATTGAGGGAAATTCATGGGAAACAGAGGGAAAGAAAGAGACAAATCAGAGTACCAGGGAGTTGAGCAGTAGTGCAGCCGGTTAAGCGCACATGGTGCAAAGCGCAAGGACTGGAATAAGGATCCCAGTTCCAGCCCCCAGCTCCCCACATGCAGGGGAGTTGCTTCACAAGTGGTGAAGCAGGTCTGCAGGCATCTATCTTTCTCTCCCACTCTCTGTTTTCCTCTCCTGTCTCCATTTCTCTTTGTCCTTTCTAACAACGATGACATCAATAACAACAACAATAACTACAACAACAATAATAATAAAAACAAGGGCAACAAAAGGGGAAAAAAATCAGAGTACCACTCTAGAATATGCAGTGCTTGAGAGAAAACTGGAAAATCTGAGCATGCAAGTCTGATGCTTTACCATTTGAAAAATTTCTCTGACTATAAAAATCTACCATTTTATATGTGGCTGATTACAAAATTATCTCTCTTCCAAAAGGAACAAGAAACTTGATTAACAATAAAATGAACACTGCCTCTTTTACTCATGTGACCCTGAAACTTGTGTACTCAAGTTGAAATAATATTGAACTTGAAAGATGAATATGGGATAATCTCATTTGTAGGTAGAACTTAAGAAAGAAGAACAGAAAGGGGAAATACAAAATAAAACTTTGATTTAAAATTTTAATTTTTTAAAATTTTAAGTTTTCTTCAGGCATTGAGAATATATATCTTAGCGAAATAGAGACTATTTTTTTCTTGTAATATTTTTGAAATAATCATTTTGTCAGACTAGCCTAATATGAATAATGCATAATGAAATATATATTCTCAAAATGTCATATTTTCTTTGGTTTTACTTCACAAGGGGCTAATGGTAGCTTTCAGTGAATGGTCTATAGCTGAAATGTATGCACCAAGTAAGTGCATCAAATTGGCTTTAAATATTTTAATAGCTAATGATAAAAGTGAAACCTTTGCACCTTTGCAAAGGATTCCAGGGAAGGAGAACAAGGAATAGGGTAGAGGAAGGCTTTGGGTTCTTGGTGCATGATGATGGAAAAGGACCTAAGTTGGGTGGGGGTGAGAGTGTTATGCAGACATCTACCATGCTGAGATGCGAAATTTTACTCCTGTGTAAACTGTACTGTGAACCACTACCCCCCAATAAAATGATTTAAAATAATTAAAAAAAATTGTTAGGTTCTAACTTTGAAATCTTACCTCTTCTGCCCCATCTATGAAATGTGGCAGGTAATATTTGTTAGTTTGTATGCAGGTTACAATATCAAACTTCTCTTGATTTCTGACATGTACTCCCAAGAGGGGCTTCTCGTCTTCTCTATTTTGTGCAGCATTATATCCCCCATTACAGGTGTGAAATCCTGTTGATTAGACTGTTGCATGGAGGACAGGCATTTAATAGTAAGAAACTGTGAATACTTGCAAGGGATGCTCACGTGGGAGGTTAACAATCACACTCCCAAATAAGCTGACGGTGTGACAAATATTATTTCACATGTGAAATAAGATGAAAATACTATAAGCACAGTAATTTTGGAGTTTGTTGTATCAGATGAAAAGGGAGCAGTCTTATATCTCTATCATCAGGAAGGCCTTTGTTCCTTGATCTGAACATTTTTCAAGAGCTCTCAGTTTTTCTGACAGATTGGTTAGGAGTAGAAGATGCCAACTGGATGAACCCACCAATGTGTCCTAGAGCCCTACTTCCCCAGAGCTCTGCCCCACTAGGGAAAGAGAGAGACAGGCTGGGAGTATGGATTGACCTGTCAATGCCCAGGTTCAGTGGGGGAGCAATTACAGAAGGCAGACCTTCTACCTTCTGTACCCCATAATGACCCTGGGTCCATATTCACAGAGGAATAAAGAATAGGAAAACTATCAGGGGATGGGATGGGATACAGAGTTCTGGTGGTGGGAATTGTGTGAAATTGTATCCCTCTTATCCTATGGTTTTTGTCAGTATTTCCATTTTATAAATAAAAAATTTTTAAAAAGTAGAAGACATTTGAGAGTTTCCTATAATATAAAAAGATGGGACTGGGAGGTGGTGCACTTGGTTAAGTGCAAGTTCAAGTCCCTGATCCCCACCTGAAAGGGATCCATTTCACTAGGAGTAAAGCAGGTCTGCAGGTGTCTATCTTTCTCTCCCTCTCTCTAATTCCCTGTCTCCTCTCTGCCCTATCTAATAAGAATTAGAAAGGAAAAATAAAAAGGAAAAAATGGCAGTCAGGAGCAGTGGATTTATAGTGCTGGCTCCAGCAATAACCCTGGTTGGAAAACAAAACAAAACAAAACAATATATATGAATATATGTTCTCAAAATTTCATGTTTTCTTTGGTTTTACTCAAGATTTTGTTTATGATTCTGCTTCAAAAGGGGCTAATGGTAGCTTGTAGTGAATGGTCTATAGAATTCAAATGTTTAAATTGAAAGTCAGATGAGATCGTATAATGGAGAAGAAACATAGCTCAAAATTGAGAATATAATAATGTTGATTATGAATGCAACAAATATTTGACTTTACTTGTTTTTCACTATAAAAGTCACTCATTACTTAATTATGAATTGCATTATTTCATAACTTAATTTTTAATTATTATTATTATTATTATTTGCTTCCAGGGTTATTGCTGGGACTCAGTGCCTGCACTACAAATCCACTGTTCCTGGAGGCTATTTTTTCCCTCTTGTTGTTTATCATTGTCATTGTTGTCATTGCTGTTGGATAGGACAGAGAGAAATTGAGAGAGGAGGGGAAAACAGAGAGGGGGAGAGAAAGATAGACACCTGCAGACCTGCTTCACTGCCTGTGAAGCAACTCCCCTGCAGGTGGGGAGCTAGAGGCTTGAACCGGGATTCTTACTCAGTCCTTGTGTTTTGCGCCATGTGCACTTAACCTGCTGTGCTAACACCCAGCCCCCCATGACTTAATTTTTAAAAACTTTAAGAAGTTTCCTTCTGTTATTGTGAATATATATTGAAGAGAGATATTTATAAAGACTATTTTTTCCTTGTAACATTTTTTGAAATAATCATTTTGTCAGGGTTAGCCTAATTTGAATAATGAACTATTAGCTGAAGTATATGCACCAAACAAGTGCATTGAATTAACTAAATATTTTAACAGCTAATGATAAAAGTGAAACCTGATCAGTTATATAATACACAGTGTGTGCTGGATTAAAAAAGGGAAACATTTGCAGCATAGAAGATATTTTGGTGGAAGCCTCAAAAGTCACCAAAGGAAAGTACAAAACCCCTTTCTCCTCCAGAATAATGCCTTAAATCACTGGAGACAGCAGAAAAAAAAATCCTATCCCTCTTGCTTACTAGTCTGAAGCTGATGAATATCCTATGTGGTTAGAAGATGGAGAGCAAAAAAGCCCTATCCTACTGAAATACATGCATAAAATGGTCATAGAACCAGATAACTATATGCTTCCAAATTTGAGGGAGAGAGGCAAGACAACTGAGAATATTCAGAGGAATGATGGAACTAATCTCACACTAATTCTTTAAGAAAGAATCAATGGACTTGATAGAAATTAACAGAACTGTAACACAGAGACAAAATGATAGGGGGATCGCAAAAGGATCACTTGAGAACACAAAACAGGACTAGGATTACTTCAGGAGCCCTCCAAGCCAGGGGTGAGTGCAGACACACGTGGCTCATGGACTGAGAGGGGCGTAAGGTGAGATTCCTGGGGCTAAATGTCCATACCTGCTGGCGCTCATGTGGAGTGCCTCCAACCAGAAGGTAAGCCACTGGCTTCTCCATCACAAGTTCTAGGGACTCTGCAATGCAGTAAGAATGCCAGGAGAGGCTGTTCCGGAGGAGGAGCTATGAGCAGCAGATCACTTTCTCTCCTCTCCTCTCCTCTCCTCTCCTGGATCAACTAGGAATACCAAAGGAGACCACCCGGACCGAAACAAGACAGGACTAGAATAACCACAGGAACCCAGGAAATCACCCGTGAGTACAAACACGCGTGGCTGGTGACAGAGAGGAGAGAGGGGCCTAAGGAGACATTAAGTGACTGCTAACAGTTCAACAGTTTATCAGTGGAGACACCACCTCCAGTCTGTTCCACCAACATGGGGACAGCTGAAGGGAGGAAAGGACTCCCCAGAGACTCACCAAGTGCAACTCTGAGTCTCCATTGCTACTACCCTCAGAATCTGGAGCAGCAACAGGGAGGGACACCAGGGGACAGAGATCTAACCGGGAAACTCAGGAGAAGACCTATACCTCGGTGGCATAGCTGAGGGGCTGTGAAAGTCTCTTTGCATAACCACTGGATTATCTCTGCCACACCCTGCTTTATCTCTTGGTCAGGAGTCAGTGATAAAGCTAAGAAGCCTATTTACAGTTTAAAAGCCCTCAGGCTCCCATAGCCTACAGGGAAGAAAAAAAAGAGGTTTTTACACCACTGAGCTCCAACTCAGGGATTGAAAAAACTGTTAACTTCCACCACAGTAAACCCTTTAATTAAATTACTTAGACACAAGTCAATCCAGGCAATAGTGATCAATAATTTGAAAAGTACTGATAAAGGGAACTCATAACATAATATATAAAATGGTTAAAACAACAAGAAAAAATATTGGAGACTCAAACCAGGACAAGAGTCCAGCTAAAAGTTCTCCAGAGGGTGAAGCACAAAACAACGAGTTCAACATCCAAACATTAGCTAAGGAAATAATAACAGGAGTGAGTAAAGAATTTGAAAAAATTGTAATCAGAAATGCAGGAACAACAAATGAGAATATGGAAAAAAATTCTAAGTATCTCATGGTTATTAGAGAGCTGAAAGCTGAAATCGCTGAGCTAAGAAGGCAACTAGCTGAACAAGCTAAAACAGTATCAGAGCAGGGCAACAAAAGAGATGAACTCCAGAAAGCAGTAGAGGGCAGAGAGAATAGAATCTATGAGGCTGAAAACAGACTTAGCAAGATTGAGGATGAATTAGAAACAACTAAAAAAGAAGTAAGAGATCTCAAAAAGAGATTAAGAGATGCTGAAAACAACAACAGAGTCCTATGGGATGACTTCAAAAGAAACAATATACGCATTATTGGCTTACCAGAGGAAGAAAGAGAAGGAGAGGAAGAAAGCATTCTCCAGGCCATAATAGCTGAAAATTTCTCTAGTCTAGACAACACCAAAGACATAAAGATTCAAGAAGCCCAGAGGGTCCCAAACAGAATTAACCCAGACCTAAAGACACCAAGACATGTCATACTTAGAATGGAAAGGAATAAGGATAAAGAAAGGATCCTCAAGGCTGCAAGAGAAAAACAAAGAGTCACCTACAAAGGAAAACCCATAAGATTAGCAGCAGAATTCTCCATACAAACACTACAGGCCAGAAGAGAATGGCAAGATATCTATCAAGTGCTCAATTACAAAGGATTTCAGCCAAGAATACTATATCCTGCTAGACTGTCATTCAGACTAGACGGAAGCATCAAAACCTTCTCAGACAAGCAACAGTTGAAGGAAGCAACCATCACCAAGCCTAACCTGAAAGAAGTTCTGAAAGGTCTCCTATAAACAACCAGACCACCACAAATAGGACATATATCAAAACACTCTAAAACTCTTCAAGAATGGCGTTAAAATATCTTCAATATTTGATATCAATAAATGTCAATGGCCTGAATTCACCTATTAAAAGACACAGAGTAGGAAGATGATTCAGAAAAACACAACCCAACAATATGTTGTCTACAGGAAACTCACCTAACTCAACAAGACAAACACAGACTTAAAGTGAAAGGATGGAAAACTATCATACAAGCCAATGGCCCACAAAAAAGGGCAGGAACAGCTATTCTCATATCTGACATGATAGACTTTAAAATAGATAAGATTTAAAAAGATAGGAATGGACACTACTTAATGCTCAGAGGATCAGTCAATCAAGAGGACTTAACAATTATTAATATCTATGCACCCAATGAGAAGCCATCTAAATACATCAAACTTCTACTGAAAGAGCTACAGCAATATATTAACAGTAACACAATCATAGTAGGGGACTTCAACACCCCACTATCTTAATTTGACAGATCATCCAGGAAGAAAATCAGTAAAGACATAAGGGAGCTAAATGAAGAGATAGATAAACTAGAACTATTGGACATTTTCAGAGTCATTCATCCCAAGAAACTGGAATACACATTTTATTCAAATCCACATGGATCATTCTCAAGGATAGACCATATGTTAGGCCACAAAGACAGCATCAGCCAATTCAAGAGCACTGAAATCATTGCAAGCATCTTCTCAGACCACAGTGGAATTAAACTAACACTTAACAATCCACAAAAGATTAGTAACAGTCCCAAAATGTGGAAGCTCAACAGTACACTTCTTAACAACTTCTGGGTCAAAGAGGAAATCAAGGAAGAAATCAAAATGTTTCGAGAGTTCAATGAAAATGAAGACACAAGCTATCAAAATATTTGGGACACAGCTAAAGCAGTCCTAAGAGGGAAGTTCATAGCTATACAAGCACACATTAGGAAACAAGAAAAGGCACAAATAAACAGCCTGATTGCACATCTTAAAGACCTAGAAGAAGAACAACAAAGGAATTCTAAAGCAACAAGAAGGACAGAAATCACTAAAGTTAGGGCAGAAATAAATAACATTGAGAAAAGGAAAACCATACAAAAGATCAATGAAAGTAAATGTTGGTTCTTTGAAAGAGTAAACAAAATCGACAAACCTTTAGCCAGACTCACAAAACAAAAAAGGGAGAAGACCCAAATAAATCGGATAGTAAATGAAAGAGGAGATATCACAACAGACACTGCAGAAATTCAACATATCATGCAAGGCTTCTATGAACAACTATATGCCACCAAGCTAGAGAACCTGGAAGAAATGGATGATTTCCTAGATACCTACCAACTTCCAAAACTAAGTAAAGAGGAAGTGGATAACATGAACAGGCCCATCACAGCTAATGAAATTGAAACAGTTATCAAAAATCTCCCCAAAAATAAAAGTCCTGGACCAGATGGTTTTACAAATGAATTCTACAAAACTTTCAAAGAAGAACTAATACCTCTACTTTTAGAAGTCTTCCAGAAGATTGAAGACACTGGAATACTCCCTGCCAGCTTCTATGAAGCCAACATCATCCTGATACCAAAAGCAGACAGGGACACAACCAAAAAAGAAAACTACAGACCAGTATCTCTGATGAACATAGATGCAAAAATATTGAACAAAATTCTAGCCAACCGGATACAGCAGTATATCAAAAAGATGGTTCATCATGACCAAGTGGGGTTTATCCCAGGCATGCAAGGTTGGTTTAATATACGTAAATCAATTAATGTGATCTACCACATCAACAAAAGCAAGACCAAAAACCACATGGTCATATCAATAGATGCAGAGAAAGCCTTTGACAAAATACAACATCGCTTTATGATCAAAACACTACAAAAAATGGGAATAGATGGAAAATTCCTGAAGATAGTGGAGTCTATATATAGCAAACCTACAGCCAACATCATACTCAATGGTGAAAAACTGGAAGCATTTCCCCTCAGATCAGGTAGTAGAGAGGGCGGCCCACTATCACCATTACTATTCAACACAGTGTTGGAAGTTCTTGCCATAGCAATCAGGCAGGAGCAAGGAATTAAAGGCATACAGATTGGAAGAGAAGAAGTCAAACTCTCCTTATTTGCAGATGACATGATAGTATACATGGAACAACCTAAGGAATCCAGCAAGAAGCTTTTGGAAATCATCAGGCAATACAGTAAGGTGTCAGGCTATAAAATTAACATTCAAAAGTCAGTGGCATTCCTCTATGCAAACACTAAGTTAGAAGAAATTGAAATCCAGAAATCAGTTCCTTTTTCTATAGCAACAAAAACAATAAAATATCTAGGAGTATACCTAACTAAAGAAGTGAAAGACTTGTATACTGAAAATTATGAGTCACTACTCAAAGAAATTGAAAAAGACACAAAGAAGTGGAAAGATATTCCATGTTCATGGGTTGGTAGAATTAACATCATCAAAATGAATATATTACCCAGAGCCATCTACAAATTTAATGCTATCCCCATCAAGATCCCAAGCACATTTTTTAGGAGAATAGAAAGAATGCTACAAATGTTTATCTGGAACCAGAAAAGACCTAGAATTGCCAAAACAATCTTGAGAAAAAAGAACAGAACCGGAGGCATCACACTGCCAGATCTCAAACTGTATTATAGGGCCATTGTCATCAAAACTGCTTGGTACTGGAACATGAACAGACACACTGACCAGTGGAATAGAATTGAGAGCCCAGAAATGAGGCCCCACACGTATGGACATCTAATCTTTGACAAAGCGGCCCAGACTATTACATGGGGAAAGCAGAGTCTCTTCAGCAAATGGTGTTGGAAACAATGGGTTGAAACATGCAGAAAAATGAAACTGAATCATTGTATTTCACCAAATACTAAAGTAAATTCCAAGTGGATCAAGGACTTGGATGTTAGACCAGAAACTATCAGATACTTAGAGGAAAATATTGGCAGAACTTTTTTCCGCATAAATTTTAAGGACATTTTCAATGAAACGAATCCAATTACAAGGAAGACTAAGGCAAGTATAAACCTATGGGACTACGTCAAATTAAAAAGCTTCTTCACAGCAAAAGAAACCACTACCCAAACCAAGAGACCCCTCACAGAATGGGAGAAGATCTTTACATGTTATACATCTGATAAGAGTTTAATAACCAACATATATAAAGAGCTTGCCAGACTCAACAACAAGACAACAAATAACCCCATGCAAAAATGGGGGGAGGACATGGACAGAATATTCACCACAGAAGAGATCCAAAAGGCTGAGAAACACATGAAAAAATGCTCCAAGTCTCTGATTGTCAGAGAAATGCAAATAAAGACAACAATGAGATACCACTTCACTCCTGTGAGAATGTCATACATCAGAAAGGGTAACAGCAGCAAATGCTGGAGAGGGTGTGGGGTCAAAGGAACCCTCCTGCACTGCTGGTGGGAATGTCAATTGGTCCAACCTCTGTGGAGAACAGTCTGGAGAACTCTCAGAAGGCTAGAAATGGACCTACCCTATGACCCTGCAATTCCTCTCCTGGGGATATATCCTAAGGAACCCAACACATCCATCCAAAAAGATCTGTGTACACATATGTTCTTGGCAGCACAATTTGTAATAGCCAAAACCTGGAAGCAACCCAGGTGTCCAACAACAGATGAGTGGCTGAGCAAGTTGTGGTATATATACACAATGGAATACTACTCAGCTGTAAAAAATGGTGACTTCACCGTTTTCAGCCGATCTTGGATGGACCTTGAAAAAATCATGTTGAGTGAAATAAGTCAGAAACAGTAGGATGAATATGGGATGATCTCACTCTCAGGCCGAAGTTGAAAAACAAGATTAGAAAAGAAAACACAACTGGAACCTGAAATGGAATTGGAGTTTTACACCAAAGTAAAAGACTCTGGGGTGGGTGTGTGGGTGGGGAGAATACAGGTCCATGAAAGATGATGAATGACATAGTGGGGGTTGTATTGTTAAATGGGAATCTGGGGAATGTTATGCATGTACAAACTATTGTATTTACTGTTGAATGTAAAACATTAATTCCCCAATAAAGAAATAAATTATAAAAAAAAAAAGCCAGAGCTGAGCAGTGTTCTGGTTAAAAAAAAAAAGAAGAAAGAAAGAAAGAAAGAAAGAAAGAAAGGAAGGGGGAGTTGGGCGGTGGCGTAGTGGGTTAAGCGCACGTGGCACAATGTGTAAGGATCCTGGTTTGAGCCCCTGTCTCCCCACCTGCAGGGGAGTCACTTCACAGGCGGTGAAGCAGGTCTGCAGGTGTCTTTTTCTCCCCCTCTCTGTCTGCACCTCCTTTCTCCCATTTCTCTCTGTCCTATCCAACAACAATGACATCAAGAACAACGCTAATAACTACAACAATAAAAACAACAAGGGCAAAAAAAAAAAAAAAAAGAATGCCAGGAGAAATTCAAGTATGAACTTCTAGTTTATTCAGGGTAAAACACAAGGCTTTATAGCAAACAGAACAAAGGACATTTTTCACATATGTCAGAAATTACAGGTTTCTTAAAGGTCAGCTTACCCCTATGGTGGGGAGGGGTAGGAATGACAAGAATTGATGTGATACTAAAAGGTCAAGACAATTGTTTTCCATGCGGGCATCTTAATTATCCAAAGGTATTAAGAAAAACATAGTGGCTAAACCAGTAGAAATGAGATGAAACAGAAAGAGGCAAGGCTTGATGTAAATCGTAGATATCAAAGAAAAGGAAATAGATGTGGGGGTCTCACTGCCAAGTCACTGGCAAGGGTGTATGATAAAGTGTGTTCTCTTATATGATCAAAAGGTGAACTTATAGTGAATGTGTGAACTTTGAATGACTATAGTGAACTTTGAGTGAACCCTCAAGCAGGCAGCCATTTGGCCTGCTAGCAGGGGAAACTAAGTGTGAGAGGGTGCAGGCTTTTGTGAGCTTGAGAGACTAACAAGGGGAAACAGTCTGGAGGTTTTCCCTTTTGGCTCATCCCCTATAAAGGAGAGGTTAACGAGTGGGGTGTCTTTCCGGACCTCCATCCAAGGATGGGAGAGCTCCCCTAAGCTCTACCAAGCTTTCACAGAGTCCTACACATACCTACTCAGGAGCAGCTGGTACCAGTCCCAGCAGTTTGCCATGTGATGAACCACCTCCAGTCTGAGTTTTATCAACAAAAAGATTGCTGAAGGGAGGAGAAGTTCACCTAAACCTCATTAATTTACAACAGTGTGTCTCCATTGTTGTTTCCCTTTTGGGGCAGGAACAGCAGCAGGGAAGCCCCATACTGACATGGGGTGGGGGGGGGGGGAGCAGAGAGCTGGCCATGTGACTCAGTAGAAAATCTACACTCCTGATTGGTTTTTTTTTGTTTTTTTTTTTGCCTCCAGAGTTATTGCTGGAGCAAAAAGTTTAACTGAGGTATTAACTGAGGTAGCATATAGAGAGTAAAAAAACAATAAAATCACAAGCCCAAAGAGGATTAGAATGCATACTTTTCATCATCAACTCTGATAGTCTCTAACTGGTCTTTCTGCCTTCAGTTTTGTCCCCAACCATGCATTTTCCAAATAGCAATAAAATATATACATACAGCATCTCAGAAAAATAATGAATGGAATAAGTAAAAAAAAAAAATTAACTGGCAATTACTCTAAAAAGTAACCCAGTAAAAGGTGGAGCAGGAAAAGATCCAGGCAGACCAGTATTGGAGAAGGAACTTGTGAATTTTCTCTTTCCTGCTCACTGGTTTGCTTTTTTTTTTTAACCTTCAGGAATTTTCTTTCAATGTGTAGAAGTTTTAAAGTTTGATGTAGTCCCTTTTATTTAATATTATTTAAGTTTCACTTTCCCATAGGGATGAACACATCTTTTATGTTAAGATCCTGAAGTGTTTTTTTTTAAATGTATAGTTTACATATTTTATAGTTTCAGGTCTAATATCTAGATAATTGATCCACTTTGAGTTAATTATAGTGTATGATGTTATATGTTGGTTTAGCTTCAGTTTTCTACATGTGGCTGTCCAATTTTCCCAGCACCATTTATTGAAGAGGTTTTCTATTCCTTATTGAATGGTTTTGGCCCCTTTGTTATATTTAGATGTCTATATATGTGTGGACTTATGACAGGGCACATTTAGTCACTTTTTTTAAAAAAAGAGATTGAAACTTCCTCCTACTTTATTGTACAATTTTTGTCTACAAGAACTCCCTGAGGCATCTAATTTTTTTATTGGGGAGATTAATGGTTTACTGTCAACAATAAACTATAGTAGTCTGCACATGTGTAACATTTCTCAGTTTTCCACATAACAATTCAGTCCCCTCTAAGTCCTCCTCTGCCATCATGTTCCAGGACCTGAATCCTTCCCCACCCCCTAGAGTCTTTTACTTTGGTGCAATACACCAACTCCAGTCCAAGTTCTGCTTAGTGTTTTCTCTTTTGCTCCTGTTCTGCTTAGTGTTTCTCTTTTGCTGCCTGAACTCTCCTCATCATTTCTTCCTTTTAGTTAATTTTAAAAAACATTTTAATTTAAAAAAGTATTTAAAATTTTTTATTTGTTATTAATTATTTGTTACAAGATTTTTCCACACCATGCCGACCATCAAAGTTCTGTATCCCCACTTCCCTGGCTCCCAAAAATAACCACCGTAGTTCTACAAGTCTTAGAAACAGTTTGCTTGTTTCTTTTTTTTTTTTTTTATGGCCACCAGGGTTAGCACAGGCTCTGTGAAGACACTATGAATCCACTGCTCCCAATGACTTTTTAAAAAAAATTTTCTATTTTATTTGACAAGACAGAAATTGATAGTGGAGGGGAAGATAGAGTGGGAGAGAGAAAGACAGATACCTGCAGACCTGCTACACCACTCTTGAAGCATCCCCCTACAGGTATGGAGCAGAGGCTTGAACCTAGGTCCTTGAACATGGTGATATGTGTGTTTAACTGGATGTGCCACTGCCCAGCTCCCTGTTTGTTTGTTTCAAATTCATATATATCCAATTCTAGACTCCACATATGAGTGAAACAATTTGGTAGTTGTCTTTCATCTCCTTACTTATTTTGCTATCACCACTGTGTCATTTCTATCTTATAAATACATTGGGTGCCATCAGTCTCTGTTTCTTGACTTTTTAATTCCCTATTAAACTAGCTACTTTCAAAACAATGCAGGACTGGTCACCCTTGCAATTATTCACATGTCCTCTTTAGAAGTGCTTTATTAGTCACCCTCCCTCAAAAAAAGCCAGATCATATACCTTTTATCACATTATTCTACTTCCATTTCAGTACTTATCACTATCAAAAGTTATCTAATTTTGGGACCAGTGATACAGCTCACCTAGAAAGGTGCTTGTTTTGTCATGCACATGACCCAGGTTTGAGTTCTTGGTACACCACATGTACAGAAGTATTGTGGCACTGGAGGAAGTTTTTGTACTGTGGTGTCTCTCTATCTCTGTCTGAAAAAAAGTTTGCAAAGAGTGGAAAAGCCCTGGTGGTGATCAAAAAGTTATCTCATTTATTTATTTGCCTGTGTACTTACTGACTTTCTTTCTCTTGTGCCTAGATTTACATTCTTCACTGGAAGACAACACATCCTTCAGTGGCCTCGGAAGTTAGAATGGTGCTTGCTATGATCCAAGCACTCAATATTTATTTGCTAGATGAATAACTAGATGAATTGAGGAATAAATACTAGGTGGAGACATAAGCTCAGAAAAAGGATTAGTGCTCAAACATCAGCTTTTAAGTTGTTTATTGGTAAGTGCTAGAAATTGCTTTTATTATTTAAATATACATCTTAGTTTATAAACAAAATCAGCTATAAATCAACTTATAATTTATTAAATGATGGCAAGTTACACTTCCCCATTTTAAAAGGATGGTGCTTTTCTGATTATTCATATTTCTTCTGGTTTCCTTATTTCACAGGTACCAAGAATTGAAGTATAGAGGACTTCCAGGGGTGTAGCCATGGAAAACAGATGCCAGTTTAATCTCCTCAACTCAACTAGAAAATTCAATGAAAGAGTACATCAACTATGTACAAACTACAATTGGGATTTTGGGAAGAAATATATATGGCCTAAAGAGGTTGCACATGCTATAGGTGGTAGGCAGAGAAGCAAGAGGGAAAATTCTCAGTGAAGAATGTGCTTGGCAGCTGAAAAAACAATTATTTCCAGAGTGGGGCACACAGGAGTACACAGCTTTGAGTTCTTAATACCGTAGCCATAGTACATTTTAGGGGGGAAATACAGCACAGAACTACTCACAACATCTTTGCTGGTAGAGTGGTAAGGTGACTAGGGAGAGTTCTGAGAGTGGTGCCTTTCAGATGCAGGGTTATGTGTCAGCTCTCACCAAGGGAGAATCACAGAAACAGGAGCAAATTTCCACATCACTGGTATTGGAGAGATAGTGCCTTTCACAGGAAAAAAAAAAAAAAGTCTTACATGGTTGGTTTTTAAAGATCTGAGTGCATCTGTTTTTTAAAGATCTGGACCCTCAGATCCTATAAGTTTCAAAATAGAGATCCAAACTGAGATCAGAGAATATCTGGCATGTTCAGGGTGGTCTGGACTTAAACTGTAGAAACAAACTGAGAAAGACTCCCCTTCCCCTGCATAAAAATAAATACAAGGACAATTATTGCTGGCCCAACAACAGAAACCATGAAAACAGAGAAATATAGTCATGCAGAGACCACAGAAAGAAATGACACAGAACTCTTTTTTGTTTGTTTGTTGTTAACCAGAGGATTGAACTTGGGACTTTGGAGCCTCAGGCATGAGAGTCTGTTTGCATAACCATTATGCTGTCTACCCTCCTTTGTTTAAAATAATTTATTTATTCATGAGAAAGATAGGAGGAGAGAAAGAACCGGACATCACTCTGGTACATGTGTTGCCAGGGACCAAACTCAGGACCTCATGGTTGAGAATCCAATGCTTTATCCACTGTGCCACCTCCTGTACCACATGACACAGAACTCTAAGAGCATACAGAACTAGATGACTTATCAGAGAAAGAATTTAGAAAATTCAATTTGGGGAGCCAGGCAGTAGTGCAGTGGGTTAAGTGTGCATGGCGCAGAGTACAAGGACTAGCATAAGGATCCCAGTTCGAGTCCCTGGCTCCCCACCTGCATGGGGGTCACTTCACAAGTGCTGAAGCAAGTCTATCTTTCTCTCCTCCTCTCTAGCATCCCCTCCTCTCTCAATTTCTCTCTGTCCTATCCAACATCAATGACACTAACAACAACAACAATAATAATAAAAACAATAAACAACAAGGGCAACACAAGGGGAAAAATAGCCTCCAGGAGCAATGGATTAGTAGTGCAGGAACTGAGTTCCAGTGATAAGCCTGGAAGCAAAAAAAAAAAAAAACATCATTTTAGGGAAATTCAAGAATCTCAAGACAAAGAAAAACTTCTGCACCCCATAATGATCCTGGGTTCATACTCCCAGAGGAATAAAGAATAGGAAACCTTCCAGTAGAGTGGATAGGATGCAGAACTCTGGTGGTGGGAATTGTGTGGAATTATACCCCTTTATCCTATAGTCTTTTCAATCATTATTAAATCAATAAAGAAAAAAATTTAAAAATTAAGTAGTTCACAAAAAAAGAAACAAAAAAACATCAAAAGTATGCTGGGAAATTGTGCAGATGCAGTCACATCTGCCATGTTGTCCCCTATTGCTAGCTCCTGCGAGAGTTGGGACATTCTCGGAGCACCTGTTCCACCATGTTGTGCCCTCATGGCATTGTCTATTCCCCACAATAGTTGCAGTGCTATGGTTACTCCTCCCCCTTCCCATTCACATGAGAGTTATTATCCTACCCTGGAGTGCTATGGTTACTCCTCCCCCTTCCCATTTTCGAGAGAGCTACTCCCATAAAAGCCCTTCTTCTTCCGCACCTCTCTCTCTTGTCGGCCCTTCACTTCAGTGTTTAGATGCAGGAAAGGTTGCTGCATGAGGCGGCCATTTTTGCTACCTCCACATGGCCCAACCTGCTTCTCTCTCACCCAACTCTGAGGTGCCAGCGCAAATAAAGGGTTGAGTTCCCTTTCTGCTCCCAACCTCCTTTTTCTACGTCCTGCCACCACAAACGACAAAAGTAGACTCAAGAATTGAAAGATTTTCTTATTAATGAGATGTAGAACATAAAAGAAAACTTCCAAGAAGAGACACTTCATCTCATCTTCCTAAGGCAATGGCAGTGGTATCACAAAATAACAATAGCTCAAGCCACTCCTGAGTCAAACCAAAAAGTGACTGGCTTTACTTATCTAGGAACCAATAGATGATGGATCACCTCTGTGCCATATCTGAATAGAAAATCCAGGACACAAACTACAAAAAGAGACAATAAATAATGGTAAAAAAAAAAAATCTGCAATGATCCAGGACAGGAGCCCAGAAAAAGACTCTAAGCAGGCAGAAGCAACTGTGAATGAATAAAGTATCCAAATATTAATGGAAGCACTAATCAGAGGTGTAAGGAAAGTTTTTTAGTGAAATACTATCAGAAATAAGAAACTAACAAATGAGACCCTGAAAGAAAACATGAACTATCTAGAGGTAATCAGAGAACTGAGAGCTGAAATAGTTAAGAGGCTAATACTATAACTGAACAAGATATATATATTATGCTGAACTGAAGAAGGAAAGGAAGATCAGAAGGACAGAAGCAGAAAACCTAATTATCCAGACAGAGGATGAGTTAGACAAAAATAAGAAAGAGGTAAAGAGCTAGCTAAAAAAGAGATTGTGAGACACTGAAAATAGCAACAGAAACATATGGAATGATACCAAAAGAAGTAACATATGCATAACTGGCCTACCAAAGGAAGAAAGAGAGGAAGGGGAAGAAAGTATCCTAGAAGAAATAATAGAAGAAAACTTCCCCACCCTAGATAACAGAAAGGGCATTAAGATTCAGGGGGCCAGAGAGTCCCAAACAGAATCAAACCAGACCTGAAGACAACAAGACACATCAGAGTTAAAATGGAAATAAGTAAGGAAAAAAAAAGGATCCTAAAGGCTGTAAGAGAAAAACAAAACGTTATATACAGAGGACAACCAATAAGACTATTAGTAGACTTCTCCACTCAAACTCTAAAAGCCAGAAGAGAATGGTAAGGTATCTAGTATCTATTGAGCACTCAATGAAAAAATATTCCAGCCAAGAATAGTATATCCTACCAGACTCTCATTCAGAATAGATGGAGGGATACAAACCTTCTGAGACAAGCAACAGTTAAAGGAGTCAACTATCATCAAGCTAGACTTGAAAGGGGTTCTAAAAGTCCTCCAATAAACATAACAACATCACTAAAAAACCTGCCACTGTGGGGGTAGATAGCATAATGGTTATGCAAAGTGACTCTCATGCCTGAGGCTCCAAAGTCCCAGGTTCAATTCCCTGCACCACCATAAGCCAGAGCTGAGCAGTGATCTGGTAAAAATAAAAATAAAAAATAAAAAGTTTAAAAAACTGCCATATATCAGAACAAAAAGTAGTAAATAATGGTATTGAAATACCTTAAATCCATAATATCAATAAATGTCAGTGTCCTAAATTCACCCATTAAAAGGCAAAGAGTAGGAAGATGGATCAGAAAACACAACATAATCATATACTATCTGTATAAATCCCAAGTACAAGACAAACACAGACTCAAAGTGAAAGAATGAAAAACTATCATATAAACTAGTGGACCATAAAAAAGGGAAGGAACAGCTATTCTTATCACTGCTACAATAGACTTTAAAATAAATAAATAAATAAAAGATAAGCGTGAGGGAGTCAGGCTGTAGTGCAGCGGGTTAAGTGCAGGTGGCAAAAAGCACAAGGACTGGCGTAAGGATCCCGGTTCAAACCCCCAGCTCCCCACCTGCAGGGGAGTCA
The DNA here is from genome assembly GCF_950295315.1 of Erinaceus europaeus. Lineage (NCBI taxonomy): Eukaryota > Metazoa > Chordata > Mammalia > Eulipotyphla > Erinaceidae > Erinaceus > Erinaceus europaeus. Next base: position 32,286,292 of record NC_080167.1, read on the forward strand.
CTTCATAAGCGGTGAAGCAGGTCTGCAGGTATCTATCTTTCTCTCCCCCTCTGTCTTCCCTTCCTCTCTCCATTTCTTTCTGTCCTATCCAACAATGATGACATCAACAACAATAACTCCAACAATAAAACAACAAGGGAAACAAAAGTGAATAAATAAATAAGTAAATATTTAAAAAAAGACAGGCATGAACATGTAATCATAGTGATCAGGGGATCAGTCAACCAAAAAAAACTTAACAGTTATTCACATATATGTACCCAATGAGGGCCCATCTAATTATGTCAAACACCTACTGAAAGAGCTACAAAAACAGTAGCACAGTAACAGTAGGAGACTTCAACACTCCACTCTCACACTTTGATCATCTAGGCAGAGAATCAATAAAAAAATGTAATTAATTGAGGAGATAGACTAGGTCTTCTGGACATTTTCAGATGTACGCCTCGAGAAACTGGAGTACACATTCTTTTTGAGTCCACATGGAACATTCTCAAAGATAGATCATATGTTATGCCACAAAGACAGTATCAATAAATTTAAGAGCATTGAAATCATCTCAAGTTTCATCTCAGAGCACAGTGGAATTAAGCTAACACTTAACAGCTAGCAGAAATTTAGTAAAAGTTCCAAAATATGGAAACTCAACAACATACTGCTTAACAACTAATGGGTCAAGGAGTAACTCAAGGAAGAAATTCAAATGTTCCAAGAATTAAATGAAAATGAAGACAGAGGGCAACAAAAAGGAAATAAATAAATAAATAAGTATTAAAAAAGAAGAAAATGAAGACAGGAGATATCAAAGTATTTGGGACACCGCTAAAGCAACACTTAGAGGGAAACTCACAGCCATACAAGAACACATTAGGGAACAATAAAAAGCCCAAGTAAACAGCCTGTCTGGACACCTTAAAAACTCAGAAGAGGCACAATGGAACCCTAAAGCAACCAGAAGGATTGAAATCACTAAAATTAGGACAGAAATAAATAACACTGAACATAAGAGAACCATACAAAAGATGAATGAATATTGGTTCTTCAATAAAATAAACAATATTGACAAACACTTAGCAGACTCACTAAAATAAAGGGGGGGGCTACTCAGATAAATAGAATTGTAAATGATAGGGGAGATAGCACAACAGACACCACAGAAATCCAAAACATCATGTGAAGCTTCTGTGAATACTATATGCCACCAAGCTTGAGAACCTGGAAGAAATGGATGACTTCCTAGAAACATAACCTTCCAAAACTGAACCCAGAGGACCTACAAAACTTAGATGGAGGGGATGTGGGGGGTGTGGGGGGGTGGTAGTGCAGTGGGTTAAGCACATGTGGCGCAAAGCGCAAGGACTGGCAGAAGGATCCCGGTTCGAGGCCCTGGCTTCCCACCTGCAGGGGAGTCGCTTCACAGGCGGTGAAACAGGTCTGTAGTTGTCTGTCTTTCTCTCCCCCTCTCTGTCTTCCCCTCCTCTGTCCATTTCTCTCTGTCCTATCCAACAACGACATCAATAACAATGATAATAATAACCACAACAGTGGTAAAACAACCAGGGTATCAAAAGGGGTAAAATGGCCTCCAGGAGCAGTGGATTTGTGGTGCAGGCACCGAGCCCCAGCAATAAGCCTGGAGGCAGAAAGAAAAAACTTAAATGGACCAATCACAGCTCAGAAATTGAAATAATTATTAACAACTGACCCAACAATAAAAAGTTCTGGACCAACGGACTTTACAAATGAATTCTACAATACTTTTAAGAAACAGTTAATACTTCTATTTTTTAAGCACTGTTTTTAACTTAAAAATTATTATTACCTTTATTTTTAAATTTTTATTTATAAAAAGGAAATATTGACAAGACTATAGGATAAGAGGAACACATTTCCACACAAACCTAGAAACAACCCAGGTGTCCAACAACAAATGAGTGGCTGTGAAAGTTGTGGTATATATACATGATGGAATATGACTCAGCTATTACAAGTCCACCTTCTTCAACTCATCTTGGATGGAGCTAGAAGAAATTATGTTAAATGAGATAAGCCAGAAAATGAAAGAGGGTTATGGGTATGATCCTACACAGAAACAGAATTTGAGAAAGAAGAACAGAAAGGGAAATACAAAGTAGAATTTGACTGAGTTTGAAGTATTGTACCAAAGAAAAAAACTATGGTTGATGAAGGAGAGGGTACATTTTCAACTTTACTATAGCAGGGTGGGGCTATGGACATGGACTCTTGGTGGTGGAAATGGTGTTAATATATATTCCCATTAACTTATAGACTTATAAATTACTATTTAATCAATATGAGAGGAGGAAATTGATTGTCTCAAGATTTTTAATGCATAGGCTTCAGTTCTGATTATACATTCCTTGACTCTAGGTACTTAAGGTTTCAAATTAGTAAACTCATTGAATTTTAACACTGGGTTTAAATTGTCAATGCATTTTTAATAATAACTTTTTTGAAATATGAAACCACTTATAATTTTAGCTCAGGGAGACCAGAAGCAACCAGTCTTGTCAGTATATATAATATAGTTATTTATAAATGGCATTAAATGACATAAATCATGGTAAGGTTTTGTATGGTACAGTAAATCATAACTATGGAATTTTCAGAGTAAACCAAGTTCCCAAATAACTTGGTTATAATAATAATAATAATTTTCTATCACCTTCTTAAACCTCTAAGACAGTGAAGAAACTTCCCCATTCTTTGTAAAACCAGTATTTCTCCCAGTCATAGAACCTCTGGGGCTTTGTTCATTTCCCTTCATGCTTCTCTCCATCCATACCATTTGATGCTGCATCCACTGATCTGAACCAATCAATGTAAACTGTGCCACCTCGATATGTTTTACTTCAGATAATATCCAGAGATGCCATCCTGGGATGTCAACCTTCCATCTCCAATACTCTGGTAAGACGTTTCAGCTCTTAGAAATCCTAAGTTCCATTTTGGGGGGCACACTTCCTAAAAAGGTACTGAATGTAGATATATACCAGGGTCCATGTGATAGGGCACATATGCACATATATCCATAAGTTAAGGTAAGATGTATACCTTAAAATAAAAGTATGCAATAGTCTGTAGTAACTCAATATATGTAGCAAGCAAGTAGAAAGAACCCCAAGTCCCCAGAGCCCTAACTCACTAGGGAAAGACAGAAATAGGCTGGGGGTATGGGTTGACCTGTCAATGCCCATGTCCAGTGGAGAAGCACTTAAAGAAGCCAGACCTTTCACCTTCTGCACCCCATAATGATCTTTGGTCCAAACTCCCGTAGGGATAAGGAATAGGGAAGCTACCAATGGAGGGGGTGGGATACAAAACTTTAGTGGTAGGAATTGTATGGAGTTGTACCTCTCTTATCCCACAATCTTGTCAATCATTATTAAACCACTAATAAAAAATTAAAAACATTAAAAAGTGCAAAAACTCTTAAAAAAATAAGGAAAATAAATATAAATTTCAAAAGAAAACACTAAATCAAAGGTAATATGCATTTTTCTGCTCATAATTGCCAAGAAATGGTAACAACATGCATGTCAGTTGACAGAGACTGGATAAAGAAGTTATGGTATAATCAATGGAATATTACTCTACAATTAAGAAAAACATGCTTTTTAAGACAAAAGGATGGAGCTTAAAATAATTATGCTTAGCCAAGTAAAGAGGTAAAAAACAACTCCAGATGGTTTTACTTACATATGGAATGTAGAGGATTGAAACACATGAAGCTACGAAAAAAATGTAGCCAAGCTGTAAACTCTAGGAATTATTAGAACTGGGAGTCTGGCGGTAGCACAGTGGGTTAAGAGCACACAGTATGAAGCACATGGACCATTTAGGGAAGTTCAAATATTTCCCTAAACAACAATGACATCAATAACAACAACAATAATAATTACAACAACAATAAAAAACAAGAGCAACAAAAGGAGAAATAAATAAATAAATATAAAAAGTTAAAAAAAGGCACAGGTGGTGCAAAGTGCAAGGACTGGAGTAAGGATCCGGTTTGAGCCCCCCGCTCCCCACCTGCAGGGGAGTCGCTTCATAAGCGGTGAAACAGGTCTGCAGGTGTCTCTCTTCCTCTCTCTGTTTCTGTCTTCCCCTGGGGCAACAAAAGGGAATAAATTAAATAAACAAATAAATAAATAAATAAATAAATAAATAAATAAAAAAGAACTACAGTGGTGGACTATAATGGGGAGGTAGACACAGAACTTTGGTAATAGGTGTGTGTATAGAGTATACCTCTATAATCTTGTAGACAACTATTAAATTACTAATGAACTGTATATATAAAAATCAAACTATAAATATGAACTTGTAGATAGGATAAGTTCAAATATTTTCCAAACTTCCTAATGCAACTTTGACTTTTTAAAATATCTGTCTGGGAAGATATTCTGGATGGCACATAATCAAGTCAGTTTGTCTTTCTAGACTGAGTGCTCTCAGCAATCAATATTCCTGTCTGTCACAGTGACCATTTAGATCTCTTTAGATAATCCTGAGTTCACTAGTCCCACCTTATGTATCTTTGTCCCTCCCAAACCTTCTCTATTCTCTCTTTCAAACTACTTGTCCCCTCAATACTCAGGGATAGAATGAAGATGGGACACTATTTGATCTCTCAGATTCCCTCCAGCCACCAAACTACTTTTATTCAATTTGTTCTAAGCAAAACACAATTTCTCCTCCTCACCTAATTATTTCATATAACAGAGAGTTTCACATGAAACAATGGGGTGGGGTGTAGAGAAGAACCATAGCACCACTCTACTACTACTTGTGGTACTAGGGATCAAACTAGAAACTTCAAGCATGTAAATTTCATGCTCTACCAGATGAGCTACTGACCTGGTCATGTCTCTTCACTTTTTAGTTTTTATTTTTTGCTATCCCATTACACTTGAATGAGAAGGGTTGTGTCTCCTCTGCCCCCCACTTTCTAGAATAATCCTTTACTTATTCTATTCATTACTCTTTCTGAGATGCTGTATCCATATGTTTTTGTTCAGAATTACAGAGCATTCTGTTACATTTTTATAGTGAATCAAAAATATAACATTCAAAGGATTTTTTTTTGCAGAATAATCTTGAAATTTGCCATATGAATATAGCAAACCCCTTCATTTCCAGTTCTTCATCTGCAAACTGAGGAGGGTGGAATTTATGGTCTCTGTTAGGAAACAACCTACTTCAAGAGGTAAAAATAAATGCCTCTGCACAGTTTCTGTTCTACAAGAGGGAATTCCAAGGAGGGAAAAGAGAATTCACAAGCTCCCCTTCCAATGTCTGCCTTCATCTTTTCCTATTCCTCCAGGTTTCCCAGTATTAAAAGGCCCAACTCCCCACAAGGTTGGACCTGCAAAACTATCCAGATGAATAAAACATTCTCTTTACTTCTCTGTAAGTAGGACACAAACCAAAATTAAGTCTAGTGTACATATAGCAAGTACTTTTCTGTTCACTCCCAAGAAAGCAACAAAGAGCGTCTGTTGGGAATTTCCTTCTGGGGTCCTTAGGATCAAGCTTAATAGCTCAAAGCTTAGATGGCTTTGCATATACTTGTAACCAGAGAGTCCTGCTTTCCTCTGAACCATGTGATCTTTGAGTACAGTATTATATCCCAGAATCCAGAGTTTGCTGAACTTAAAGATTTTAAAAATTTATTTATTTATTGGATAGAGACAGAAAGAAGCTGAGATGAGGAGAGACAAAGAGGGAAAGAGAAGCACCTGCAGCCATGCTTAACTGTTTGTGAAGCTGCCCCCACCCTAACCTCCTGCAGGTTTGAACCCAGTGTTTGAGTCCTTGAATATGGTGATGCGAGAGCTCAACTGAGTATGCCACTACCTGCCCTCTCCTAAGGATTCTGTTAGGCTCCCAAAGTAAAACACTCTGGTTCAAATTTCTTACACCATTTAGTGTTTACTTACTGACTCTTACAACCAGCTTCAGGCCTGAGGCTCATACTACTTCTCAACTGACTTGGATATTATAATGATAAAGAGACAGATGGCCCCCAAATAGTCTCAGCTGGATACCAAAAATGCTAATGTACACACAAACCAATTAGAAACCTATTTGAATTCAAATAACAATGAGAGGTCTATGACTGCTTCAAGTGCTTGCATTTTCAACAAGTTCCTGAGTGTTGCTATTGCTGTTCAGCAGACACTATCACAAATCTAGCCTAGAAGTAAGCACATTCCATGCACAAAGAATCAGATAGTAAATACTTAATATTTATTTTATTTATTCCTTTTCATTGCCCTTGTTGTTTTATTGTTGTAGTTGTTATTATTATTGTTGTTGACATTGTTGTTGTTGGATAGGACAGAGAGAAATTGAGAGAGGAGGGGATGAAAGAGAGGAGGAGAGAAAGATAGACACCTGAAGACCTGCTTCATCCCTTGTGAAGCAATTCCGCTGCAGGTGGGGAGCTGGGGGCTCAAACCGAGATCTTTACTCCTGTCCTTGCACTTAGCACCACCTTCGCTTAACCTGCTTTGCTACCACCTGACTCCCAGAATCAGATAGTAAATATTTTCAACTTAGCAGACCATAACTATTTATTGCCATTATGAAATTCTTCTGAAAGCAACTGTTGTCAAAAGAAGCTATAGGCAGTATGTAAACAAATGATCATGTATTTGTTCCAGTAAAACTTTATTTGCAAAAGCAGGCAGTGGGTCACAGTTTGTAGACCCTTCCTCTAGTCTGTCACAGAGATTAAGAGCATTTCATTTTAGAACATTCCATTATTGACATCCAAAGGCCTGTTCCCGTCACCATGAATATCTTCCCACATCTCACTGGAAGCTAAACATACAAGCAAAACCTTAGCCACAGAGAATATAATATAAACATAATATAAACCCACAGCATACAATATAAAATGCATTCACTCATAGCAGCAGGTTGTACTTTCAAGATCTTTAAGGTATTCCTCAGTTTTAAAGTTATGTATCTCTACAAATACTCTTCAAAGGGAGTTGGGCAGTAGCGCAGCAGGTTAAGCACACATGGTGCAAAGCGCAAGGACCAGCATAGGGATCCTGGTTCCCCCAGCTCCCCACCTGCAGGGGTGTTGCTTCACAAGTGGTGAAGCAGGTCTGCAGGTGTCTATCTTTCTCTCCTCCTCTCTGTCTTCCCCTCCTCTCTCCATTTCTCTCTGTCCTATCCAACAACGACATCAACAACAACAATAATACCTACAACAATAAAACAAGGGCAATGAAAGGAAATAAATAAATATTTTTTAAAAATTTAAGGGTAGGGGTAGATAGCATAATGGTTATGCAAAGAGACTTTCATGCCTGAGGCTGCAAAGTTCCTAGTTCAATCCCCGCACCACAATAAGCCAGAGTTGTGCAGTGTTTCTCTCTGTGTCTTTCTCTCTCTCAAAAATAATAATAATTAAAAAAAAAACCTCTTCAAAATGAAGACAGAAACTAAGTTGGGGGTGAAAGTGTTTTGCAGACACCTATCACAGGAATATGAGAAGTTGTACCTATGTGTCAACAACTATACCAAGATACATTAATGCACCAATAAAGGAAAAAAGATTAAAATAATTCAGATTTATAGGTCTTTGCCTTTCCTTAAACCCACTTCTTGTTTTCCAGATGTGTGGCATGATGAAAAAAGCATTCATTTCAAAGATTGTAGCACAAGCACAATTTTTTTTTCTAATAGTTATTTCTAATAGTTATTTCCGAATAACTAACCTGCTTGTAATTAAATCCAAACCTAGATAACTTTAAGCAGATTCTAGTTATCAGATTTGATTTATGCTCTCAAAGATTGAAGCATATTTGCCACTGGGTCCTTCCTTCCTTTCTCACTCCCTCCTTTCCTTCCTTCCTTCCTTCCTTCCTTCCTTCCTTCTGTCCTCCCTTCCTTCCTTCCTTCCTTCCTTCCTTCCTTCCTTTCTTTTGTCCTCCTTCCTTCCTTGCTTGTCTCTTTCTTTCTCTATTTATCTCTCTTTCTTTCTTTCTCTCTCTTCATTTCTTTCTTCATCCACTTATCTTTCTTTTCTCCATTCCATCTCTCTCTCTGTCTCTCTCATAGTTTCTTTTTATTCATTGGTTCTCAGCCAGCCTTGGGAGAATCAAACATAAGTCAGCTTATGTACTTCATCTCCTTGAACTTCAAAATTGGTCAAGTTTTTGATCTATGAAAAAGCAGGTTTCCACATACATTGTATATCATTTCTATGTCATAGGCTCTAAGGGCCTTGGTAGGTTTGTGTTAAGTAACATTAGTCTTAGAGTCAGCATTGGATGTTGGGCAGTAGCGCAGTGGGATAAGTGCAAGGACCAGCGTAAGAAACCTGGTTGGAGCCCTGGGCTCCACACCTGCAGGGAAGTTGCTTCACAAGCGGTAAAGCAGGTCTGCAGGTGTCTATCTTTCTCTCTTCCTCTGTTTTCCCCTCCTGTCTCCATTCCTCTGTCCTATCCAACAACAACAACATCAGTAACAACAACAATAATAACTACAACAATAAAAAGGGCAACAAAAGGGAATAAATAAATATTTTAAAAAATTTAGAAAAAAAGAATCAGCATCTAGGATGATACTATCTATCATCCATAGAGGTATAGTTTTCAGACACCTAGAAACCTTTTGTCAAACATTTCTCTTTGCCTCTCTTTTCCTCCCTTCCTGAATAAAAATAAAAATGCAATATAATAACAAAATAAATAATAGAAAAACATTTAATATGTTCTGGAAGGGGAAAAGTATTTGGAGTTGATATTTAGTTTCTTCATTTCTGCATCTTCAAATATACTTTTTAACAATTACCATTTATTCCTTATATTAAAATTTATTAATTCACAGGTGGTGAAGCAGGTCTGCAGGTGTCTATCTTTCTCTCCTCCTCTCTGTCTTCCCCTCCTCTCTCCATTTCTCTCTGTCCTATCCAACAACGACAACAACAATAATAACTACAACAATAAAACAACAAGAGCAACAAAAGGGAATAAATAAATAAAATAAAGATTTAAAAAAATTTATTAAAATAGTCTAATAAGTATACTTATTACAGTGCAGCTATAATTATATTTTCTGTCTGACATTTCTGTTACCTCTACTAATGTCCTATGAGACATTAAAGGATAAATGTCTTCGCTTATGTCTTTTTAAAAAAGATATTTACTTATTCCCTTTTGTTGCCCTTGTTGTTTTATTGTTGTAGTTATTATTGTTGCTGTCACTGATGTTGTCGTTGTTGGATAGGACAGAGAGAAATGGAGAGAGGAGTGGAAAACAGAGAGGGGGAGAGAAAGATAGACACCTGCAGACCTGCTTCACTGTCTGTGAAGCAACTCCCCTACAGGTGGGGAGCCGGGGGCTCGAACTGGGATCCTTATGCTGGTCTTGTGCTTTGTGCCATGTGTGCTTAACCTGCTGTGCTACCTCCCGACTCCCTCTCTTATGTCTTTTATAAAAATAAGGAGGACCAGTTTGCTTAGAGGTCAAGTACATTTTGGAATTAATCTGATATCCCATTTTTCCTGAGATATCCAGCTCTCATTGCCTATCTCCTTTGCTGTTGTGAAGTATAGAGTCTGACAATAGTCATCCTGGAGTATAAATGAGATTTTTGTTTTCTCCATCAGATGGTCTCATTCATGTGTAAAATATAGAGAATTAAAAAAAAACTTTAAAAAGGATCCAAAGTGTCTCTTAGACTGTAAGAACTATGATGGTTATCAGAGAGAGAGAGAATAGGACAGAGGAGTTTGGTGGTTGCTGCAGTTGCTACACATTCAGAGGTATGAAAGTATTCACTTGAGATCTTGTAATTTATAAACTACTGTTCAACATTGATGATAAGAGTTTTTATTTAACTTTTTTAAGTGTCTTATTTGTTATATATCTAGACAGAGAAATTGAGAAGGGAGAGAGGAATAGAGAGAGAGAGAATGAGAGAGTGAGATAGTGAGCTGCAGCACTGCTTTACTGCTTGTGAAGCTTTCCCCTGCAGGTGGAAGCAGAGGCTTGAACCCTGGTCCTTGCACACTGTAATGTGTGTACTCATCCAGGCATGCTATCACCCAGTTTCATAATAAACATTTTTTAAATTTTTTAATATTTATTTATTCCCTTTTGTTGCCCTTGTTGTTTTATTGCTGTAGTTATTATTGTTGTTGTCGTTGTTGAATAGGACAGAGAGATATGGACAGAGGAGGGGAAGACAGTGAGGAGGAGAGAAAGACAGACACCTGCAGATCTGTTTCACCACCTGAAAAGCAACTCCCCTGCAGGTGGGCAGCCGGGGGCTTGAAACAGGATCCTTAAACCGGTCCTTGCACTTTGCGCCACCTGCACTTAACCTGCTGCGCTACTGCCCAACTCCCAATAATAAACATTTTTAAATGAGACTTTGTTTTTAATATTTATCTACTTTTTGGCAGAGGATAGATAGCATAATGGTTATGCAAACAGACTCTCATGCCTGAGGCTTCAAAGTCCCAGGTTCAATCCCTCGCACCACCATACACCAGTGCTGAACTATATATATATATATATATATATATACACACACACTTTTTATAGTTCTCAAAAGACTTCTAAAATAGAGCTTATTCAGCATTCTGTTTATCACCGCAGGAATCATTTTTCTACTCATTTTATTTAGGATTGACTCTGCATCTAACCTACAGGAGTCACAGATATTGTTGACATTTATGACATGTCATTGTAGGTTAGAGATATGGCCTACAGTGCCTTTCCTCCCTAGTCTTGGCTTTCCTTTCCTATCTAATCTTTCACAACATATAGTTTCTTCACATCAGAAATTCTATGAAATAAAGTTTTCTTCTGGGACAATTGTCTAAAAATATATTTAGTCACAACCTAAAGTTCCTATGCTTTTTAAAAGGCAATAATCAGGGGGCTGGGTGGTAGCACAGCAGGTTAATTGCACACGTCACGTAGCACAAGGACTGGTGTAAGGATCTGGGTCTGAGCCCCCAGCTCCCCACCTTCGGGTGTGGGGGTTTGCTTCACAGGTGGTGAGGCAGGTCTGCAGGTGTCTGTCTTTCTCTCCTCCTCTCTGTCTTCCCCTCCTCTCTTGATTTCTCTCTGTCCTGTCCAATCACAACAACAGCTATAACAAAAATAATAACCACAACAAGGGCAACAAAATGGAAAAAATAGCCTCCAGGGGCAGTGGATTCAAGTGCTGGCACCAAGCTCCAGTGATAACTTTGGAGGCAAAAAAAAAAAAAAAGAAAAGGCAATAATCACCATTTTTCAAAAAATAGACTTCAGTGTCAATGTCTCTTTGCCTAAGAATAACTAGTGGTATGGCAAACTCTTAATAACATCAGGTAGGGATTAAAGCAAGGCTTTCATGAAGGCTTCTTCTTCCTTTCCTCCCATAGATGTTTTACTTTTGCTTAAGTATTTAAAATTATTTTTAGAAATATGTGGTTTATCACTGTTTTACAAAATGATCAGATTTTAGGTGTATTTCGTACCCACAAGTAAGTCACCACAGCCTCCCCCCCCTCCAAAATTCTGTCTGATGTTTTTTTCAATCACAAGAATGTTCAGAAAATTGTTCCTGCCTCACTTCTAATTCTGATAGTACACCAAGCCCTTGTCATAGTTTCTGTGACTTTGGGATGCTTACACACAAAAAATGTACAGAGACTCTAAGATTTACAAAATAATTCAAAGTGCAGAAATGTAAAATTGAACGTTGTAGTTTATCTTTATTTATTATTATTATTATTATTTATTTATTCCTTTGTTTTATTGTTGTAGTTATTATTGTTGTTATTGATGTCATTGTTGGATAGGACAGAGAGACATGGAGAGAGGAGGGGAAGACAGAGAGGGGGAGAGAAAGATAGACACCTGTAGACCTGCTTCACCGCTTGTGAAGTGATTCCCCTGCAGGTGGGGAGCTGGGGCTTGAACTGGGATCCTTATGCTGGTCCTTGTGCTTTGCACCACCTGTGCTTAACCTGCTGTGCTACCTCCCGACTTCTGTAGTTTATCTTTCTTTTTTTTTTTTTTTTTTTCTTCCCCCTCCAGGGTTATTGCTGGGCTCGGTGCCTGCACCATGAATCCACCGCTCCTGGAGGCCATTTTTTCCCCTTTTTGTTGCCCTAGTTGTTGCAGCTGTGCTTAACCCACTGCGCCACCGCCCGACTCCCCTGTAGTTTATCTTTCTAAAGTAGCTCAGCCCACGCACTCTACCAGATCTTCCTCATTTATGTTTCCTTTTGACCTTCAGTTTGGGTGTTCATAATAATCACACAGTAATTTCTATTTCTGTGGAAAATAGTATCTGCTGAAAGAAAATTGCAGAATATCTATTCATATTAGAAACAAATTTTTACAAAAATATACCATTTTCAGGACTTACTAATAATCCCTTTTTAACTTCCTCTGAAGCAATGACACTAGATATGAAATTGAGACACTATCTTTTGTACAGTTGTGTTTCTCATAGATAACTATCTTTCATTATGAAACAAATATTACAAATGTTTTCTGTATTTCTTCATAATTTTTTTTAGTATAAATTGAGGCTAGAGATTTTTTTTAATAAAACTTTTTTTGATACCAACTTAAGAATGACCACTGATTTTCCAATGATCTTGGCTTGAAAGCACAGCTCACTTTTCCTGGTGAGAGGTTAACCTCTTTTAATATTGCAAACTCTTCCCTTAACTCATTTTGATTTCCACTCTTCACTAAGTGGAAAGATTTATGTGACAATGCCCAGAATCAGTTCTAGAGTTTTAGAATGTGAAAAGTCAACAGCTTGCAATATCTGAAATGAACTATACTTCCTGTCTTAGTAACTGATCATAGTATAGCTTCAATACAAAAGATCTCTTTATTTGTAAAGCAATATATCTTCACTTGAAAGATGAAATAATTCAAAGCAGCTACAAGTTCTGTAAAGCAATAAAATGTGATTGAATAATGAACTCAAGGTAGACATTCTCTTTTAGCTGAAGGTGAGTTTAGGACACAACATATATATAAGGCAAATGATATCAGTTCATGTTTTCTCCAGGTAACTAACTCAATGAGGACAAATTAGTACTTAGTGCTATTACTACTATGTAGGTTCCTTCAAGTCTAGTAGTTTTAGGGTATTAATACTGCTTTGGAGAATTTGTCTGTGTACTGTACCTTTCCCCGTTGCCTCTCTCCACTGTGTATCTGTAGTACTCCTAGATGTGACAACCAAAAACATCTCTAGATATTTTCAGTATCTTACAGGGAAACTGAAATTTTCCCCAAGGGAAAACCACTATTCTAGAATTAGGGTTTTATCAACAGTTTGTCCTTACTCTGGCCTACTATGCAATATATCTCTTTAAGATAGATTTCATTTTTTGCCTGCTTTTGTTTGCAGCACTAGGAATGAACTCAAGGTCTCATCTGACTTTTTTCGTTTTTTATTTTGGGGGGAAAGAGGTGTGGAGAGAGAGAGAGATAACAGAAAGAGGAGACACCAGAGTGCAAGGCATCCTGCTCTACTGGTTGAACTACCCACAGGCCCCCAAGATAGAGTTTTAAAGTGCCCCCCATTTGTTTATTTTTCTAATTTTCATTTGAAAATTTTAAATTTAATACATGCACATTATAACAGAGGAAACTAGAGAACTATATATATAATAAGCCTGTAGTTTAAATGGTTAGTCCCCTTTCATCTTTTCATCTATGCTTCCCTTTTGGTCCATTTCTATTTAAAATTTTTTTTAAATTATCTTTATTTATTTATTGGATAGAGACAGCCAGAAACTGAGATGAAGAAAGGAGATAGAGAGGGAGGGAGACAGAGAGACACCTACAGAACTACTTCACCACTTGCAAAGCTTTCCCCCTGTAGGTGGGGACTGGGGGTTCAAACCCGGGTCCTTGGGCACTGTAACATGTGCACTCAACTAGGTGTGCCACCACCCAGCCTGCCCCATTTCTACTTTTATCATAAAAGATAACAATGACAAGTTGCTTAATTTTCCTGTATATATCCTCAGTCAGAATATATATATTTCTTATTGGGTGATTTGGAGACCATCTTGGGGAATGTGAGAGTCTACTGGAAAGAGGGCAGTGAGTGGTGATAGATGTTAAAGTGGGTAGATGCATTTAAAGTCCTTGATTAGGGTCTCTAAGGGTCAGATCTGGCTCACTGCTTTTGGGCATCAGTGAGTTCTATTGTTTAGTTTGGTCTTTGAATGGCAAATTAAGGTAAATGCTTGTTAGAAGAACAAATTCCACTTTTGCCTTGGGGCTGACCTGATTTTGAAGACCTCTTTATCTCAGTACAGATATGAGGCCATATTAGCAGCTATGAGGTTGTAAGAGCTGCTCTTAGAGGCTATTCCATTTCCTCTTGGGAGATGGCATCCTCAGTTAAGTCTCTGGGAAAGAAGGCAGATAAAAGTACAGAAAATATGTGCAGATAAGTGTGCCTGGGTGTCTTACTGAGAACTTATTCTGAAACTCCACCACACTCCCACTGCCACAAGTGGCATAGTCTAGTAGTAGAAGGTGTAGGTAGGATGATGCTTCCTTCATAAAAGGGTACACATGAGGCTGGCAAAATAGCTAACTTGAATAATGTACTTTCTTTGCCATACTCACAACCTAGGTTGGACCCCCACACTTACAGCACTGTAGGAAGTTTTGATTTTTTTTTTCTCTCTCCTCCTCCTCCTCCTCCTTTTCCTCCTTTGTCTCTTTCTTTCTAATAGAAAAAGGAGGCCTGGAGCAGTGAAGTTCCTATGATGAATAAATAAATAAATAAATAGGTATACATCTATATTTTCAAACAAGATCCAAGAAAAATTATGTTTCCCTCTAGACTGAGAAGTATTTTGGGGGTAGAAAGCACTAAAAACCTATTTTAAGTGCAGGAACATTTTCGTTCTGGTAATAGATGAGATTTGACTCTTAGGAAATAGTGTGCTCCTTCACTGAAGTCTGGAAAGAATACTCCCTACCTTCAGATCAGATTAACCAAGTTCTTGAAGCCATCTCACATCTTTCTGCAGGCAGATAGTAACACTTCAGTTTTACAGAAAATTCTTTTTAGAGAGATGAATGGGATCATGGATGCTATAAATCCAGAAGAGTTATGGTATGATTCATTAATCAACTTTTGGAGTGAAAGAACAGAATTTCCACTGTTAAGTAAAATCACAAAAATCTCGGGGAGGGGGAGATTTTATGACTTTACATCATCCCATGCCTTTCCCATCCCCAAACATAGAATTCAGAGCTCATTTAAGTGTTGGTTAAACGACTGACCCTAGAAGGAAAGAAAGAAGAAAGGAAAGGAGGGGGAAGGCAGGAAGCCTGGAAGGAAGGAAGGAGTCTCTGCTTGACTCTCTGGCAAATCCCTTTCCAGGAAAGAGTCCAAGAACCCTTTTAGCCTCCTCTACTGTCCAGCGGGCACTGACCTTGTGCTGTTTCCACATGGCCCCAAGCGGCTTCACGTCGTGGTTGCCGTGCCTACCCTCCTCCAGACACAGATAGCACACCGGGGTTCGGCAGTTCACGCAGTACATGCTGTAGTTCTCCATTTCGTGTTCTGGGCAAGTAGGAAACTTGCGGGCTGAGCTGCCCCCTGACGAACCAACCCCAGCGCCCCCTGGGCTCTTATAGCTGCCTCCTCCGCTGGGGGCGCCCTGGGTCGCACTTGGGGATGCGCAACGGGTCTCGGCTGGCCCCAGTGGCCCCGGGGGCTGCACCAGCCGATGCTTAGCAAAGGGTCCCCGGGACGGATGGCACTTAAGCTGGCAGGCAGCGCAGTACAGCACGTCGCACTGCTCGCAGAGCTTGGCTGCCGGCTCGGGTGGGGTGCGGTCGCACAGCTGGCAGATGGCCATCTCTGGGACTGCCGATGCCCCCTGCCCGACCCCGCGGCCCTGCTGGTAGCGCTGCACTATGGCTTCGAGCAGTCGGTTGCGCTGGAAACCTCTCAGGCCGCGGTGGTCCAGAGAGGCGCTGCGGTGGCATTGTGGGCACGTGATGGAGCTTGAAGAGCACGAAGAGAGAGAGGAGCAGGCGGCACCCCGAGCAGCGGCGGCCGAGGAGCCAGGGGGCGCTGGCACCATGGGCAGTACGCGAACCCCGTTGGGGGACTTGAGGCTCGGTGTATAGGAGCCATAGCCGCTGTCGGTCTCGCTGTACAGGCTCAGCTTGTCTGCGTGGTCGCCGACCCCTCCCGCACCGCCTCCAGGGCATCCTCCTGTCGCGCTGCTGCCACCTCCGCCAAAGGCCCGGCCCACCGCAGCCTCCTGGTCGGGAGGGGGCGCGGCGGCTGCTGAGCTGGTGGGCAGCCCGGAGCCCCGGGAGTGCAGGAGCGGAGGGGGCAGGTGCTGCTCACCGTCAGGAGTCTGTACTGCGATGGTGCGGGCGCAAGGCAGGCAGACATTGTGTGAACAGGGCAAGATGATGGGCTCCCGGAACAGGGAGCCACACACCGGGCACTTGAGCTCTTCCTCCATAGCCGCGCCGGCTGCCCTGTGCTCAGGGCGGAGGCCGCGATGGCCGAGCTCTGAGGGCGGCGAGCAGCGGGCTGAGCGCGGTTAGCACCCGTGACACAGGAGGCGGGGCCCACTCAGGGGCATGGGTGTTTCGCAGCCCTGGGACACGCCCTTCTCCCTCCTAGAGCCACCGCCTTGAGACAGTCTGGGGTAAGAAGGGAGAGGGTCCTCACCTTCTCCAGGGAGATTCCTGCACCGGTGTCTTCAAGGTGCGTCCAGAGTCCGCAGCTGGCCGGCTGTCCTGGCTTCCGAGACGCTCTGCGGGATGAATCAGCACTAGCGCCTCCGCTGGTCGCTGTGCGCGCGGGGGGGGGTCCTCTTACATCAGGACCAGCTGCCAGGATGCTGTTACAGCTCTCGGGCTTAAATCCCTTGACTGGAGTAATGGGGGCGTCTATTTACTGAAGGCTCAGGAACAGGCCGCTTGATCGTGTGCTTAGGTTCAGAACCAAGAGACGTGGACAGCTCCCCAAGAGCCCAGGTGTTCCCCACTGAGGCTTCTGGGCGTCTGTTCCCACGTCTCCCTCCCGGGCACTGCAGGCACTGAGGACGGTCGCCGAGCCGTCCTGGGGCTTTCTCCCTGAGGCCGGGACCCGCTTCTGCGTTCGACGAGAGCGGCTCCTGCGGTGCCTCTGACCTTGGCCAGGCGACGCCGTAGCCCACTGGACCGGGAATCCCTTCCCGCCGCACTCCAGCCCAGCGAGCCGGGGAGTTGTAATTTCCAGAGCCGAGAGTAGTGGGGAGGGGAGCGGGTAGGAGGAGAAGAGACGTCAGCTCAGCGAATGAGGACTCGCCTCTTGCTGCTAGGGGACCTAAGGGGCAATTTTAAGGGTTTTGCAAGGAGGATCATTGTTAATAACAATCCATTATTTGGATGGAGATTGCATCTTGAATTAGTACAATACCCTGCTCCACTGACCCCTGCCATCATCTGCCCGCCCTTACTCACTCCCTAACCCCACCACCACCATAACAGGTTAAAATGCCCCTAATCCCGCCAGTGGTTTACAAATAGATCCGTAGCACAGCTTGATAATTGCTCCCTAAATCTGTAATAGGACCAAAACAAACAAACAAAAAAACGCAAGTCACAAAATGTCGGATATGCCGATAGCCCGAAGTCAAAGGGTGAGGTTGTATTTATCAACTGAACCACAAGCCATTTTGTCTGTTTCAGACAAGGGTGTTCATCCGCGGTCGATCCACAATCTATAAAGACTGTGAGGACCAGAGGTGGGATTTATAAATGGAACTTGAGGCGAAGCTGGAGAGAGCATCATTGTAGACCTCTGGGCCCCAGGCACACAGCGCGGGGGATCCAGTCCTACACCCCTGGGTATGCACCGGAATGGGGAGGGCCGGAAGTCTGCCAGCAGGGACATTAGTTTTATGAATGGGAAAATCTTCCCTCTGCAATGCCAGCGGCGATCTGCTGAAACAGCCCACCACTCACTGGCCGCTGTTTAGTGTATTCTGCCAGTTCTCTCAGCTGCAAAGAAGATGGGTGGGTGGGTGGAGGCCCAAGGCTTGGTGGGTGGGGATAGGTAGTAGGAAGGGCTAATCATGGCAGTGGGGCTCTGCCTAGGGGAGTTTCAATCTGGCAAGAAACAAAAATAGGAGATAGTTTGTTTTAAAAACGGTGTGAATGTTGAAATCACGCCTCCTCCTTGCTCTCAGACAAAAGACTAGACCGGCACCGAAACACTAGACAGGGTTTCTGTGCTAGCAGGCAGCGCAGGCATGGGGGTGGAGCTGGGAGGAAGCTGCTTCCCTGGTTGTAGCTTTGTGCGGGAGGAATTTCAATCTCCTTCAGGCTGACCACCCCTTCTGAGAGAAGAGTGCTAGAGGGAATTACAAGGAGATATTTGGCCATGTACTCCTGATTTCCCAGAACTTTCTGTCAGGACTTCCTGGTGGAGATTTCAGCTCTCACAAGTCACACTACCCTGAGCAACCTGCTTTCCTATACTCCATGTGCAAAACGAGTACTATAATATTACATAAACGTGAAAACTAAATGAACTAATCATAAACACAAACACACTGCCTATTCTGCTGTAAATGGTGTGACCCTTCAGTTTTGCCCATTATTGAGCTAACAGCTTTCCAAATTGTATTAAGGTTGAAGAGCAAGCCAACCTTATGCTGGGTAAAGAGATAGGACTCTTCACGGTCACTGGTTGGTCTCTATCCAATATAATGGACCCCTTTGTGGGCCCCGATAGAATATTGCCCTCTATGTGGATCAACAATGGTAGAGAATATTTCATCCTCTGAAAGGAGGCTGGACAACATACTCTACTTATAACCTGAGGAAGATGGGTCCTGGAATTGATGCAACTTGGAATGTTCCTATTCATGACCACAGAATGCAAGTTTGGACCAACAGGGATGTAGAGGTTACATATCTCCTATGCTGAATATGGGCCTCAGATCAAATTGATGGTGTTTATAGTCAACAATATTTATACACTTTTCCCATATTTGGGAGCTACTCTCTTCCATGATGCAGCTTTCTAGCCCTTTTTCCAGTCATGACATCATCTTCCCAGACAATAACCTGGGTCCTCTGCATATTAGATGTCAGACAGAGGCATGGGCCCCTTGGAATATACCTAAAATAGACCTATGAGCTTTTTCCGAAATGGAGACCCCAAATCTTCATCTGAAATATTCCAGCCTTTAGGTTCATGATTAGTCAGCAATTTGTTTGGCTCTATATGCTAACCCTTTTTTCAGCCACTAGGTTCCAGATGCTACCGTGCTACCATGATGAAACCTGACTTCTCTAGGCAGATGACCCCACCAATGTGTCCTGCAGCCCCACTTCCCCAAAGCTCTGCCACACTAGGGTAAGAGAGAGACAGGCTGGGAGTATGTATCGACCTGTCAATACCCACGTTCAACAGGGAAGCAATTACAGAAGCCATACCTTCCACCTTCTGCACCCCATAATGACCCTGGGTCCATACTCCCAGGGGGTTAAATGATAGGAAAGCTAGCCAATGGCTCACAAAAAAGGGGCAGGAACAGCTATTCTCCTATCTGACATGATAGACTTTAAAATAAATAAAAATTTAAGATAGGGATTACTTAATGCTCAGAGGATCAGTCAATCAAGAGGACTTACAATTATTGACATCTATGCACCCAATGAGAAGCCATCCAAATATATAAAACATCTACTGAAAGAGCTACCGCAATATATTAAGAGCAACACAGTAATAGTAGGAGACTTCAACACCCCACTCTCTCAACTTGACAGACCATCTAGGCAGAAAATCAATAAAGAAATGAGGGAGCTAAATGAGGAGATAGATAAACTGGAACTATTTGACATTTTCAGAGTCATTCACCCCCAAAAAACTGGAATAAACATTCTACTCAAGTTCACATTGGGTATGTTCAAGGATAGACCGTATGTTAGGCCACACAGACAGAATAGTTTTGGAAGTTCTTGCCACAGCAATCAGACAAGAGAAAGAAAGCAAAGAAATACAGATTGGAAGGGAAGAAGTGAAACTCTCACTCTTTGCAGACGATATGATAGTATAAGTAGAAAGACCTAAAGAATCCAGCAGAAAAGAGTCGGGCAGCAGCACAATAGGTTAAGCCATGTGGTACAAAGTGCAAGGGCCGGTGTAAGGATCCCAGTTTGAGCCCCTAGATCCCCACCTGCAGGGGAATTGCTTCACAAGGGGTGAAGCAGGTCTACAGGTGTCTATCTTTCCCCCTCTCTGATGCCCTCCTTTATCCATTTCTCTCTGTCCTATCCAACAACAACAACATCAATAACAACAGCAATAATAACTACAACAATAAAACAACAAAGGCAACAAAAGGGAATAAATTAATAAATAATTTAAAAAAATAATCCAGCAGAAAGGTACTGGAAAACATTTGTACAAAATCAATGTACAAAAATAAGTGGCATTTCTTTATGCAAACACTAAGTCCGAAGAAGAGGATATCCAGAAATCACTCCCATTCACTGTTGCAGAAAAATCAATAGTATACCTAGGAATAACCTGACTAAAGAAGTTCAAAATTTGTATACTGAAAATTATGAGTCACTATTCAAAGAAATAGAAAATGATACCAAGAAATGGAAAGACATCCCATGCTCATGGATTGGAAAAATTAGTATCATCAAAATGAATATTCTCCCTAGAGACATATACAAAGTTAATGCAATACCCATCAAAGTTCCACCAAACTTTTTAAGAGAATAGAACAAAAATTACAACCATTTATCTGGAACCAGAAAACACCTAGAATCACCAAAACAATCTTGAGAAAAAGAAACAGTAATGGATGCATCACACTCCCAGATCTCAAAATATATTATAAGGGGGAGCCGGGCTGTAGCGCAGCGGGTTAAGCGCAGGTGGCGCTAAGTGCAAGGACCGGCATAAGGATCCCGGTTCAAGCCCCCGGCTCCCCACCTGCAGGGGAGTCGCTTCACAGGTGGTGAAGCAGATCTGCAGGTGTCTGTCTTTCCTCCTCTCTGTCTTCCCCTCCTCTCTCCATTTCTCTCTGTCCTATCCAACAACGACGACTACAACAACAATAAAAAGACAACAAGGGCAACAAAAGGGAAGATAAATAAATAAAATTACAAAAAAAAATATATTATAAGGCCATCATCATCAAAACAACCTGGTACTGGAACAAAAATAGGTTCGTAGACCAGTGGAACAGAATTAAAATCCCAGAACTAAACCCCCACACCTATGGACATCTAATTTTTGATACAGGGGCCCAAAATATTAAATGGAAGAAGGAGGCTCTCTTCAATAAATGGTGTTGAGAAAACTGGGTTGAAACATGCAGAAGAATGAAACTGAACCACTTTATCTCACCAGAAACAAAAGTCAACTCCAAATGGATCAAAGACTTGGATGTTAGACCAGAAACTATCAAATACTTAGAGGAAAACATTGGTGGAACACTTTCCCACCTAAACCTCAAGGACATCTTTGATGATATAAATCCAATTGCAAGGAAGACTAAAAGAAAAACAAATCAATGGAACTACATCAAATTGAAGTGCCTTTAATTTTAAAGACCAGACTATAGAATCCATAGTTGGGGGAGTGGGTGGTGGTGCAGCAGATTAAGCGCACATGTGTGAAGTACAAAGACCAGCATAAATATCCTGGTTCAAGCCCCTGGCTCCCCTACTGCAGGGGAGTCACTTCACAAACGGTGAAGTAGGTCTTCAGGTGTCTATATTTTACTCCCTTTCTCTGTCCTCCCTTCCCCTCTCCATTTCTCTATGTCCTATCCAACAATGATGACATCAATAACAACAGTAATAACTACAATAATAATAAAAAACAACAAGGGAAACAAAAGGAAAAATAAATAAATATATATATTTGTTTACAAAAAGGAAAAAATAGCCTCCAGGAGCAGTGGATTCATAGTGTATGCATCGAGTCCCATCGATAACCCTGGAGGAAAAAAAAAAATCCACAGTTGGTCATAGTTTCTCCTTTGAGTAATTTAGTCTATGTTTTTCAAACTTTTTTGTCCTCCACTGTGTATGATGAGAGGTTACCTTCTAATTGTTTTAAAAATGTTGTATTTTTTATTTATTTTGAACAGAGACAGAGAACAATTAAGGGGAGGGGGGATAGAAAGGGAGAACAAAAGACAGCCACCTGCAGCACAACTTCACTGCTTGTGAAGATTGTTTTATGCAGGTAAAGACTGGGGTCTTGTGGCTTGAGCCTTGGTCTTAGTGTAGTAGAAGATGTATGGCATACCACCAACTGGTACTATGAACTATTAATTATATACTCATTTGCCCATGTCCTTATCAATTGTATCCATGGTTGATCTATCAAGTACTGAGAAAAAGATAGCTGAAATCTCCACAAATCATGAGTAATGAATTTTCCTATTTCTCCTCTTAATTATATAAATTTTGGGTTTACATATTTTGACATTCTGTCATTAGTGGCATTCACATTTAAGATTGTTATACCTGCTTAGAGAATTGACTACCTTATGTGATAATGTAATGCCCCTCTTTATCTTCAGTGCTTTGCTTGTTCTGAGTATTGCTTTACATAAAATCATTACTATTCCAGTGTTTAGTAAACCGTCTCAGCGTGATATTTTGTCCACACATTTACTTTATCCCTATGTCCATGGAGTAGCAGTTACACATGTTGATCTCACTATCAAACTAGTTAAAGCAACAAAAATCACCTAAAAACTCAACAAAATACAGTTTAGATTTCTTCAGATACTCACTATGTCACAAGTGGGTTAGATTTGTAGTCAGTGGGTAGAAAAGGGATGAGGGAGAGATTCTTAGCACTAAGAAATGTGATAACTGGTGATAGTTTCAGAGTTTTGTAGCATCACACAGTTTGTAGCAGGAAAGTGAGGGTGCTTAACTTGTGAACTCAGAAACAACTGGATACTGAACTGCCCACAAGAACTCAGCAGTATTTAAGGGAAAAAAAAAAAAAACCTAGCTGGGATTAAAGCCCTAGTTATGTCTCTGGCTCCCACAGTGGCTAGAAAGATAAAACCCAGCCAATAGGGACTAGCAGTTAATTGACTCCCCAGACCAACTAGTTAAAGTAACAATAATTATAAGTAACTTTTACTTTTTAAATAACTCACTAGCCACAAATGGGTACAAGCAAGTGTGGTCAATAGATGTAAAAAGACAGAGAGAGATTCTGAAAACTTAAAGAAGCCATGTTTAACTGCAGCAGGCACCATTTTGATAGTACACAGCAGTTACATGGTTGAAGTAAGGAAGGCACAGATTATCCGAGGTCTTGTGAATTTAAGGACATCAGATATGGAACTGCCCACAAGATCACCAGGATTTAATAGAAAAATCTGGCCAAAAAATACTTAGACTCTGGCACTAGGGAAATAAATCCTTCTTGTTCTTTGAATGCTCAGGAGAAAACAGTTCTCTCATGCTTTTACCTGCCAGAAGACAGAAATACAGAAAGGAAACCCTATATTGACATTACAGACACTTGGCTCATGATAGAATCTCCTCTCTCACAACATGATATATAAACAGGGAAATCCAATACCATAGGCTCAGTGTCACCTGTTGGCATGACAATAGAAAAGCATGTTAAATGCTAAAACTGAGAAATGCCATATATACAGCAGCAATGCCAGACAATAAAAACAACCAGAAAAACACAGATCTGGAAAAAAAATGACAGAAAGAGTTCTGAAAAGTCATTATGAAATCAATTCAACAAAATAATCCTAACATACATATAAAAATTCAAGATCTCAGACATCATTTTACCAAAGAATAACAAAACAGAAAGAAATATAGCCTTCCAAGCAGAGGTTTAGTGTGTGAAGGATACTTTGCATTCAGTTTATGCTCAAGTAACTGGCTCAGGTAATAAAATAAGTCAGGTTGCAGAGAGGATATCAATGACAGAGACACAATTGTCATGTTCTCTGAATTTAAAGCTATTGGAGAGGAAAGATTTAAGGAAAAATGGAGCACTTTATTGAAATAGTAGAATTCATCAGATAGATGAATGTGAGTTATTGGAATCCATGAGAAAAAAACTGAAGGAGAGAAGAAGAGTGAATATATCCAAAGAAATTATGGCAAAAAAATAAGTAAAGAGGTGAAAGACATGGTTTCACTCATATGTGGAATCTAGAGATCTGATTTACATGAACTTGCCAAAAAATTCAAGCAAAACTATGGTGGTTATCTTTGGGAGGATACAAAACTCAGTTGGTTGGTATAGTGTGGAATTATATACCATAATCTTACAATATTGTAACCAACTATTAATAACAAATAAAATATTTAAAGAATTATTGTATTACTATTGATGTATTTTTGTAGTTCTTTCAGTAGGCGTTTGATGTATTTAAATTGGCCTTCATTGGGCCTTCATGTTAATAATTGTTAAATCTTCTTGGTTTATTGATCCTCTAATCATTATGTAATTTCCTTGCCTATCTTTCATTACTTTATTTAAAGTCTATTGTGTCAGAGATGAGAATGGCTGTTCCTGCCTTTTTTTGTGGTCCATTAGCCTGTAGGATAGTTTTCCATCCTTTCACTTTGAGCCTGTATTTGTCTTGTTGAGTCAGATGGGGCTTCTGCAAGCAGCATATGGTTGGGTTGTGCTTTCTGATCCATTCTCCCATTCTGTGCCTTTTAACGGGTGAATTTAAGCCACTGACATTTATTGATATTACAGATTTAATGTATTGTAATGCAATTATTCAGCCTTTTTTATTTGCTCTGATATATGGCAAGTATTATGGTGATGTTCTTGTTTATAATGTTTGCGTATGTTTATATCTTTCTAGTTCTTGACTATTATCATCATAGCTTTCTCTCTTTTTCCTTTTGTGGCTCTAGCTAGTGGTTTATGTATTTTTATTTGTCATTTTAAAGAACCAGCTCTTGGTTTCTTTAACCTTTTGGATCATCTTTCTTGATTCTATTTCATTAACTTATGCTATGCTTTTGACCATTTCCTTCCTCCTGATGACTTTTGGGTCTCTCTGTTGCTTCTTTTCTAGTTAACTCAGTTGTGATGTTAGGTAGCTTAATTGAAGTCTTTGCTGTGTGTTAACATGGTCCTATATTGCTATAAATTTCCCTCTTAGGACTGCTTTTGCTGCATCCCACAGGGTTTGTAGTTGGTCTCTTCATTTACATTGTTCTCCACGTAATTTTTAAGTTCTCTTTTGATTTCTTTAGTGGTCCAGTTATTATTCAGAAGTATATTGTTCATATATTTATTCCCTTTTGTTGTCCTTGTTTTCTGTTGTTGTAGTTAATGTTGTTTTTTGATGTTGTTGTTGTTATTGTTGGATAGGAGAGAGAGAAATGGAGAGAGGAGGGGAAGACAGAGAGGGGGAGAGAAAGATAGACACCTGCAGACCTCTTTTACCACCTGTGAAGCGACTCCCCTGTAGGTGGGGATCTGGGGGGTTGAACCGGGATCCTTACGCTGGTCCTTGTGCTTTGCGCCACTGGTGCTTAACCCGCTGTGCTATAGCCCGACTCCCAAGGTTGATTTATAACCTCACCACCTCATGGTCAGAGAAGATACCTGCCATCACTAAGTTAGCTTCTTTAGTTCTGAGAATCCCTTCCTCACCATTTTCCACCTACTGGCCACACATGTTTACACTCATCTGCTACTTAATGAGTTTTGAAGAAATCCCAGTTGTATTGTTAAGTTTTCAGTTTCTTTCTGTGAAGCTTCATAAATGGTGGGAGTGGTGCCTTTCCTTTCTCCTACTTTTCTCCCCTCTCTCTCCTTAGATTAAAAAAGAAAAAAGAAAAAAAGTAGGCAGGAGGCTGCTGAACAGTATCATGCACGTGCAAGACCTTGACCCTGAGTTCATACTATGATGCCACATTAAAAAAACCAAATAAGGGAGTTGGGCAGTAGTGTAGCTGGTTAAGTGCAGGTGGTGCAAAGCGCAAGGACCAGAATAAGGATCCTAGTTTGAGCCCCCAGCTCCCCACCTGCAGGGTGGTGAAGCAGGTCTGCAGGTGTCTGTCTTTCTCTCCCCCTCTCTGTCTTTCCCTCCTCTCTCCATTTCTCTCTGTCCTATCCAACAACAATGACATCAATAACTACAACAATAAAACAACAGAGGCAACTAAAGGAAATAAATATTTTTAAAACTCTTTTAAGAAAAAACCAAGTAAAACAAAACATAGTTGACTGACAGTTAAAACTTTTCTTTTCTTCCCTTTCCATTCTCTTCCTCTCAATCCCCTCCCCTCCTTCTTTTCCCCATCCTTTTTTCCTTCTCTCCTTCCCTCTTTTCTCTTTCACATAGAGACAGAGAGAGAGAAAAAAAAAAGAGACCATAAGACCAACGTTTCCTTAAATGTGTTGGGGGCCAGGTGAACTATTATTGGGTAGATACCGCACATTACCATGCACAAGGATGTGGGTTCAGTTCTTTGATCCTGACCTGCATAGTGGTGACCATCATGAATAGTGGTGAAGCAGTGCTGAAGGTATCTTTTTCTATTTCCCTCTTCTCAATTTCTCTCTGCCACTATAAAAAAGAGAGTAGGGGGATAATTGCCAGAAGAAGTGGATTTGCCTTACCAACTTCCAGCAATAATCCTAGTGCAAAAAAAAAAAAAAAGATCTTGTCTTTTTAAATTTTTCTTAATTTTATTTATTTATTTATTATTTATAAAAAGGAGACATTGACAAAACCATAGGCTAAGAGGGATACAACTCCACACAATTCCCACCATCAGAACTTCGTATTCTATTCCCTCCCCTGATAGCTCTCCTGTTCTTTATCCCTTTGGGAGTATGGACCTAGGGTCATTATGGAGTGCAGAAGGTAGAAGGTCTGGCTTCTGTAATTGCTTCCCTGCTCAACATGGATGTTGACAAGTCGATTCATACTCCCAGCCTGCCTCTCTCTTTCCGTAGTGGGTCGGAGCTTTGGGGAAGCAGGTCTCCAGGACATATTGGTGGGGTTATCTGTCCAGGGAAGTCTGGTTGGCATCATGCTAGTATCTGGAACCTGGTGGCTGAAAAGAGAGTTAACATATAAAGCCAAACAAGCTGTTTACTAATCATGAAACTAAAGGCTGTAATAGTGCAGATGAAGAGTTGGGGGGTATCTGTTTTGTAGATAGCTATTTTACTTATAGTATAAAGAGCTTGTGACTACACAAATTTTTTTTGTTTTGTTTTGTTTTGTTTTGTTTTTTCCCTGAGCCTGAAATCTGATATGCAGGTGGACCCAAGTTATTGTCTGGGGAGATGATGTCATGGCTAGAAAAAGGACCAGAAAGCTGGATCAGGGAAGAGAGTAGCTCCCAAATATGGGAAACATGTAAAATACTGTTGACTGTAAACCTCATCAACTTGATCTCCTCTGGAGCCCATATTCAGCTTAGGAGCTTATGTGACCTCTGCATCCCTGTAGATCTAAGCACACATTCTGTGGTCATGAGTAGGAACATTCCAGGCTGCCCCAATTTCAGGACCCATCTTCCTTGGGTAGAGCATAGAGTAAGTTTTCCATCCTTCCTTCGAAGGATGGAACATTCTCTACCACTGTTGATCCAAGTTGAGTGCAAGGTCCTATAGGGCACCACAAAGTGGTCTATTTTGTTGTTCCTGATAGAGATGACTGGTAACAATGAGAGAAGGATTTATTTGAGGTCTAGGCCCATCATGTCTCAGGACTCCCTGAATAGGGCCCCAGCTGATGGGGTGGCCTGATAGTGACTGAAGAGTCATCGTTAAAGTATGCTAGTCTCTTGCCCTTATTCAGCTTTTGCAGTCCTTGCTTTGATGAGGTTAGCTTTGGAGTGAGTGAGATAACTGTAATAGGAAGTAGGTGATGCCCAGAGAATCCCTAACAGAATCAACCCAGTTCTGAAGACACCAAAACACATCATTGTTACAATGAAAAGAAGTAAGGATAAAGAAAGGATTCTAAAGCCTGCAAGAGAAAAACAAAAAGTCACATTCAGGGGAAAACCCATAAGATTATCAGCAGACTTCTCCACTCAAACTCTAAAAGCCAGAAAAGTATGGCAAGATAACTATTGAGGCCTCAATGAAAAGGGGTTTCAACCAAGAATAGTATATCCTGCTAGATTTTCATTCAAACTAGATGGAGGTATCAAAACATTCTCAGACAGACAACAGTTAAAGGAGGCAACCATCACCAAGCCTGCCCTGAAAGAGCTTCCAAAAGACCTCTTATAAACAAGAACATTTATATTTTAAAAAGAAATTGTATTGGAAAAACTGAGAAACACATGTAAAAAAAAAAAAAAGGGAAAGGGAGTCTGGCGGTAGCACAGTGGGTTAAGCGCACATAGTGCAAAGCTCAAGAACCGGCATAAGGATCCTGGTTCCAGCCCCCGGTCCCCCACCTACAGGGGCGTCCCTTCACAGGCAGTGAAGCAGGTTTGCAGGTGTCTATCTTTCTCTCACCCTCCTTGTCTTCCCCATTTCTCTCTGTCCTGTCTAACAACAACGACATCAATAACACCAACAATAACTACAACAACAAGAAAAAAACAAGGGCAACAAAAGGGAAAATAAATAAATATAAAAAAGTAAAAGAAAAAAAGGGAAAACTGAAACTACAAGTGTATAAAATCATACACAAATATTAACTGAAAAGGGATTAAAGACCCAGACATTAGATGTGAAACTGTAAGATACATTATAGAAAATGCTGTAGGATCTCTTCCCTAATCCAGCTTTCTAGCCCTTTTTCCAGCCATGACACAATCCCCAGACAATAACTTGGCTCCACCTGCATATCAGATGTCAGGCTCAGGCAAAAACTAGTAAAGTCATGGGCCCTTTGGAATATAACTAAAATGGGCCT
Source organism: Erinaceus europaeus (assembly GCF_950295315.1). Classification (NCBI taxonomy): domain Eukaryota; kingdom Metazoa; phylum Chordata; class Mammalia; order Eulipotyphla; family Erinaceidae; genus Erinaceus; species Erinaceus europaeus. The sequence goes on from NC_080167.1 coordinate 32,315,229, forward strand.
AATAGCTATTTCCAAAACAGAGACCCCAAATCTTCATCTGCAGTATTCTAGCCTTTAGGTTCATGATTAGTCAACAATCTGTTCTGCTTTATATGTTAACTCTTTTTCAGCAATCAAGTTCCAGATGCTACCATGGTACCAACCAGATTTCTCTGGGCAAACTACCCTACCAATGTGAAGCCCACATCTCCAAATCCCTGCCCCACTAGGGAAAGAGACAGGCTTGGAGAATGAATCAACCTGTCAACAACCATGTACAGAAGGCAGACCTTCCACCTTCTGCACCGCATACTGACTCTGGGTCCATACTCCCAGAGGGATAAAGAATAGGAAACCTATCAGGGGAAGGATGGGATATGGAGTTCTGGTGGTGGGAATTGTGTATAATTGTACCTCTCTTTTCCTATGGTCTTGTCAGTGTTTCCATTTTATAAATAAAAATAATTTTAAAAAAAAGATCAACTCTCCTAACAGAGTTCAAATATACATTACAGGATTGTTTGAAAGGAAGGAAGAAAGAAAGGAAAGAAAGAATGGAATGTATGTGGAAATTCGAAATTCAACCCAATTAGCATGGGAAAGCAAAGCAAGAAAAAACTACAACAGATTCAAATATATATATATATATATATATATATATTTATCTATCAATCATCACTGCTCTGGGATGACTTTCAGATACAGTGGGTCAAAGATCAACAATACTGAGCTTCCTCTAGTGCAGTGGAGACCTATTTTGATACTAGGCAGCATACATGGCAAAGCAGCACACTACCCAAGTGAGTTATTTTTTCCCATCCTAAAAAGTTTCATATATAAAGGAAACTAAGACACACACACACAGAGAAATTAACCGAGAAAATGTGATGATACTCTCCTTACCACACAGTTAACAATGGACTGCTATCTAAAATATATGAGGAAAATATACAACTCAACAACAAAAATCCAGTAAATTAGTGGGTAAGAAGAGGAAGAAAGAGAGGAAGGGGAAGTAAATATGCTAGAGGAAATAACAGAAGAAATCATCCCAGCCCTAAACAAGAGAAAGGACTTTAAGATGCAAGATGCCCAGAGAGTCCCAAACAAAATCAACTCAGACCTGAAGACACCAAGACACATTATAGTTATAATGAAAAGAAGTAAAGGATCCTAAATGCAGCAAGAGAAAAACAAAAAGTCACATACAAGGGGAAACCCATAAGACTATCAGCAGACTTCTCCACTCAAACTCTAAAAGCCAGAAGAGAATGGCAAGATATCTATCTATTGAGCCCTGAATGAAAAAGGGTTTCAACCAAGGATAATATATCCTGCTAGACTTTCACTCAAACTAGATGGAGGGATCAAAACATTCTCAGACAGACAACAGTTAAAGGAGGCAACCATCACCAAGCCTGCCCTGAAAGAGTTTCTAAAAGATCTCTTATAAACAAGAACATCACCATAATATTTGCCATATATCAGAGCAAATAAAAATTTGTTGAGGGAGTCAGACAGTAGTGCAGTGAGTTTAAGTGCAGGTGGTGCAAAGTGCAAGGATCGACATAAGGATCCCAGTTCCAGTCCCCAGGTCCAGGTGGTGAAGCAGGTCTGCAGGTGTCTTATCTTTCTCTCCCCGTCTTCCCTTCCTCTCTCCATTTCTCTCTGTCCTATCCAACAACAACGACATCAATAACAACAACAATAATAACTACACAATAAAACAAGGGCAACAATAGGGAAAATAAATATTTCTTTTAATTGTTGAATAATGGCACTGCAATACCTTAACTCAAAATATCAATAAATTTCCATGGTTAAACTCACCCATTAAAAGGAACAGAGCAGGAGGATGGATCAGAAAACACAACCTAACCATAAGCAGCTTCTAAGAATCCCACCTGACCCAACAAACAAACACAGACTTAAAGTGAAAGGGTGGAAAACTATCATACAGGCTAATAGACCATAAAAAAGGCAGGAACAGCCATCCTCATCTCTGACACAATAGACTTTAAATTAAATAAAGTAATAAAATATAGGCAAGGCCATTACATAATGATCAGAGAAGATCAACCAAGAAGATTTAGTAATTATTAACATCTCTGGACCCAATCCATCTAAATACATCAACCACCTACTGAAAAAATACAGTAACTGTGGGATACTTCAACACTCCACTCTCACACACAGAGCAAATAAGCAGAGAATCAACAAAGAAACAGGAGAATTAATTGAAGACATGGATATACTAGACCTCCTGGACATTTTCAGAATTCACCCCCCAAAAAATTGGAATACACATTCTTTTCAAATCCACACAGCACATCCTCAAGGACAGACCACATATTAGGCCACAAAGACACTATCAACAAACTCAAGAACACTGAAATCATCCCAAGCATTTTCTCAGACCACTGTGGAGTAAAGCTAACACTCAACAACAAACAGAAAATTATTAGAAATCACAAAAATTGGAAACACAACAACATACTACTAAATAACTGCTGGGTCAAAGAGGCACTTAAGCAAGAAATTCAAATATGCCAAGAAACAAATGAAAATGAAGACACAAGCTATCACATATATGGGACATAGCTAAAGCAGTACTCAGAGGGAAACTCATAGCCATACAAGCACCCATTAGAGAATAAGAAAAAGCTCAAATAAACAACCTTACTGCATGCCTTAAGGACTTAGAAGAAGAGGAACAAAGGAACCCTAAGGCAACTAGAAGGACTGAAATCACTAAAATCAGAGCAGAAATAAACAACATAGAAAATAAGAGAACCATACAAAAGACCAATGAAGCAAAATGTTGGTTCTTTGAAAAATAAAAACAAAATTGACAAACCCCTAGCCAGACTCACTAAAAAAAAAAAAAAAAAAAAAAAAAAAAAAAAAAAGGAGGGGAGTCGGGTGGTACAGATTGATGACCAAAATATATCAAGAGCTCACCAAACTTCGCAATGAAAAAGCAAATAACCCCATCCAAAAATGGGGAGAGGATATGAACAGAATATTCACTACAGAAGAGATCCAAAAGGCTAGTAAACACGTGAAAAATTGCTCCAGGTCACTGATTATCAGAGAAATGCAAACTAAGACAACATTGAGATACCACCACACCCTGGTGAGAATGGCATACAACAAAAATGACAGCAGCCAACAAATGCTGGAGAGGATGTGGGGACAAAGGTACTTTCCTACATTGCAGGTGGGAATGTAAATTGGTCCAGCCTCTGTGGAAAGCAGTCTGGACAACTCTCACAAGGCTAGACATGGACCTTCTATATGATCCCAGTAATTACTCTCCTAGGGATATTCCCTAAGGACTCCATAACACCCAGCCAAAAAGATATGTGTACACCTATGTTCATAGCACCACAATTCATAATAGCTAAAACCTGGAAGCAAACCAGGTGCCAAACAACAGATGAATGGCTGAGAAAGCTGTGGTCTATTTATACAATGGAATACTATGCAGCCATTAAGAATAATGAACCCACCTTTTCTGACCCATCTTGGGCAGAGCTAGAAGGAATTATGTTAAGTGAGCTAAGTCAGAAAGACAAAGATGAGTATGGGATAATCCCACTCATAAACAGAAGTTGAGAAAGAAGAACAGAAAGGAAAATGCAAAGCAAGATTTGACTGAATTTGGAGTATGGCACCAAAGTAAAAAATCTCTGGGTGGAGGGTGAGAGTAGATGTTCAGCATCACTGGGGGACGTGGTGGGGGGTGATACTGGGACACAGTCCTTTCATAGTGGGAATGGTGTTGATGTACACTCCTATTAACTTGTAGTCTCATAAATCACTTTTTAATTAATATGAGAGGGGAAAAACTGATTGAATGTCTTAAACCTTTTAATGCACAGACCATAGGCTGAATTCCTTCAAAATAAGCACTTAAGACTTCAAATGTATAACCAGACTGAACTTTTTAAAAAAATTTTTTATTTATAAAAAAGAAACATTGAAAAAAACATAGGATAAGAGGGGCACAACTTCACACAATTCCCACCACCAGACCTTTATATCCCATTCCCTCCCCTGATAGCTTTCCTATTCTTTAACTCTCTGTTGGAGGCAGCAGGTCCTTGAAAGGCAAGGCCCCTGAGCCTGTGAGCAAAAGGCTGGCAAAGTAGGCCTTCTGCGTGCCCCTGACCTTTCTCTTAGGATGCTTAAAAAAGCTGAGAAAATGATAAAGACTTTGCAGACTCTCTGGGAAAATGATAATTGTCTAACTACATGAACTTTTGCCTCAACTGTATCTTGCTCATATTTTGAGAAACTGCACTTTGCTTATGCACCTGGATTATATTTTGAGAAACCTTATGCAGAGCCAGCATAATTAAACTTCATACTGTGTGTGCTATAAAAGACTGTGAGAAAAATCTGGGCACTCAGTCATTGGGCTGGGGCCCTCCAGATCCCACTGCACTGTCTTCTTTCTTTTCTCAATCCTCGCCCCCTCTCCAGGTACTAATGTTCCTGGTTGGATGGCTCCAGCCAGACTCTCTGGGAGTATGGAACCAAGATCATTGTGGGATGCAGAAAGTTGAAGGTATGGTTTCTATAATTGCTTCCCCGCTGAACATGGGCATTGACAGGTCGATCCATACTCCCAACCTGTCTCTCTCTTTCCCTAGTGGGGAAGGGCTCTGGGGAAGTGGAGCTCCAAGGCACATTGGTGGGGGGTTGTCTGTGCAGGGAAGTCTGCTCACATCCTGCTAGCATCTGGGAACTTGGTGGCTGAAAAGAAAGTTAACATACAAGCGAAACAAATTGTTGGACAATCATGGACCTAAAGGCTGAAATAGTGCAGATGAAGTGTTGGGGGGTCCTCCATTTTGTAGATAGCTACTAGAAATATTTTAGTTATATTTCAAAGGGCCTGTAACTATACTAGTATTTTTTTTTTTTTTTGCCTGAGCCTGAAATCTGATATGAAGGTGGATCCAAGTTATTGTCTGTGGAGATGATGTCATGGCTGAAAAAAGGACCAGAAAGCTGGATCAGGGAAGAGAGTAGCTCCCCAATATGGGAAAGGAGTATAAATATTATTGACTGTAAACCCCATCGATTTGATGTGATCTGGGGCCCATAATTAGCTTAGGATTCTGTGTGACCTCTGCATCCCTGTAGATCTAAGCTCACATTCTGTGGTCATGAGTACGAACATTCTGTGCTGCCCCAGCATTGACCCATCTTCCTCAGGTGTAGCATAGAGTATGCTGTCCATCCTTCCTTCGGAGGATGGAACATTCTCTACCATTGTTGACACAAGTTGAAGGCAAGGTCCTGTAGGGGCCCACAAAGGGGTCTATTGTGTTGTTCCCAATAGAAATGACTGGTAACAATGGAGAGAGGGATTTATTCAAGGTCTAGGCCCATCAAGTCTGTTTGGGGCTCTCAGGATTCCCCGATTAGGGCCCCAGCTGGTGGAATGGCCTGATAGTGACTAAAGAGTCATCATTAAAGTATATCAGTCTCTTGCCCTTATTCAGCTTTTGCAGTCCTTGCTCTGACAAGGCCAGCTTTGGAGTGAGTGAGAGAACTGTATTAGGAAGTAGGTGAGGAGGGTATTTAAATCTAAGTGGACGCTATTTCATTATGAACTTGATACTGACTCGCTTCAGTCTATTGTGCACTTTTGCTTTCAGGTATATATTTTGCCCTAATTTATGGATACATGCAAACATGTGCCCTATCTAACAGGACCAGGCCTATATCAAGGCTTTGGCACCCTGTTAGGAAGTGAAGCTGCTGGAATGGAATTAGAGAATACCATGAAAGGAAAAGTCTCACCAGAGTGATGAGGGTGAAGGCATTCCATGCCTGTCGTCTCTGTACACAGTCTGAGGTGAAGCATGCTGAGATGGAACTCATTGCATTGATTAGGTTGGAATCAGCAGATGCAATATCATTTGGTATGACTTAGAAGCATGCAGGGAAGTGAGCCCTACCCCAGAGGTTCCAGGATTGGGAAAAACATAGGCTCTATAGAGGAAGCAGGAGATTTCTATTGTCTTAGGGTCCAAGAAGACAATAGATAGTTATTCCAATAATCACACTGTTTGGCAATTGGGTTAACTTTGAAAAATCCCCTTATTAGGATATGCTACATCATACATACCATCACCATACTTTATGTCCTTTGACATCATTTGCCACCGGTTGCTTTTGTTCTCCCTGAACTAAGCTTTTAAGAGAGTCAACATATCTAAGACTCAGCCTATGTATTAAAAAGCCTCAGTCTGTGCTTTAAAAAGTTTGAGACAGAGTACTCGCAGCGGTGGCGGCGGTGGCGGGAGGTTCGTTTCTCGCCTGTTGGCCGCACGTTCGGCGGCCGCCATTGCAGTTTATTATCAGTTGCTTTTTAAAGACTGCGGAGCTCATGGTACAAATTATTATTTCCAGAAATCATTTTTTAGATTCGAATTCCGTAGGCGGAGCTACGAGCAGCAGATCGCTTTCTCTCCTCTCCTCTCCCGGATCAACTAGGAATACCAAAGGAGACCACCCGGACCGAAACAAGACAGGACTAGAATGACCACAGGAACCCAGTAAATCACCCGTGAGTACAAACACGCGTGGCTGGTGACAGAGAGGAGAGAGGGGCCTAAGGAGAGATTAAGTGACTGCTAACAGTTCAACAGTTTATCAGTGGAGACACCACCTCCAGTCTGCTCCACAACAAGGGGACAGCTGAAGGGAGGAAAGGACTCCCCAGAGACTCACCAAGTGCAACTCTGAGTCTCCATTGCTACTACCCTCAGAATCTGGAGCAGCGACAGGGAGGGACACCAGGGGACAGAGATTTAACCAGGAAACTCAGGAGAAGAACTATACCTCGGTGGCATAGCTGAGGGGCTGTGAAAGTCTCTTTGCATAACCACTGGATTATCTCTGCCACACCCTGCGTTATCTCAGTCAGGAGTCAGTGATTAAGCTAAGAAGCCTATTGACAGTTTAAAAGCCCTCAGGCTCCCATAGCCTACAGGGAAGAAAAAAAAAGAGGCTTTTACACCACTGAGCTCCAACTCAGGGATTGAAAAAACTGTTAACTTCCACCACTGTGAATCCTTTAATTAACTTACTTAGACACAAGTCAATCCAGGCAATAGTGATCAATAATTTGAAAAGTACTGATAAAGAAAACTCATAACATAATATATAAAATGGTTAAAACAACAAGAAAAAATATTGGAGACTCGAACCAGGACAAGAGTCCAGCTAAAAGTCCTCCAAGGGTGAAGCACAAAATAACGAGTTCAACATCCTAACATTAGCTAAGGAAATAATAACTGGAGTGAGTAAAGAATTTGAAAAAATTGTAATCAGAAATGCAGGAACAACAAATGAGAATATGGAAAAAAATTCTAAGTATCTCATGGTTATTAGAGAGCTGAAAGCTGAAATCGCTGAGCTAAGAAGGCAACTAGCTGAACAAGCTAAAACAGTATCAGAGCAGGGCAACAAAAGAGATGAACTCCAGAAAGCAGTAGAGGGCAGAGAGAATAGAATCTATGAGGCTGAAAACAGAATTAGCAAGATTGAGGATGAATTAGAAACAACTAAAAAAGAAGTAAGAGATCTCAAAAAGAGATTAAGAGATGCTGAAAACAACAACAGAGTCCTATGGGATGACTTCAAAAGAAACAATATACGCATTATTGGCTTACCAGAGGAAGAAAGAGAAGGAGAGGAAGAAAGCATTCTCCAGGCCATAATAGCTGAAAATTTCTCTAGTCTAGACAACACCAAAGACATAAAGATTCAAGAAGCCCAGAGGGTCCCAAACAGAATTAACCCAGACCTAAAGACACCAAGACATGTCATACTTAGAATGGAAAGGAATAAGGATAAAGAAAGGATCCTCAAGGCTGCAAGAGAAAAACAAAGAGTCACCTACAAAGGAAAACCCATAAGATTAGCAGCAGAATTCTCCATACAAACACTACAGGCCAGAAGAGAATGGCAAGATATCTATCAAGTGCTCAATTACAAAGGATTTCAGCCAAGAATACTATATCCTGCTAGACTGTCATTCAGACTAGACGGAAGCATCAAAACCTTCTCAGACAAGCAACAGTTGAAGGAAGCAACCATCACCAAGCCTAACCTGAAAGAAGTTCTGAAAGGTCTCCTATAAACAACCAGACCACCACAAATAGGACATATATCAAAACACTCTAAAACTCTTCAAGAATGGCGTTAAAATATCTTCAATATTTGATATCAATAAATGTCAATGGCCTGAATTCACCTATTAAAAGACACAGAGTAGGAAGATGATTCAGAAAAACACAACCCAACAATATGTTGTCTACAGGAAACTCACCTAACTCAACAAGACAAACACAGACTTAAAGTGAAAGGATGGAAAACTATCATACAAGCCAATGGCCCACAAAAAAGGGCAGGAACAGCTATTCTCATATCTGACATGATAGACTTTAAAATAGATAAGATTTAAAAAGATAGGAATGGACACTACTTAATGCTCAGAGGATCAGTCAATCAAGAGGACTTAACAATTATTAATATCTATGCACCCAATGAGAAGCCATCTAAATACATCAAACTTCTACTGAAAGAGCTACAGCAATATATTAACAGTAACACAATCATAGTAGGGGACTTCAACACCCCACTATCTCAACTTGACAGATCATCCAGGAAGAAAATCAGTAAAGACATAAAGGAGCTAAATGAAAAGATAGATAAACTATAACTATTGGACATTTTCAGTCATTCATCCCAAGAAACTGGAATACACATTTTACTCAAATCCACATGGATCATTCTCAAGGATAGACCATATGTTAGGCCACAAAGACAGCATCAGCCAATTCAAGAGCACTGAAATCATCGCAAGCATCTTCTCAGACCACAGTGGAATTAAACTAACACTTAACAATCCACAAAAGATTAGTAACAGTCCCAAAATGTGAAAGCGAAACAGTACACTTCTTAACAACTTCTGGGTCAAAGAGGAAATCAAGGAAGAAATCAAAATGTTTTGAGACTTCAATGAAAATGAAGATACAAGCTATCAAATATTTGGGACACAGCTAAAGCAGTCCTAAGAGGGAAGTACATAGCTATACAAGCACACATTAGGAAACAAGAAAAGGCACAAATAAATAGCCTGATTGCACATCTTAAAGACCTAGAAGAAGAACAACAAAGGAATCCTAAAGCAACAAGAAGGACAGAAATCACTAAAGTTAGGGCAGAAATAAATAACATTGAGAAAAGGAAAACCATACAAAAGATCAATGAGAGTAAATGTTGGTTCTTCGAAAGAGTAAACAAAATCGACAAACCTTTAGCCAGACTCACAAAACAAAAAAAGGGAGAAGACCCAAATAAATCGGATAGTAAATGAAAGAGGAGATATCACAACAGACACTGCAGAAATTCAACATATCATGCGAGGCTTCTATGAACAACACTATGCCACCAAGCTAGAGAACCTGGAAGAAATGGATGACTTTCTAGATACCTACCAACTTTCAAAACTAAGTAAAGAGGAAGTGGATAACATGAACAGGCCCATCACAGCTAATGAAATTGAAACAGTTATCAAAAATCTCCCCAAAAATAAAAGTCCTGGACCAGATGGTTTTACAAATGAATTCTATAAAACTTCCAAAGAAGAACTAATACCTCTACTTTTAAAAGTCTTCCAGAAGATTGAAGACACTGGAATACTCCCTGCCAGCTTCTATGATACTCCCTGCCAGCTTCTATTCAATCTGATACCAAAAGCAGAGAGGGACACAACCAAAAAAGAAAACTACAGACCAATATCTCTGATGAACATAGATGCAAAAATATTGAACAAAATTCTAGCCAACCAGATACAGCAGTATATCAAAAAGATGGTTCATCATGACCAAGTGGGGTTTATCCCAGGCATGCAAGGTTGGTTTAATATACGTAAATCAATCAATGTGATCCACCACATCAACAAAAGCAAGACCAAAAACCACATGGTCATATCAATAGATGCAGAGAAAGCCTTTGACAAAATACAACATCGCTTTATGATCAAAACACTACAAAAAATGGGAATAGATGGAAAATTCCTGAAGATAGTGGAGTCTATATATAGCAAACCTACAGCCAACATCATACTCAATGGTGAAAAACTGGAAGCATTTCCCCTCAGATCAGGTACTAGAGAGGGCGGCCCACTATCACCATTACTATTCAACACAGTGTTGGAAGTTCTTGCCATAGCAATCAGGCAGGAGCAAGGAATTAAAGGCATACAGATTGGAAGAGAAGAAGTCAAACTCTCCTTATTTGCAGATGACATGATAGTATACATGGAACAACCTAAGGAATCCAGCAAGAAGCTTTTGGAAATCATCAGGCAATACAGTAAGGTGTCAGGCTATAAAATTAACATTCAAAAGTCAGTGGCATTCCTCTATGCAAACACTAAGTTAGAAGAAATTGAAATCCAGAAATCAGTTCCTTTTTCTATAGCAACAAAAACAATAAAATATCTAGGAGTAAACCTAACCAAAGAAGTGAAAGACTTGTATACTGAAAATTATGAGTCACTACTCAAAGAAATTGAAAAAGACACAAAGAAGTGGAAAGATATTCCATGTTCATGGGTTGGTAGAATTAACATCATCAAAATGAATATATTACCCAGAGCCATCTACAAATTTAATGCTATCCCCATCAAGATCCCAAGCACATTTTTTAGGAGAATAGAAAGAATGCTACAAATGTTTATCTGGAACCAGAAAAGACCTAGAATTGCCAAAACAATCTTGAGAAAAAAGAACAGAACCGGAGGCATCACACTGCCAGATCTCAAACTGTATTATAGGACCATTGTCATCAAAACTGCTTGGTACTGGAACATGAACAGACACACTGACCAGTGGAATAGAATTGAGAGCCCAGAAATGAGGCCCCACACGTATGGACATCTAATCTTTGACAAAGCGGCCCAGACTATTACATGGGGAAAGCAGAGTCTCTTCAACAAATGGTGTTGGAAACAATGGGTTGAAACATGCAGAAAAATGAAACTGAATCATTGTATTTCACCAAATACAAAAGTAAATTCCAAGTGGATCAAGGACTTGGATGATAGACCAGAAACTATCAGATACTTAGAGGAAAATATTGGCAGAACTTTTTTCCGCATAAATTTTAAGGACATTTTCAATGAAACGAATCCAATTACAAGGAAGACTAAGGCAAGTATAAACCTATGGGACTATGTCAAATTAAAAAGCTTCTTCACAGCAAAAGAAACCACTACCCAAACCAAGAGACCCCTCACAGAATGGGAGAAGATCTTTACATGTTATACATCTGATAAGAGTTTAATAACCAACATATATAAAGAGCTTGCCAGACTCAACAACAAGACAACAAATAACCCCATCCAAAAATGGGGGGAGGACTTGGACAGAATATTCACCCCAGAAGAGATCCAAAAGGCTGATAAACACATGAAAAAATGCTCCAAGTCTCTGATTGTCAGAGAAATGCAAATCAAGACAACAATGAGATATCACTTCACTCCTGTGAGAATGTCATACATCAGAAAAGGTAACAGAAGCAAATGCTGGAGAGGGTGTGGGGTCAAAGGAGCCCTCCTGCACTGCTGGTGGGAATGTCAATTGGTCCAGCCTCTGTGGAGAACAGTCTGGAGAACTCTCAGAAGGCTAGAAATGGACCTACCCTAAGACCCTGCAATTCCCCTCCTGGGGATATGTCCTAAGGAACCCAACACATCCATCCAAAAAGATCTGTGTACACATATGTTCTTGGCAGCACAATTTGTAATAGCCAAAACCTGGAAGCAACCCAGGTGTCCAACAACAGATGAGTGGCTGAGCAAGTTGTGGTATATATACACAATGGAATACTACTCAGCTGTAAAAAATGGTGACTTCACCGTTTTCAGCCGATCTTGGATGGACCTTGAAAAAATCATGTTGAGTGAAATAAGTCAGAAACAGAAGGATGAATATGGGATGATCTCACTCTCAGGCCGAAGTTGAAAAACAAGATTAGAAAAGAAAACACAAGTCGAACCTGAAATGGAATTGGAGTATTACACCAAAGTAAAAGACTCTGGGGTGGGTGGGTGGGTGGGGAGAATACAGGTCCATGAAAGATGATAAATGACATAGTGGGGGTTGTATTGTTAAATGTGAATCTGGGGAATGTTATGCATGTACAAACTATTGTATTTACTGTTGAATGTAAAGCATTAATTCCCCAATAAAGAAATAAATTATTAAAAAAAAAAGTTTGAGACATACAATCAGTTTTTCCCTTCTCATTTTACTCAGTGATTTATATGACTACAAATTAATAGGAGTGTACATAAACACCATTCCCACCTCCAAAAGGTTGTGTCCCATCCCATTCCCCCCACCCACACCCCATGAACCTGAACATCCACCCTTACCCTCCACCCAGGGTTTTTACTTTGGTGCCCTACTACAAATTTAGTCAGATCCTGCTTTGAGTTTCCCTTTCTGTTCTTCTTTCTCAACTTCTGTTTATGAGTGGGATCATCCCACACTCATCTTTATCTTTCTGACTTAGCTCACTTAACATAATTCCTTATAACTCCATCCAAGATGGGTCAGAGAAGGTGGGTTCATTGTTCTTAATAGCTGCATAGTATTCCATTGTGTTTATATACCACGGCTTTCTCAGCCACTCTTCTGTTGTTGGGTACCTGGGTTGCATCCAGGTTTTAGGTATTATGAATTGTGCTGCTATGAACATAGGTGTACAAATATATTTTTAGTTGGGTGTTATAGAGTCCTTGGGGTATATCCCAGGAGAGGAATTACTGGGTCTTATGGAAGGTCCATGTCTAGCCTTGTGAGAGTTTTCCAGACTGCTCTCCACAGAGACTGGACCAATTTACATTCCCACCAGCAGTGCAGAAGGGTTCCTCCTCTGTCCCCACAGCCTCTCCAGCATTTGTTGACTGCTGTCCTTTTTGATGTATGCCATTCTCACAGGAGTGAGGTGATATCTCAGTGTTGTCTTTATTTGCATTTCTCTGACAATCAGCGACCTGGAGCAATTTTTCATATGTTTGGTAGCCTTTTGGATCTCCTCTGAAATGAATGTTTTGTTCATATCCCCTGCCCATTTTTGCATGGAGTCATTTGCTTTTTTGTTGTTAAGTTTGCTGAGCTCTTTGTATGTCTTGGTGATTAGTCTCTTGTCTGATGTATGGCATATGAAGATCTTCTCCCATTCTGTGAGAGGGCTCTTTTGTTTGTGTGATAGTTTCTTTGGCTGTGCAGAAGAAGCTTTTCAATTTGATGTAGTCCCATCTGTTTGTTTCTGCTTTAGTCTTCCTTGCAGTTGGGTTTGTTTCATCAAAGATGTCCTTGAGGTTTAGGTGGGAAAGTGTTCCACCAATGTTTTCCTCTAAATATTTGATAGTTTCTGGTCTAACATCCAGGTCCTTGATCCATTTGGACTTGATTTTTGTTTCTGGTGAGATAAAAGTGGTTCATTTTCATTTTTCTGCATGTTTCAAATGAGTTTTTCCAGCACCATTTATTGAAGAGAGCCTCCTTCCTCCATTTAATACTTTGGGCCTCCTTATCAAAGATTAGATGTCCATAGGTGTGGGGGTCAGATTGAATTTTAACAGTGTTCTCAAATTATTAATACATTTCTAGTGATGACTTGTTCTTTGACATGCTGACTCTAAAAGCTTAGACCAGGGAGGACAGAAGCAACCAGTGGTGTTACTTTATAAGACAAAGCTATATATAATTAATGTCTTGGAATAGGGCACCAGAGTGAAAATCTCTGGGTTGAGGGTGAGGGTGGATGTTCGGCTTCACTGGGGTGGGGGGGGGGGGAGGACAGGATGGGACACATTCTTTTGGTGGTGGGAATGGTGTTTATGTACATTCCTATTAACTTGTAGTCACATAAATCAGTATTTAATATGAGAGGGGGAAAAATTGAGTGAATGTCTCAAACTTTTTAATGCACAGACCATAGGCTGTGTCTGAAATGTTGACTCTCCTAAAAGCTTAGACCAGGGAGAACAGAAGAAACCAGTGGCATTACTCTATATAAGGCATGGCTATATACAAATAATGTCAAAGGACATAAATTATGGTGATGTTGTATGTGATACAGCAAATCCTAACAAAGGGATTTTCAAAGTTAACCCAGTTGCCAAGTAACTTGATTACAGCAATAACTATCTATTGCCTTTGTAAACCCTAAGGCAGCAGGAACCTCCCACTTCCTCTATAGAGCCTATTTCCCCCCCAGTCCTGGAACCTCTAAGGTGGGGCTCACTTTCCTGCATGCTACTCTCAATTCATACCAAATGATATTGCTTGAAAGCCAAATGCTGTCTCCATTGCACCACCAACCCAGCCCACACCAAATGATATTGCATCTGCTGATCCCAACTTAATCAACACGAATACCACCCTCAGCATGCTTCTCTTCAGACTGTGTCCAGAGATGTCAAGCGTGGAATGCCAGCCCTTCAGCCTTGTTTCTCGGGTGAGACCTTTCCTTTCACAGGATTCTCTAATTCCATTTCAGGTGGTTCACTTCCTAACAAAGTCCCAAAACCTAGATATAGACCAGGTCCCATGATAGGTCCCATCCATAAATTAGGGCAAAATATATACCTGAAAGCAAAAGTGCACAATAGCCTGCAGTGAGTTAATATGTAGCAAGCAAGTAGAAAGACCTAAAAAGACACCATAAAGTTCCTAATGAAATAGTGTCCACTTAGACTTAGACACCTTCCTCACCTACTTCCTATTATACTTCCCTCACTCACTCCTAAGCTAACCTTATCAAAGTAAGGACTGCAAAAGCTGAATAAGGGCAAGAGACTGGCATACTTTAACAGTGACTCTTTTTATTTTTTATTTTGCCTCCAGGGTAATTACTGGGGCTTAGTGCCTGCACCATGAATCTGCTGCAGTTAGAGGCTATTTTTTCCCTTTTGTTGCCCTTGTTGTTTTATCAATGTTGTGTTTATTATTGCTGTTGTTATTGATGTCGTTGTTGGATAGGACAGAGAGAAATGGAGGGAGGAGGGGAAGGCAGAAGGGGGAGAAAGACAGATACCTGCAGACCTACTTTACCACTTGTGTAGGTGGGGAGTTGGTGGCTCAAACCGAGATCCTTACGCTGGTCCTTGAGCTTTGCGCCATGTGTGCTTTAACCTGCTGTGCTACCATCTGACCCCAACAATGACTCTTTAGTCACTATCAGGTCACACTATCAGTTGGGGCCCTACCTGGAGAGTCATGAGATCCCCAAACAGACATGATGGGCCTAGACCTTGAATAAATCCATCTCTCCATTATTACCAGTCATCTCTATCAAGAACAACACAATAGACCCCTTTGTGGGCCCCCATAGGACCTTGCCCTCAACTTGGATCAACAATGGTAGAAAATGTTCCATCCTCCGAAGGGAAGCTGGACAACATGCTCTATGTTCCACCTGAAGAAGATGGGTCCTAAAACTGGGGCAGCTTGGAATGTTCCTACTCATGACCACAGAATGTGAGCTCAGATCTACAGGGATGCAGGGGTCACATAGGCTCCTAAGATGAATATGGGCCCCAGATGAGAGCAAATCAATGGGGTTTAGAGTCAACAATATTTATACACCTTTCCCATATTTGGGAGCTACTCTCTTCCCTGATCCAGCTTTCTGGCCCTTTTTCTAGCCATGACATCATTTCCCCAGACAATAACCTGGGCCCACCTGCATATCAGATTTCAGGCAAACAAAACAAAAACCAAACCAAAACAAACAACAACAACAACAGTAAAACACTAGTATAGCCACAGGCCCTTTGGAATATAACTAAAATATGCCTACTAGCTATCTAAAACAGAGATTTTATAATCTTTAGATTATAAAATTTTAGAATCTCTATAAAACAGAGATTCCCCCAACT
Organism: Erinaceus europaeus; assembly: GCF_950295315.1. Classification (NCBI taxonomy): domain Eukaryota; kingdom Metazoa; phylum Chordata; class Mammalia; order Eulipotyphla; family Erinaceidae; genus Erinaceus; species Erinaceus europaeus. Next base: position 32,331,193 of record NC_080167.1, read on the forward strand.
CTTCGTCTGCACTATTCCAGCATTTAGCTCCATGCTTGGTCAACAGTTTGTTTGACTTTGTATGTTAACTCTATTCAACCACCAGGTTCCAGATGCTAGCAGGATGCTGACCACACTTACCTGGACAGATGACCCCACCAATGTGTCCTGGAGCACTGCTTCCCCAGAGCCCTTCCCCAGTATGGAAAGAGAAAGACTGGCAGAGAGTAATGATCGACCTGTCAATGCCCATGTTCAGCAGGGAAGCAATTACAGATCAGACCTTCTACCTTCTACATCCCACAATGACCTTGGGTCCATACTCCCAGAGGGTTAAAGAATAGGAAAGCTATCAGGGAAGGGTCAGTGTTAGTCAATGTTTCCTTTTTTTAAAAAAAATATTTTATTTATTTATTAATGATAATGATAGGAAGAGAGAAAAAAACCGACACTGGCACATGTGGTGCTGGGAGTTGAACTCAGGACCTCTTGCTTGAGAGTTCAGTGCTTTATCCATTGCACCACCTCTGGGATCACCAATGTTTCCTTTTTATAAATAAAAAAATTTTTAAATAAAAGATTTAAAAAATTGTGGCAGGGGGTCAGGCAGTAGTGCAGAAGGTTAAGCACACATGGTGTAAAGTGCAAGGACCAGCATAAGGATCCTGGTTTGATCCCCAGCTCCCCACCTGCAGGGTAGTCACTTCACAGGTGGTGAAGGAGGTCTGCAGGTGTCTATCTTTCTCTCCCCATCTCTGTCTTCCCTCCTCTCTCCATTTCTCTCTGTCCTATCTAACAATGATGAAATCAATAACACAAAAATAATAACTACAACAACAAAATAAAAAAAACAAGGGCAACAAAAAGAAAAATAAATACATATATATATTTTTAAAAAAGCAACAAGGGCAACAAAAAAGGGAAGAAAAAAAGCCTCTAGGAGCAGCAGTGGATTCATAGTGCAGGCACAGAGCCCCAGCATTAACCTTGGAGGCAAAAAATAAAATTATGGCAAAAAAATTCTCACACCTGGGCAATGTCCAAAACATAGAAATTTAGGAAGTTGAACAAACACTTTCAATTCTGAATCCAAAAGTCACAAATAAATATACATTATAGTGAAAGTATTCAAAAGCAAGGACAAGGTAAAAAATTTACATGCTGATAGGGAAAGGAAGAAGGTCCCATACAGAAGTAGAACCATCTGACTTTCTTTCTTTCTTTTTTTTTAAATTTTATTTATCTATTTTCCCTTTTGTTGCCCTGGTTATTTTTATTGTTGTTGTAGTTATTGTTGTTGTTGATGTCAACGTTGTTAGATAGGACATGGAGAAATGGAGAGAAGAGGGGAAGACAGAGGGGGAAGAGAAAGATAGACACTTGAAGATCTGCTACACCTCCAGTGAAAAGACTCCCCTGCAGGTGGGGAGCTGGGGTCTCGAACCGGGATCCTTACACCAGTCCTTGTGCTTTGCACCATGTGTGCTTAACCCACTGCACTACCGCCCAACTCCCCCATCTGACTTTCATTAGATTTTTCATCACAAACTGTAGAGGCAAGGAGGGAGTGGAATGGTGTATTCAAAATATCGAAAGATAGGGATTTCCAACTACAAATACTGTATGCTGATAACTTTATTCTTAAGTATGAGGGAGAATTAAAGATATATTCAAACTCAGAAACTGAAGGAATAACCACTACTAATTTTGCCTTGTAAGATCACTGAGATAAGTCCTACATGAAAAGAAAAAGAAAAAGAATTCTGAGGGACTTCAGATGTGTGGCTATGGAGAAGTGGCAGCCAATGCTTGCTCTCCTTGATCAACTAGGAAAAGCAATGAATACCATCCAAACTCAACAAAATAAAACTAGGATCACTCAGGTCTCTTCAAAATCTCACAAAACCACAGGTGAATATAAACATGTGTGGCTCATGGACAGAAAGGGAGTGAAGGAGGGAGCAATTCCCAGGACTAAAAGGTCACACTCAGAAATAGCTGGTGCCAGACTGGGAGTTTGGCAGTGTGGCTCATCGCTTCTGGGTCTGAGTTAAAGAAACAACAGCTTAAAGAAAGAAGAAAAAAAGAAGAAGAAGATTACCTAAGCCACAGGTGAGTATAGACACGTGTGGCTTGAGGACGGAAAGGGGGTGAATAATTCCTAGGACTAGAAAACAGTGCTCAGAGACAGAAGGCACCAAATTATATCAGCAGCTTTTGGGACTATGTGATAGCTTGGTAGAGCATAGGGAAGCTCTCCCATCCTTGGATGGAAGTTTGGATATACACCCCACTGGTAAGTCTCTCTCGTCATAGAGGTGAGCCAAGAGGGAAAAAGTCTCCCAGACTAAGCTTGCCTTGTTAGTCTCTCAAGCCCACAGAAACCCCAATACTTCTCCCCATTAGCTGCAGGCCACATGGCCGCCTACTTTAAGATTCACTTACTCAAAGTCACCTTCTGATCACAGAAGAACACACCTTATCACACACTCCTATCAGTGCCCTTTGATGTACTCAATTTGCATCAAACCTTGCTTATCTTCTCTCTATCTTGCCTTAATTGGTTCAACCCCTTTCCTCCCCTCAAACGCCTTTGGGTAATTAAATGCCTGCATCAGGAGACTAATTATCTTGACCTTTATGTATCTGCATCAATTCTTGTCATACCAGCCCCCTACCATAGGGGCAAGCCGACCTTTAAGAAACCTGTAATTTCTGACATATTTCAATAATAATTCCCTTTGTTTGTTTTTCTATTTAACTCATGTCCACCTGCTAATAAATGAGTTCTGAGCATGCTGCAGGGCTCCCTGGTGTCTTTAGAAAGAACCGGTCCATTATCTTTCCCCTGGAGATCACCCCACCAGAGACCCCGACAAGCACCGACATCACTTTTGGGTTTGAGTTTTAGAAGAAAGACTGTTAAAGAAAAAAAAACCTAAAAGCTCACTAATTTACAATTTTGACTGTAAATTTTGCTGTTGCCCCACAGAAGTTGGAATAGTAGCAGGAAAACCCTATTTGACATCAAGGTTACATAACTGGCCTGGTCAATCAAAATAAAGTCTCTCCACATCTACTAAGAAATATAAACAAGGTAATTGAACACCTTAACCACAGAGTTTAGATGTTGAATACCTTAACTGCAAAGTTAAACTGCTGGCACAACAACTAAATCCACACTAGATGAGGAAAAAGATAAATATGCAGACAACAAGGACAGAAACCCCAAATGACCAGACATTCACAGATCTAGAAAAAAAATGATGGAGATAGAGTTCAGAAAACTATCATTATAAAATCAATTCAAGAACTAATTTATCATTTTACCAAAGAATTACACAATTTGGGGGTGGGGGGAAGAACTCCAAACAGAACTGCAGGATCTAAAGGACATTTTTCATGCAGTTTAGGTTGAGGTAAGAGGCCTTGGAAGTAGACTTAACCAGGTGGAGAAGAGAACATCAACATTAGAAGACACACCCACCATGCTCCATGAATTTAAAACTATTTGGAGAGGAAAGGTTTAGGAAAAATGAAGCACTTCTCAACAAAATAACAGACTCCACCAGAAAGAAGAACACCAGCATTATTTGGATCCTTGAGGAAAAAGTGAAGGAGAGAGGAGTAGAGAACATATTCAAAGAAATTTTAACAGAACTGTCTATGCCTGAGCAAAGTTCAAAATATAGAAATCCAAGAATGTGATCACACACCTATATTTTTAAATAAAAAAGGACACACACCAAGACACACTATTGTAAAACTATCCAAAACCAGGGACAAAGAAAAAAATATATTGGCTGCCAGGGAAAAAAGAAAAGTCACATATACAGGCAGAATCATCAGGCTTTCATTTGATTTCTCATCACAAACCCTAGAGGCAAAGAGAGAGTGGGATGGCATATTTAAAACATTAAAAGATAAGAATTGCCAGCCATGAATTCTGTATCCTGCTAAATTATCCTTCAAATATAAAGATCTTTTCAAACATTCAGAGACTGGAGGAATTTGTCACTACAAAGCCTGTCTTGCAAGAATTTATGAGAGGAGTCCAACATAAAAAGAAGAGGCAAAGGAATTCCAACTCTTAATATGAGGATCAGTGTTAGAATAGAATCAGGAGCACAATAACAATAGATAAAAATAGACACAGAAAAAGGGAGAGCAAAATAGAGTGGCATAGTCCAATGTTGGTGAACGAAGGCCAACTTGATAAAGACATATAGATATATCTACAAAGAAAATGCAAAAAATAACCCAATAAAAAATGGGCCAAAGAACTAAACAGAGTTTCCTTTTCTTAATTTTTATTTATAAAGGGGAAATATTTATAAGACTATAGGACAAGAGGGGTACATTTCCACACAGTTCTCACCCCTAGAACTCCATATCCAAACCCTTCCTCTGAGAGCTTCCCTATTCTCTATACCTCTGGGAGTATGGACCCAGGATCATTATGGGATACAGAAGGTGGAAAGTCTGGCTTCTGTAATTGCTTCTCTGCTTTTTAATTTGATGTAGTCCCATTGGTTTGTTTTTGTTTAATCTTCTTTTAAAAATTTATTTATTTAAAAAAATTTTATTTATAAAAAAAATTTATTTATAAAAAGGAAACACTTTGGGGGTAGGTAGTATAATAGTTATGCAAAGAGACTCTAATGCCTGAGGCTCTGAAGTCCCAGGTTCAATCCCCTGCACTGCTATAAGTAAGAGCTGAGCAGTGCTCTGGTAAAAAAAAAAAAAAGATTCAAAAAAGGAAACACTGACAAGTCCCACCATATACAACTTATGTAAATTAACAACAACATTCACATATTTTTCTATACTTAACTGGTGTATCTCATTTTGCCACTATAGGCCTGCCTTTGTCAGCCAACAATTTAAAGACTTTTCCCTTTATAACATCACCCATACCACAGACATCCCTTACAACCCCCAAAGACAAACTGTTCTTCAGAAGGCCCACCAAACACCTAGGGCCAATTAAGTAAAGAAAAAAGGGGGGATACATCCCCCCAATATTCAGTTGGCTTGCTGGCACTCCCGTGGAGTGGATCCAGCCAGGGGGTAAGTCACCGATCCTCCCTCACTGGCTCTTAGGGACCACGTGAATCAGAAAGGAGGACTCAGGGAGTACTCTGGTACATGTAGGGCTATGTGAAAGCTTGGTAGAGCTTAGGGAAGCTCTCTCATCTTTGAATGGAGGTCTGGAAAGACACCCCACTTGTTAGCCTCTCTCCTCATAGAGATGAGCCAAGAGGCAAAAGTCTCCCAGACTCAGTTTCTCCTTGTTAGTCTCTCAAGCTCACAGAAACCCTACAGGATTCTCACACTTAGCTTCTCCCTGCTAACAGGTCAAATGGTTGCCTGCTTGAAGGTTCACTCACAGTTCATGAAAGTCACTCAACATCCACTTCACCTTTTGATCACAAAGGAGAACACATTCTATCATACACCCCTAACACCAGACAATGAAACCCCCCAAACTCCTATTTCTTTATCTTCTTTGATATCTTTGATTTACATCAAGCCTTGTTTTTCTTTCTCTATCTCACCTTACTGGTTTAACCCCTATGCTTCTCTCAAATGCCTTTGGATAATTAAAGTGCCTGCATCATGGAGAATAATTGTCTTGACCTTTATGTATCACATCAATTCTTGTCATACCAGCCCCCTACCATAGGGGCAAGCTGACCTTTAAGTAACCTGTGATTTCTGACATATTTGAAAAATGTTTTTTGTTTAACTTTCTATATATACCCAAACCCATCTTCCAATAAATGAGTGTTTATACCAAAATACTCCCTGATGCCTCCTTTCTGAATCGCTGAGCCCTTAAACTGGTGAGGGAGGATCGGTGGCTTACCTCCTGGCTGGATCCCCTCCACGGGAGTGCCAGCAGCATGAACACTCTAAATGTTCAACGTGACTATTCATTCCCAAAACTAAACTATATAAATTTTATATACAGGACACCTTTGAAGGGCCCCCAAAGGTGCCCTGTAAACTATCTTGTGGAAATTAATCCACAACAGATCTGGCATCAATCTGGCACTGTAAACGTTAAAATCATTGTCACGAATATGCGTTAACTCTCTAAGCAATTTGAGTCTGTTTAAAATACATATTTTAGCTAAAATTGGTCTCAAGATCCTGCGGTAGAGGCTGCTACAGGAGGTCACATTAGATGACCTTTTAATAAATCATAAAGAGATTCTAAACCAATTATAATCATCAAGGTATCAACTATAACAAACCTATAACTTGTTACCAGTTCAAATTAACCACGAGAAGCAGATTGTTTGTGTTTCTTTCACAGGAATCCCAGAAAAACCATCTGAACCCCTGCACACCCTGACGTCACTCACTAGATGGCACGACTACCGTGGCACACCCCCCGAAACCCTAGATGTCACTCAACGTGATCTGAAGAACCTGATACACGAATTCCAAGGACAGAACTTTCTTCATGCCTGGTTACCGTTCCTGCTTCTGACCTGCTTGTTACGTGTTGGCAGTTCCAGCTAGCTATCTACAAAAGAGCAACATTCCAGCGGCTGACCTCCCTCATGCAGCGTTGCATCCCCTGCCAATTCCTCCCCTAGCCATCTACTTCGGACTGAGACTTGTATCGGACTTTCTGACATACCCTATATACATTTTACACAATTTTGAAGCAGCTTATTTCCCTTCACGCTGCTGGTTTTTCATAGACTAATCCTGAGTAATTCATAGACTTTACAGACTGTTGCCTTGAGGACTATACAATGCCAAATAGCCCCTCTGTTTGGTGGGTCATGCCTCCTGCCGCCCCCTCATTATGTACCCTTGCCCTTTTCCCCACTCAAGCAGGGAATGTTCCTTTACACACCAATCCTTCCCTTCACACCCCACTGACTTTTACTTCTCCCCTTCGTGTCCCTTCCTATTTTGTTATGTCATTTAGGCTTATGTCCAAAAGGTTTCTGCCCCATGATAGTCTTTTATAGACTTTGTACATCTTATGCAATTACTAGATAGAAAGATAGAAAAGATGTAGAGATACTGTGAAGAGATGGTTGAGCAGGCTGCGCTTATACCTATGAGATGAGTCTCTCCAGGTAAGTCTCTCTCTCTGAAGAGGGGTTGAGCACAGGAGGACATTTAAATCTCACAAGGTTGGCAGCCATTTAAGCCTTCCCTCCTCCACAGAAAGTCCTACATCTTCCCACCTGAGCATGGCATTCCTCTAAAACATTTAAGCATGCTCCATTTTTCTTTACTGTGTCCATTTAGATATAAAGGGATAGGAGGAGATGTTGCTGAGGACTTGTTCTGATGCAGTCTCCGCCCCCAGGTTTTTCTATGCCCCACTAAATCCTAGAGTGCCCCCTTTCAACCAATCCTGGCTCCGCCCCCAGGTTTTCCTATGCCTCGCTAAATCCTAGAGTGCCCCCTTTCAACCAATCCTGGCCCTACACGTCACCCCTGGTTGTCGCCCAATAAAAAGCCCCCTCACCCCTCCCCTCGCTCTCTCTGGGCTCTCGGCTCTCCCTCTCTGAGGTCTCGCTCCCTGCTCTCCCCCCGTGGTTGGCCATTGCTGGCTGGCTCCACGTGGTCTGAACCAAACCTCCCCCCCCATCCTATAATAAAGATCTGTGTACCCCTTTGCTCTGGACGTCCGCTCTCTTCTCCGCGGTGCAGCCCGACACCAGACCACCTCAACAACATTTATTTGGAAATGGGTACAGGTTTATATAGAGAGTTAAAGAACATTTTTCACATATGTCAGAAATTACAGGTTTCTGTAATTGAACTGAACACATGTGACTCTGCTAGCCAGTAAACTTTTAGACCCCTCTACAGCCATGAGCAATATTTACCAGAACTTATAATAGTTTATATTATGGGTCTAAACTTTTGATAACTATATTCAGACTTTATAGACCTAGTGTATGCTTGATGATAAGTTCTTATTTTGCCTTTTACCTGTTTCACCCTAATAAACCTTGTATTGTTTAAACCAGTTCCCAGTTCCTGCTATGAATCATTTTACACACCGCCACAGCAGCCCCAACTCCTACCACTTTTTTAAAAGTTAAATAACAACAAAATCCTGCTTTGAATTTCCATTTTTGTTCTTCTTTCTCAACTTCTGTTTATGAGTGGGATCATCCTATACTCATATTTGTCTTTCTGACTTAGCTCACTTTTAGCTCCATCCAAGATGGGTCAGAGAAGGTGGGTTCATTGTTATTAATAGCTGCATAACTAATTCTTTCTGACTTAGCTCACTTAACATTATTCCTTTTAGCTCCATCCAAGATGGGTCAGAGAAGGTTGGTTCATTGTTCTTAATAGCTGCATAGTATTCCATTGTGTATATATACTACAGCTTTAAAACAAAAACAAATCAATGGGACTACATCAAATTCAAAAGCTTCTGCATGGCCAAAGAAACCATCCCATAAACAAAGAGACCTCTCACAGAATGGGAGATCATCACATGCCATACATCAGATAAGAGACTAATGGCCAGAATATACAAAGAGCTCAGCAAACTTAACAACAAAAAAGCAAATGACCCCATCCAAAAATGGGCAGAGTATATGAACAGAATATTCACTACAGAAGAGATCCAAAAAGCTAACAAACACATGAAAAATTGCTCCATGTCACTTATTGTCAGAAAAATGCAAATAAAGACAAAATTGAGATACCACCTCATCTGGTGAGAATGGCATACATCAAAAAGAACAGCAGCAACAAATGCTGGAGAGGTTGTCTGGACAAAGGAACACTTCTGTACTGCTGGTGGGAATGTAAATTGGTCCAACCTCTGTGGAGAGTAGTCTGGACATGGACATGGACATTCCATATGACCCAGTAATTCCTCTCCTAGGGATATACCCCAAGGACTCCATAACACCCAACTAAAAAGATATATGTTAACCTATGTTCATAGCAGCACAATTCATAATAGTTAAAACCTGGAAGCAACCCAGGTGCCCAACAACAGATGAATGGATTAGGTTTTTCTATAAATACCACCATATCATTTGCAAATCTATTCCAGTATACACACATATATACTTTTAATTCCTTACTCTTGCCTGATTGCTATGGCAAGAATTTATAATACTAATCTGAAAAGTAGTAGTGATATTGTCAGCCCTGTCTAGTACCTGATCTGAGGGGCACTATTTCTATTATGATGTTGGCTGTATGTTTGCTGTATGTAGAGTCTACTATCTTAAGACATTTTCCATCTATTCCCATTTTTGCTAGCATTTTGATCATGAGGGGATGTAGGATTTTGTCAAAGGCTTTATCTGCATCTATTGAGATAATCATGTAGGGTTTCATCTTCTTTTACTGATATTGTGGATCATGGTGATTTATTTATATATATTAGACCATCCTTGTATCCCTGGGATAAGCCCCACTTGCTCATTATGCAGAATCTTTTTAATATACTGCTGTATCTGGCTGGCTAGAATTTTGATCAATATTTTAGCATCTATGTTCATCAGAGATATTGGTCAGTAGTTTTCTTTTTTGTTGTATCCTTATCTGCTTTTGATATTAGGGTGATGATGGCTTTGTAGAAGCTGGAAGGGAGTATTCCTGTGTCTTCAATATTTTGGAAGAGTTTTAGTAATACAGGTATTAACTCTTCCTTGAAAGTTTCATAGAATTCATTTGCAAAATTATCTGCCCAGGGAAGATATCATGGTAGCATGATATCTTGGTATCATGGTAGCATCTGCAATGTGGTGGCTGAAAAAGCATTAAAATATAAAGAAGAACAAATTGTTAAATAATCAGGAACCTAAAGGCAAGAATATAGAAGATGAGATTTTCGACTCCATTTTGGAATAAGCTAGGATTATTTTGGGTATATTCCAAGTGGTTCATGACTTACTAATTTTTACCTGTGCCCAACAGTTAACATGCAGGTGAACCAAAGGTATTGTTGGGGGAGATGGTGTCAGAGTTGGGAATAGGACTATAAAGCTGGACTAGGGAAGAGAATAGCTCAAATATTGTTAAGTGTAAACCCCATTGATTTGATCTAGGTCCTATTTCATCGCCAGAGACTGTGTAACCTCTGTACCCTAGTAGATCCGAGATCTCATTCTATGGAGACCAGCATATTTCTTTTTTCTTCTTCTTTCTTTTTTTTTTTTTTTTTTTTTTGCCTCTGGAGTTATTGCTGGGGCTTGGTGCACGAATCACTGCTCCTGGAGGCTATTTGTTTTGCCTTTTATTGCCCTTGTTGTATATTGTTGTTATTATTGTTGTTATTGCTGTCATTTTTGGATAGGACAGAGAGAAATCGACAGGGGATGGGAAGACAGAGGGGGGAGAGAAAGACAACTTCAGACCTGCTTCACTGCTTGTGAAGAGACCCCCCCACAAGTGGGGAGCCGGGGGCTTGAACTGGGATCCTTAATGCAGGTGCTTGTACTTGGGCTTGCGCCACGTGAGCTTAACCTGCTGTGCTACCACTTGGCTCCTAGACCAACATATTTTATTGATGGCTCTTTTGATCACTACCAGGCTACCCTATATTCCAGGGCCTTAGTAAGGGAATCCTCGGATTCCCATATAGACATGATGATCCTAAACCTCTGACAGATCCCTTTCTCCACTGTCACTGGTCATCTCCATCAGGAACAATATAGTGGAGCCTTTTGTGGGCTTTTACTGGACCTTTCCCTCAATGTGGATCAACAATAATAGAGACTTCCCATTCTCCAAAGGAAGGTTGGGTGAACATACTCTTCCACGATGGGCCTAGACCTTGAACAGATCCTTTTCTCCATTGCCACTGGTCATCTCCAGCAGGAAAAACATAATGGACCCCTTTCAGTGTGCCCATAGGACCTTGCCCTCAAGATGGATCAACAATGGTACAGAATGTTCCATCCTCCAAAGGGAGGTTGGATAACATACTCTACTTGCCACCTGAGGAAGATGGGTCTTGAATTTGGGGTGGCATGGAACGTTTCTACTCATGACCATAGAATGCATGCTTAGACCTGCAGGGATGCAGAAGTTATATGGGCTCCTATGCTGAATATGGGCCCCAGATCAAATTGATGGGGTCTGCAGTCAACAATATTTATATACCTTTCCCATATTTGGGAGCTACTCTCTTCCCTGATCCATCTTTCTAGACCTATTTCCAGCCAGGACATCATCTCCCCAGACCTAGGTCCACCTGCATATCAGATGTCAGGCTCAGGAAAAAACTTACAAAGTCATGATCAATGACCTAAGGAAGATGGGTCTTAAAATTGGGGCAGCTTGGAACATTCCTACACATGACCACAGAATGCAAAAAAGTCATAAAGTCATGGGCCCTTTGGAATATACCTAGAATAGACCTACTCGTTATTTCCAAAATGGATACCCCCAAATCTTCAAATGAAATATTCCAGCCTTTAGGTTCATGATTAGTCAACAATTTGTTTGGCTTTATATGTTAACACTTTTTCAGCCACTGGGTTCCTGATTCTAACATGATGCCAAACAGACTTCCCTGGAAAGATGACCCCACCAATATGTCCTGGAGCTGTGCTCCCTCAGAGCTCTTCCCCACTAGGGAAAGAGAGAGATAGGCTGGGAGAATGGGTTGACCTGTCAATGCTCATGTTCAGTGAGGAGGCAATTACAGAAACCAGACCTTCCACGTTCTGGATCCCATAAAGACCTTAGGTCCATACTCCCATGGGGTTAAAGAATAGGAAAGCTATCAAAGGAGGGGATGGGATACAGAGCTTTGGTGGTGGAAATTATACCTCTCTTATCCTATGGTCGTGTCAGTGTTTCCAATTTTTTTTCAGTGTTTCCATTTTATAAATAAATAAATTAAAAAATTAAAAATAAATAAAAATAAACTCTTCCACTCAAGGAAGACAGGTCCTGAAATTAGTGCAGCCTAGAATTTTCCTAGCTATGTGTCAGGCATTAAGCCAGCCCCCCCTGCTCCATTGCTGATAGTATGGCCTATTTACATAATAATTGTTTTGCCTGAAAGATCCCCATTCCTTTGATCTATCTTCTTTCTACCTCGAGACCTGCCCTGTCTGCAGCGTACATTAATCCTGCCAGTTAAAACCCTAGCAACCATTGCTATGGAACCTTTCTACCTTCCCACTCTTTCTTTTCTCCACCCCCTTTCCCAGCCATCTCCATTCCCAACATGCAACTTCCAGTTTTACCCTATAAAGCCCACTTCTGTTCCTGGTTTTGCTCTCTCTTTTCTCTCCCACGTCCCCACCTGGAGAAGGGCTGGCATGCAGAGCAGGAGGAGGCCATTGTGGTTTGGCGCCACGTGGCTTAACACTCTGTGCTCACACCTGACACTGGAGCTCCCACATGAATAAAGAATTGTGTTACCATGCCACCACAAGTTCCTGGTCTCTCTCCTGCTATGCAAGCCCGGCATTGGCTCCCAACGTGGGGCCTACCCTGCTCAGCCCCTGATAAGTATACAGCCACTTGGCTCTCTGCAGCCTCGTGTTTTATGAAGGCACTGCAGTTCTTTCTTCCCCCTTCTTATTTTTCTGAGACCCCTATGTCATGGGCAACTTTCCTCCTTATCAAGAAGATTCCCAGACCCTCTACTCCTTTTTCTTTAGACAGTTTCTCTGTCTCTGGGACATTTTGCTCTGGGCCACACCTTGGTCTCTCTTGACCATTATCTTAGCGCTTGGGAGATGCTCAGGGCCCCCTCCTGTATCTCTTGCAGAGGACGACTCTAATTTGAGAAATGGCCCCAGTCTAAGGGACCTTGAGGCTGTGATCCAAGATTTAAGGGAACAGGTCATTCAGCTCTCCCAGCAACTTACATGATTTCTAGAGAAAGTAAAACCTCCCGAACCTGTCCCCCAACCCCCACCACTTTTGCCGGAAGTAGGACGCCCTCTGGGACTCATAATGTGATATAGCGGGATCTGAAAAATCTGGTTCACAGAGCCCTCTCTCCCTCCTTCTCTGAATATCTTATGCTATGACTGGCCAGTTGTGTTTTGTGAGTAAGTTGAATGACTGAATTTTTTGTATGACCCATTTTTCTCAGAGTACTCTGAAACTTAATTGACATTATAAAAAAAAATGCTGGATGCAGCAATGATTTCTAGAGATGTCCAGAAACAATCCTAAAAAATTTTTTTTTCTTGGGAGTCGGGTTGTAGCGCAGCGGGTTAAGCGCAGGTGGCGCAAAGCACAAGGACCGGCATAAGGATCCCAGTTCGAACCCTGGCTCCCCACCTGCAGGAGAGTTGCTTCACAGGCGCTTCTTTCTCTCCTCTTCTCTGTCTTCCCCTCCTGTCTCCATTTCTCTCTGTCCTATCCAACAACGACAACAACAATAATAACTACAACAATAAAACAACAAGGGCAACAAAAGGGAATAAATAAATAAAATAAATATTTAAAAAATTTTTTTTTCTTGTTTTTTCCTCTTTTGATTTTTTTAAGTCTTGGTATAAATGTGAAATGCTTAGCCTTAAACTGTGTGAGTGAAATAAGACAGTACAGACCTAAATTTGTATTTGAAGTGATATGTCTTTGTAACAAAAGTTTTTCTCCTCCTGTGTGTTAAAGACTACATGTTTATGTGTGTGTTTCAAGTTTGGTAAACATTAACTTTTAGGTTAAAAGTGTAACATTTTGCCAGGAGCCATTTCTCTGCTTTATAGATGATAAGCTTTGAGACAATGGAACCCCTCAAGACAAATGTTAATTCCCCCCTGGGCAGGCCATTTCCCCTTAGGTAAACCATTTATCAGTAATCAAGTGAGTCAATACAAGTGAGTCAACACACAGTTTGGTTCCTGCCATTTGTTGCAAGGAACATTCCGCTTTGAAGTTTGCTCCCCCTTCCCCTCCTCCAGCATTCCCTCTCCTTCCCCAAAGCCTTATAATGCCAGTGTTCTCAATAAAATTTTACAGCTTGATCAGAAACTTGACTTGCTGTCATTCTTCGTGTCTTGTGTCCCTATCATTTCAGGTTTCATTGGGTTCCTAGCCCCTGTTCACCGCCCTGCTGGTCGGGGCATTCTGGCGCCCAACGTGGGGAGAATACAGGTCCATGAAAAATGGATGAATGAAATAGTGGGGGTTGTATTGTTAAATGGGAATCTGGGGAATGTTATGCATGTAAAATTGTTTTTAAAGACTGGCTTGGGTTAGTAAAAGATAACACAATAGTTATGTGTTATTTACATGCCAGAGGCTCTTGCACTGGTTTTCCTCTTTATATCTTTCTGCTTTTAAAAAATTATCTGGTTTGTTTTAAGACACTGCCAGAGGTTTATTCTTGATAAATTAAGGTAATACATTGTGTTTTTGGTCTGATAAAATATTTGTTTTGGCAAATCCTGATTTAACAAAATTAATATTTTGAACATTTAAACTATGAGGTTTTATTTTAGCCTTTTAAGTTGCCATATTAGATTTCTAAGGAGTAAAATCTATTAAGAGTTTTATATCTATGCTTACTCATGATAGCCTTGTGATGAGTAAAGATCTTAGTAAACTAAAGGTATAATAGTGTGCTTAAACTGTCTAATCAGTTTAAAATAATGCTAAAAAATGGTAAATATTTTATCATGTCAACACATTAGGTATTGACTTTCTATAACATATTGGTATATTCTAATAAAGAGCCTTCTAAAATCATAGAAAAAACTCAAGTCAATTCTAACCATTAGATCATCAATTAACTTGGTACAAGTTCTCTCCCTAAGTAAATATTATAGGTACATCTGCACATGAAGAACTGACTGCTCATATGGTAAGATTTAAAACTAAACATTTTTAATTTTTTATTTATGGGTGTGTAATGACTCCTAAAGTCACTCATATCCTAAAATTTTTCTCATTTTTTTACAAGCCTCTTAAAAAATTTTTTTTAATGCTTGACCTGCCATAGTGAGAGCACTTTACTGGCTCCTGCATTATTTAATTAAGATCTTGCTATTCAGACTTTTAAGATTCATCTCCATTGATAAAAGCCAATGCTCTCTGACAGATTGATGTAATTCACCTGCCCATGTTTAGTAAACAAAAAAAACTTTTTTTTCTCAGTTGATATTTTTTCTAAATTTATGTGGGCTACAGCTCAAACAAGAAAAACTAAAACCCTTAAGCTTAATTAATAATAAAAAAAGGAAGGGAAATGCACCCCCCAGTATTCAGTTGGCTAAAGTGTCAATGAAGTAACATACTAAATCTTTTTAATATTTACAAAAATTTGAATTGTCCATTTAGTATATCTCATTGACAAAGCCACACACTTTTCCAGTCATAGATGACATTGCTCTTGCAAAATCCACAGAGTCCCTGTTGGCAAGTCCTTACCACAAAGGACGCCATGGCAGTATATAATCCAGCTAACCTCACCAGCTTATCCAAGTCTTCTCTTTCTGCTGACCTACCACTGCTGACTTCATCTTTGCATGTTTATTGACTGCTCACTTTTCTCAAAATATTCCTCGATGTTCAAGGAACCTCACCTTGACTTCTAATGTGTATGCACCTCCTCTGTGTTTTGGTAAACACCATCCTATATGTTCATGTCAATTCTTCTCTACCTGGTCCTTGCCTCCTAGTTTTGCTTGTTCCACAGCTGACCAGAAGAAGAGAAGTTCATCAGTTGGCGCTGACCAAAAGACCAGACGTGCTGTGTTTCTTCCCCTGGACATCACATCCACTGACTGCTTCCCTTAGACTTGCTGGTGGCATGCTAGGACACTCTATATATTCCTACCATAAATTTTATGACAAATTACAACAGGTTATAGACTCCACCACAAATAGTCTTGAGTCACTACAGAGCCCCTTATGAGACCCTTATTAGTCTTTTGTTAATGGTTACCTTAGGACCCTTTATTTTTAATAAGATTACTGATTTTATAAAACAGCAGATTGACTCCTTGGCATTAAAACCTTTGCAAATACATTATCACAGACTTGATTTGGCTGACAGAGGCCTGGCTGAACCTGAGGATGACAGACCCCCTTTTCGGATGGCATAAAACTCAGAATTATGCTTCGAGACATCCAACCTTGGCAGGGCAAGGACACCAGTAAGGGGTGTAAGGCAAAGCACTGCAGGGGGAGGACCCTATTGTCCGCCTCTGAGTTCCCCGTGAAGCAAACCTGATTTGCATGGAGGTTGGTGTCAGCAACAAAAATTGTTTCCCTAGAAACTGTGGCTCTGCCTCCCCTCCCCAAAAAGACACCAAGAGCCTTATAAGATGTGGGAAGGTTGGTTTTGCACCCACCCCGCGGGAGGAATCAGGTCAATACTTCCCTCCTCTGGTTACGCCCACCAAACCTGCTGTTAGGGTCTCTGCTCCTCACCCACATTGCCTGCCTCAATTTTAAAATTATAACAAAGGGAGGATATGCCAGGAGCCATTTCTCTGCTTTATAGATGATAAGCTTTGAGACAATGGAACCCCTCAAGACAAATGTTAATTCCCCCCTGGGCAGGCCATTTCCCCTTAGGTAAACCATTTATCAGTAATCAAGTGAGTCAACACAAGTGAGTCAACACACAGTTTGGTTCCTGCCATTTGTTGCAAGGAACATTCCGCTTTGAAGTTTGCTCCCCCTTCCCCTCCTCCAGCATTCCCTCTCCTTCCCCAAAGCCTTATAATGCCAGTGTTCTCAATAAAATTTTACAGCTTGATCAGAAACTTGACTTGCTGTCATGTCTCGTGTCCCTATCATTTCAGGTTTCATTGGGTTCCTAGCCCCTGTTCACCGCCCTGCTGGTCGGGGCAACATTTTATGAGGCAGAATTAAATGAAGGAGTTTTCAACATGATTCTCATAAAGGTAAAATTAATTTGCTAAAGTAACTAAGTATTTAAGGTAAAATTAACCTGATTTTGTTTAAAGTCTAAGGTATAAATTAGTTAAAAATCAATATATTTTAACTAAATCTGGTCTGAAGATACTGTGCACACCCAGGGTGTGTCTCCATCTTAAATGGGTGTAACAAAAGGTAGAAAAGGTGCTATAGATATGTAAAGCTCTCATATACCTTCTCAATTAAAGAGGTAGAACCAGCCTGGGTGAGTGAAAGATCACACAATGTTTATGCTAATGATTCTCATGCTTGAGGCTTCTAACAATGGTTCTCCTCTTTACTTTTCCACATTTTATTGAGCTTAAATTGTTTAAACAACATTAAAATCATACTAAAAAGGCCTTCAAAAATTATAAAGGTACTTAAAACCAATTATAATTATTGAGTTATCAATTATAGTAAACTTCCAATTTGTTACAAGTTTTTTTCTTCACAAATAAATGTTTACAGCTATGTCAAGCCTTCACATGAAGAAGCATCTGCTCATATGGTAATATATTAAACTATATAAGAAGTCCCTCCATATACAACTTATGTAAATTAACAACAACATTTACATATTTTTCTATACTTAACTGGTGTATCTCGTTTTGCCACTATAGGCCTGCCTTTGTCAGCCAACAATTTAAAGACTTTTTCCCTTTAGAACATCACCCATACCACGACATCCCTTACAACCCCCAAAGACAAATGGTTGTTGAGAAGGCCCACTAAATACCTAGGCCCAACTAAGTAAAGAAAAAAGGGGGGATACGTCCCCCAATATTCAGTTGGCTAAGGCACTAACTACATTAAACCTCTTTAATACCTATAAAAATTTGAACCAGATGCCCTGCTAACCATGGGAAGCATATTTGTATGTGTTTCTTTCATAGGAATCCCCAGAAATCCATTTGGACCCCTCCCTCTGACATCGCCCACAAGAAGCATGACTACAGCATCCCCCCCAAAACCCATGATGTGACCTGACATGATCTAGAGAACCTGATTTTCAGACTCCAAAGGACAGAACTTTCTTACTGCCTTTGTCTTGCTCATCACTGTCTGCCCTTCCTGCATCTGCTTTGCCTGTCACCTCTTGGAAGTTCCAACTTACTCTCAGTAGCTGTCCTCCCCCATTGAGGTAGACGTGTGGCATTTCTTCCCCTGGTCATTGGCATTGGACTGATGCTTCTATCAGGCTTACTGGTACACCTCTTGGACCTCCCTTTATGCTGCTGGGCTTCTCAAGGACTGACTGCAGCAGTCCATGGACTTTGCAGCCAACTGTCTTGGGAGTCTACAGTGCTGAATAGCTCCATTCGCCTGGCAGGCCATAAGCCCCTTCGCCTGACAGATCACACGCTTGTAGGCCCTGTCCTCAGAGGCAGGAAATGCCTCCTCGCTGCCAGGCCCTGCCTATCAGGGGCAGGGAATACCCCCTCACCTGCAGGCCCTGCCCATCAGAGACAGGAAATGCCCCCTCGCCATTAGGCCCTGCCCTTTGTTGGCAGAAGATGCCGCTTCGCTGTTAGGTCCCACCCTCTCTGCCCATCAGGCGGCCCCTCTCCGCCTACCAGGCCTCTCTTCAGTCTCATGCTGGCCCTTGATACTATTACTTATCACTCCCTGTCTTATTCCAGTCCTTTTAAAAACACCTGCATGATATCATTCAGGTTTCTGCCCAAAAGGTTTCTGTTCACCCCTACACTACTATTCCCCTGACAGAAATGGAGTCTTTTACAGACATTGACCCATTTAACTATGGCCATTAGATGATAGAAAGAGGTAGATGTTGGGAAATTGTGAGGATGTGGTTGAGCTTGGCAGGGCTTGAACCTGAGGGGTGCGTCTATCCTGTTAGTCTCTCTCTTCACTGAGAGGTTGAGCAAGGAGGGAAAGTAGTAACCCCAATGGTGTGCCTCATCCTGTCAGACTCCCTGCCTCACAAAGCACCCCACATTCCTGATACTATGACCATTAGATAAAAAGAAAGGGGGAGATGTTGGACATTAAGCCATCCTCCCCTGCTCCATTGCTGATAGTATGGCCTATTTACATAGTAATTGTTTTGCCTGAAAGATCCCCATTCCTTTGATCTATCTTCTTTCTACCTCAAGACCCACTCTGCCTGCAGGGTACATTAATCCCTCCAGTTAAAATCCTAGCAAACATTGCTATGGAACCTTTCTACCTTCCCAGTCTTTCTTTTCTCTACCCCCTTCCCCAACCATCTCCATTCCCAATTTGCCACTTCCGGTTTTACCCTGTAAAGCCCATTTCTGTTCCTAGTTTCACTCTCTTTTCTCTCCCACCTCCTGACCTGGAGAAGGGCTGGTGTGCAGAGTGGGAGGAGGCCATTGTGGTTTGGTACCTTGTGGCTTAACACTCTGTGCTCACACCTGACTCTGGAGCTCCCACATGAATTGTATTACCATGCCGCCATGAGTTCCTGGTCTCTCTCCCATCACACAAGCCTGGCAGCTATGACCACAGAATTCGAGTTCAGACTTACAGGGACACAGAGGTTTCAGAGTCTCCTATGCTGAATATGGGTCCCAGATTAAATTGATGATGTTTATACTTAACAGTATTTATATACTTTTCCCATATTTGAGAGCTACTTTCTTCCCTGATCCAGCTTTATAGCCCTATTCCCAACTCTGACATCATCTTCTCAGACAATAACTACAGCCCACATACATGTTAACTGTCAAGTTCAGACAAAAATTAGAAAAGTCATGGGCCCAAAATAGGCCTACTAACTTCTTCCAAAATGGAAACCCCAAATCTCATCTTCTATATTCTTGTCTCTATGTTGCTGATCATTTCCAATTTGTCTTGCTTAATATCTTAATGCTTTTTCAGACACCACATTGCAGATGCTACCATGATGCCAACTTGAATTTCCTGGGCAGACAATCTCACCACTGTGTCCTGGAATCCCACCTTCCCAGAGACCTACCCAATTAGGGAAAGATAAAAATAGGCTGGGGATATGGATTAACCTGTAAACATCCCTATCCAGTGGAGAATAAATAACAGAAGCCAGACCTTCCACTTTCTGTACCTTATAATGATCCTGGGTTCATGCTTCCAAAGGGATAAAGAATAGGAAAGATTCCAATGGAGGGGATGGGATACAGAACTCTGGTGGTTGAATTGTACCCCTCTTATCCTATGGTCGTTTGATCATTATTAAATCAATTAAAAAAGAAAATAACATGAGAAAATAGTTAAATTTAATTAGGAAGATTTGGAATTTTTTGTTCATTTATTTGCTTTCTATACATTAGTCCTATATCTATTTGCACTCTTCTATCACATTTCCTCATCCTTTTAGTCACTGATGTCAGGAAATGAAAGAAAATGATACTGGAGAGATAAATATAAGCAAAGCTCCAGCTGTGATATTTAATTCCAGATGGAAGAGTGATTTAAAGTGACTATAAATCTCTGCCATAATCATGTAAAGAATGCTTCTCATTGT
Organism: Erinaceus europaeus; assembly: GCF_950295315.1. Lineage (NCBI taxonomy): Eukaryota > Metazoa > Chordata > Mammalia > Eulipotyphla > Erinaceidae > Erinaceus > Erinaceus europaeus. The sequence goes on from NC_080167.1 coordinate 32,351,516, forward strand.
TTCACCTTATTAGTGGGTTTTGGCAGAGAAAATAAACATATGAAGAAAGAAGGATGTGACTTAGTAGAGCCCAGGATTTGCATGCATGAAGTTCTGAGTTGAGTGCTTGGTACTGCATATGCTGGACTGAAGCTCTAGCCTTTTTCATTAAATGAATGAATTATTTAGCCTTTAATGAAATGAAAGATTAAGAGAGTTAGCAGCAGTCATGGAGTATGAAGGAGGGGTGGAGGAAGAAAACGAATGAAGGAATGGAGTGAAAAGAGAGGGAGGGAGAAAGAGAGCAATCAAGAGGAGAGTAGTGAGGGAACACTTTGGAAGCCTGGTATAATTCTGTCACATTGCATCATCATCGCAAAGAAATCAAATCTGAAGTGAAAAATGACAAAGACTCAAAGAAAGTAAGTTATGCAAACTGGGAAAAAGACACTATATCTGCTGTCATGTTCTATTTATAACTGAAATATTAACATTCCCTTCAAAAATATAATTACTGCAAACCCAAGATTTTAAGGTAGTAGATTTAGATTTCTTATTTTTATACATATAATTTTTCTATTTTAATGAACTGATATCTCTGTTCTATTTGTTGCATGAGATTACATTTGAGGAATATATTTACTATTCAGGGATTTGGGAGGAAATACTAAATATCCTTTTATTAAGACCTTCTGCTACATACACAGGAACTTATGTCATTGCCTCAATATATCTTCATGCTTATTTACAATTTTGGTTTTTTTTATTATGTCATAGCTACTACTATTAAGAATAGTCATAGGTGGAGTTTGGTCTGTAGTGCATTGGGTTAAGCACACATGGTGCAAAACTTGAGGACCAGCATAAGGATTCAGGTTCAAGCCCCCACCTCTCCACTTGCAGGGGGGCACTTCACAAGCAGTGAAGCAGGTCTGCAGGTGTATATCTTTCTCTCTGTCTTCCCTTCCTTTCTCCATTTCTCTCTTTCCTATCCAGCAACAACAACATCAATAACAATAATAACCACAACAATGTCAATGGCCTGAATTCACCTATTAAAAGACACAGAATAAGAAGATGGATCAGAAAACACAACCCAAACATATGTTTGTAGGGAAATTGTGAGGATGTAGTAGGGCCTGGCAGGGCTTGACCTGAGGGGTGCTTCTGTCCTGTTAGTCTCTCTCTCTACGAAGAGGTTGAACAAGGGGGACACAGGAACGTCAAAAGTGTCAGGAAATTGTGAGGAGCCTCACAAAGCACCCTGCATTCCTGATACTATGGCCTATCTACATAATCATTGTTTTGCCTGAAAGATCCCCACCCATTCCATTCCATTGATCTATCTTCTTTCTACCCTCAAGACCCTCCCTGCCTGCAAGGTAGTATTAATCCTACCAGTTAAAACCCTTGCAACAGTTGCTAAGAAAGTTTCTAGCTTCCCCGCTCCTTTTGCCTTTCTCCACCCCTTTCCTAGCCATTTCCATTTCTGACTTGCCACTTTTGGGTCTGCCTTTTTAAAGCCTTAGCTCTCTGATCAATAAAGATATTGCATTGCCTTGCCATGAGCTTGGTTCATGAGTCATCTCCCTCGTGTCGCTGAGAGAGTAGCAGCCCAGGCTGGCTCCAGTTGCATTCTCTCGAACCCAGAGTACGTGCCCAGGAAGAGGCACTCCCATGCTAGCCCAGCACAAAAGGTTGCCCCATCTGTCAGGCTCCCTACCTCACAAAGCACCCCACATTTTTCTGCCTCCAGGAGCCCGGCATTCCTTAAAACATTAAGCCTGCTCCACCCTGCATTCTTTGATACTATGGCCCATCCTTTTATTATCTACATATCAATCTTCTGCTTTGTTTCACAAATTAAGGCCTCCACCCTAACCCCCCATCCATTCTGCTCATTTGACATATTCCTTTTCTGCTCTCAAGACCACAGAGTATTATTAATCCTACCAGTTAAACCCCTAGCAACAGTTGCTAAGAAAGCCCCTACCATTCCCAGCCCCTTCTACTTTTCTCCACTCCTTTTTTAACCATGTATGGTATTGTCAAGCCACTTACGTTTCCAATTTGTCTCTTCCCTTGTTCCGCTTGGAGAAGCATGTGGGCAGACCAGGAGGCTGACACTGACCATTGTGGCTTAACCAGGTGTGCTACTGCCAGACTCTGGGGTGCTCGGATGAATAAAGATTTTTATTGCCTTGCTGCCATGAGCTTGGTTCCTGAGTCATCTCTCTCCCTTGTATCACTAGCCTGACATATGATATTATAGACTGAAGATATTTTAATGCCATTATTGTAGATATTTAGAGTGTTCTGACATATGGAATGTTTATGGTGATCTGATGATTATTTATAGGAGATCTTTCAGAACTTCTTTCAGGGCAGGCTTGGTGATAGTTGATTCCTTCAACTGTTGCTTGTCAGAGAAGTTTTTTATGCCTCCATCTAGTCTGAATGACAGTCTAACAGGATACAGTATTCTTGCTTGAAAGCCTTTTTCATTGAGCACTTGGTAGATATCTTCTCATTCTCTTCTGGCCTGTAGTGTGGAGAAGTCTGCTGCTAACCTTATGGATTTTTCTCTATAGGTGACTCTGTTTTTTCTCATTCAGCCTTCAGGATCCTTTCTTTATCCTTATTCCTTTTCATTCTGAATATGATGTGTCTCAGTGTCTTTAAGTCTGGGTTAATTCTGTTTGGGACCCTCTGGGCATCTTGAAACTTTATGTCTTTTATGTTGTCTAGACTAGGGAATTTCTCATTTTGGCCTATAGAATACTATAGAGACTGGAGTGGAGCAGGAACAGAAATATTTATTCACTCAGGTACCTCAGAGTTGGGTGGGAGCACAGCAGTTCGGGCCACATGGAGTTAGCAAAATGGCTGCCTCCCAATATGCGCAGCAACCCTTCTCTGCATCAGGTCACCAAGGTGAAAAGGGGGCAAGAGAGGGATTAAGAGATTAAGAGATACTGAAAAAAACAACAGAGACATATGGGATGACTTCAAAAGAAATAATATATGCATTATAGGCCTAACAGAGGAAGAAAGAGAGGGAGGGTAAGAAAACATTCTACAGGACATAATAGCTGAGAACTTCTCTAGCCTAAATAACATAAAAGACATAAAGGATCAAGATGCCCAGAGGGTACCAAACAGAATTAACCCAGACTATAATAATTCGAACCAGATGACCTACTTATCACGGGAAGCAGATTTGTTTGTGTTTCTTCACAGGAATCCTCGGAAAAAACACCTGGACCCCTGAACACTCTGACATTGCCCACTAGATGGCACTACTACAGTGCCACATATTCCGAAACACATGATATGACCTGACACGATCTGAAGAACCTGATTCATGGACTCCAAGGACAGAACTTTCTTTTTTTTTTTTTTAATATTTTATTTTATTTATTCCCTTTTGTTGCCCTTGTTGTTTTATTGTTGTAGTTATTATTGTTGTTGTCGTCATTGTTGGATAGGACAGAGAGAAACGGAGAGAGGAGGGGAAGACAGAGAGGGGGAGAGAAAGATAGACACCTGCAGACCTGCTTCACCGCCTGTGAAGCGACTCCCCTGCAGGTGGGGAGCCGGGGTTCGAACCAGGATCCTTATGCCGGTCCTTGTGCTTTGCGCCACCTGTGCTTAACCCGCTGCGCTACAGTCCGACTCCCAGGACAGAACTTTCTTACTGCCTGTCTGCCCTTATGCTTCTGCTTTGCCTGTCACATTTTGGCGGTTCCAGCTCACTCTCTACAGAAAAGCGGAATTCTGGAAGTGGCAAGTCAGGACAGAACTGGCTAGGAAACAAGGCATTCTGGGAATAGAGTTTCAGCTCTTGCAGGAATGGGAAAGAGGGTGGAGGGAACAAGGCACTCTGGGAAGCTAGGGTTTCAGCTCTCACAGGAATGAGCAATACCCTGAGGGGACAACATGGTGGATGTGACCACATCTGCACAATTTCCCAACACTTCCCCCTTTACTTCTATCTAATGGCCACAGTATAGGAAATTTAGAGTGGAGCAGGCTTAAATATTTTTTAAAGAATGCCAAGCTCCGGATGTTTCTGTGGGGGAGGGAAGACTAAAATAGCTGCCAATCTTGTGAAATTTATGTGTCTCCCTGTGCTCAACCCCTCTGTAGAGAGAGAGAGACTTACCTGGAGGGACTCATCTTATAGGTTAAGCTCTGCCAGGCTCCACCATCTCAAAATTTTTCTACAACTTTCCCTTATCTTTCTATCTAGTCATCACATTAAAATGGGTCAATATCTGTAAAAGACTCCATCTGTGACAGAGGAATAGTAGTGTAGGGGTGAGCAGAAACCTTTTGGGCATAAACCTGAATGATATCATAAAAGCATTTTGAAAAGAACTGGAACAAGATAGGAAGGGACAAGTAGGAGAGCAGCAAGAGTCAGTGTGATGCCAAGAGGAGGCCTGGTGGGAAAAGTGGCATTTTATACCTCTGGAGGCGTCTCCTGCCTCTGTGGGCAGGGCCTTGTGATGGGGGGGAATTTCCTGACTCAAAGGGCAGGTCCTGCAGGTGGGAGGGTGTCGCCTGCCAAGAGAAGGAGCTATTTGGCGTTGTATAGTCTACAAGGTAACAGGTTGCAAAGTCCATGAACTACTGAAGGTAAGTCTTTGAGAAACCAGTAGTGTAAATGGAAGGAATCTGCTGTAAAATTGTGTAAGGTGTCCAAGGGGTTTACCAGCAAGTCTGATAGAAGTGACAGTCCAATGTAGACGACCAGGGGAAGAAATGCCAGGGGATGAAACACTGCACGTCTATCTCCATGGGGAAGATCAGCCAGCAGAATTATGCTTTTATATAAAGAGTGAGCTGGAACTGCCAAAACGTGACAGGCAAAGCAGAAGCAGGAAGGGCAGACAGGCAGTAAGAAAGTTCTGTCCTTGGAGACCATGAACCAGGTTCTTTAGATCATGTCAGGTCATATCATGGGTTTCAGGGGGTGTGCCACTGTAGTTTTGCCATCTAGTGGGTGATGTCAGAGTGTGCAGTGGTCCAGATGTTTTTTCCAGGGATTCCTGTGAAAGAAACACAAACAGATCTGCTTCCTGTGGTTAGCAGGGCGTCTGGTTCAAATTATTATAGAAAAAGAGGTTTGGTGCCTTAGCCAAACTGAATTTTGGGGAAATGTATCTCCCCTTATTTCTTTCTTTACTTAATTGGGCCTAGGCGTTCGGTGGACTTTTTCAACAACTGTTTGTCTTTGGGGGTTGTAAGGGATGTCTGTGGCATAGATGCTGTTATAAAGGGAAAAATCTTTAAATTGTTGGCTCACAAAGGCAGGCCTATAGTGGCAAAATGAGATCCACCAGTTAAGTGTAGAAAAATATGTGAATATTGTTAATTTACATAAGTTGTATATGTGGGAGCATCTTATATAGTCTAATATCTTACCATATGAGCAGTTGCTTCTTCATGTGGAGGCTTGACAGCTGTAATCACTTATTTGTGAAAAAAAAAACTTGTAAAAAGGTAGTTTACTATAATTGATAACTCAATGATTATAATTGGTTTAAGTATCTTTATAATTTTGTTTAAAGGTCATCTTATGTGACCTCGTGTAGTAGTCTCTGTACAGCAGGATCTTCAGACCAAATTTAGTTAAAATATATATTGATTGTTAACTATTTTTACTTTGGACTTTAAACAGATTCAGGTTACTTAGAGAGTTAACACATATTAGTGACAATTTTTTTTTAACATTTACAGTGCCAGATTGATGCCAGATTTGTTGTGGATTAATTTCCACAAGATTAGCTTACAGCACTTTTGGGTGCCCTCCAAAAGTGTCCTGTATAGAGAATTTGTATTTTAATTTTGGAGATATATTGTCACTTTAAATATTTAGACTTTTACCATAAATAGTTACTTTTAGCAAATTAATTTTGCCTTGCTTGGTAATAATGTAGCTTCAAGGTTACATTTTTAACTGTTAACGTTTACCAAACTTGAAACATACACATAAACATGTAGTTATAACACACAGGAGGAGAAAAACGTTTGTTAAGAAGACATATCATTTTAAACACAAATTTATATCTGTCTTTATTCACACACTTTAAGACTAAGCACTTTACATTTATACCAAGACTTATATATAAAAAAAAACTCAAGAGGAAAAAACAAATTTTTTGGACTGTTTCTGTTCATCTCCAGAAACCATGGCTGTGTCCAGCATTTTTATATAAAGTCAATTAAGTTTCAGAGTACTCTGAGCAAATGGGTCATACAAAAAATTTTGGTCATCTAACTCACTCACTCACTCACAAAACACAACTGGCCAGTCATAGCATAAGGTATTTAGAGAAGGGGTGGGGTTGAGGACTCTGTGAACCAGATTTTTCAGATTCCGCCATGTCATATTTTGGGTCCTAGCGTGCGTCCTTCAGCGGGTCCTTTTGCACTGTTTCTTGTTCCTCAGGGATTGCAGCGCTATCATGTGGGTATTGCTGGGCATGGCGGGCAGGAAGCCAGACAGGTTTGGGGTAATTCTGTGGAAAAACACATGTGAAACCCCTCCCTATGGTCAATAGGGGGTCAGATTCTTTCCAAATTTTATTGAGTGGGTCTTTCCATTTGACCTTAATAGCTGGAAGGGTGGATGGTGTTTGCCAATGAAGAATAACAGGAGGTAGGTCCAAGTTTTTGTAAATATTAAAGAGATTTAATGTAGTTAAGGCTTTTGCTAGCTGGATATTGGGGGGGGGGTACATTCCCCCTTTATCTTTATTTAATTGAGCCTTAAGGGTTTGATGGGCCCTCTTGACAATGCCTTCTCCCTGTGGATTATAGGGGATTCCTATTGTATGAGTAATGTTCCAGAGGGAACAAAAAAACTTTAAATTGTTTGCTGGTAAATGTAGTTCCATTGTCAGTTTTAAGGTGAAGATGTATGCCCATTACAGCAAAACAGGAGAGCATATGGCTTATAAGCATTTTTGAGCTTTCTCCCATCTGAGCTGTCACCCACATAAATTTAGAAAAGGTATCAACTGAGACAAACATATATTTTTGTTTTCCAAAGTTGGGTATGTGGGTGACATCAATTTGCCAAAGAGCATTGGCTTTTAAGCCTTGGGGGTTAACCCCAAGAGTTTGAATAGCAGATGTTTTGATTAGACCTGCACAGGAAGAACATGTAGCAAGAATATGTTTTAACTGTGCCAGAGGAACATCAGGAAATCGAGCTCAAAGACCTTTAAGATTAACATGGATTAGGGAATGAAAGTCAGCAGGGTTAGAGACAGAGGCTAGGAGAATTCCTGAGGAGGCGAGGTGGTAAGCTGCAGCATTCCCTTCGGACAGGGGACCAGGAAGAGGGCTATGGGAATGAAGGTGTTGAACATACAGTGGTTGGGTTCGAAAACAGAGCATAGAGGCAATTTGAATTAAGAGAGGAGAAAGTGGGTTGTCATCAATTCTCACATAAGAACAAACAAGCCATGGAAGTAAGTATACACACTGTCAGAAAAAAGGTTGAAGGATTTTGGTACAGCTTTTAATGCATGGAAAACAGCATAAAGTTCTTTGTACTGAGGGGAATTATCAGGAAGCTCAGTAAAGAGAGTTTTGGGGTATTGCTGGTCTGGATAATATATAAGGGAAGCAGCTCCCTTTTTTCCACCATCAGTGAAGATTGTAGGAGCAGAGGGGATGGGATCTCGAGAGAAAAGTTTAGGTACTATTAGAGGCAACAGAGGTAAAGAAGCTATCAATTTATTAGAAGGAAAATGATTATCTAATTGTCCTAGAAAACCCATTAAACTTACAACAAAATGAGAATGGTGGCATATGAGCCACTCTGTATCTGTGAGAGAAAAAGAAAGAATAATTGAATCCAGTTCTCGTCCTAAGACCTGTACAGATCTGTTTCTTCCTTGGTGAATCATAAATCCTAAGGAATCTATCTCAGTAAGAAGTCTTGGAGCTCCCCCTACTGGTGTATGAAGCTATTCGAGAACACCATTATTCTGCCACAGTGTCCCCACTACCATGGAGGTGGAGTTAAAGATTAGAAGATTTACCAGAGAGGAGGGGGAGAACCCAATGAGGTGCATGTCTTGGAGGGCCTGGTTAACCCTTTCCAGTGCCAAGGAGGCTTCAGGGGTTAACATATGCTTTGAGGAGGGCTGTTTGTTTCCTTTTAACAGATCAAACAGTGGTTGGAGGCAGCTAGTGGGGAGATAAAGATACTGCCTAAACCAATTTAAATTTCCAAGAAAACTTCGTAAAGAAGCAAGAGTGAGATTAGAAGGAAAAGTAACACAAGGTTTTAAGGGACGAATCTGCATTAGGGAAATTTCTGAGCCTAAGAAAGATATTGGAGGAATTAGCTGTACCTTCTCAGCAGCTACAGGTCACTTTTCTTTAAGGAATGGATAAGAAAATCACATAGGGCAGAGAGATCTGTTTCTAATTCTCCCCATATTAAGACATCATCCATATAATTAAGAACCTTAAGGCCCTTATGAATATATGGAAAAAGAGCAGATTTAACAGCCTGTTGACAAATTGTAGGACTCTTGGAAATGCCCTGGGGCAGTACCACCCATTTAAATCTTTCGGCAGGGCTGGCATTATTAATAGAAGGAACAGAGAAGGCAAAACACATACAATCTTGTGGGTGCAAGGGAATAGAGAAAAAATAATCCTGTATATCAATAGCTGTGATTGGATTTCCCGTGGGAATTGCAAAAGCAAGAGGAAAACCCCTTTGGGGGTAGCCCCAGACCTGCATGGTTTTATTAACCACACGGAGATCTTGGAGGAGGCCCATTTTCCCTAGCGCTTCTTAATCACAAAGACAGGGTATCTCATGGACTCCGGGAATGGTGAATGTGTCCCAAGGACAATTCCTCCTGGATGAGCTCTTTTAATATTTCTTGCTTCTCCCTAGAAAAAGATCACTGTTCCACCCAGACAGGCTTGTTAGAAAGCCTATCTAAACTGGGAGTTCTGTTACGAACTGTGGCAGTTAGTATTGGGGGTGCTGGTCAGATCTAGAAGTCTCGCAGGAGTGGGCATAGCACCCTGTACAAGCGTCTGAGGATATTACTACATCAAGAGATTCCAGCAAGTCTCTGCCCAATAAGTTGGTGCTAATATCAGCTATCAAAGGACGAAAGTGTCCGGTAGTCCCTTCTGGGTCTTCCCACACAAGCAAATCCCATGTGAGAAAGGCTTGGTTCAAACCTCCAATGCCATGGAAACAGGGTCCTGTGAGGATTTCCCAACTCTGGGGAACCTGTTTGTCTTAAAATTGTCATGTCTGCCCCTGTGTCAATCAAATGCTTAAAAGGAATATTACCAATCCTTACTGTCATAGTAGGGTGACCTCGTTCTAAAACAGGAGTGGTCCACAAAAATCTCAGGCTCTGAATTTGCAGTTTGCTTGCTCCAGCCAGTCTTTTTTATGCTGGGAGTTCCCACATGCCTCGCGCTCCTCCTCCCATTCGCCCTCTGCTATTGTTATATGGCGTGGTGGGCAGAGCGATGGGTTGGGTCCCAGGCTGGGCTTTTGTTTATGGAAGAAAGGTGCAGCACCAAGCAGGCGGCCTGCTTGGCTCCCTTTTGAGGGCGGGGCTGAGGGTTGCCCCAGGCCTAGTTTAAATCCCTGTTTAATTCTACATTCGACAGAAGCGTGCTATTTCTATGAAACTTGGACCAACAATCTCTCCTCCAATGAAAACTGTCCTGGAATCTAGGACAAGGCATTCGTGGCCTCTGGCTCCCTGGCTGGAAGCGGGGTCGCGATTTATTTTCTGGACATTGGTTATGCCAGTGCCCTTGGCAACTACACTGAAAGCAAGCCCCCTTTCACTTATGTAGGGTAGCTGCATAGGCCTATGTCATAATTATGCAGGCATTTAATTATTCAAAGTCATTTGAGAGAAGAATAGGGGTGAGATAGAGAAGGAAGAACGAAGAACAATGCTTCAAAGACATCAAAAGGGCTACAGGAAATAAGGTCTTGGGGGCTTCTCACTTGTCTGGTGTTAGGAGTGTGTGACAGGATGTGCTCTTCCTTTGTGACCAAAAGGTGAAGTGGAATGTGTGAACTTTGAGTGAATGAATCTTAAAGTAGGCAGCCATGTGGCTTGTGGTTTGAGGTTTCTGTGTGCTTGAGAGTCAAGAAGGGAAGAACTTAGTCTGAGAGACGGTGTTTCCCCTTTGCTCACCTTGGTTGAGAGAGACTCATAAGATGGTATCTTCTCAGACCTCCATCCAAGGATGGGGTAAGTTCTCCCTAAGCTCTATCTAGCTTACACAGAGCCCTACACCCATGGTGGGAGTGTCTCAGAGAAATAAGAAAAGGGAGAAAAGGAACACGAGGCTCCAGGGAGCCGAGTGGCTATACCTGCGTCTGGGCGGGTTGTGTCCCTGTTCAGGCACCAGATGTTGGGCTGCATCGTGGGGGAGAGAGAAGAGACCAGAGAGGAGTGGGAACAGAAATATTTATTCACTTGGATACCTCAGAGATGGGTGAGAGCACAGCAGTTCGGGCCATGTAGAGCTAGCAAAATGGCTGCCTCCCACTATGCGCAGCAACTCTTCTCTGCGTCAGGTCACCAAGGTGAAAAGTGGGCAAAAGAGGGAAGGGCGGAAGCAGGAGGGCTTTTATTGGAGAAATTTTGGAAGTGGCAAGTCAGGTCGGGATTGGACTCACGAAGGCCGCTGGTTCCACTTCAATGACAGTACTGTAACACTGACTGACGAAGACACCGTTGTGAAGGCAAAGGCCTACATCCTGTTTTACGTGGAACGCCAGGCCAGAGCCGGATCGGAGAAACTTTAATACCTCCTTGCAATCATTACTCGTCAACTATGCCGGACAAACATTTCCAATTTTCCATAAATACTTGATCCAAAAAAAAAAGAAACAAGGCACCCTAGGAATAGAGTTTCAGCTCTTGCAGGAATGGGAAAGGGGGTAGAGGGATCAAGGCACTCTGGGAAGCTAGGGTTTCAGCTCTCATGAGAATGGGTGATACCCTGAGGGGACAACATGGTGGATGTGACCACATCTGCACAATTTCCCAACAAGAATCCAGTGCTTTATCCATTACGCCACCTCCTGGACCACTGTTTCCCCATTTCTGATAACTATACTTGCAAAGTCTTTCCTTACTCCTGTGATTAACTCCTTAACTAGCGTTTGGATGTTGACCTCATTATTCTATGCTTCTACCTTTGAGGGGTTTTTAGCTGCACTTTTGCCCTGGTTCATTTCTCCAGTGTTTCTCCTTGGTTTAACCATTATTACAGTGTGTTATGAGATCATTCTATCAGCACTTTTCAGTCCACTGATCACTCTTGCCTGGATTGACTTGTGTCTATGTAAGGTTCTTGAAAGAGTTCATAGTTGTGGAAATAACATTTGTTTCAATGTTATCTCAATCTCTGAGTTGAATGACAGTGGCTGTTAAAGCCTCTTTTGTTCTTTTTCTTCTCCATAGGCTATGGTAGCCTGAGGGCTCTTTACCTATAAGTAGGTTTTTCAGCTTAATTACTCACTCCTGACCAAGAGACAAAGTAGGGTGTGGGAGAGATAGCACAGTGGTTATGTAAAGATCCTCCCACACCCCATGGATCCAAAGCTTCCGGCTCAATTCAGCTTCTCTGCCAAGCCTGGCGGCACTGCTGGACCCTGTGAGTTTCTGAACAAGTCTCATTTATATTCTGTAGGTTCTGAGGCAATTATTCACTATGTTCTCATCAGGAGAACAATATGGAAAGGCTCCCACTATAGAGCCCTATATACCACTAGAACACCAGGGTGTAGATCTTCTCCTGAGTTTCCTAGCCAGTTCTCTGCTCCAAGTTGTCAGCACAGGGCCTCCTCCCTGCTGCTCCAGCCTCTTAGGGTAGTAGCAATGGAGACTCACAGTTGTGTTTGGTGAGTCTTAGGGGAGTCCTCTCTTCCCTTCAGCAGTCTTTTTATTGGTAATACAGACTGGAGGTAGCTCCTCAACTGGTAAACTGCCAGACTGTTACCAGCCGCTCAAGAGTAGATATGGGTTTTAGCCTCAGGAATCTCTCCTTAGGCTCCTCTTTGTCCATGAGCCACATGTGTTTTCACACACTGGTGACTTAGTAGGTTCCCAAAGTAGTCCCAGTCTCATCTGTTGCAGTCTCAAGTGACCTTTGATATTCATTGTTCTTCAGAGAAGTTTCTCAACTGGGTAGAGCTGGAGGTCTGGGTAGAGTTGTGGTCTCTAGATGCTCTGATGATTTGGTGGGTTCCCAAAGTAGTTCTAATCCTGTCATTTTGGGTCCCAGGTGGTCTCCTTTGATATTCCTTGTTGACCTAGGGGAGAAGAAAAATGCAGCTGTTGCTACTCTGTAGCCTCGCCTCCAGAAGACTCTGATTTTGACTTCTTTGCAAATATCTCTCTCTCTCATCTCTCTCTTCCCTCTTAATTTCTCTCTGCTTCTATTCTATAAATTAATTAATATAATGACTATTCTACTCAGAGCCAAATACATATTTAATATACAGTCTATTTTTCTCATGATAACTTGGATTTCCCAGATGCTGATGACTAGAAGCAATAACAGTGGACCTGTTTTAGAGGTAACTGGGTAGATTTTGTGTATTATTTTCTTTACCTTTTAAAGAAATACCTGAACTGTGCTCAGGTTAAAGGATACTTTTTATGCAACTGAAAACAATGTTAAAGAGTCTCCTCCCCCTCCAAAAAAAGGCATTCTTCTATAAATTATTAATTCTGCTGATATTAGAACATTGGGAGAACTGGCTGACCATAGATATGGTTTCAAAAATGGTGGCTAGGGAAGGAGAGAGCCGCAGTGATAACCCTAGTGTCAATTAAAAAAAACATATGGACTTGATGTTTTAATTTTAGATCATAGTAGGACTATAAAACCCAATTAACTTTATAGTTATGAAACTATTCAAGTGTTCTGTTGCATACTCACAAATATGTGGGGTAGTTTATGTGTCTTAAAGAATTCAGCACATGTGACTTCATTGTGAATTTATTGTCTATTTTTTAAAAACTGCAATAAGTAACGTAGTATACCATTAAGGTGTTTTTTTTTATTATTCTTACTGACAAGAAATATTGGCAAGATCATAGGATAAGAGGAGTGCAATTTGACACAATTATCACCACCATATCCAATCCCCTCCTTTGATAGCTTCATATCCTTCATATCCAATGCCCTCCCTTGATAGCTTTCCTATTCATTATGGGGTGCAGAAGGTGGTAGGTCTGGCTTCTGTAATTGTTTCTCCCCTGAACAGAGGTGTTGACAGGTCGATCCATACTCCCTGCATGTCTCTCTTTCTCTTTCCCTAGTGGGGTGGAAATCTGGGGAGGTGGAGCTCCAGGACACATGGTAGGGTCATCTTCCCAGGGAAGTCAGGCTGGCATCATGCTAGTACCTGGAACCTGGTGGCTGAAAGAGTTAAGCAGAACAAATTGTTGACTAATCATAAACCTAAAGGCTGGAATATTTCAGATGAAGATTTAGGGTCTCCATTTCGGAAAAAGCTAGTAGGTTTATTTTAGGTATATTCCAAGGGGTGCACGCCTGTGCCTGACATCTAATATGCAGGTGGACCCAGGTTATTGTCTGGGGAGATGGTGTCATAGTTGGATGTTTGTTTGTTTTTTAATTGCCACCAGGGTTATCACTGGGGCTCAGTGCTGATAGTGTGAATCCACCACTCCCAGTGACCTTTTTTTTTTTCTTTCTCCTTTTCCTTCTCTCTTTTTCCCTACCTTTCTTTCTTTCTACTTTATTTGATAGGACAAAGAATCTCATTCCTGAGTTTCCAAAGTTGCAGGTTCAGTTCCCAACACCATATTAAGCTGAGCAATGCTCTGGTAAGAAAAAAAGGGGGGGGCATTGATTACTTAATATATATGCATTCTGCTATTTTAGTATTTGGTAAGACTTTAGTTACTTCTTATTAAAGGGCTTGTTTTTCTTTTTCTTTTTTATATTTATTTATTTCCCCTTTGTTGTCCCTGTTATTTTTCATTGTTGTTGTAGTTATTGTTGTTGTTTTTACTGATATCATTGTTGTTGGATAAGACAGAGAGAAATGGAGAGAGGAAGGGAAGACAGAGAGGTGGAGAGAAAGACAGACACTTGTAGACCTGCTTCACTGCTTGTGAAGTTACTCCCCTGAAGGTGGGGAGTGGGAGGTTGGAACTGGGTCCTTGCGCTTCATGCTATGTGCGCTTAACCCACAACTCTACTGCCTGACTCCCTCCGTATAAATTTTAAAGGCATCTTCAATGATACGAATCCAATTATGAAGAAGATTAAAGAAAAATAAACCAATGGGACCTTATCAAATTAAAAAGCTTCTGTATACCAAAAGAAATCACCACTCAAACAAAGAATACTCCCACAGAGTGGGAGAATGTCTTTACATGCCATACATCAGACAAGAGGCTAATAACCAAAGTATATAAAGAGTTCACCAACTCAGCAACAAAAAAACAAATGACCCCCATCCAAAAATGGGGAGAGGATATGAACAGAATATTCACCAAAGAAAGGATATAAAATGCCAACAAACATATGAAAAAAATGCTCCAAGTCAGAGAAATGCAGAGACAACAAATGAAATACCACTTCACTCCTCTGAGAATGTCATATATCAGAAAAGGTAGCAGCAAGAAACACTGGAGTGGTTGTGGGGACAAAGGAACCCTTCTACACTGCTGGTGGGAATGTCAATTGGTTCAAGCCCTGTGGAGAGCAGTCTGGAATACACTCAGAAGGCCAGAAGTGGACCTAACCTAATGGCCCTGTAAGTCCTCTCCTGGGGATATATCCTAACCAACCAAACAAACCTATTCAAAATGATTTGTGTATACCTATGTTCATAGTAGAACAATTTGTAATAGCCAAAACATTGGAGCAACCCAGTTGTCCAACAACAGATCATTGGAATACATGATATCATATGTATATATACACAATGTAATCTTTGATAGCTGAGTACAGCTATCAAAAATTGTGAATTCCCTTTCTTCATGTCATCTTGAATGGAACTGGAAGGAATCATATAAAGTGAGATAAGCCAGAAAGACAAGGATGAATATGAGACGATCCCAATCATATACAGAAGTTGAAAAATAAGAATAGATGGGAAACACAAAGCAGAATTTGGACTGGAGTTTTGCTGTATTACAACAAAGTAAAAGACTCTGGGGTGGGGGAGTTTAGGAGTCCTGGATCATGCTGGCAGAGGAGGACCTAGAGTGGATTGAATTGTTATATGGAAATTGAGAAATGTTACACATGTGCAGACTATTGTATTTTACTGTTGACTGTAAACCACTAATCACCCAACAAAGAAAAAAAAATGAAACTGCAATTGTAGAAATAAAACACAATAAGATTAATGAAATAGCATTTATAGCCCAGAAATAAACTCTCACAAATTTTAACTATTAATATTTAACAAGGGGCTCCAGACCATAAGATGGAGAAGGAATAATCTTTCCTATAAATGACATTCAGAAAATGGGGTAGTTAATATAGATGATCTGAAACATTTCACTATAAGCACAAGTTAACTCAAAATAGATTAAATACTTCGATGTCAGACTGGAAAACAAAAAGCATACAAAAGAAAATATTCGTACACCTTCTGCTTCAGAAATATCCATTGGCAATGACACAAAAGTAAAATGAAACTAATGGGATTACACAAAACTATGAAGCTACATACAACAAAAGAGATAATTACCAAAATAAAATACAACATGCTCAATAGAGAAAATATAAACACACCAAACTTCAAAGCGATAACAACCAAAATATATAGCAACAATAACAAACACACAAATAATAACATCAAAAATTGGAAGAATACTTAGATACTTTTCAGCAAAGATGATAATCTGTTGATGTACACACATATGAAAAATGATAAATGCCAATGACTATTAGAGAAATGAAAATCAAGATGAGATACTAGTACATTAAAAGTGAAAGAAAGACCAGCTAAAGGATCCTGATTCAAGCCCCCGGCCCCTCACTAGCAGGGGAGTCGCTTCACAAGCAGTGAGGCAGGTCTTGAGGTGTCTATCTTTCTCTCCCCCTCTCTGTCTTCCCCTCCTCTCTCCATTTCTCTCTGTCCTATCCAACAACAACGACATCAACAATAACTACAAGAATAAAACAACAAGGGCAACAAAAGGGAATAAATAATAAATATTTAAAAATAAATATTTACTGGAATAGGGTACTAAAGTAAAAACCTTGGGGTGAGGGTAGATATTTGGCTTCCCAGTGTGGCGGGGGGGTGGGGGAGTGGGGGGGTTGGAGCGGGTGGGACGGGTAGGACGGGACACAGTCTTTTGGTGGTGGGAATGGTGTTTATGTACATTCCTATTAATTTGTAGTCATATAAATCACTAATTAATATGAGAGGGAAAATTGATTGTATATCTCAAACTTTTTAAAGCACAGACTTGAGTCTTTTTAATACACAGACTGAGTCTTTGATATGTTGACTCTCTCAAAAGCCTACACGAAGGAGAACAGAAGCAACCGGTAGCACAACTATATACAAATAATGTCAAAGGACATAAATTATGGTGATGTTGGGTATTATACAGCAAATCCTAACAAAGGGATTTTTCAAGGTTACCCCAATTAGCAAATAACGCGATTATAACAGTAACTGTCTTCTTGAACCCTAAGACAGCAGGAACCTCACATTTCCACTATAGAGCCTATATTTCCCCCAGTCCTGGAACCTTAGGGTGGGGCTCACTTTCCTGCATGCTTCTCTCAATTCATACCAAATAATATTGCATCCGCTGAATCCAACCTAATCAATACTTCACTTCAGACTGTGTCCAGAGACTTCAGGTGTGGAATGACAACCCTTCAGCTTCGTTACTTGGGTGAGACCTTTCCTTTCATAGTATTCTCTAATTCCATTCCAGGCGATTCACTTCCTAACAAAGTCCCAAAACCTAGATATAGACCAGGTCCCGTGAGATAGAGCACATGTTCACACATATCCATAAACTAGGGCAAAATATATACCTGACAGCAAAAGTACACAATAGTCTCCAATGAATACCCCCCCAACACTTCATCTGCACTATTTCAGCCTTTAGGTCCATGATTGCTCAACAATTTGTTTGGCTTTATATGTTAACTCTCTTTTCACCCACCAGGTTCCAGATGCAAGCATGATGCCAACCAGACTTCCCTGGACAGATGACCCCACCAATGTGTCCTGGAGCTCCATTTCCCCAGAGCCCCAACCTACTAGGGAAAGAGAGAGGCAGGCTGGGAGTATGTATGGATCGACCAGTCAACGCCCATATTCAGCGGGGAAGCAATTACAGAAGCCAGACCTTCTACCCTCTGCATCCCACAATGACCATGGGTCCAGACTCCTAGAGGGATAAAGAATAGGAGGAAGTCGGGTGGTAGCACAGCAGGTTAAGCGTATGTGGCGCATAGGCAAGGACTGGAGTAAGGATCCCAGTTCAAGCCCCCAGATCCCCACCTGCAGGGGAGTCGCTTCACAGGTGGTGAAGAAGGTCTGCAGGTGTCTATCTTTCTCTCCCCCTTTCTGTCTTCCCCTCCTTTCTCCATTTCTCTCTGTCCTATCCAATGACATCAACAACGACAATAATAACTACAACAATAAAACAACAAGGGCAACAAAAGGAAAAATAAATAAATAAATATTAAAAAAAGAACAGGAGAGCTATCATGGGAGGGGATGGGATACGGAGATCTGATTGTGGGAATTGTATGGACTTGTACCCCTCTTACCCTACAGTTTTGTTAATGTCTCCTTTTTAAAATAAATAAAAATTAAAAAAATAAGTCTTTAAAAAAAAGTGAAAGAAAGACCAAGTTCTAGGGACGATGTGGTGAAAAAAGAGCACTTTTATACTGTTAGTGGGACTGTAAAAATATCTTTTTCCTACCAAACAGTCTGAAGGTTTCTGAGAACACTAGAAGTAGACATTTAATATGAAAGCAGAACTTAGGACCCAGGGTTGGGTAGGTAGGAGTGGACTGAGTGGATATAATGAACGTAGTGTAGAATGGTGGGGAAAAATTCAGTTGGTGGTCATATTTTTGTATGTCTATGTTCATAATAACCATGATTTGGAAACAGCTTGTGGCATACATACACACTGGAATGCTAGTCAGCTGTAAGAAAATATACAACCTCTTTTGTCATATTATGGATGGAACATGGATGAAATCACTTTAAGTGAAATAAGTCAGAAGAAGGACAGATACTAGATAATCTCACTCATTGGTTGAATCCTTAGAAACAAAGTAAGGGACAATATAAGAGGAAATATTAGTAGACTATGGTCTGTCTCAGAAGATTTGGGGACTCAGTAGAAGTAATAGAGATGCTTTAGACTTTTGAATTTTGCAGGAACTATGGTTGGTTATAAGGAGTACAAAATTTTCATGGAGGGTATAGTGACTTACACTTACCATGCAGGGTATGATTATACCCATGAAACCTTGTAACTATTGTAAAACTTTGTTAAATGACTAATAAAATAGCAAAAAAAAAAAAAAAAAAAAAGCATATCAAGGGAGGCTGAGTCAAGATGGTGGCCTGAAGGCAGCATCCAGACAGATTCTCCAAAAAAAAAAAAAAAACTAATTCAAATCCTGGGAATTCTAAGTGGGAACAGGATTTCAGGACTGTAGGAGATAAACTATAGAGGAGGGGCCAAAGAGGAACCACAGTGAAATATTATAACTCATCTATAAACCAGCAAAAAGGATTTGAAAAGGACAAAGGAAAAACAAACCATGATTATCCCAGTCCCGCCCACCCCCATCCTACAAGCTAGAGGTGACCTGTTTGGGGAAATAGAGCAAAGACACCCACCTGTGGAATTAAGTTTACCAAACAAGATTCCACTCAGTGTGTAGTCATCTAAAATTGTCTTACTGTATTTCAGCTAAAGACAGTACCAAGGGACAGTTTGGGTGGGGTGGGGTGCCCTAGTTTGACTTGACTTACAGGCTGTCTGTTTGTTGTTTTTTATTTTTATTTATTTATTTATTTTTGTTAGTTTGTTGTTAGTTGGTGATTGCTGAGGATTCTTTTTGATTCACCTGTGGGAGGCATGTTTATTGGTTCGATTTTGCCCACGCCCTTTTTTTTTTTTCCTTCTCTGATTTGACCACTCCTTGCTTTTGTTCTAGCTGTTGCTGTATTTGCTGAGGTATGTTTGTGATAGGAGGAGGTTGTGATAGGAGGAGGTTGGTTTGGTGTGGCTTTTTTTTTTTCCTTCCTTTTCTCTGGCTTGATTAATCTTCTCCATTTACTTTTGTTGTAGTCGTTGTATTGGTTGGTGGTGGACTGTGTTTTCTTCTGTGGAAGGGTTTAGTTTGGTCTGGCTAGGGATTTTTGTTTGTTTTTGTTTCTTTTTCTTCTCATTCTTTTTAATCTTTTTTTTCTTTTTTCTTTCTTTCTTTTTTTTTTTATCCAGGGTTATTGCTGGGACTCAGTGCCTGCACTACAAATCCACTGCTCCTGGAGGCTATTTTTTCCCTTTTGTTGCCCTTGTTGTTTTATTGTTGTTGCAGTTATTATTACTATTGTTACTGCTACTATTGTTGTGGGATAGGACAGAGAGAAATCGAGAGAGATGGGGAAGGCAGAGAGCAAGAAAGACAGACACCTGCAGACCTGCTTCACCGCTTGTAAAGCGATTCCCCTACAGGTGGGGAGGTGGGGGCTCGAACGAGGATCCTTATGCAGGTCCTTGCACTTCGAGCTATGTGCGCTTGACCAACTGCCCTCCAGCCCGGCCCCCATTCCTTTTAATCTTATCTTATTTTTCCCCCTTCTCTCTGGTTTAATTAATTTTCATTTCTATTGTATTTGCTGAGGTTTGTGATTTCATTTGTGGGAGGACTTTGGTTTGGTGTGGATTTTCCTTACACAACATAATAACTGAACAGCAATAACCAGAACACGAAAGTACAAAACACACCAAAAAAAGGTTAAATCAACTACAACAATGAATCAGGACAGTAGCCCAGAAAAGATTCCAAGTAAGCCAGAAGAAAGCAAAATATTATCAGAAATAGGGAAATAACCAATAAGAACCTAAAAGAAAAACACAAACACAAGGTAATTAAAAAACTGAAAGCTGAAATAGCTATGTTAAAATGTCAGCTAGCAGAGCAAGCTGATACTATAACTGAACAAAGTGGAAAAAAAACTGAATTGAAGAAGGAAACTGAAGGAAGGGAGAGCAGAATAGCAGAAGAAGAAAGCAGAATTTGCCAGACTGAGGATGAATTAGAGAAAACTAAGAAGGAAATAAAAGAGTCAAAAAAAGGAGAGAGAGATTGAGAGACATAGAAAACCACAACAGAGGCATATGGGGTGACCTCAAAAGAAATAACATACTCATAATTGGCCTACCAAAGGAAGAAAGAGAAAGGGAATGAAATCCTATAACTAACATGCAGGTGGACTAAGCATATTTTCTGGGAAGATAGTGTCAGAGTTATAAATAGGTCTAGAAAGCTGGATCAGGGCATAGAGTAGCTCCCGACCATGGGAAAAGTATATAAATACCATTAATTGTAAATCTCATCATCTGACCTGGGGCCCATGTCTATTCATATTTAGCACAGAATCCTGTGCAACCTCTCTGTATCCCTTAGGTCTGAGCTCTCATTCCATGGTCACAGCTAGGAACATTCTAGGCTGCACTCAATTCAGGACCCATCTTCCTCAAGTGGCAGAGTATGTTGACCCAGCCTCCCTCTGGAGTGTGGGGCAGTTTCTACCATTAGTTGTTCCACACTGAGGGCAAGGTCCTGAAGAGGTCCATAAGAGGTTTTTTGACGTTCCTGATGGAGCTGGCCAGTGATGACTTCTTTAGTCTCTACTGCTGTTGCCCCACATAGACTGGAACCGCAGCAGGGAAACCCTATATAGACATCAAGGTCACAGAACCAGCCTGGTGACTCAGGGTAAAATCTCCAAGATATACAGGGAAATAACTCTCCAAGATAAACAGGGAAATCAAACACCTTGGCTGCAGTGCTTTCTTCTGTCATAACAACAGCCCAACAGAAGAAACAGAAAATACAGACAGCAATGACAGGAACCCCAAATGACAGACACACTCATACCTAGAAAAAATGAAGATAGACTTCAGACAACTCATTTTGGAATCAATTCAAGAAACTAAAGTTAAGATTCAATAACTCAGGGATCATTTCACCAAAGAATTACAAAAGTCCCTCAGAGACTTAAAAAAAAAAAAGTCCAAATAAAACTTCAGGGCCCAAGGGACACTTTGAATACAGTTCAGGTTGAAGTTTCTGAAGTTGTTGAAGTTTGTTGTTAGTTGGTTGTTGGCCAAGGGTTCTTTGTATTTCACCTGTGGGAGGCATCTGTGTTGGTGTGGTTTTGACCTGTTTTTTTTTTTTGGTTTTTTAAAGAAGTTTCTTTCTTTATTTTTATTTTTTGCCTCCAAGGTTATTGCTGGGGCTCGGTGCCTGCACCATGAATCCACTGCCCCTGGAGGCTATCTATTCCCCTTTTGTTGATTTTGTTGTTTATCATTGCTGTTATCATTAATGTTGTTAGTAGTGTTGTTGAATAGGACAGAGAGAAATGGAGAGAGGAGGGGAAGACAGAGAGGGGTAGAGAAAGAGACACCTGCAGACCTGCTTCACTGCTTGTGAAGCGACTCCCCTGCAGGTGGAAAGCTGGGGGCTCTAACTTTCACTTCAAGTCATGTGCGCTTACCCCGCTGCGTGCCACACCCGCCCGGTGACCTTGCCCTGTTTTGTTGTTGTTGTTGTTGTTTCCCATTTCTTTCTTCTTTCTATCTGCTTTGAACAATCTTTCCTTTCACTTTTGTTGTGGTTGCTGTATTGGATGATGGTTGATTTGGTTCTTTTGGGGAGAAGTTGATTTGGTTGTGCTCTTTCATTTTCCTTCCTTCCTTCCTTCCTTTCTTCCGCCCTTCCTTCCGTCCTTCTTTCATTTTTTCTCCTCTCTGGTTTGGCCAATACTTGCTTTTGTTATTGTATTTGCTGAAGTTTGTATGTGATTTCATTTGTGAACGGAGTCTGGTTTGATGTGGCTTTGTGGAATTTCTTCTTCTCCTTTTCCTTCTCCTTCTTCACCTCCCACTTCCCCTCCCTCCCCACCTTCCTTCCTTCTCTCTGGCTTGATCAAGTTTTTGCATTTTGTTGTGGTTGTTGTATTGACTGGTGGTGGACTGTGTTATCTTCTGTGGGACGAATTTAGTTTGGTCTGGTTGGGATTTTTCTTTGCCTTTCTTTTTCAATTTTTTTCTTTTTCTTTCTTTTATCTCATTTCTTTTTTCTTCAATTTCCTCTCCTTTTCTACATCCCTCTTCCTTATTGATTTTTCTGTTTCTATCCAATAAATAAATAAATATTTTTAAAAGATGTATAAAAGGAAAAAAAATAAAGATGACTTTGTTTAAAGAGAAGGCATAGAATGAAGAAGGAAAAATCGAACATTACAAATCATATAGAAGAAAAGTATGTTACAACCTAGAGAACTGCAAGTGCATGTCTTTTTTTTAAACAATAAATTCACTAATTTTTTTTTACTGAAAAATTCAAAGAGAGAACAAGCTAATTAAAATTCCTTTCTGTCTACTTTTGAAAGAGCCTTGTCATAGCAAATGATAAAAACAGTTCTATTTTAGCAAACACTGATTAGAGGTATTGCTTCTTTTTCAAACAGTAGCCAATGGTCAGGACTGCAGTAAACATCTTGTGCCCTTATCTACTAGCTTATATCCTCAACTCCCAACTCTCTTGAGTATCTGCCTTTCCCTGTTGCCAGGAATTGCTTATAAATTTCATACTATGACTATGTCAGTAAAATCTTAGCAGATGGAAAGGTATTGTACAGACACATCTGTTTTTATTTGTGGCCTTCTCACAGATGGAGTTTCAGATTCTATGTCCTGCCTTCCTTTGAGAATAGCTTTTTTTTTTTTTTTTCCTGGACTACAGTATTACATGTTTGTAACTAAAAAATTTAAACCAGTCATTTCTTTATTTTAATTGGGGGGATTAATGGTTTTCAGTCAACAGTAAAACAGTTTGTACATTTCTTAGTTTTCCATATAACAATCTACCACCTCTAGGTCCTCCTCTTAAACCACTCATTTTTAAGTTGAAATTCATTTTTATGGGGGCTGGGTGGTGGTGCACCTGGTTGAGCACACATGTTACAATGTGCAAGGACCCAGGTTCGAGTCCCCAGTTCCCACCTGTAGGGGGAAAGCTTTACAAGTGGTGAAACAGCACTGCAGGTGTCTGTCTCTCACCCTCTCTATCCCTCCCTTCTCTCTCAATGTCTGACTGTCTCTATCCAATAAATAAATAAAGATAACAAAAAATATAAAAAGAAATTCATTCTTATGGCCTACATCATGAAAAATTGTAGTTCAGAATGCTTTCATATCAAGTCTTTAACTGGTGTATTATCATGTAGAAAGAAAAAGTAATTTGATGCATTAGTTTGCTGGGGATGCCATAGCAAAGTACCACAGGCTACATGATTTGCTTATTTTTTAATTACTCTAAATTTATTTATTTTAAAAAAGAAAAGGCATGTTATGCACCTCTGCAAGTAGTATTGGAAAATTAATATATTATTGCCTAGGAAAGCAACAACCCATAATATTTCTGCCTTGCTATCAGAACCTGTGTATGTCACCAGCTTTCCTTTCTCTCTCAGTATACCTAACCTAGATTTACCTTTCTCACCTAAGTTTACACTTCCCACATCTATCCATCTTCTGGGTTTAGACCCCAGGGAGTTCTGAGTTTACGCTTGCTTGAATTTTCCCTTGAACTCAACATGACTGAAATATATTATGTTTCTCCAAAACTTGTTCTTCCCTCTTTCTCCTATATAGTCCTGTCTGATCAAATGGCATCATCATCAATCTAACTACTCATCATCTTGGTTATTATCATGGGTAAGAGATAATTAACTTTATGGTTAGGGCTCTGAACAGTCTACATTTACATTTTAGCCCTACCACTCAAGAACTTTGTAAATTTGGGTATGGTACTTAACTTCCACAAATTTAAGTTTCTTTCTCTCTGTCTTTCTCCCCCATGACCTCTTTACCCCTCCCCTTCCCTCTCACTCCCCTCACCCTCTCCCTTCTTCTTCCCCCTCTCTCTTATCCTCTTTTTCTCTTTCTCCTCCTGAACAGATAAAATAATTCCTTTTAATTTTAGTTATCTTTATTTATTTATTGGATAGAGACGGCCAGAAATTGAGAGGGAGGTGGTGGAGAAGGGAGAGAAACAGAGAGACACCTGTTCACCACTCACAAAGCCTTGCAGGTGGGGACGGGGGTCTGGAACCCAGGTCCTTGAGAATTTCGACATGTGCTCTCTAGTCCTATACCCAGCTCTGACACCATCTTTCCAGACAGTGTTTTTAGCTGACTTGCATGTAAGCTATCAGGCTATGACAAAAACTACTAAAGTCATGGGCCCCTTGGAAAACACCTAAAATAAACTTTTTATCTTCTTCCAATATGAAGACCCTTAATTCCATCTGCTCTATTCATATCTTTAGGTTCCTGATTTATGATCAACTTGTTAATGTCCATGCTCAGCAGAGAAGCAATTACAGAAGCAAGACCTCCCACCTTCTGCACCCTATAAATATTTTTTAGTCCATTCTCCCAGAGGGATAAAGACAAGGAAATCTTCCAATGGAGGGGATGGGATGCAGAAATATGGTGGTGGGAGTTGTATATAATTGTAACAGTCTTATCCCACAATCTTGTCAATCATTATTAAATCACTAATAACAAAATAAAATGGAGGAAATCGTTCAATGTTATTTAAAATTGTCAACATATTTGGAGTTTTTCACTTATATATGTACATTAGTTTTAAGAAAAATATTAACTGGAGGCATCACACTCCCAGATCTCAAATTGTATTATAAGGCCATTGTAATCAAAACTGCTTGCTACTGGAACATGAGTAGATACACTGACCAGTGGAATAGAATTGAGAGCCCGGAAGTAAGCCATCACACCTATCTTTACATGCCATACATCAGACAAGAGTTTAATAACCAAAATATATAAAGAGCTCGTCAAACTCAACAACAAGAAAACAAATGACCCCATCCAAAAATGGGGAGAGGACATGGACAGAATATTCACCACAGAAGAGGTCCAAAAGGCCGAGAAACACATGTAAAAATGTTCCAAGTCTTTGACTGTCAGAGAAATGCAAATCAAGACAACAATGAGATACCACTTCACTCCTGTGAGAATGTCATACATCAGAAAAGGTAGCAGCAACAAGTGCTAGAGAGGTTGTGGGGTCAAAGGAACCCTCCTACACTGCTGGTGGGAGTGCCAGTTGGTCCAAGCCCTGTGGAGAGCAGTCTGGAGAACTCTCAGAAGACTAAAAATGGACCTACCCTATGATCCTGCAATTCCTCTCCTGGGGATATATCCTCAGGAACCCAACACACCCATCCAAAAAGATTTGTGTATTCCTGTGTTCATAGAACAATTTGTAATAGCCAAACTCTGGAAGCAACCCAGGTGTCCAATAACAGATGAGTAGCTGATCAAGTTGTGGTATATATACACAATAGAATACTACTCACCATTAAAAATGGTGATTTCACTGTTTTCAGCCCATCTTGGATGGAGCTTGAAGAAGTCATGTTAAGTGAAATAAGTCAGAAACAAAAGGATAAACATAGGATGATCTCACTCACAGGCAGAAGTTGAAAAACAAGATCAGAAGAGAAAGCCCAAGTAGAACCTGAACTGGAGTTGGTGTATTGCACCAAAGTAAAAGACTCCGTGGTGCGGGGGCAGAGGTGGGGGGAGTACAGGTCCTGGAAAAGGATGACAGAGGACCTAGTGGGGGCTGTACTGTTAGGTGGAAAACTGAGAAATGTTATTCATGTACAAACTATTATATTTACTGTCGACTGTAAAACATTAATTCCCCAATAAAGAAATTTTAAAAAAAGAAAAGAAAAATATTGGCTAATATGTGTTTGGAGGGGAGTGATTAAGGGTGTAAGAGAGCAAGAAAGATTTAAAAATTCTTAGGGAGTAAATAAATATAGGAGACTTGCACCTCTCCAAGGCACCCTGTGTGCACATCTTGAAGGAAAGCACTTAGACTTCTAATCCTGCCATTTAAAGTGTGATATCTGAGCCTGGAGGAATGAAAAATAGCAAGGAGTGGAAATGGAGGATGACATGAGATCAAAACTTCCGTCTCTTTTATTGTTCAATACCTCTAATAAAACCTTCCCTAGCACAAATAATAATGTGGATTTGTATTAATGGTTGGCAGATGAACAAATGGGCTGTTTTTAGCTCACTATAAGGTGACCAAAGAATTCAAAATACTGAGTTCACAGAAAAGTTGTGGAATGTAAGAATGTTTAACCCAAATAAAAGATATCCCAGAGGTGATAGCTATTTATATGGGAAGGAAAGGAGGCATTTATGTGACTCCAGGGAGCACTGCTTAACTAAGGTGCTAGTAGTTGGGGTATAATTTTGACTAAGTAAGGATTTTTGTGGTGCTAAATGATATAATGAGTGGAAAAAGTCTTTTTGGATCAGAAATCACCGTCTTTGAGTAACTATTTTGTGTATATATATATAATTTTTTTTTTTTTTGCTTCCAGGGTTATTGCTGGGGCTCAGTGCCTGCACCATCCACTGCTCCTGGAGGTCTGGAGGCCTGGAGGCTCCTGGAGGCCATCCCCCCCCCCACCCCCCTGTTGCTCTTGTTGTTGTAGCCTAGTTGTTATTATTGTTGTGGTTGATGTCATTTGTTGTTGGATAGGACAGAGAGAAATGGAGAGAGGAAGGGAAGACAGAGAGAGGGGTAGAGAAAGACAGACACCTGCAGACCTGCTTCACTGCTTGTGAAGCGACTCCTCTGCAGGTGGGGAGCCAGGAGCTCGAACCAGGATCTTCTGTCGGTCCTTGTGCTTTGCACCATGTGCGCTCAACCCGCTGTGCTACTGCCTGACCCCTATTATATATTTTTGATTCTGACTCATCACCTGTAGGATAAAGTGGAAGAAAGGACAGGAGAAAGGAAGAAGGAGTGATATTGATTCAAATATTTTTATTTCCTCTTTATATTTTTTCCCTTTCATAATCTAGTACATTTCATGTATACTCCTCTTACTTTGGGTTTTCACATAAACCACTACTCTAATTCTCCATCTTTGTTTACTGCTGGAGTTGATAAGTGCTGAAAACACTTATGTTCCTTCTCATCTCATGAAAGACACTCTGTCTTGTCATATATCCCCCTGGTACTTTTCTTGTTTGTTTTTTAGAAATTAAGGGTTGTTGCAGATTTTTCCCAAAAGTTATAATCCACTTACTAAATTTTCTAGGTTTCTGCACTATTTTCTGCCTGTTTTTTTTCTCACTTCAAAGTCCTAATAAGACAAAATATTTCTAGATATTGGTTGAAAAGTGCTCTCACTTGTGATCTCATCAATTTCAGGTGTCTCAGCTATCACCTCTAAGTGCAGACCCCAGATCTGTATACAATCAAATAATTATGGTTCTCCCTCTGGCATCTCCCCAGTAAGAAGACATACACCTATGAGAAAGGTATGAACACAATTTTCTATTCATTATAGCTGAGAAAACTTAGACAAATCAAATACCTTTGATACACCTCACATGTCTTGTGCATTAGATGGCCCTGAGTAATACCTTCTATAGTTTATGTAGGTCAAATGGGTAAATTCTATGAGAGAGTGATGGTGAAGCACAAAGGAAATCATTTGGTATTCCTTGGTTTCTTCAGAGGCAGTATGAAATAATAAGCATCAGACATTAATGTAAAAATAAATTAGGTGTATTAATAATATGCATATCTAAGATAGATAGATATGTATATGAGAGACCAGTTAAACTGATTAACTCACCCATATGACTTCAGATGCCATCTATAAATAGCTCAGCGAATCTATGATCCCATCATGACTTCCATAGGCAGATGACCTCACCAATGTGTCCTGGAACCTTACCTTTCCAGAGCTCTATCCTACTAGGGATACTTAAAAATATCAATGCCCTGATGTTTTGATGTATTTTTCATGTATTTTCTTTTCATTGTGTTATCCTGAAACGAAAAACATCTATTTTCAGTGTTTTCTGGTAGATACAGGATGGACAAAAGTTAGTTACACAAAACTTAAAGAAATTTATCTCAGGGTGTGAAGGAAAGACAAAGATGCTTCTAAGCCACACCTTTCCTTTACTTCCACCCAATAAAATGTGTATTTTTCTTAAAACCCACTGTTTGAACAGTTAAATGAGCAAATAGCTGAAATCACAGTAAAGTGATTTACTGGATGGCAAGACTGTGTTGAGGTAAAAAATCCTGGGTTTGGTGATCCGGGAGGTGGCGCAAAGGATAAGGCACTGAACTCTCAAGCATGAGGTCCCAGAGTTCAGCCCCTGGCAGCCCATGTACGGGTGTGATGTCTGGTTCTTTCTCTCTTTCCTCCTATCATTCTCATTAATAAATAAATAAAATATTTAAAAAAAGATAATCATGGGTTTGAAGTCTTTTTGATGCTCTCAGATCACATTCATTGTGTTGTTGGTTTTCCATGCCTCTCCTACTTAGTTGCCAGCCTCTTAAAAGCTACTGCCTACATTAAAAACACTGATTCTGGGATGGTATATTAGATAGTCCTCCAAAGGGTGGGTCTTTTTAAATGCGTGTCTTGGGCACACAGAACATTTCATACACTGTCTCTAATCTAGTGATCATTATTATCTTTTATTGTTGTTTCTCTGAGGTGAGTCCTGTCTCATTAACTAACATACAGTTTCAGGGATTTAATGATGCAAGGAACAACATCATTGCAAGACTGGCCAGCTCCTCATGGGGTGCGAGCACTTCCACACTCCGATCATCATCTCTGGCATTATGCTATTCCACTGCAGAATACTGTGCCACAGTATGGTTCCGTAGCCCCCATGTCCACTTGGTCGATTCCAAATTGTATTCCTCCATGAGGATAATTTCTGGAACCATCCATTCCACCCCAGTTCCATGGCTGCCAGTTCTTAGCAACATCGCCCCACCAGATATTTGTCGGGATGCGGCATCATCTAAGTTCATTTCCCACGTCTACACTCGACCGGACCTGCCAATATACACGGATATCTTTGCCCACCCTGTCCAACGCTTGAAGTCTCCTCATCCAATCTGGTCTCCTACGCCTACACTGAATTTCTCTGTTCCAGACTCTTGGAAACAGAGTTGGCAGTCAGCTGAGGTAAAGAACAAACACCTCATCACAGACCCCTGCAAGCGTCAACCCGGCTTTGACCTTTGCACGTTATGATTGGGCCCTCCTCAATTGTTATCGAACAGGCCATGGCCCGTGCGCTGCTATGTTCCACCTCTGGGGAGCTGAACTGCCCCTGTGGCTCCAGACAGACTATGACCCACATAGTCAACGACTGCCACCTCTCCAGATTCAAAGGAGGTCTCGAAACTTTACATCAGGCTCAACCTGACGCTGTTAACTGGCTACAGAAGAAGGGCAAACGCTAGAAGAAGGGATTTAATCCTTTCCCCTACTTTCCTGACATTTAGTATTACTCATTATTGTGCTCACATTCAGGCTGAAACATGTTCACAATCTGAAGTTCTTTTTTTAATATTTACTTATTTATGCCATTTTGTTGCTCTTGTTGTTTTATTGTTGTTGTTACTGATGTCGTTGTTGGACAGGACATAAAGAAATGGAGGAGGGAAAGACGGGGAGACACCTGCAGACCTGCTTCACCGCCTGTGAAGCGACTCCCCTATAGGTGGGAAGTCAAGGGCTCTAACCAGGATCCTAACTTTGGTCCTCGTGTTTTGCACCACGTGCGCTTAGCCCGCTGTGCTACCGCCCGATTCCCTCAATCTGAAATTCTAATAGTGGGTCTGGTGCTACAGCAGGACACTGCAGAGGTCACTGGCCTGGAGCAAATTAGTAGCTTGCCTGGATCTCGATGTGCCAGCCCTCCTGATTTAGAGTTAACAGGAGACTAATCCGCCCAAAAAAGCTACATGCGAGTCAAGCGAACCTTTGCTGACTCTCTGGGGCCCAGCAGGGGCGGGGCGACCGGGAGGGGAAGTGGGTGGGGCGCCGGCGGGAAGGGGGCGGGCCAGGAAGCCTAGCGCCGGGGCGGAGACGGGGGCGGGGGTGGCCGGCTGGTTGGTAGCCAGGCTTGGGCGAGATGAGCGAGGCTGCGGCGGCGCCCAGGGCTACCGGGACTGTCCGGGGCTTGCGAATGGACGGGCTACCCCCGCTGCCCAAGAGCCTGAGTGGGCTGCTGCACTCGGCATCGGGCGGCTGGCGCCACCTGGAGCGTCTCTACGCGCAGAAATCTCGCATCCAAGACGAATTGAGCCGCGGGGGCGCGGCGGGAGCAGGGGCCCGGGTCCGAGCGCTGCCCGCCAAGCCTCCCAACTTGGACGCCGCGCTCGCGCTGCTCCGCAAGGAGATGGTAAGGAGGCTCCAAGACCTGGCTTGGGTGCCTCTTTTCTTTACGTGTCGTTGTCCTGGCAAAGTTCTCCGGGACCTAAGTTCTATTCCAGAAGTCCCCGCGTGCTTCCCCCAAGCGCCGGCGCCAAAGAAGGGGTGCTTGTCTGTGTCCAAGATAGTTCCCTCACCAGGGAGATCCACTTTTCACACGGCAACTTTCGGGGATCGGGTGCCCCGCCGGGCTCCATCTGGCTGGGAAGCGCGAGTGGTGGGAGGTGCGGCGCGGAGTTTTCGCTTGGCCTGCGCGGGGGGGGGGGGGGGGGGGGGGGGGCTGGCTTGTCACCTCGTAGTAGCCAAGCGCATTAACCGGTTTGGGCTAAGACTGTCTGCGTCCCAAGGGTTAAAAGTTGTGTGGGATTGTTTTTTCCTCTCTCCACGTGGCCAGCGTTTAGTCTTTGGGTCTAGATGGCAGATTGCAATAGCTTTTCCCCGTACCCCCGCGCCCCGGGTGGCTCGAGCAGAATCCGTTTTCTGGGTGGTGGTTCGGGCCCATGGATGGCTGTGGAGGCCGGCGCTTAGCCCGAGCCCTTTGGTGGTAGCGCTGGTTCTCCACTTGGAAACTGAAAGAGCACTTCTGATCCGAACGCACACAAACTGACACGACTCTGGTATATAAGTGAAGTATAAGGAATTTATTCTTAAGTTTGAAGGAGTGAAAATAAGGCCAGTACACAGATTTACACAAAGACAAGAGACAAATCCTAGCTAGGAGATCCCAGGCTGGCGTGTTAATATAGCCCTGTAGCTCTGAGATTTCGAGGTCTGGAACTGGGGGGGTCTCAAGGGACTCACATGAGTATACATTCCTAGAATAAACATTCCGAAACTACCATGTGGCGTGTTAAGCAAGTGAGATTACAGAAGCAAAAATATGCGGGTTATCATAGAACTTCAAGGCATAAAGGTTACAAGGCAGATGGGTTTCGGTGTATCTTCTGTAAACATTCTTAGTTAATCAGAAACTCTGCTGCCCTTGGGTGGGGAAAAGGGGAAATTCCTTCATTATCTGGTCCTTTAAAGGTTTGCTCTTAATCACTTAGCCTTCTATTGGGGGACGTGGGGGAGGGCTCCTAGATGAATCAATTATTGGGGACCTGGGGAATTTACTTCTTCACAGAAACTACTTTAGGTGTTTGTGGGAATTAGGATTTAGGATGACGCCAAGACGGCCCAGACTGGTATTCAGGAGGCATTAACCTTTTCTCTAGCTTTCTCATCAGAGATAGACCTGGCTAAAAAGAAGAGAAATACTTCTTTTTCATCTTCTTCCTGGTGCTGACCACATCCTCCCCTCAGAATCTGCACTGTTCTTGATCCTAATACAAGTGAATCTTGCATGTAAAGTTGTTTTATTCCCTAAGGATAAATTTGTCAAGAGCTTTTATAGGAATTCTCTAAATATACTTGTAGTACATTAAGATATTCTTTTGAAAAATTCTATTTGTGCAGTCCCTCCCCCCAGCAGCATAACTATTAGGAAAAATGACAAATCGAAAAATGACATACACGGCATGGTGGCTGTGGTGCACCTAGCACTTGCTACATTGGATTGACCTTCTCATGGTGCATCCCGTGAGTACCCATTCATTGGGGAAACTGACGATCCTTCCTAGCCAACTGAATCCACATGGATCCCAGTCACTTTCAAAGCCAGCAACAAGCAGCTCCTGACAGCTTTCAACCTGACGCTGTTGACTGGCTACGGAAGAACGCTAGAAGAAGAACAACAGTTCCTGAGGGCCCCAGGCTCAAGCAGGGGCAGGGGTGAAAGGCTTCGGATCTTTGAAGCCATGCTGCATGTGTCTTTTTCTCTTTCTCTCTCCCCTTCTCTCAATTTCTGTCTCTATCCAATAAATAAATAAAGGAAAAGTGACACATTTCTTTTTTAAAAAAAAATTTATTCCCTTTTGTTGCTGTTGTTGTTGTAGTTATTATTGTTGTTATTGATGTCGTCATTGTTGTATAGGACAGAGAGAAAAGAAGAGAGGAGAAGAAGATAGAGGGGGAGAGAAAGACACCTGCAGACCTGCTTCACCGCCTCTGAAGTGACTCCCCTGCAGGTGGGGAGCCAGGTGCTGGAACCAGAATCCTTATGCTGGTCCTTGCACTTTGCGCCACCTGCGTTTAACCCGCTGTGCTACCGTAACACAGACAGATATTTCTTTTTTTTTTTTTAATTTTTTTTTTTTATTAAAGAAAGGATTAATTAACAAAACCATAGGGTAGGAGGGGTACAACTCCACACAATTCCCACCGCCCAATCTCCATATTCCACCCCCTCCCCCGATAGCTTTCCCATTCTCTATCCCTCTGGGAGCATGGACCCAGGGTCATTGAGGGTTGCAGAAGGTAGAAGGTCTGGCTTCTGTAATTGCTTCCTCGCTGAACATGGGCGTTGACTGGTCGGTCCATACTCCCAGTCTGCCTCTCTCTTTCCCTAGTAGGATGGGTCTCTGGGGAAGCTGAGCTCCAGGACACATTGGTGGTGTCTTCAATCCAGGGAAGTCTGGCCGGCATCCTGATGACACCTGGAACCTGGTGACTGAAAAGAGAGTTAACATACAAAGCCAAACAAATTGTTGAGCAATCATGGACCCAAAGCTTGGAAAAGTGGAGAGGAAGTATTAGGGAGGTACTCACTGCAAACTCTAGTGTACTTCTGCTTTCTTACTTTGGTGCCATACTCCAAACTCAGTCAATTTCTGCTTTGCGTTTCTACTTTTTTTTTTTTTTTTACATACATAACATTCCCCAGATTCCCATTTAACAATACAACCCCCACTATTTCATTCATCATTTTTCATGGACCTGTATTCTCCCCATCCACCCACCCACCCCAGAGTCTTTTACTTTGGTGTAATACTCCAATTCCATTTCAGGTTCGACTTGTGTTTTCTTTTCTAATCTTGTTTTTCAACTTCGGCCTGAGAGTGAGATCATCCCATATTCATCCTTCTGTTTCTGACTTATTTCACTCAACATGATTTTTTCAAGGTCCATCCAAGATCGGCTGAAAACGGTGAAGTCACCATTTTTTACAGCTGAGTAGTATTCCATTGTGTATATATACCACAACTTGCTCAGCCACTCATCTGTTGTTGGACACCTGGGTTGTTTCCAGGTTTTGGCTATTACAAATTGTGCTGCCAAGAACATATGTGTACACAGATCTTTTTGGATGGATGTGTTGGGTTCCTTAGGATATATCCCCAGGAGGGGAATTGCAGGGTCATAGGGTAGGTCGTCCATTTCTAGCCTTCTGAGAGTTCTCCAGACTGTTCTCCACAGAGGTTGGACCAATTGACATTCCCACTAGCAGTGCAGGAGGGTTCCTTTGACCCCACACCCTCTCCAGCATTTGCTGCTGTTACCTTTTCTGATGTGTGACATTCTCACAGGAGTGAAGTGATATCTCATTGTTGTCTTGATTTGCATTTCTCTGACAATCAGAGACTTGGAGCATTTTTTCATGTGTTTCTCGGCCTTTTGGATCTCTTCTGTGGTGAATATTCTGTCCAATTCCTCCCCCCATTTTTGGATGGGGTTATTTGTTGTCTTGTTGTTGAGTCTGGTAAGCTCTTTATATATGTTGGTTATTAAACTCTTATCTGATGTGTGGCATGTAAAGATCTTCTCCCATTCTGTGAGGGGTCTCTTGATTTGGGTAGTGGTTTCTTTTGCTGTGAAGAAGCTTTTTAATTTGATGTAGTCCCATAGGTTTATACTTGCCTTAGTCTTCCTTGTAATTGGATTCGTTTCATTGAAAATGTCTTTAAAATTTATGCGGAAAAAAGTTCTGCCAATATTTTCCTCTAAGTATCTGATAGTTTCTGGTCTAACATCCAAGTCCTTGATCCACTTGGAATTTACTTTTGTATTTGGTGAAATACAGTGATTCAGCTTCATTCTTCTGCATGTTTCAACCCATTGTTTCCAACACCATTTGTTGAAGAGACTCTGCTTCCCCCATATAATAGTCTGGGCCCCTTTGTCAAAGATTAGATGTCCATACGTGTGGGGCCTCATTTCTGGGCTCTCAATTCTATTCCACTGGTCAGTGTGTCTGTTCATGTTCCAGTACCAAGCAGTTTTGATGACAATGGCCCTATAATATAGTTTGAGATCTGGCAGTGTGATGCCTCCGGTTCTGTTCTTTTTTCTCAAGATTGTTTTGGCAATTCTAGGTCTTTTCTAGTTCCAGATAAACATTTGTAGCATTTGTTCTATTCTCCTAAAAAATGTGCTTGGGATCTTGATGGGGATAGCATTAAATTTGTAGATGGCTCTGGGTAATATATTCATTTTGATGATGTTAATTCTTCCAACCCATGAGCATGGAATATCTTTCCACTTCTTTGTGTCTTTTTCAATTTCTTTGAGTAGTGACTCATAATTTTCAGTATACAAGTCTTTCACTTCTTTGGTTAGGTTTATTCCTAGATATTTTATTGTTTTTTATTGCTATAGAAAAAGGAACTGATTTCTGGATTTCAATTTCTTCTAACTTAGTGTTTGCATAGAGGAATGCCACTGACTTTTGAATGTTAATTTTATAGCCTGACACATTACTGTATTGCCTGATGATTTCCAAAAGCTTCTTGCTAGATTCCTTAGGTTCTTCCATGTATACTATCATGTCATCTGCAAATAAGGAGAGTTTGACTTCTTCTCTTCCAATCTGTATGCCTTTAATTCCTTGCTCCTGCCTGATTGCTATGGCAAGAACTTCTAACACTATGTTGAATAGTAATGGTGATAGTGGGCAGCCCTGTCTAGTACCTGATCTGAGGGGAAATGCTTCCAGTTTTTCACCACTGAGTATGATGTTGGCTGTAGGTTTGCTATATATAGACTCCACTATCTTCAGGAATTTTCCATCTATTCCTATTTTTTGTAGTGTTTTGATCATAAAGCGATGTTGTATTTTGTCAAAGGCTTTCTCTGCATCTATTGATATGACCATGTGGTTTTTGGTCTTGCTTTTGTTGATGTGGTGGATCATATTGATTGATTTACGTATATTAAACCAACCTTGCATGCCTGGGATAAACCCCACTTGGTCATGATGAACAATTTTTTTGATATACTGCTGTATCCGGTTGGCTAGAATTTTGTTCAATATTTTCGCATCTATGTTCATCAGAGATATTGGTCTGTAGTTTTCTTTTTTGGTTGTGTCCCTGTCTGCTTTTGGTATCAGGGTGATGTTGGCTTCATAGAAGCTGGCAGGGAGTATTCCAGTGTCTTCAATCTTCTGGAAGACTTTTAAAAGTAGAGGTATTAGTTCTTCTTTGAAAGTTTTGTAGAATTCATTTGTAAAACCATCTGGTCCAGGACTTTTATTTTTGGGAAGATTTTTGATAACTGTTTCAATTTCATTAGCTGTGATGGGCCTGTTCATGTTATCCACTTCCTCTTTACTTAGCTTTGGAAGTTGGTAGGTATCTAGGAAATCATTCATTTCTTCCAGGTTCTCTAGCTTGGTGGCATATAATTGTTCATAGAAGCCTCGCATGATATGTTGAATTTCTGCAGTGTCTGTTGTGATATCTCCTCTTTCATTTACTATCCTATTTATTTGGGTCTTCTCCCTTTTTTGTTTTGTGAGTCTGGCTAAAGGTTTGTCGATTTTGTTTACTCTTTCGAAGAACCAACATTTACTTTCATTGATCTTTTGTATGGTTTTCCTATTCTCAATGTTATTTATTTCTGCCCTAACTTTAGTGATTTCTGTCCTTCTGGTTGCTTTAGGGTTCCTTTGTTGTTCTTCTTCTAGGTCTTTAAGATGTGCAATCAGGCTGTTTATTTGTGCCTTTTCTTGTTTCCTAATGTGTGCTTGTATAGCTATGAACTTCCCTCTTAGGACTGCTTTAGCTGTGTCCCAAATATTTTGATAGCTTGTGTCTTCATTTTCATTGAACTCTCGAAACATTTTGATTTCTTCCTTGATTTCCTCTTTGACCCAGAAGTTGTTAAGAAGTGTACTGTTGAGCTTCCACATTTTGGCACTGTTACTAATCTTTTGTTGATTGTTAAGTGTTAGTTTAATTCCACTGTAGTCTGAGAAGATGCTTGGGATGATTTCAGTGCTCTTGAATAGGCTGATGCTGTCTTTGTGGCCTAACATATGGTCTATCCTTGAGAATGATCCATGTGGATTTGAGTAAAATGTGTATTCCAGTTTCTTGGGATGAATGACTCTGAAAATGTCTAATAGTTCTAGTTTATCTATCTCTTCATTTAGCTCCCTTATGTCTTTACTGATTTTCTTCCTGGATGATCTGTCAAGTTGAGAGAGTGGGGTGTTGAAGTCCCCTACTATGATTGTGTTACTGTTAATATATTGCTGTAGCTCTTTCAGTAGAAGTTTGATGTATTTAGATGGCTTCTCATTGGGTGCATAGATATTAATAATTGTTAAGTCCTCTTGATTGACTGATCCTCTGAGCATTAAGTAGTGTCCATTCCTATCTTTTTTAATCTTATCTATTTTAAAGTCTATCATGTCAGATATGAGAATAGCTGTTCCTGCCCTTTTTTGTGGGCCATTGGCTTGAATGATAGTTTTCCATCCTTTCACTTTAAGTCTGTGTTTGTCTTGTTGCGTTAGGTGAGTTTCCTGTAGACAACATATTGTTGGGTTGTGTTTTCTGATCCATCTTCCTACTCTGTGTCTTTTAATAGGTGAATTCAGGCCATTGACATTTATTGATATTAAAGATTGAAGATATTTTAACGCCATTCTTGTAGAGTTTTAGAGTGTTTTGATATATGTTCTATTTATGGTGGTCTGATTGTTTATAGGAAACCTTTTAGAACTTCTTTCAAGGCAGGCTTGGTGATGGTTGCTTCCTTCAACTGTTGCTTGTCTGAGAATGTTTTGATGCTTCCATCTAGTCTGAATGACAATCTAGCAGGATATAGTATTCTTGGCTGAAAGCCTTTCTCATTGAGCACTCGATAGATATCTTGCCATTCTCTTCTGGCCTGTAGTGTTTGTATGGAGAAGTCTGCTGCTAATCTTATGGGTTTTCCTTTGTAGGTGACTCTTTGTTTTTCTCTTGCAGCCTTGAGGATCCTTTCTTTATCCTTATTCCTTTCCAATCTAAGTATGACATGTCTTGGTGTCTTTAGGTCTGGGTTAATTCTGTTTGGGACCCTCTGGGCTTCTTTAATCTTTATGTCTTTGCTGTTGTCTAGACTAGAGAAATTTTCAGCTATTATGGCCTGGAGAACGCTTTCTTCCTCCCCTTCTCTTTCTTCCTCTGGTAAGCCAATAATGCGTATATTGTTTCTTTTGAAGTCATCCCATAGGACTCTGTTGTTGTTTTAAGCATCTCTTAATCTCTTTTTAAGATCTCTTACTTCTTTTTTAGTTGTCTCTAATTCATCCTCAATCTTGCTAATTCTGTCTTCAGCCTCATTGATTCTATTCTCTCTGCCCTCTACTGCTTTCTGGAGTTCATCTATTTTGTTGCCCTGCTCTGATACTGTTTTAGCTTGTTCAGCTAGTTGCCTTCTTAGCTCAACAATTTCAGCTTTCAGCTCTCTAATAACCATGAGATTATTAGAATTTTCTTCCATATTCTCATTTGTTGTTCCTGCAGTTCTGATTACAATTTTTTCAAATTCTTTACTCACTCCTGTTATTATTTCCTTAGCTAATGTTTGGATGTTGAACTCGTTGTTTTGTGCTTCGCCCTCTGGAGGACTTTTAGCTGGACTCTTGTCCTGGTTCGAGTCTCCAATATTTTTTCTTGTTGTTTTAACCATTTTATATAATTTAACAGTTTTTTCAATCCCTGAGTTGGAGTTCAGTGGTGTAAAAGCCTTTTTTTTTTCCCCTGTAGGCTATGGTAGCCTGAGGGCTTTTAAACTATCAATAGGCTTCTTGGCTTAATCAATGACTCCTGACCAAGAGATAAAGCAGGGTGTGGCAGAGATAATCCAGTGGTTATGCAAAGAGACTTTCACAGCCCTTCAGCTATGCCACCGAGGTATAGGTCTTCTCCTGAGTTT
Source organism: Erinaceus europaeus (assembly GCF_950295315.1). NCBI lineage: Eukaryota > Metazoa > Chordata > Mammalia > Eulipotyphla > Erinaceidae > Erinaceus > Erinaceus europaeus. The sequence goes on from NC_080167.1 coordinate 32,390,163, forward strand.
CCCGGTTAGATCTCTGTGCCCTGGTGTCCCTCCCTGTTGCTGCTCCAGATTCTGAGGGTAGTAGCAATGGAGACTCAGAGTTGTACTTGGTGAGTCTCTGGGGAGTCCTTTCCTCCCTTCAGCTGTCCCCTTGTTGGTGGAGCAGACTGGAGGTGGTGTCTCCACTGACAAACTGTCGAACTGTTAGCAGTCACTTAATCTCTCCTTAGGCCCCTCTCTCCTCTCTGTCACCAGCCACGCGTGTTTGTACTCACGGGTGATTTACTGGGTTTCTGTGGTCATTCTAGTCCTGTCTTGTTTCGGTCCGGGTGGTCTCCTTTGGTATTCCTAGTTGATCCGGGAGAGGAGAGGAGAGGAGAGAAAGCGATCTGCTGCTCGTAGCTCCGCCTCCGGAAGTCGAATCCACAGACAGATATTTCTATTCAGCTGTCATCTTTTAATCAATTAGATGTTTTATTTTTTCTAAGAAATATTAAATTTTTTAAAAACTTTGTTTACTGGATAGAGACAGCCAGAATTTGAGAGGAGGGGGGAGACAGAGACAGAGAGATACCTGCAGACTTGGTTCACCACTCACAAAGCTTTCCCTCTTCAGGTGGGGACAGCCGGGAGTAGGGATGGGACCTCGCCAGGTTCTTGCATTTTAACATGTGAGCTCAAGCAGGTGCACCTGGTCCTGCAAGATGTTTTTTGGTTTTTTTTGTTTGTTTTTTTACATGTTTTCTTGCTCTGTAACTTGTTAAAATTGGTTTCTGTTTCTCTGAATTAAATTTCTTGAATTAACGCAGTGATTTAAACTAAAAACCATATATTATTATTTACTAACTTCAGCTGACACCAGCATTATATGGATGTGATTTGCATTTTAATTAGATGAGTCTACATACATCTACTATGTCTACAGTTTGAAACTTGGACACAGCATAAATATGGTGAAATAGGTATTTCATATCTGGTTAAGTTTTGTACGTGAACAAGAGACAGAGAAACCTCATGGTCTGGGAGGTCGCACAGTGGATAAAGCATTGGACTCTCAAGCTTGAGGTCCCGAGTTCATTCCTTGGCAGTACCTAGCCTGATGTCTAATTATTTCTCTTTCCTCCCATCATTCTTATTTATTTTACCAGAGCACTGCTCAGCTCTGGCTTATAGTGGTGCAGGGGATTGAACCTGGGATGTTGGAGCAGCAGGCATGAGAGTCTCTTTGCATAACCATTATGCTATCTACCCCACCCCCTCCTATCATTCTTGTTAATAAGTAAATAAAATCTTAAAAAAGAAAAAAATAACCTCAAGCTATTCCTGTTGTGAAACTCTGGTAGCTTAGGAGTCAGTATTTTTCCAGATCCCTCCTGGTATAACTAAAGTAACAACCTTATAATTATGACTTGGACCTGAGATTTCTCTAAGACTATCTGAAGCACTGGGAAAATAAATAGCTATCTTTGGTCTCCCAGATGCAAAGTGAGATAGTGATAAAATATGGCTACAGGCCATGACTTGCCCCTTTCAAGAAATGTAACAAGATCTTTAAAAAGCTGTAAGACGGGAGTTGGGCGGTAGCATAATGGTTAAGCACATGTGGCGCAAAGCACGACCTGCTTAAGGACCGGCGTAAGGATCCCATTCCAGCCCCCCCCCCCGCTCCCCACCTGCAGGGGAGTCCCTACACAGGCGGTGAAGCAGGTCTGCAGGTGCCTTTCTCTCTCCCTCTCTGTCTTCCCCTCCTCTCCATTTCTTTCTGTCCTATCCAACAACATCAATAACAACAGCAACAATAAAAACAAAAAGGGCAACAAAAGGAAAAATAAATATAATAAGAAAAATACACACAAAAAAGCTGTAGACCTATTACTAGCCTGAGGCAGTGGAGTCTGAGTGGTCTCTGCTTGCTAAGTCTCCAGGGGGAGCCTTAGCAAGACAGTGGGATTCCTGAATTATCTGAACAATCTGTGTTGAAATAATCTGTATTTATTTATTTGGAGGAGGGTAAATCTGTGTCAGGGATCCTATTAGATGACATAATAGAATGTGGTTAGTCTCTCCTCTACCCCCTTTTACCATAAGTACATGCAACGAAAGATGACTGACTTCTAGAAGCAGTAGTATGGAAGGCTTCAGAAAGTATCAGGATTTTGACAGGGGTACAAGGACATTAGGAAGAAGCAGCTAGCAGTAGCTAGCACAGAGGCAATTTGTCATTATATAAGGGGAAGAATATTAAACATTTCAGAAATGTGAAACTGTAGGTTGGAAGAGAGATTATGGTCAGAAGATAGTATAGGTAAAATATGGATGAAGTGTGTGTGCAGGTGTCTGAGGACAGGTATCAGCATGGCAAAGGGTTTTTTAAAAAATTGTATACTTGTTTATTTACTTTTTCCTTTTGTTGCCCTAGTTTTTATTGTTGTAGTTATTATTATTGTTGTTATTGATATCATTGTTAGATAGGACAGAGAGAAATGGAGAGGGGGGAAGACAGAGAGGGGGAGAGGAAGAGAGACACCTGCAGACCTGCTGCACTGCCTGTGAAGTCACTCCCCTGCAGGGGGACAGGGTGGGGGCTCGAACCAGGATTCTTACTCAAGTCTTTGCGCTCATGCCACGTGTGCTTAACCTGCTGCGCTACAGCCTGACTCCGGAGAAGGGTTTTGTTCCATGATTGGTGGCACTGAATTCTGTTTTCCATTCCTAGTAATCTCTTTGTATTACTGAATTCTATTCTATTGTGCATTACATTTTCTTTTCTCATTTGGAAAACCATGGGGGTCATGTTGCTTAGTAGACCAGAAAAAGTTCTTTAAGACAAGAAGTTGAATTTGTTGAGTTTTCAAGCATTAGACACTATATTTTGATCACATTCAACAGTATTTACTGAGACTGTGTTAGAGTTAGGTGGAAAGTGTTGTGGAAAGAAAAATGAGTAGAAACTATCTAGATGTTATAGAGCTTATGCTGTCTCATGCATTTCTTTTTTAAAATTTCTTTATTGAGGGATTAATGTCTTACAGTCAACAGTAAATACAATAGTTTGTACATGTGTAACATTTCTCAGTTTCCCACATTCAACCCCCTTTAGGCCCTCCTCTGTCATCATGTTTCAGAATCTGAACCCTCCCTCCCACCCCAGAGTCTGTTACTTTGGTGCAGTACACCAGCTACACTGCAAGTTCTGCTTTGTGTTTTCCCTTCTGTTCTTGTTTTTCAACTTCTGTTGAGACCATCCCATATTCATCCTTCTCTTTCTGACTTATTTCACTTACCATGATTCCTTCACGCTCCATTTGAGATGAGGTGAAGAAGGTGAATTCACCATTTTTAATAGCTGAGTAGTATTCCATTGTGTATATACTTACATATTTCTTTTTCTTTTCTTTTTAAACATTTAAAAAAAGATTTTATTTATTCACGAGAAATGATAGGAGAGAGAGAAAGAACCAGACATCACTCTGGTACATGTGCTGCCAGGGATTGGACTTGGGACCTCATGCTTGAGAGTCCAAAGCCTTATCCACTGCGCCACCTCCTGGACCACAACTTACATATTTCTTATTAATGCTGTAATTTAGACCACTTCTCATTTTTTCATGATTTTAAAGTGTGTGTACTTAACATCACTAACTCCTGGAAGTCAGGCGGTAGCAGCAGGTTAAGTGCAGGTGGCGCAAAGCGCAAGGTTCAGCATAACGATCCCAGTTTGAACCCCCAGCTCCCCACCTGCAGGGAAGTAACTTCACAGGTGGTGAAGCAGGTATGCAGGTGTCTCTCTTTCTCCCTCTGTCTTCCCCTCCTCTCTCGATTCTATCCAACAATGCCATCAGTAACAACAACAATAATAACTACAACAATAAAACAATAAGGGCAACAAAAGGGAATAAATAAATACTAAAAAAAATCATTAACCCCTCCCAATAAAATGTTTAAAAACTGATTTATTTTTTCATTTGGCTGCCATTGGGGTGTCCCTGTTCTATGCCAACTTTTCTAGAGAGAAAGGCTCTGCAACACTGAAGCTTCCTTTAGTGTGGTGGGGTTTGGGCTCAAACCTGGGTTGTGCTCAAACATGACAAGCACACTATTCAAGTGAACTAACTTGCCTGCCTAAAAATGTTTGATTTCTAAGACCAACAATACTTATGAAATCTAATTGTGAGCAATTACATGCCTAATGAACTTGCCCAGTAACTATATTTTTGAAGGTATAAGTCACCTTAGGTAGCTGACATCCTAGTGGAGTTCAGTCCTCAGTACATGTGAAACCAGTATCTCAGAGAGGAGGTTTTAATTTTTATAATTAAGGGTATATGGAAAACACCAATATCAAATTATCTTCCAAAGAAGTCTTTTTTTTCCCCCCCTTTTTAAAATCTGATTAGTAGGTGCTGGGCTAGCATCACCGGAGAGAGAAGAGACCAGGAACTTGTGGCGGAGCGGGAATGCAAATCTTTATTCATTTGGACACTCCAGAGTCGGGTGTGAGCATAGCAAGTTTAGGCCACATGGAGCTGGCAAAATGGCCGCCTCCTGCTATGCACGCCAGCCCTTCTCCAGGTTGCCAGCCCTTCTCCAGGTCGGAACGTGGAAGAGAAAAAGAGAGCGGAAACAGAAGTGACTTTTATAGGAGAATTCTGGAAGTGGCAAGTCCAGACGGAATTGGCTAGGAAAGGGGGTGGAGAAAACAAGGCACTCTGGGAAGGTAGAAAGCTTCCATAGCAATGGTTGCTATGGTTTTAGCTGGCGGGATTCGATGATACCCTGAGGGGGTAATGTGGTGGTGGAAGAGTCATTTTTAAAACAAGGCAGAAGATTGATATGTAAATAATAATACTCGCATGGAAATATGGTGGCTTGTGGGTCCTGCCTAACTCAACCACATCTGTATAATATCCCAACAAGTAGGTTATACGATTATAAGATTACAGTGTATAGTTTCATACCACACACACCACCAGGGTTCTGTATTCCCACCCTGCCACCTCCCATTGATAATTATCAATTCTCATAAGTCTTAGAAACAGTTGGCTTGGTTCTGTTTTTTGGTTTATGTGGATCAGTTCTCTAGATTCCATATATGAGTATAAGCATCTATTCTTTCATCTCTTATTTCACTAAGCATGATCACTTCCAGTTTCATCCATTTTATCCCAAAGGACACAATATCTTTTTTTGATTACAGAGTAGTATCCCATCAAATATATATCCCATAACTTCTTTAGCCAGTCATCTGTAGACGAGCAGTTAGGCTGCTTCCACACTTTGGTGATTGTGAATAATGCAGTTATGGACAGGGTGCATATGTCTCTTCAAAGTTGTGTTTTGAGTATCCTTTGGATAAACTCAAAGCAGTCTTATTGACTGACATTGGTCAGAGGAAGTAGGAATGTCACAGGACCTCTATTACTATATATTTGTTCTTACGTGGCTTTCTGACATTGCTGTTTATCATTTTGTTCCTCTAAGGATGGAATACCAACTCTAAAATCCCTCAGACTATTTGCTAAGTTGCAGTTTCCAGGACTTCTTTTTCTAGCTACAGAATTAGAATCTGAGATAAGGCAAAAATCTGTACTTAAAAAAATTCTTTATAAGTTGGGAAGCATTGGGGGTCAGGCGGTAGCATAGCGGGTTAAGCACAGATGGTGCGAAGTGCAAGGACCAGCCTAAGGATCCTGGTTCAAACCCCCGGCTCTGTACCTGCAGGGGAGTCGCTTCACAGGCGGTGAAGCATTTCAGCAGGTGTCTGTCATTCTCTCCCCCTTTCTGTCTTCCCCTCCTCTTTCTATTTCTCTCTGTTCTATCCAACAATGACGACATCATCAAAAAACAACAATAATAACTACAGCAACAATAAAACAACAACAACAAGGGCAACAAAAGGGGAAAAAAACGTTGGGAAGCATCAAGAGTTGAACTTTTGTTATTAAATTGCATGATGTAATTTAAGCAAGCCACACCATACCACAGATTTAGGCTTTCTGTCCCTTACTGGGACAATGAGAAAATGCCATGAGGGATCCCTTTGGTATAGCTGTGTAATTTTCCCTTTATGTGTTTCTGGATCTTTTTAATACCTACCATATTAGAAAGTAATACATATAAATAATGTACATATATATATGTAATAAATCATAAGATAATGTGGTCTTAAGTGCTGAACCTACCTATTATAAATCTTTTTATTTTTTTAAATTTTTTTAAAAAATTTTATTTCCTTATTGGATAGAGACTGTCAGAAATCGAAAGGAAGGGAGAGACAGAGAGGGAAAGAGACAAAAAGACACCTGCAACCCTGCTTTACCACTTGTAAAGTTTTCTTCCTGTAGGTGGGGACAGGGGGCTCGAACCTGGGTCCTCAATCAGGTGTGCCACCACCCGGCCCCAAATCTTTTTATTTTATTTTATTTTATTTTATTTTATTTTATTTTATTTTAGTTATTGGATGGAGACAGAGAAACTGAGAGGGGAGGGGGAAGGAGAGAGGGAGAGAAATAGAGACACCTACAGTCCTGTTTCACCACTTGTGAAGCTTTCCCCCTGCAGGTGGGGACCAGGGGCTTGAATCTGTGTCCTTGTGTACTGTAATGTGTGCACTTAACCGGGTGTGCCACCTCCTAGCCCCAGAACCTACCTATTATAACATGTATGTGTCTCCTAAGACACTTCACAGTTGCTCTGGTTGTTATAAATCCACTTAATGCAAAAAAGATAAAATAGTATAAGCTTATTATTTTGGAATCCTTCCATCAAAAATTAAGCTGTCTACAATAGTTTTTAAGGATTTTAAGCCCTAACTACCCTATATGGTACCTGTCCCCATGCCACTATCCATTTACTAATATCAAACATTACAAAATTTTCATCTGTGTATAAGAAAGCATACGGTTGTCTCTGAAGAATGGGGGCAGAACAGTCATTGGCTTTTCTTCCTTCCTTTTCTCTTTCCTTCTCCCTTTCTTTCTCTCTTTCTTGCATGTATAAAGGCCTGGGTTCTATCTCTAGTGCCACAAAAGTATGGTCTGGCTTGTCTTTCTCACTCATTCTGTCTGTCTCCTGTGAAACACTTATGTGTAATAAATAAATCTTTAAAAATATGTAAAGGATAGAAAGATATTTCTTCATGTGATTTTTATTACCTACCTGGAGAACTCTATAAATTATTTTTCCTCATTTATAAGTGTCTTACAAATAGCATAGCCAGAGACATTCATCTGTTAAATGTAAATATGTCCAAACTTTTGATATTTTGGGTTGCTATTATATGGAACCTTTGACTAGCAAGTGTCCAGCATTTCTGCATCTTGCAGACATCAGTATAATCTTTCATTCCAGGCCATTATTTGGGTGTTACTGTAGATTTTAGAGACTAACAGGGTTAGAAGAGGATCACAGCTTTCAGGCAGTTCACTCCCACTAAGAAGTAGCTGGTAGCTCTTTGGTTTTGCTCCTGTGTTGTCAGCTTAAAGTCCATGGAGACATCATTAGTTTGAAAAACTAATTTTGGTAGAAAATCTATAGACACACCATAGACTTTGTGAATACCTCTGAGACTGACTTGGCCAGATAGTTGTCCCACTTGCTCAACATAAACACCTGCCTCCTCTTCATTTCATTCTTTGCCCACATGCTCCAGATGTTTCCAAATGATAAGGAGACAGGACTCAGAAAGGTTGTTTCTTTTTTCCTGTGCCTTGTAACACAGCTGCTCATTCTCCCTTAGGAATTTTGGGAACAATAATTCTGAACCTTCCACAAAAATTATTGTTTTAAAAATATTTTATTTAGGGGGGTCGGGCGGTGGCGCAGTGGGTTAAGCGCATGTGGCGCAAAGCGCAGGGACCAGCGTAAGGATCCCGGTTCGAGCCCCCGGCTCCCCACATGCAGGGGAGTCGCTTCACAGGCGGTGAAGTAGGTCTGCAGGTGTCTCTATCTTTCTCTCCCCTTCTCTGTCTTCCCCTCCCCTCTCCATTTCTCTCTGTCCTATCCAACAACGAATTGCGTCAACAAGGGCAATAATAATAACCACAATGAAGCTACAACAAGGGCAAGAAAAGGGGGGAAAAATGGCCTCCAGGAGCGGTGGATTCATGGTGCAGGCACCGAGCCCAGCAATAACCCTGGAGGAGGAAAAAAAAATTTTATTTATTTGTTGTGGATAGAGAGAAAAACTGAGGGTTAGGGGAAAGTCAAGGGGTTGGGGAGAGGGGAGCAAGAGAGAGAGAGATGGATGGGGTGGGGAGAGACATATACACATCCCTGCAGTATTGTTTCACTGCTCATGAAGTTTGTCCCCTGAAAGTGGGGGTCAGGGGCTCAAACCCAGGTCTCTGTGCACTGTAATTTGTCTACTCAACTACTGTCTGGATTCTTCCATTCTCTCTCCATTTCATTCATTGACCTTAAGAACCATGGGCAGACCTAGTTTTGTAGGTTTGAGAATCCTGTCTTCTTTAAGGTTTAAGAGAGAGGAGTTGCCCTTGACCAGGAAAAGGAGAGGGGTACAGGGGAGGACTTCTGACCTTTGACCAGTGTTCTCTGGAGGAGAGGGAAAAGTCCTAAAATACATATAGAGCCCAGAGAACATGAAAGGGCGATGGTGTTTGGTGTACTCTTAGGTTGTTGGACTGTACTTCGAGATAAAATAGCCAAGTAAAGCGGATGTTTGGCTTCACTGGGGAGTGGGGGGTGGGATGGTGTTTATGTACACTTCTATTAATTTTTAGTTACTAACTAACATGAGAGGGGGAAAATTGATCGAATGTCTCAAACTTTTTAATGCACAGACCATAGGCTGAGTTTTTGATATGTTGACTCTCTTAAAAGCTTAGACCAGGGAGAACAGAAGCAGCCAGTGGCACATATATACAAATAATGTCAAAGGACATAAATTATGGTGATGTTGTGTATGATACCGCAAATCCTAACAAAGGGATTTTTCAAAGTTAACCCAATTGCCAAATAATATGATTATAACAATAACTATCTATAGCCTTCGTAAACCCTAAGACAGCAAGAACCTCCTGCTTCCTCTATAGAGCCTATACTTCCCCAGTCCTGGAACCTCTAGGGTGGGGCTCACTTTCCTGCATGCTTTTCTCAACTCATACCAAATGATATTGCATCTGCCGATTACAACCTAATCAATGCAGTGAGTACCACCTCAGCATGCTTCACTTCAGACTGTTCAGAAGACATCAGGCGTGGAATGCCAACTCTTCAGCCTCATTACTCGTGTGAGACATTTCCTTTTATAGGATTCTCTAATTCCATTCCAGGTGGTTCACTTCCTAATAAAGTTCCAAAACCTAGACCAGGTCCCATGAGATAGAGCATATGTTAACATGTATCCATAAATTAGGGCAAAATATATACCTGAAAGAAAAAGTACACAGTAGTCTGCAAGTGAGTCAGTATAAAGTTCCTACTTTATAAAGTGTCTACTTAGACTTAGATACCCCCCTCACCTACTTTCTATTACACTCCCTTCACTAATAAGAAAAAAAAAGTTCAGTGTGGTTATAAGGTATCTGTATGGTAAGCAAGCAGAATGATAAAAGTGATCCTGTTTAACCCAGATCACTTTATTGGAGGACAGTAGTTGTCACATGAGTACAATTTCTTATCTCAGTAATAGATGTCTGCACACCATACCCACCACCAACTGATATCTTCTCCATCATAGTACACTGTGTCTGCAGTGCCCTCTCAACCCCTCCTGCTTACTATTTTAGAGTCTTTGGCTTTACAGTAGACTGAAGCTAGACTAATGTTCACTCTGTATTTTTCCCTTTCTCTATATTTAAAATTTCACCTAGGAGTGAAGTCATGTGATATTCATCTTCCTTTCAGCTTATCTTAACACAGTTCTTTCAAGGTTCATCCATAATTTCTTACTACCAAGTACCATTGTATATATGTACACCAAATTTCTTAACTATTCTGTCATTGGACATTTGGATTTTCTCCACATTTTGGCTTTTATGAACGATGTGTTATGAACACAGGGTATGCATAGGTCTCTTCAGATATGTGCTTTCTCATATATATATATAGTGTCTATAGTAGGGAAATTATCAGATCTTATGCTAAGTCCAGCAAAGATTTAAAGAATATTCATAGTGATGGTCTTGGGGAAATAGCCTGTAAAACAGAGTAACACAATTTGCTTTCTTCTACTTTCTATAAGTTTTCTGAAAAACACTAGATGCTGATGTGAAGGTTTCTGTATACATTGTCCAGTACCTTTTTCTCCAACTTTAGCTTTAAAATTTTCTTCCTTAACTGCCTCTGTTCATATAGAGTGACTTTCAAGTAATTGGATATTATTCAAGAGAATGACAAAACAAAAGCTAACCTGCAGATGTGTGCCAAGTTACAACCAGTTAATAAGAGGTTGTATTTTTTCTTCAGGCTATTTTCACTATCATCATTTTGAGTGATGAACTTTTTAACCTTTGGATACAAACCCTTGATCTGCTGTTTGACCCCAGGGTTGAGGACACACAAGTAGGCAGGTATCACTGACCCCTGAAACTTCATTTTTATAAATTTATTTTATAGTTGCCAGGGATATAGCTCAACTGGTAGAGTGTGGGACTTAAATTGCAGGGGTTTCTGGTTCAATCCCCAGGGCAACATGCTACTCTCATGGAAAACTATCTCATCTGAAATAATTAAATAAATCTTAAAAAGATTGTCTTATAGAAATAGTCACACAATGAATTACAATATTGAATGCATAGATATATTAAAATGATAGAGAATAGTATGTAATAAATATGATAGAATACAGTTACTGCAAAGAATGTAGTAATAACTATAAAGACACAGATGTTCGCAGTATGAAATAATAAGTTACAAAACATATTTGTATATGTAGTAAAGTTAACTGGAAAATAAATATGTGAAATGTCTCGAGGAATGTGCTAACTTACAAAATTAATATGTGTATAACAGTGATTCTTAGAGTGAGGTTTTTATCAAGGGGTCTTCATATCTTTTTGTGGGTTCATAATTATGTGGTAATTACATTGATAAATGTGACATTTTTTGGAACATCTTGTATTCTTTTCATTTTCCACATTCTTAAATTTTTTTATATTTATTTATTTTCCCTTTTGTTGCCCTTGTTGTTTAACATTGTTGTGGTTATTGATGTCATTGTTGTTGGATAGGACAGAGAGAAATGGAGAGAGGGAAGACAGAGAGGGGGAGAGAAAGACAGACACCTGCAGACCTGCTTCACACCGCTTATGAAGCGACTCCCCTGCAGGTGGGGAGCCGGGTGCTTGAACCAGGATCCTTACGCTGGTCCTTGCGCTTTGAGCCACGTGTGCTTAACCCGCTGCGCCACCACCCGACTCCCCATTTTCCACATTTCTAATATATTTCTTGCTGTTAGAAAATCATTCATAATTAAAAGTTTCATTCAGTGTCCAAGACTGTATTTTAACATAATAGAGTATGGAGCTTGGAGATTCTTTAGGAGAATTTTTATCAAACTTGGATAGTGAAGTTAACAACACATCATCTACTAGCCTTTCTGTTTGGTTTTGCTTTTCTCAACAGTATTCAGGTCAGTGTCCTTCTGTCAATGCACGCTTTATTCCAAAATCAGGTTACAATTCATTAAGCCACAGCTTTCATTGTATCTTCCATTTTTGCAGATACATGCCTCAATTCGATTTCAGGAAATGACCAAGTCTTGTCTAAAATAAATTCACGGGAGTCGGGCTGTAGCGCAGCGGGTTAAGCGCAGGTGGCGCAAAGCACAAGGACTGGCATAAGGATACCGGTTCGAACCCCGGCTCCCCACCTGCAGGGGAGTCGCTTCACAGGTGGTGAAGCAGGTCTGCAGGTGTCTATCTTTCTCTCCCCCTCTCTGTCTTCCCCTCCTCTCTCCGTTTCTCTCTGTCCTATCCAACAACGACGACAACAACAATAATAACTACAACAATAAAACAACAAGGGCAACAAAAGGGAATAAATAAATAAAATAAAATATTTAAAAAAAAAAAATAAAATAAATTCACATATGCTTACTTGCTCATTATGTATTTATTTTTATTGCTATTAGGGTTATCATTGGGGCTCGTGTTGGTACTACAAATCCAGGGCTCCCAGTAACCACTTTTTCCCTTCTCATCCCCTCCACTCCCCTTCCCTCCCCTTTAACTTTCCTTCATAGGACAGAGAAGAATTGAGAGGGGAAGGGGAGATAAAGAGGGAGAGAAAAAGAAAGATACCAGCAGACCTACTTCACAGCTCCTGAAGCATCTATCCTGTAGGTGGAGAGCGGGGGCTCTGACCCAGGTCCTTGTGCATTCAGCCGGGTGTGCCACTGCTCCCCCCACATTATGTTTTAAAAGGATAAATTTAAAAGTTTTCTCAGGAACCGGGCAGTGGTGCAGCGGGTTAAGTGCACATGGCGCAAAGTGCAAGGGCTGGCATAAGGATCCTGGTTTTAGCCCCCTCCCACCTGCAGGGGTTTGTTTCATAGGTGGTGAAGCAGGTCTGCAGGTGCCTATCTTTCTCTCCCCTCTCTGTCTTCCCCTCCTCTCTCCATTTCTCTCTGTCCTATCCAACGACAATGACAGTAATAACGACGATAAATAACAAGGGCAACAAAAGGGGGAAAAATAAAAAAAACAATAAAAGTTTTCTCACTGTACATTCATGGTAGAAAAATCTGGAAAATTCAGAAAAGCCAAAAATAAAGTACTTGTGATCTTAGCAACTTACCATACCGTAATTAATATCCTGACATCTTCCATTCAATGTTATCTGTTTAGGCAGTACAGACTAATAATGGTCAGAGCACCAATGTTGGTGTTCTATGGAACTGACTATATTTCCCTGATCCCTTACAATATCAGGGGTCTTCATCTTTTGGTCCTCTAGTTTCCTCTGTCTTAACAGAAACCATACATACATCCTAGAACAAGGATGAGTATTACATATTTGTGTGGGTGAGATCTTCCTTATAGTTAGTTCCTAGAAATGAATTACTTAGATGACTAAGTTATGGGGTGTTTTAAAAAGGCTTTTGATAAACATGCCACTTAGTCCTCCAGAAAATTTCACAAACAGGCAGTTCTGTTAACAGGTGTTCAATAGAAGAAACACAAATGCTATCTTCTTATCACTACTAGTTAAAAAATTAAAAATAATATATTTGTACAGAAAAAGGATTTAGTAGTTTAGAATGCTATAAATACCCAATTCCACTTTGCAGAAATAATTCTGCTAGCAAACATTTTTTGCCAGTCAAAAGTTTGCTTGTGCATGCACACCTATATTTATTAAAAACAAAAAAACAGTGAATAGGGGCCAGGTAGTGGTGCACTTGGTTAAGCACTCACGTAACAGTGTGCAAGGCCCTTAGTCCCTACCTGCATGGGGAAAGCTTCACAAGTGGTGAAGCAGGGCTGCAGGTGTCTCTATTTCCTCCCCCTCAATTTCTCTCTGTTTCTATCCAATAATAAATAAAAGATTTAAAATTATTTTTAAAATAAAAAAGAGAGCTTATTAAACATACCACCCTGCAACTTGAACCTTTGTGTTTATCAGTACAGGCACACCTTGTATAGGGAGGGCTTGGTTCTAGACCAAAATAATAATGCTAGTCAGATGAATCATTTAGTTTCCCAGTGCATATAAAAATCATCCTGACACTATATAATATCATTATGTGTAAAGAAATGCCTCAAAATACTTTATCTTGTGGTCTGGGAAGTGACACAGTGGATAATGCATTGGACTATGAGGTCCTGAGTTTGGTCCCTGCAGCACATCTACCAGAGTAATGTCTGATGTTTCTCTCTTTCTCCTCCTATCTTTCTCATTAATAAATATATAATAATTTTCAAAAAAACCCTTTATCAGTAGGTCTGGGTGGTAATACACCCAGTAGGGTGCATATTTACCATACATGAGGATCCTTAAGCCTCTGGTCTTTAAGCCTTAAGCCTCTGGTCTCCATCTGCAGTGGGGAAACTTCATGAGTGGTGGAGTAATGTTGCAAGTTTCTCACCTCTTTATATCCTGGTGGCTAAATAAATAAAATAAAAGTTGGCAAAATAGTTCACTTAGATTATGTGCTGCTTTGCCATCTGTGGTTGGAGCCTAGTCTCCACCACATTGAAGGAAGCTTTGATGCTGTGTTCTTTTTTGCTTCTCTAATTTCTAATATCTAATTTTGAGTGCATATACATAATATTGCTAATCATTAATCTGAGCCTTCAGCGTGTCTTTTTCTAATTTTTTGTTGTTGTTGTTGAAAGGTCTTATTTCAGTGTTGATGACTACTAGTGACAGCGATCAGTCTTACGATGCTGAAGGCTGGGATAGTAATAAAATTTGCCTTAGCGTGGCCCGGGAGGTGGCGCAGTGATAAAGCTTTGGACTCTCAAGCATGAGGTCCCGAGTTCGATCCTTGGCAGCACATGTGCCAGAGTGATGTCTGACTCTTCCTCTCTCCTCCTATCTTTCTCATAAATAAATAAAATCTTTAAAAAAAATTGCCTTAGTAATGGACTCTTCCTTTCATAAACTATTTCCCTGTAGCATGTCATACTGATTTTATAGCATTTTATAGTAGAAGCTTCAAAATTGGAGTTATTCCTCCTTTAACATCCTGCTTTAACACCCAAGTTCATGATACTTTAAATCATTTGTTGTTATTCAACATTGTGATTCATATTCTGTCTCAAGAAAATACTCTTTGCTCATCCATAAGAAACACCTCTTCATACTTCCAAGTTTTATCATGTTTTCAGCAGTTTAGTCACATCTTTAGTGTGTGTGTTTGTGTGTGTGTGTGTGTGTGTGTGTATCTATAAATATCTCCATCCACCAGTATTATTGCTGAATCTCAGTGCTTACATGAGTTCCCAGTAGCCATTTTTTTCTCCCTCCCTGCAAGTGGAAGACAGAGTCTTGTACCTGGTTTTTGTGCATGGTAACATGCTTAACTAGGTGAGCCGCTGCCTGGTCTCTCAGGCTTCACTTATAATTCAAGTTTGTTTTGCTGTTTCCACCACATGTGTAGTTACTTTCTTCACTGAAGATTCTTCCAAACTCCGGTTTATACTGCTATTTCAACTCCTCCCACAAATTACAATTGTTCTTAGTGAGATCTAGCATGGGGTGGGGGGCGGGGTCATTTCTAGGAGTTTTTTGATTGATTTTGCCCATGGCCCACCAGATGGATGGTAGCTATGGCTTCTTGAACCTTTCCCCCATTACAGCGTCACTTTATTGAGGAAATGTTAATTTACAGGACTGTTACTGTTACATGTTACATTACAAGAGTACATGTCCACATTTCCACAAAAGAGATATTGGTACATTTTGCCCTCATTCATACTGTGGTAATGTAGTATACTGGCGACCATGGATGTAAGTCCTGACACAATGCTGACGTCAGCCTTGGCTACAGAGTATGCAGTGGTCTGTGCAGGCACATGGTGGACTGTGGGCGGATCCAGTCTGTGCTGGTGTACAAAGAAAAGTACAACCAGCTGGAACTTGCTCTTTTTGGCTGCTGCTGCTTCTCCCGGTGGTCTGAAGCATCTTGGAGGAGGTGGTCCAGGCATCCATCTGCCATGGCTACTTCTCTTGGGAACTGAACACATGTGACTCTGCTAGCTGTTAAACTTTTAGACCCCTCTACAGCCTTGAGCAACCTTTACCAGAGCTGATAATTGTTTATCTTATAGGACTAAACTTTTGATAACTATATTCAGACTTTATGAACCTAGTGTACTCTTAACCCTTGATGATAAGTGCTTATTTTGCCTTTTACCTGTTTCACCCTAATAAACCTTGTATTGTTTAAACCAGTTCCCAGCTCCCACTGTGAATCCTTTTACAGGATGCAGCAGCCCCCAAACAAACAACCTCTTTTTAAGTTAAATAACAAGACATATACCATCATCTTGTTTTGGGGGCACACTGGTTAAGTCCACACATTCCTGAGTCTAAGAACCCAGGTTCAAGCCCCTGGTCCCCACCTACAGGGGGGAAGCTTCACAAGTAGAGAAGCAGGACTGCTGGTGTCTCTATGTCTCTTTCTCTCTACCTCATCCTCCCCTCACAATTTTTCTGTCTCTATCCAATAATAAATAAAATATAATAATAATAATAAAAACAACCTTAGGTCCTCAACCTCCTTTGAGTGCTCCTTCCTCCCCTTTTCTGAGACTCCAAGGCTGCTGTGATAAACTTTTGTCCAATGAAAATTTACCCTGTATTGTCCTTTGCTTTGTTTCTTAGATCCCATTTATGAGTGAGAACATCCAGTATTATTCCTCCTCCATCTGACCTATTTTATTCGACAAGATTCTCTTTGGCTCCCTCCAAAAGAGAATAAGTCATTGCTTCTTACAGTTGTGTAGTATTCCATTATGTATGTATGCCACAACTTCTTTAACCACTCATCTGTTGGACACTGCATTGCTTCCAAATGCTATTACAAATAGCACTGCCATACACATGGGTGCAAGTCCAGGGTGACAGTAAGAGAGTGTTTAATTTATCCTAAAGTTCTGTGCAGTGAGCCACTTTCATCAATTTTCTTAGCTATGTCTTCTGCTTAACTTGGTGTATCTGTATTAGCACTTATTGCTTCATCTTGCATCTTTTAAAAAGCAGATTATAATAAGAAAGAGTACAAGAGACTGGAACATTGCTCAGTTCTGGTTTATGGTGGTGCTCCATATTGAACCTGGCCCTCCAGGAATGAAAGTCTATTGCTCAACCACTTTGCTATCTGGCCCCATTTTTTTACTTCTATGTTATGGAGATGGTCTTTCTTTCTTTTTAAATATTTCTTTATTACCTTTCATTGCCCTTGTTGTTTTACTGTTATTGATGTCTTCGTTGTTGGATAGTACATTGAAAAATGGGGAGAGGAGGTGAAGACAGAAGGGGAGAGAAAGACAGCTACAGACCTGCTTCACCACTTGTGAAGCGACTCCCCTACAGGTGGGGAGTCGGGGTCTCGAACTGGGATCTTTATGCCGGTCCTTGGTGCTTTGCACCACTCGCACTTAACCCGCTGCGCTACTGCCTGACTCCCCGAGATGGTTTTTCTTTTTTTTTTTAATATTTATGTATCTATTCCCTTTTGTTGCCCTTGTAGTTATTATGGATGTTGTTATTGATGTCGTCGTGAATAGGACAGAGAGAAGTTTAGAGAGAAGGGGAAGACAGACAGGGGGAGAGAAAGATAGACACCTGTAGACCTGCTTCACCGCCTGTGAAGCGACTCCCCTACAGGTGGGGAGCCGGGGGATTGAACCGGCATCCTTACCCCGGTCTTTGTGCTTTGCACCACCTGCGCTTAACCTGCTGCGCTACCGCCTGACTCCTCGAGATGGTTTTTCTTAAACATCATGAACCAACTTCTGTCTTTAAATTTTTCTTCTGAGGAGTCGCAGGCGGTAGCGCAGCAGGTTAAGGGCACACGGCGCAGAGCGCAAGGACCAGCGGAAGGATCCTGGTTCCAGCCCCCGGCTCTCCACCTGCAGGGGGGTCCCTTCACAGGTGGTGAATCAGATCTTCCAGGTGTCTTTCTCTCCCCTTCTCCGTCTTCCCTTCCTCTCTCCATTTCTCTCTGTCCTATTTAACAACGACGGCATCAATAACAACAATAATAACTACAACAACAACAAAAAACAAGGGCAACAAAAGGGAAAATAAATAAATATTAAAAAATAAAGAAAATTTTTTTTCTTCTGCCGTTCCCTTAGCTTTCCCCAAATTAAAGATTTTGCTTTGAATTAGAGCTTGATATCAAGGGAATGTTGTGATTGGTTTAATCCTTTATTTAGACCACGAAGATTTTCACCATAGTTATCATATAGCGGTTTTACTTTCTTATCATTTGTATGTTCACTGGAGCAGTACTTTTTCATTTCCTTTAAGATCTTTTTGGTGCAATGACTTAGTTTAAATCTATCATAGCTGTTGACATACCTTCATCACTAAGTTTAATCAGTTCTCACTTTTGATTTTCAGACATGAAACTCTTCACTTTAGCAGTTAAAGGCTACTGTAAAGTTATTAATTGTTTTAATTTTAGCATTGTTGTGTCTCAAGAACAGGTGGCTTGAAGATGGAGAGAGATGGGAGAGTGGCCAGTGTCTGAAGGAGTGAAATCACAAAATGCTTATCAATTAAGTTTGCCATCTTGTGTGCATGTAGTTTATGTCACCTAGACAGTTACAGCAGTATTATCAAAGAGCATAAATCACGGATCACCATTCATTGATGTAGTAATCACAAAAATTTGAAATATCGAGAAAATTACCAAAATGTGACAGAGATAGGAATTGAGTACATGGTGTTGAAAGTATGGTACTGGTAGACTTTGTCCAGCCAGGATTGCCATTAACTTTCAGTTTATAAAAAAGATAGTGGGAGTCGGGTGGTAGCGCAGCAGGTTAAGCGCACGTTTTGCAAAGCTCAAGGACCGGCATAAGGATCCTGGTTTGAGCCCTCAGCTCCCCACCTGCAGGGGAGTCACTTCACAGGTGGTGAAGCAGGTCTGTAGGTGTCTATCTTTGCCCTTCTCTGTCTTCCCCTCCTCTCTCCATTTCTCTCTGTCCTATCCAACAATGACGACAGCAATAATAACTATAACAATAAAAATCAACAAGGGCAACAAAAGCGAATAAATAAAATAAAAATAAAAAGTATATAAAAAGATAGTATCTGCAAAGCACAATAAAATGAAACAACAAAATTAAGCATGTGTATATACATTATTTACTGTTCAAGGGAAGTACATATAAAACTGCTTATTCATCTAAATGACTGCCTTTTGATATATGAATGTATATCTGCATTTTTTTTTTTTTTTTGGCTTTACTGGGGCTCTGAACCTACCTGTTTCTACTGCTTCCAGTAGATTTCTCCCCTTCCCCCAGACTGAGAGAGATGGAGAGCAGGAAGGAGAGACACCATTGTACCACTCTTCCACTTGTGAAGCTTCTGCATGGTACTCCTATGTGGTAGACAGGGACTGGAACCTGGGTTCTGGTGTATGGTAAATTATGTGTTTCCCACTCCCCCTATACCACCATTTATATATATTACTTGCCAAAGCACTGTTCAACTCTGGCTTATGATGGTATTGGGGATTGAACCTCTGGCACTTCACATGAAATTCTGGTGTTTAAGCATCTGCTATTTCCTCAGCTCTGTAATATATATTTTTTAAAGTCTTTATATTTACTCTATTTTTAAAAATATTTATTTATTCCCTTTTGTTGCCCTTGTTTTTTATTGTTGTAGTTATTGATGTTGTCGTTGTTGGATAGGACAGAGAGAAATGGAGAGAAGAGGGGAAGACAGAAGAGGGGGGAGAGAGTGTGGTCCGGGAGGTGGTGCAGTGATAAAGCTTTGGACTCTCGAGCATGAAGTCCTGAGTTCAGTCTCCGGCAGCATATGTGCCAGAGTGATGTCTGGTTCTTTCTCTCTCTTCCTATCTTTCTCACTAATAAATAAAACCTTTTTAAAAAGAGGGGGGTAGAGAAAGATAGACACCTGCAGACCTGCTTCACCGCTTGTGAAGCGACTTCCCTGCAGGTGGGAAGTCGGGGGCTTGAACTGGGATCCTTACGCTGGTCCTTGCACTTGGTGCCATCTGTGCTTAAACTGCTGTGCTACCACCCAACTCCCTGCTTACTCTGTTTTAATGTAGATTTTCATAATGCAGACTTTTTCTGTATGTCTACAGAATTTGGAACAACCTATCATTTAATTGAGTCTGCACATCTTCTACCCTGTTTCATGAAATTTGGGGTATTTTTATTTTTTATCACAGGTTGAGGAATTGTAGGAAATGGTGGACTGACATGGATAGGTTTTACAACATATTTCTGAGACTGATCCATCAACACCCTGATCTTCTTCTGCCTAGTTAAACCTACAGGACCAGCCCAGGTACAAATAATACCACTTCCTTTTATGCTATTTATTACTGGATTGGTGAAAACTTTGCTTTTGCTTGTCTCTTAAATATACTGGTGAATTACTTCAAAATTTTTTTGTAAGTAAAAGTATTTTTCTGAAATTTAATTTTAAAAAGTTTAATGTTTTTCATAATGCTTTGTTATGAATCAACAAAAAATCCCTTTTAAAGTTTCCTTTCATCTTCTTAAGATTCCTTATGCTGATCCTTGTGCTTTGGCCACCTGCGCTTAACCCGCTGCGCTACTGCCTGACTTCCAAGCTTAGTATCCAACTTAGTAAACAGTGATGTTTTCATTGCAATTGTTCAGAAGCCAAAGGGAGACTTCATCCCCACAAAACCCTCCAGAGTTAATGAGACATAGTGACCCAAAACTAGTTGAGAAACACCACCCTGTATGAAGTATACTCATGTGGCTGGTCTATTCTGAGGTTTTGAAACGATTTCTTGGTTGGTTCAGGATTGTTTGGCCCTATTGTAGGAGATGTGGATTGCCAAATCACCTGTGTATTCATTCAGCAGAAGGGCTACAGGGTTGCTTTATGCATGGGAAAAGAGAAGAAAGTGATTAGGAAGGAAGTAGGAAGCCTGCCAGAACACAGAGGAAGGAATTAAATTAGCAGTTTAAAGCAAGGCAAACTGGTTGATTGTTCTTAATTGTTCTGGTAGTCTAGATTAAGGGGCTGCAAAGTACAATGTTTTAGAATTCTGTATTTTCCTTCTTCTCTTTCTCTCTTTATTTTGTATTTTTCTTAAATGAGCCTATCTACATTGTAAGTGTGCTTTTAAAAAAGAGCTGTATTTTCTGAATTCAAAATTAGCATGATAGATCAGAATTAGCTATGAATTAGAAAATCAGCTGTTCTTCATGGATGTAGGAATTAATAACCAAGATAACAAGCGCAAGGAGGCCCCCTCACTTCCTTTTTTACAAGGTGATGGTTTATCAGGAGAGAAGGGGATGACGTCTGTGCATAACTATAGTATAAAATAGGGAATATCTCATAAAAATGGCAAATAAGGTGAGGGGAAATTGAACATTTGTAGCTAATAAGCCAATTAAAGTCTAAAGAGTGAAAAAGAGTCTGTTGTTGGACTGACTGGGTAAGCATACCAGATGAAGTGTGGACAGGTGGAGGAAAGTTTGCGGGGAAGGGTCCTATTCTGTTGCATGAGGGCCAGTTAGGGGAGAATAGATTTAGGCCAGTTTATAGAATGCTACCTAGGGCTTTTCAATTTAGTGAAAGTTTTTTGTTTTTGTTGTTTTTACCATAAGGGATATTGCAAGGGCTTAGTGACTGCTCAACTTCACAACCTCTAGTTGCCATTTTCCCCTTTCTTCTAGATAGGAAAGACAGTGGGAGAAGGGGAGACACCACTTCACTACTCATGAACCCTCTCTTCCCCCATGTGTTTGCCTGGGTTTTGAACCCCTTGTAACATGTGATCTCTACAGGGTAAGCCACTTGCCAGTCCCCTAAGTGAAACATTTTTAAAGAACTGCAGTTGGAGCAGAGGTGTCCTGGCTGGGAAGCTACATTTTGGCCATGTGAATACTTACCTCATGTTCTCCTAGTTGATTTGGAGGATTTTTGGTAAGTCAGGAAAAGTTGAGTGCCTATAAAAAAGTATGAAGAAGCAGGTAAGTGTATACATGCATATGTTTAAAGTCCTGTTAAATTAGTCTCAATATTTGACATCTTTTTGGTTGTATAATCAGTGTGTTGGTCTGTGTTGTATTTCTAGGTGGGTCAGACCATCGTTTTCTAGGCCAGTGTTCTACCCTATGACAAGGCAGTGTTGTGAGTCATCAGGCTATGCAAAAAGGTCCAGGACAGGATCCAAAAGTAGGCTGGGGCCTATTTTAGGTAGGCCTGAATACTTTGCAAAAAGTAGCATGTGGTCATAAAAACTCAGTGTCTCTGAAACCTTTCAGGAGTTGTAGAGCTAGGAACCCAGGAGCTTTTAGTTGCTGCTACCACCAACCAGTCCAGGAAGGTAAAAGTCAGCTCTGTTGTTTGCTATTTCTTCTTTTTCTATTATCAGTTCCCAAGTTGAGAAACTAAGCTTTGGAATCCCCCAACTCTGCTGATATCAGATTTCCTCAGTAGAAGTATTCTGGGAGATTTTAGTTGAATCTTTAAAAAAATTTTTTAAATTTTTTATTGGGGAATTAATAGTTTGTACATGTATAACATTCTCCAGTTTCCCATATAACAATACAACCCCCACTAGGTCCTCTGAATCCTTCTTGGACCTGTATGCTCCCCACCCACCCGCCCACCCCAGCGTCTTTTACTTTGGTGCAATACGCCAATTCCATTTCAGGTTCTACTTCTATTTAGTTGAATCTTTTTAATGACCTTTTGAGAAAATACTAGTATAATTCTGGGAAAGCATGCCTTCTTTTATTAAGGTTTATTCCTTATATTAAATCCAAGGAAGGATAGATACATGTGAATTTGTCAAATCAGAAGCTTAAGGCTTGGTTCTGTAGAACCAAGCTTCTGTAGAGGGATTTCAGAAAGTAGAGGCAATCAAGAGAAAAGGACTAGGTGATAAATGAACCAGAATGTTGCCATGAATAGTTGAGAGACTAGCAAGGGGAAAGCAATGGAGTGGTGGAATGAAGGTTATCTTCAAATATTTAAAAGATACTTTGGAAAGATAAATAAGATTTGTTTGTATGTACAGTGGGTACATCTAGCAAACAAGGGCTCTGTAAAACCTGCAAATTGGAAGATTTTGCCTTTGTATAAAGGATAATTATATCTGTTTGAAGATGAATGAGGTGGTCCACGAGGTCAAGCTTGAGGCTGAGTTCCATCCCTCCCTGGCAGCACATGTACCAGAGTAATGGTATTGTACCCTTCCTTCCTTCCTTTCTTCCTTTTTTTTTTTTTTTAATAATTTTTTAAACTTAAAAAAAATTATTTTAAAAAGGAGACATTAACAAAACCATAGGTTAAGAGGGGTACAACTCCACTCAATTCCCACCACCCGATCTCCATATTCCATCTCCTCCCCTGATAGCTTTCCTATTCTTTATCCCTCTGGGTCATTGTGGGATGCAGAAGGTGAAAGAGTATAGACACAGGGTCATTTGAGGTGTAGAAGGTGGAAGGTCTGGCTTCTGTAATTGCTTCCCTGCTGAACATAGGCATTAGCAGGTCGATCCATGCTCCTAGCCTGGTACTCATTGTATTGATTAGGTTGGGATCAGCAGATGCACTGTCATTTGGTATGAATTGAAAGAAGCATGCAGGAAATTGAGCCACGCCCTAGAGGTCCTAGGACTTCATGAGATAGGGGCTTTATAGAGGAAGCGGGAGGTTCCGGCTGCCTTAGGGTTTAAGAAGGCAATAGATAGTTATTGCTATAATCAAATTATTTGGCAATTGGGAGAGATGGATTTATTCAAGGTCTAGGCCCATCATGTCTGTTTGGGGATCTCAGGACTCCCCAGTTAGGGCCCCAACTGATAGGGTGACCTGATAGTGACTAAAGAGTCATTGTTGGGGGTCAGATGGTAGCACAGCAGGTTAAAGCACACATGGCGCAAAGCTCAAGGACCAGCGTAAGGATCTCAGTTTGAGCCACCAACTCCCCACCTTCACAAGTGGTAAAGTAGGTCTGCAGGTATCTGTCTTTCTCTCCCTTCTGCCTTCCCCTCCTCCCTCCATTTCTCTCTGTCCTATCCAACAACGACATCAATAACAACAGCAATAATAAACACAACATTGATAAAACAACAAGGGCAACAAAAGGGAAAAAATAGCCTCCAACTGCAGCAGATTCATGGTGCAGGCACTAAGCCCCAGTAATTACCCTGGAGGCAAAATAAAAAATAAAAAGAGTCACTGTTAAAGTATGCCAGTCTCTTGCCCTTATTCAGCTTTTGCAGTCCTTACTTTGATAAGGTTAGCTTAGGAGTGAGTGAGGGAAGTATAATAGGAAGTAGGTGAGGAAGGTGTCTAAGTCTAAGTGGACACTATTTCATTAGGAACTTTATGGTGTCTTTTTAGGTCTTCCTACTTGCTTGCTACATATTAACTCACTGCAGGCTATTGTGCACTTTTGCTTTCAGGTATATATTTTGCCCTAATTTATGGATGGGACCTATCATGGGACCTGGTCTATATCTAGGTTTTGGGACTTTGTTAGGAAGTGAACCACCTGAAATGGAATTAGAGAATCCTGTGAAAGGAAAGGTCTCACCCGAGAAACAAGGCTGAAGGGCTGGCATTCCACGCTTGACATCTCTGGACACAGTCTGAAGAGAAGCATGCTGAGGGTGGTATTCGTGTTGATTAAGTTGGGATCAGCAGATGCAATATCATTTGGTGTGGGCTGGGTTGGTGGTGCAATGGAGACAGCATTTGGCTTTCAAGCAATATCATTTGGTATGAATTGAGAGTAGCATGCAGGAAAGTGAGCCCCACCTTAGAGGTTCCAGGACTGGGGGGGAAATAGGCTCTATAGAGGAAGTGGGAGGTTCCTGCTGCCTTAGGGTTTACAAAGGCAATAGATAGTTATTGCTGTAATCAAGTTACTTGGCAACTGGGTTAACTTTGAAAATCCCTTTGTTAGGATTTGCTGTATCATATACAACATCACCATAATTTATGTCCTTTGACATTATTTGTATATAGCCATGCCTTATATAGAGTAATGCCACTGGTTTCTTCTGTTCTCCCTGGTCTAAGCTTTTAGGAGAGTCAACATTTCAGACACAGCCTATGGTCTGTGCATTAAAAAGTTTGAGACATTCACTCAATTTTTCCCCCTCTCATATTAAATACTGATTTATGTGACTACAAGTTAATAGGAATGTACATAAACACCATTCCCACCACCAAAAGAATGTGTCCCATCCTGTCCTCCCCCCCCCCCCCACCCCAGTGAAGCCGAACATCCACCCTCACCCTCAACCCAGAGATTTTCACTCTGGTGCCCTATTCCAAGACATTAATTATATATAGCTTTGTCTTATAAAGTAACACCACTGGTTGCTTCTGTCCTCCCTGGTCTAAGCTTTTAGAGTCAGCATGTCAAAGAACAAGTCATCACTAGAAATGTATTAATAATTTGAGAACACTGTTAAAATTCAATCTGACCCCCACACCTATGGACATCTAATCTTTGATAAGGAGGCCCAAAGTATTAAATGGAGGAAGGAGGCTCTCTTCAATAAATGGTGCTGGAAAAACTCATTTGAAACATGCAGAAAAATGAAAATGAACCACTTTTATCTCACCAGAAACAAAAATCAAGTCCAAATGGATCAAGGACCTGGATGTTAGACCAGAAACTATCAAATATTTAGAGGAAAACATTGGTGGAACACTTTCCCACCTAAACCTCAAGGACATCTTTGATGAAACAAACCCAACTGCAAGGAAGACTAAAGCAGAAACAAACAGATGGGACTACATCAAATTGAAAAGCTTCTTCTGCACAACCAAAGAAACTATCACACAAACAAAAGAGCCCTCTCACAGAATGGGAGAAGATCTTCATATGCCATACATCAGACAAGAGACTAATCACCAAGACATACAAAGAGCTCAGCAAACTTAACAACAAAAAAGCAAATGACTCCATGCAAACATGGGCAGGGGATATGAACAAAACATTCATTTCAGAGGAGATCCAAAAGGCTACCAAACATATGAAAAATTGCTCCAGGTCACTGATTGTCAGAGAAATGCAAATAAAGACAACACTGAGATATCACCTCACTCCTGTGAGAATGGCATACATCAAAAAGGACAGCAGTCAACAAATGCTGGAGAGGCTGTGGGGACAGAGGAGGAACCCTTCTGCACTGCTGGTGGGAATGTAAATTGGTCCAGTCTCTGTGGAGAACAGTCTGGAAAACTCTCACAAGGCTAGACATGGACCTTCCATAAGACCCAGTAATTCCTCTCCTGGGATATACCCCAAGGACTCTATAACACCCAACTAAAAATATATTTGTACACCTATGTTCATAGCAGCACAATTCATAATACCTAAAACCTGGATGCAACCCAGGTACCCAACAACAGAAGAGTGGCTGAGAAAGCCGTGGTATATAAACACAATGGAATACTATGCAGCTATTAAGAACAATGAACCCACCTTCTCTGACCCATCTTGGATGGAGTTATAAGGAATTATGTTAAGTGAGCTAAGTCAGAAAGATAAAGATGAGTATGGGATGATCCCACTCATAAACAGAAGTTGAGAAAGAAGAACAGAAAGGGAAACTCAAAGCAGGATCTGACTAAATTTGTAGTAGGGCACCAAAGTAAAAACCCTGGGTGGAGGGTAAGGGTGGATGTTCAGGTTCATGGGGTGTGGGTGGGGGGAATGGGATGGGACACAACCTTTTGGAGGTGGGAATGGTGTTTATGTACACTCCTATTAATTTGTAGTCATATAAATCACTAAGTAAAATGAGAAGGGAAAAACTGATTGTATGTCTCAAACTTTTTTTTTTTAAAATAATTTATTTCTTTATTGGGGAATTAATGCTTTACATTCAACAGTAAATACAATAGTTTGTACATGCATAACATTCCCCAGATTCCCATTTAACAATACAACCCCACTATGTCATTCATCATCTTTCATGGACCTGTATTCTCCCCACCCACCCCAGAGTTTTTTACTTTGGTGTAATACTCCAATTCCATTTCAGGTTCGACTTGTGTTTTCTTTTCTAATCTTGTTTTTTAACTTCAGCCTGAGAGTGAGATCATCCCATATTCATCCTTCTGTTTCTGACTTATTTCACTCAACATGATTTTTTCAAGGTCCATCCAAGATCGGCTGAAAACGGTGAAGTCACCATTTTTTACAGCTGAGTAGTATTCCATTGTGTATATATACCACAACTTGCTCAGCCACTCATCTGTTGTTGGACACCTGGGTTGCTTCCAGGTTTTGGCTATTACAAATTGTGCTGCCAAGAACATATGTGTACACAGATCTTTTTGGATGGATGTGTTGGGTTCCTTAGGATATATCCCCAGGAGGGGAATTGCAGGGTCATAGGGTAGGTCCATTTCTAGCCTTCTAAGAGTTTTCCAGACTGTTCTCCACAGAGGTTGGACCAATTGACATTCCCACCAGCAGTGCAGGAGGGTTCCTTTGACCCCACACCCTCTCCAGCATTTGCTGCTGTTACCTTTTCTGATGTATGACATTCTCACAGGAGTGAAGTGATATCTCATTATTGTCTTGATTTGCATTTCTCTGACAATCAGAGACTTGGAGCATTTTTTCATATGTTTCTCAGCCTTTTGGATCTCTTCTGTGGTGAATATTCTGTCCAAGTCCTCCCCCCATTTTTGCATGGGGTTATTTGTTGTCTTGTTGAGTCTGGCAAGCTCTTTATATATGTTGGTTATTAAACTCTTATCAGATGTATAACATGTAAAGATCTTGTCCCATTCTGTGAGGGGTCTCTTGGTTTGGGTAGTGGTTTCTTTTGCTGTGA
The DNA here is from genome assembly GCF_950295315.1 of Erinaceus europaeus. Lineage (NCBI taxonomy): Eukaryota > Metazoa > Chordata > Mammalia > Eulipotyphla > Erinaceidae > Erinaceus > Erinaceus europaeus. The sequence continues at coordinate 32,417,624 of NC_080167.1, forward strand.
AGAAGCTTTTTAATTTGATGTAGTCCCAAGGTTTATACTTGCCTTAGTCTTCCTTGTAATTGGATTCGTTTCATTGAAAATGTCCTTAAAATTTATGCGGAAAAAAGTTCTGCCAATATTTTCCTCTAAGTATCTGATAGTTTCTGGTCTAACATCCAAGTCCTTGATCCACTTGGAATTTACTTCTGTATTTGGTGAAATACAGTGGTTCAGTTTCATTCTTCTGCATGTTTCAACCCATTGTTTCCAACACCATTTGTTGAAGAGACTCTGCTTTCCCCATGTAATAGTCTGGGCCGCTTTGTCAAAGATTAGATGTCCATACATGTGGGGCCTCATTTCTGGGCTCTCAGTTCTAAACACTGGTCAGTGTGTCTGTTCATGTTCCAGTACCAAGCAGTTTTGATGACAATGGCCCTATAATACAGTTTGAGATCTGGCAGTGTGATGCCTCCGGTTCTGTTCTTTTTTCTCAAGATTGTTTTGGCAATTCTAGGTCTTTTCTGGTTCCAGATAAACATTTGTAGTATTTGTTCTATTCTCCTAAAAAATGTGCTTGGGATCTTGATGGGGATAGCATTAAATTTGTAGATGGCTCTGGGTAATATATTCATTTTGATGATGTTAATTCTTCCAACCCATGAACATGGAATATCTTTCCACTTCTTTGTGTCTTTTTCAATTTGCTTGAGTAGTGACTCATAATTTTCAGTATACAAGTCTTTCACTTCTTTGGTTAGGTTTACTCCTAGATATTTTATTGTTTTTGTTGCTATAGAAAAAGGAACTGATTTCTGGATTTCAATTTCTTCTAACTTAGTGTTTGCATAGAGGAATGCCACTGACTTTTGAATGTTAATTTTATAGCCTGACACCTTACTGTATTGCCTGATGATTTCCAAAAGCTTCTTGCTGGATTCCTTAGGTTGTTCCATGTATACTATCATGTCATCTGCAAATAAGGAGAGTTTGACTTCTTCTCTTCCAATCTGTATGCCTTTAATTCCTTGCTCCTGCCTGATTGCTATGGCAAGAACTTCCAACACTGTGTTGAATAGTAATGGTGATAGTGGGCCGCCCTCTCTAGTACCTGATCTGAGGGGAAATGCTTCCAGTTTTTCACCATTGAGTATGATGTTGGCTGTAGGTTTGCTATATATAGACTCCACTATCTTCAGGAATTTTCCATCTATTCCCATTTTTTGTAGTGTTTTGATCATAAAGCGATGTTGTATTTTGTCAAAGGCTTTCTCTGCATCTATTGATATGACCATGTGGTTTTTGGTCTTGCTTTTGTTGATGTGGTGGATCACATTGATCGATTTACATATATTAAACCAACCTTGCATGCCTGGGATAAACCCCACTTGGTCATGATGGACAATCTTTTTGATATACTGCTGTATCTGGTTGGCTAGAATTTTGTTCAATATTTTCGCATCTATGTTCATCAGAGATATTGGTCTGTAGTTTTCTTTTTTGGGTGTGTCCCTGTCTGCTTTTGGTATCAGAGTGATGTTGGCTTCATAGAAGCTGGCAGGGAGTATTCCAGTGTCTTCAATCTTCTGGAAGACTTTTAAAAGTAGAGGTATTAGTTCTTCTTTGAAAGTTTTGTAGAATTCAATTGTAAAACCATCGGGTCCAGGACTTTTATTTTTGGGAAGATTTTTGATAACTGTTTCAATTTCATTAGCTGTGATGGGCCTGTTCATGTTATCCACTTCCTCTTTACTTAGTTTTGGAAGTTGGTAGGTATCTAGGAAATCATTCATTTCTTCCAGGTTCTCTAGCTTGGTGGCATATAGTTGTTCATAGAAGCCTCGCATGATATGTTGAATTTCTGCAGTGTCTGTTGTGATATCTCCTCTTTCATTTACTATCCTATTTATTTGGGTCTTCTCCCTTTTTTGTTTTGTGAGTCTGGCTAAAGGTTTGTCGATTTTGTTTACTCTTTCAAAGAACCAACATTTACTTTCATTGATCTTTTGTATGGTTTTCCTTTTCTCAATGTTATTTATTTCTGCCCTAACTTTAGTGATTTCTGTCCTTCTTGTTGCTTTAGAATTCCTTTGTTGTTCTTCTTCTAGGTCTTTAAGATGTGCAATCAGGCTGTTTATTTGTCCCTTTTCTTATTTCCTAATGTGTGCTTGTATAGCTATGAACTTCCCTCTTAGGACTGCTTTAGCTGTGTCCCAAATATTTTGATAGCTTGTGTCTTCATTTTCATTGAACTCTCGAAACATTTTGATTTCTTCCTTGATTTTCTCTTTGACCCAGAAGTTGTTAAGAAGTGTACTGTTGAGCTTCCACATTTTGGGACTGTTACTAATCTTTTGTGGATTGTTAAGTGTTAGTTTAATTCCACTGTGGTCTGAGAAGATGCTTGCGATTATTTCAGTGCTCTTGAATTGGCTGATGCTGTCTTTGAGGCCTAACATATGGTCTATCCTTGAGAATGATCCATGTGGATTTGAGTAAAATGTGTATTCCAGTTTCTTGGGATGAATGACTCTGAAAATGTCTAATAGTTCTAGTTTATCTATCTCTTCATTTAGCTCCCTTATGTCTTTACTGATTTTCTTCCTGGATGATCTGTCAAGTTGAGAGAGTGGGGTGTTGAAGTCCCCTACTATGATTGTGTTACTGTTAATATATTGCTGTAGCTCTTTCAGTAGAAGTTTGATGTATTAAGATGGCTTCTCATTGGGTGCATAGATATTAATAATTGTTAAGTCCTCTTGATTGACTGATCCTCTGAGCATTAAGTAGTGTTCATTCCTATCTTTTTTAATCTTATCTATTTTAAAGTCTATCATGTCAGATATGAGAATAGCTGTTCCTGCCCTTTTTTCGCGGGCCATTGGCTTGTATGATAGTTTTCCATCCTTTCACTTTAAGTCTGTGTTTGTCTTGTTGCGTTAGGTGAGTTTCCTGTAGACAACATATTGTTGGGTTGTGTTTTCTGATCCATCTTCCTACTCTGTGTCTTTTAATAGGTGAATTCAGGCCATTGACATTTATTGATATCAAAGCTTGAAGATATTTTAACGCCATTCTTGTAGAGTTTTAGAGTGTTTTGATATATGTCCTATTTCGGTGGTCTGGTTATTTATAGGAGACCTTTCAGAACTTCTTTCAGGTTAGGCTTGGTGATGGTTGCTTCCTTCAACTGTTGCTTGTCTGAGAAGGTTTTGATGCCTCCATCTAGTCTGAATGACAGTCTAGCAGGATATAGTATTCTTGGCTGAAAGCCTTTCTCATTGAGCACTCGATAGATATCTTGCCATTCTCTTCTGGCCTGTAGTGTTTGTGTGGAGAAGTCTGCTGCTAATCTTAGGGGTTTTCCTTTGTAGGTGACTCTTTGTTTTTCTCTTGCAGCCTTGAGGATCCTTTCTTTATCCTTATTCCTCTCCATTCTAAGTATGACATGTCTTGGTGTCTTTAGGTCTGGGTTAATTCTGTTTGGGACCCTCTAGGCTTCTTGAATCTTTATGTCTTTGGTGTTGTCTAGACTAGAGAAATTTTCAGCTACTGTGGCCTGGAAAATGCTTTCTTCCTCTCCTTCTCTTTCTTCCTCTGGTAAGCCAATAATGCGTATATAGTTTCTTTTGAAGTCATCCCATAGGACTCTGTTGTTGTTTTCAGCATCTCTTAATCTCTTTTTGAGATCTCTTACTTCTTTTTTAGTTGTCTCTAATTCATCCTCCATCTTGCTAATTCTGTCTTCAGCCTCATAGATTCTATTCTCTCTGTCCTCTACTGCTTTCTGGAGTTCATCTATTTTGTTGCCCTGCTCTGATACTGTTTTAGCTTGTTCAGCTAGTTGCCTACTTAGCTCAGTGATTTCAGCTTAGAGGTCTCTAATAACTATGAGATAATTAGAATTTTCTTCCATATTCTTATTTGTTGTTCCTGCATTTCTGATTACAATTTTTTCAAATTCTTTACTCACTCCTGTTATTATTTCCTTAGCTAATGTTAGGATGTTGAACTCGTTGTTTTGTGCTTCACCCTCTGGAGGACTTTTAGCTGGACTCTTGTCCTGGTTCGAGTCTCCAATATTTTTTCTTGTTGTTTTAACCATTTTATATATTATGTTATGAGTTCCCTTTATCAGTACTTTTCAAATTATTGATCACTATTGCCTGGATTGACTTGTGTCTAAGTAATATAATTAAAGGGTTTACCGTGGTGGAAGTTAACAGTTTTTTCAATCCCTGAGTTGGAGCTCAGTGGTGTAAAAGCCTCTTTTTTTTTCTTCCCTGTAGGCTATGGGAGCCTGAGGGCTTTTAAACTATCAATAGGCTTCTTAGCTTAATCACTGCCTCCTGACCAAGAGATAAAGCAGGGTGTGGCAGAGATAATCCAGTGGTTATGCAAAGAGACTTTCACAGCCCCTTAGCTATGCCAGGGAGGTATAGGTCTTCTCCTGAGTTTCCTGGTTAGATCTCTGTTCCCTGGTGTCCCTCCCTGTCGCTGCTCGCTGCTCCAGATTCTGAGGGTAGTAGCAATAGAGACTCAGTGGTATGGAGAGTATCATCACATTTTCTCGGTTAATTTCTCTGTGTGTGTGTCTTAGTTTCCTTTATATATGAAACTTTTTAGGATGGGAAAAAATAACTCACTTGGGTAGTGTGCTGCTTTGCCATGTATGCTGCCTAGTATCAAAATAGGTCTCCACTGCACTAGAGGAAGCTCAGTATTGTTGATCTTTGACCCACTGTATCTGAAAGTCATCCCAGAGCAGTGATGATTGATAAAATATATATATATATATTTGAATCTGTTGTAGTTTTTTCTTGCTTTGCTTTCCCATGCTAATTGGGTTGAATTTCGAATTTCCACATACATTCCATTCTTTCTTTCCTTTCTTCCTTCCTTCCTTTCAAACAATCCTGTAATGTATATTTGAACTCTGTTAGGAGGATTGATCTTTTTTTAAAAATTATTTTTATTTATAAAATGGAAACACTGACAAGACCATAGGATAAGAGAGGTACAATTATACACAATTCCCACCACCAGAACTCCATATCCCATCCTTCCCCTGATAGGTTTCCTATTCTTTATCCCTTGGGAGTATGGACCGAGAGTCAGTATGCGGTGCAGAAGGTGGAAGGTCTGCCTTCTGTACATGGTTGTTGACAGGTTGATTCATTATCCAAGCCTGTCTCTTTCCCTAGTGGGGCAGGGATTTGGAGATGTGGGCTTCACATTGGTAGGGTAGTTTGCCCAGAGAAATCTGGTTGGTACCATGGTAGCATCTGGAACTTGATTGCTGAAAAAGAGTTAACATATAAAGCAGAACAAATTGTTGACTAATCATGAACCTAAAGGCTAGAATACTGCAGATGAAGATTTGGGGTCTCTGTTTTGGAAATAGCTATTAGGCCCATTTTAGTTATATTCCAAAGGGCCCATGACTTTACTAGTTTTTGCCTGAGCCTGACATCTGATATGCAGGTGGAGCCAAGTTATTGTCTGGGGATTATGTCATGGCTGGAAAAAGGGCTAGAAAGCTGGATTAGGGAAGAGATCCTACAGCATTTTCTATAATGTATCTTACAGTTTCACATCTAATGTCTGGGTCTTTAACCCCTTTTCAGTTAATATTTGTGTATGATTTTATACACTTGTAGTTTCAGTTTTCTCTTTTTTTCTTTTACTTTTTTATATTTATTTATTTTCCCTTTTGTTGCCCTTGTTTTTTTTATTGTTGTTGTAGTTATTGTTGGTGTTATTAATGTCGTTGTTGTTAGACAGGACAGAGAGAAATGGGGAAGACAAGGAGGGTGAGAGAAAGATAGACACCTGCAAACCTGCTTCACTGCCTGTGAAGGGACGCCCCTGTAGGTTGGGGACCGGGGACTGGAACCAGGATCCTTATGCCGGTTCTTGAGCTTTGCACTATGTGCGCTTAACCCACTGTGCTACCGCCAGACTCCCTTTCCCTTTTTTTTTTTTTACATGTGTTTCTCAGTTTTTCCAATACAATTTCTTTTTAAAATATTTCATTTTATTTTTTTTAATCACTATAACTTGTAGTTTAGTTTGAAGTCAGGGAATATGATACCCCTCTCTCCTTTTCTTCCAGTATTAATTCACCTTCTGTGATTCTACATACATTTTAGAATTAAGATCCATTGTTACTCTGTTTTGCTATCTGTCAAGTTGTGGAGATAATAAATAACTTGCTTATGGCCAAGAAGCAAAAAATAGGGCATCTTGTTTAGTGTTTCTCCCCTTGTAACTTAGAGCCAGGTCTGTCCCTTAATAGCAGAGCTTAATGTCTGCATCATCAGTGACTCTGGACCTGTTGAATCAGAATCTACATGAATAATTGGATCTTCATGTTCATGAAAGTGTAAGACACACTGATATAGGCTATTGCCAAGTAAATTAGCCCTTCTCACTTTGGGATTTATGGAAATAATGCTTTTTCTATCTTGGCTATGCTTATTCCCCTGGGATCTGTCTAGGGAAAAGGAAGAAATTAAAGATCAACAAAAACATGGCTTTGAAATGTTCTTTATTTTTTTTGCCACTGGCTACACAAATAGTTTTCAGGGGGAATCTATGAATATCTAGGATTGAATAAGCCTAGGCTCATGGTTCTGATTCACACCACCATTTTAGGGCATAGTTGACCCTATACAGAGGAAAGATCAAACTTAATCTTTTCTTGAGAGCCTGGGGGCTGAGCTGGGCAGACAGTAGGTACTCCAGGGAGCAGCTCTCATACTGAAAAGTGAGCTTCCCTCACTGGCAATGAGCTCTGTGGTCCTAAGGGGGTTGAGAATAACTGTAGAAATAGAGGAGGCAGCTGTGGATCCACTCTGGATTGAATTAGTAGCAAGAGAAAATGACTTGCTTTTATTTTGGTATCCAAAGTGAAACCAGTTGATACTACCAGAATGTGTAATACTGTCATCTCAGAGGGTGTGCCTCAATGCTGGAGTAAATCCCTTAGGCTGGGACCTGCTGCCTAACAGGTTGAGCCTTTTTTTATACACTGAATAGTGTCTGATGTGTAGATATCACATAATCAAGGCTTACTCAGAACTGGAAATTTAAAACATCCAAGTGATGCTCTGAATTGTTCACTGGAATGTATTGGTATAAGCAGATTGTTAGGAATGTGCCCCTAAAATTAAACTCCATTGCTAATATCTTATTTTTGCCTCCCTATTCTCCCTCCCTAGGTTGGCCTCCGACAACTGGACATGTCCTTGCTCTGCCAACTTTATGGCCTCTATGAGTCCATTCAGGAATATAAGGGAGCATGCCAGGCAGCATCAAGCCCAGACTGCTCTTACTCACTGGAGAATGGCATCTTTGATGAAGAGGAAGAGTATTTCCAAGAACAGAGTGTCCTCCATGATGGGGGAGAACAGGGCCCTCCAAGGGATCTGTTCCTACCTATCTCTCCACTTTCTAGCAGTGACTGGATTTTGGAGTCCATTTAGAGAATCTTAGAAGTGAGGTGGCTTTGGGAGAGGCCTTGACTCCTGAACATTTACTTTTTGTAAGAAAGAGCCTCTTCTGTGGCTGTCATGGCCTGACCTGAAGCATGTGGGACCAGTGAAACTGTTTTAATTATCTGTAGGCAGGGAGACCTCCTCGGAGACATGGTGGCAGTCTCTTTTGATGCCCAAGATTTCTGTTTACCTGTTCCAGAGGTACTTAGCAGTGACTGGGAAGCTGGCTCAGCACGTAGAGTGCAGGATTTACCAGGTTTATTTAACAAAGTTCTTGATACTCTTGGTATTACATCACTTCCACTGAGGATTGAGGATTCATAATGAGAGATTAACAAGACCTGGAGAAGACCTTTGAGGATATTTGCACACACTTTTTTGTAAGTTACCTTGAATTTGCAAAGTACAAAAACTATCATTTCACTATTTCCTTTCCTTAAGAAACTCTGTAGACTTTCTTGGTGTTTTATGACCTTTTTAAGTCCTTGGCTGAGCTTTATTTATTTTGTCCGGGTGATCCAGTGAAAACTTCTTATTAAAATAACCATTTCAGGGAGTTGGTTGTTAGCGCAGCAGGTTAAATGCAGGTGGTGCTAAGTGCAAGAACCAGCATAAGGATCCCGGTTCGAGCTCCTGGCTCCCCACCTGCAGGGAGTCGCTTCACAGGTAGTGAAGCAGGTCTGCAGGTGTCTATCTTTTTCTCCCCCCCTGCCTTCCCTTCCCCTCTCCATTTCTCTCTGTCCTATCCAACAATGACGACATCAATAACTACAACAATAAAACAAGGGCAACAAAAGTGAAAATAAATATTAAAAAAAAAATAACCATTTCAGTTAATAGCAATCTTTTAACCTGTCAGAAAATTTTATATTCTTTGTCAGACTTAAGAGGAAATAATATGAAGATGTGTTTGTTAGGGAGGACTTGGGAAAATTAGTATTGTATTATTCACTGTGAGGTGACATAAACAAATTGTTTTTTATAAGTTTAAAATAGTGTTAGAAAGCAAACTTCCTTCAGTTAAGATAGTGATCACCTTAAAGCCTTAAATATTTATTAAAATACTTTATGAACACTTTGCACTATGTGGGTTAAAAAGGATAAAAAATGCTAAACACTTATCCTGTATTTGTGTATTATTTGGGTCTGAATTCAGTATTACGAACTTTCATGCTTTGGAAGTATGAATACAATCAAATACTGAAACTAAATTATTTTTGTAATTCTTGTTATTAAGGATTTGAAAAAGTAGAACTAGAGAGATGGTTCAGATCCTGCCACACATGAAACTCAGGTTTGAGCCCTGGCACTGCATGTGAGGTGCTATGGCAGTGGAGAAAGCTTTAATGCTATATTGTGTCTGCCTTCCTATCTCGTCATATAACTGAAAAACCAACCAGGAGAGAGAACTAGACTGATTAAATCATATAATTGAGAGATCATGGCTGAGAGAGTGGTTGGTGGGGAAGGGAGAATTTGAAAGATGTGCTCTTCTTTTATTTTTTGGAAATGTTTCATCCATAGTGGGCACTCACTGTTTTTTTTTTTTTTTTTCTTTAAATGATTGCTTATTAGTGACAGCTTGTTAAGTACACCACCCTGTGTCAGGAATGAAGCAAGTTTTCTCTATTTACTTCCTGTTTGAAAGTAGTAATTGGGGTCAAAGTGATAGGTTGCCCGGTAGGCACTCATTGGGTAGGGCATGTGCCTTGCTATATGTCCAGCCCAGGTTTGAGTCCAGCCAGCACTCTAAGGAAGCCTTGGTGACCTAGTTTCTCTCCCGCTCTCTGTAGGAATGAAAAAGCAGCCTGGGAGCAGTAAAATAGTTTATGCTAAAGGTCACAGCTCCACAAAGTAAAAGAAAATAGTAGTTAAAATAATAGGAGAGTTGACAGTCAATTGTGACACAGTTGTTCTTTGATAAGTAAGAGTGATAAAACCAAGTGAAGTCTGTAAGAACCTTTTCCTTTAAAGCTGGGCACCTGTTTAACAAGGGTATAGTCTCAGGTAAGCTGTTCTCAGTTGTGACCACTTTGTGATCATTTGGGGGACATTCTAGAAAAGTACTGAGTTTGACCTAGGACTCCCATCCTTTTTTTCATTTAATTAGTAAGGAATGAGGTCTGGGCATCTGTATGGTTATAGAAGTCCTCCAAGGTGGTTCTAATGTAAGTCTAGTTTTTCTTTTAATTTTTTTTGTTATCTTTATTTATTAGATAGAGACAGCCAGAAATTGAGAGGGAAGAAGGTGATAGAAAGGGAGAGAGATACACCTGCAACATTTCACCACTTGTGAAGCTTCTCCCCTGCGGGGGGGGGGGGGGGGGGGTTGGGGGCTTGAACCCAGGTCCTTGTGCACTATAACACATGCGCTTAACCAGGTGCGCCACCACCTGGCCCCCCAAGTCTAGTTTTTCATGGAGCAGGCATCACCTTACCTAGACCTACTTAATTGGGCCCTCCATCTTAGCAAGTTCTCCCTGGAGGGTTTTTTTTTTTTTTTTTTGCACATTCCCAAGAAACACTGCTTTATGTTGGCCTAGTAGCAACACTGCTGCTCTGGGAGGACTGGAGCATCTCCTGGTGGTACTAAAGAAACCCTTGCCTGCTTCAAGCCTTAGGCAAGAATCAGGAGACCTAGTCACCAGAGAAAGAGCCCAACAACAGCCAGGGAGTAAAGCTCATAGACATGAGAGAGCCCTCTAATTCAGAAGACATTCTTCTCTGATTCTTATGGCACTACAAATTTTGGGGCAGCTTTCTCATTATCAGAGGTTGAAGTGGAATGAATCATTGCAAGCAAAGGACTGCTCTCTACTGTGAAGGACTAATATATTCCTCAATCCTATAGTGACGTGGCATAACATAAACCACTACCATTTAAAAAAATTATTTTCTTTAAAAAAATTTTTTTTGTAGTATATTTATTGAATAGGGCCTGCCAGAAACCAAGAGGAGAGGAGGTGAAAGAGAGAGACAGAGACAACTGCAGCCCTGCTTCACCACTCACAAAGCTTTCCCCCTGCAGATGGGGACTGGGGGCTTGAATCTGGGTCCTTGTGCACTGTAGTGTGTGTGCTCAACCAGGTGTGCCACCATCTGGCCCCTCTTTTCTCTTTTTTAAATAAGAGACAAATAGAGTGACACTCAGCTCTGGCTTGTACTGCGGATTGAACCTGGGACCTCAAAGCCTCAGGCATGAAAGTATTTTGCATAACAGTGATGCTGTCTCCCCAGCCTATCACTGCCACTTTTAATACTTCAATTGAAACATAAAAAAAAATCAGTGCAGTCTTTATATTTTTTAGTAAATATAGCTAGAAAATATTAAGATTTACCAAATTGGGGCTTATTGGGTGGGACACATGCATTGTCATATATTTAGCCCTAGTTAGAAGCCCTGGCACCACATGGGAGTGCCATGGCACTGTAGAAAGCTCTAGTGCTCTGATAATCTCTCTCACTCATTGTTTCTCTACTTGAATGAAAATAGTGCTTCAACATGGTGACACTGCATATGCACAAGGGCCTAGCTCTTAAAAAAAATGTTATTTTGGGTTAAATTATTAAAGTTTATTTTATTAAATAATACATTGATTTAATCAAATATTTGTATTACAATTTGCCAAACCATAAACTGCTCTCTCCTTCCTTACACAGTTCCCACAGATAAGTATAAAATAAACTTAACTGGTGTCCTTTATTGTTAATTTTTATCTATAAATTTGGAATGGGAGGGGGTCGGGTGGTAGTGCAGCGGGTTAAGCGCACGTGGCGTAAAGCACAAGTACCTGCTTAAGGATCCTGGTTCGAGCCCCTGGCTCCTCACCTGCAGGGGAGTCACTTCACAAGTGGTGAAGCAGGTCTGCAGGTGTCCTCTCTGTCTTCCCCTCCTTTCCCCGTTTCTCTCTATCCTGTCTAACAACGACATCAATAACAACAATAACCACAACAACGATAAAAAACAAAGGGCAACAAAACGGGGAAAATAGCCTCCATGAGCAGTGGATTCGTGGTACCAAGCCACAGCAATAAGTCTGGAGGCAAGAAAAAAAATTTGGAATGAGGAGGTCTTGCTATTCAGTGACCAACAGTGTCTGGTAGGCAATGAGGCAATCCAACATTAGCTGATGAAAACTAAAGAAACCATGATCTACTAAGTCAGACATGTATGTAGTAGTTAAAAAAGCTTTAGCTTCCTAAGATATGAACAGTTAACACAATTGTTGATAACTAAAGTTTTACAAATCATATATGATAGTTTCTCTTATGTAGTTAGTGGAATTCATAGCCAATGTAACTGCTTGCTTTCATTTATCAGTAATATTCATGTGCATATTATTCATTCATTTAAAGAACATTTACATATTGCTTTTCTGGGTCACATTGATCCAGGTACACAAGATGAACAATGGGAAGAGCTTCTGGCACAATTAACATAGAAGCTTAAATACTGTGGATGTGCAAGTACCCATAAGGCCTGATTCCATAGATACTTAGTTTCCTATCTATTTTTCCTGACTGCCTACAGAATTTGCACTAACAAGTTTAATATTCACAGGGTTCTAAGAAAAACTTTTGTCAAATAAGTGAACAAAGCAGCCTAATAAAAATAAAAGCAGGAAGCAGTCATTGGTAAAAGGTTTAATGCTAGAGAGGAGAGGACACTGTCAAATGCCAACTAGAGAAATACATGTTGCCAACCTCTAGCAGAAGCTTAAATACATCTCCGTTTCCAAGAAAGAGAAGCTCTGGGTGGGGGAGAGAACTTAATAGTTATTTTAAATGATGTTCATATATGAGGCTACGAAGTCCCTCGTTCAGTCCTCCACACTACCATAAACTAGAGCTGAATAATGCTCTGAGTAACCCAGAAGTGTTGGCAAAATAACTTGGATAATATGCTGCTTTGCCATGTGCATGATATAGGGTCAAGCCTGGTCACCATTGTATTGAAGGGACCTTCAGTGCTTTGGTTTCATTCACTTTATCGCTTAGCTTCTGTCTTAAACAAATCAATAATAAAAAGACAGAACCTCTAATAACAGCATGACATTGACATTGAGGGCCTCAGAATTCTGCTTTTTTTTTTTTTTTCTTCCCTCCAGGGTTATCATTGGGGCTTGGTACCTGCACTACAAACCCACTGCTCCTGGAGGCTTTTTTCCCCCCCTCCCTTTCTGTTGCCCTTGTATTTATTGTTCTTGTTGTTGGATAGGACAGAGAGAAATCAAGAGAGGAGGGGAAGACGGGGACAGAAAGATAGATACTTGCAGACCTGCATTACTGCTTGTGAAGCGATCCCCCTGCAGGTGGGGAGCCAGAGCTGGGACCAGATCCCTTATGCAGGTCCTGTGCACTACCGCCCAGGCCCCTAATTTTGCTTTTAGAGGTAGATAGGATTAAAATTAGACCACAAGGTCCAAGACTTCTCAATTTCTCTATGAGGGTTGAGTCTAGATGGGCATTATCAATTTTGTTCTGGGACATAGGGAGAGAACATACTAGTTTTCACTCTCTTATTCCTCTTATGTGAGTGTAAAAGGATGAAAGGTGTGCCTTTAAGATGACCTCTAGAAATACATTTATGTTAGAGACAAGAAAGCTTTCAGATCCCTATGTTCAGCACAATAGTAGAAAAGCTATGAAGATCTGAGGTTGATGGGCAAACTGATAACTGCTCTTTTATCTGGTATTTACCTATACATAAATGCCTCAGAAATATGTGAAGATGATTAGAGAATGAGGAGGGTGCTCACAAGACTCAGTTTGTAGTTATGTTGTTAACATGCTGTAGCCAGCCTCACTCCTCATTGGGGACTGATTCTTTATATGGCTGATTCTTATTTGCCCTTTTGGCAGAAACAAGGGAAGGCAGATTCAACTCAATGCCCTGGTAATTACATATCATATGACTTCTCTCCACAAGCTTCTATCAGACACACCTTAGATGACTGTCATTGAACAAGAGTCTCATCTACCTTTTCTAAGTCATTTCCAGTCTGCTAGGACTTCAGATTGGAGAGCCTGGTGTAAGATCTGAACTTCCCTTGCTGAAGAAAGAATGGAAGTACTTCTCATAGGGTAGTAGGCATACTGTAGTGTACACATGTGCCTGCCTGATCATACATTTATTTAACATGGATTAGTATGTCTTATATGCCACCTTTATTCTAAAAACAGCAACAATTTAAGATGCTTTATAAATATTCACACAACACAAGTGCATTTCTAAAACGATTTAGAAATCAACACAGAGAGGACTACAATGTCAGGGCAGAGAAGATGAAGCCAGGTGTCAAATCAGCATAGGCAGCACCTGCTATGAGAAGGACAAGGACAGATGATATGCTAGTCTGATTTGCTTGCAGAACACAAATGAAAATAGGTTCTTAGCTTGAATTTAAGACCACAGGTGAGTGCTCAGCCCCAGAGCCAGGTTTTGTCCTGGTGTTTTTGGCCAAGTGTGCTGGACCAAGGTGACTCCTGGAAAATATGGGTAAACATTAGAATTCTTACACATTGCAAGGAAATCGTAGGAGGTACAGACAATGCAGACATCTCTTCCACTATGTTGGAGCTTCTGTGCTGAACTATCATGTCTCAAGGTGCCTGTCAGCTCCTTGTATGTCCTGAAATCTTCCTGTGACTGATGAAAATTACTAAGAAAGGGTTAAACTCCACCAGAGTCTTGCTCACATTTGAGATTCCTAAGTCCAGTACCTCCAATGGTAGGGCAGTCATAAGGATTTAAAAAAAATATTTTCCCTATTTTTCCTTTATTTGATAGGATAGAGAGAAATTGGGTGGTGAGTAGATAGAGAGACAGACACACTATAACACTGCTTTGCTGCACATGAAGCTTTCCCCTGAAGGTAGGGAGCAAGGTTTTGAACTTGGATCCTTGTGCATGGTAAGGTGTGTGCTTAACCATCTCGTGGCCCCAGTCATGAATTAAGGTTGAAGGGAAAGCTGGTGATAGTGGTTCATTTACTTTATATATACCTGTGTGTGAGGGATGATTTTTTGGTAACAGAACCTGCCTCTGCCCCCCCTCCCCCCCAAGATATAATCTCTAAACTAGATTAGAAGTGACCAACTGTGGTCTGGGAGGTGGTGCAGTGGATATGGCATTAGACTCTCAAGTATGAGGTCCTGAATTCAATCCCTGGCAGCACATGTACCAGAGTGATGTCTGGTTCTTTCTCCTATCTTTCTCAATAAATAAAATCTTAAAAAAAAAAGTGACTAACTAGATCTTCCATCGAATCTAGTTGGAAGTGACACTGAAGTGATGCAACTAAAGCTAAGTTTTGCCAACAGGCATCAGAAAATTGGAAGAGGTAATTGATGGGCTCTTCGATAGAGTCCCTAGAAGCATGGTCCTGCTCATGCCTTAATGTGAGTCCAGTGAAACTGATTCTAGATGTCTTATCTCCAAAACTACCAGATATTAACTTACTGTTTTAAGTAAGTCACTGGAAAATAATTTAATATGCAGGCCAAACTGCATATTATATTTGCATTATATGTAGGAAACTGTATGTTTCCTAATAGGTTCTTAAGAGTCAACTTCAGTCAATAAACATTTTCTAGGGTGATTATGAAGGTTAAATGAGTTGTTATAATGCCCTTAATAAGACAGTGTCTCACCCAAAGTGAGTATATGTAGTTGTTAAATAGGAATAAACAGAATCCTTTTGGATACTGCGATTCTTATTTTTGTAATGTTTTTCCTCTCTTGCTTCTTCAAGAGCCACAAAACATTTAAAATTTAGTCTTCAGTGGCTGGGTGGTGACATACCTGGTTGAGCACATGTTACTGTTAAAACCCCTCACCCCCACCTGCAGGGGAAGAGTGGTTGGTGAAGCAATGCTGCAGGTGTCTTTCCCCTTCCCTTCCACCTGTAGTCTTTAACATTACTTTTTGTACTCTGAGGAAAGATAAAATAACAATGAATAGCATCTAAGATCACAGTTGCAAAACATGAATTTTGTTGAGGTCTTTAACAAAATTCCACAGCCTGACCTGACATCTGCTCACTTATATTAAGTAAGGAGGTTTCTGTGGGAGTTGGGTGGTAGTGCAGTAGGATAAGTGCAGGTGACACAAAGTGCAAGGACCAGTTTAAGGATCCTGGTTCGAGCCCCCAGCTTCCCACCTGTAGGGGAGCCTTTCACAAGCGGTGAAGCAGGTCTGCAGGTGTCTATCGTTCTCTCCCCCTCTGTCTTCCCCATCTCTCTCCATTTCTCTCTGTCCTATCCAACAACGACATCAATAATAACTATAATAAAACAACAAGGGCAACAAAAGGGAATAAATATTTTTAAAAAAGGTTTCTAATGTTTGTTTGGTTAAGAAAACAATAACTTTATGTAGTCAGAAAACTTGGGGATGGGGTATGAATTTCCTCACCTGAATTAGTAGATTTAAAATTTGAAAAGCCATATTTGATGCATTCTATTTTTTTAAATACCACTACTTTTATTTATTTAATGAGAATGAGAGAAAGGAATCAAGAGCATCAAACTCAGAACCTCATGCTTGCAATCCCAATCTACTGCCCTACCTATACTAATACCATAATATAAATAAATACAACTAACAAATATTTTAAAAGGTAAAACCTGAAACCCATGGCATACAAATCCTATACTCCACTGGGTTGAACTATCCAGTCCTAAGACTTTTTCTTATTTTCCTTTTGGTTCTATGCCTTTGAAATATTTTTTCCCTTCACATTTATAGCTCTATCTGGTGGTTTACAATCCTTTCTATCCTGTAGCTATTCTATATTATTCTAATGCTACTTTATTTATTTTTTAAATCTTTGGGTTCTTTTATGCATTGGTTTCATTATCCTTGAGATAAATTACAACTCACAAGGTTCTTCCTAATGAGACCTTTACATTACTTACTGGTATCATCATTAAAACTCCTACTGCCTAGACTCTGCATAAAGGTTATAAAGTTTTAACATAAAGGTTATATACATATAAAGGATAAGGTTTGTCAAAAAGCTCCTAAAATAGGTAAATGACCTTGATTTCCTAACCAGAAATGACAATGAATAGCTTGACAAGTAGAAGCATTTATAGATGTAGAGGCCACATATCTGACACAGATAGTTTTAGAAGATCTTGGACATATGACTACAATGATACTAAGCTGGTACTGGGAGGTCAATAGCACAACTAAACACTACACACTTAAGTTTTTAGAAGATCTTCATTCCTTGGAGAAGTAAAGATGACTGTGTTTACTTGGGGGGAAAGCAGCTACTGCAGGTCCCAGGATGAGCACAAGATGAAAAATCTATAGTCAAGAACATCCCTGGGAAAGAACATGCCTGAAGAGATTATGAATCAGATTATGGATGGTCATACTAGAGTTTAGAAAAGCTAAAGGACATTCCTCAGGAACAGACTAGAAACTCCTGTGTCAGCAATAAGGATGAAAAATTTGGAGAGACAGTGTGGCCTGAAGATTGGTGAAGGCACGCTATAAATTTTAAGGCAGATAATAAAGGCTGAGCTGGAGTCTAATGATGGACCACAGTAGTAGTATCTAGGAAGCCGTGAAAAGATACAAGTGACTAGTGAGGGAGGAGCAGGACAGATATGGAAGGAATATCTGCTGGGAGAATGAATCAAGCTGCAGTACTGTCAAAGCTGGGTATGTGTACCCCAAGAAAAGAAAAAAGCTGAAGACAATCTCAAAAGGGAAGTTGGTAAAGAAAGACCCTATTAAAAAAGAATGGATGATGGCTTGGGGAATGACATACTAGATAAAGGGTTCAGTGTCTGGCATTACATGTGTCAGAGTGATGCTTTGTTCTCTCTCAAATGAATTTTAAAAATAAGGTAAATCTTTTTTATTCTTTATAAATACATTTTATTTATTTGATAGAGACAGAGAGGAATCAAGTGGGAAGGGGGATACAAGGGAAGAGCCACCTGTGGCACTGCTTCACCACTTGCAAGATTTTCCCCCTGCAGGTGGGGGCTGGGGGCTTGAACCTGGGTCCTTGTGCATTGTAAAGTGTGTCCAACCAGGTGCACCACCACACAGCCCCAAAATAAAATAAATCTTTAAAAGAAAATAAGGGAATGGGTGATGTGAGCCAGCAATTTCCAGAGCACAGATAAGGTGGAAGGAATCTTCTAGAAAATGGTTTCCCAGGGCCAGGTGGTAGCATATCTGGTTGAGCCCACACATACACAAGAATCCAGGTTCAAGCCCCCAACCCCGCTCTGGTCCTTTGTTGTTTTCACCGGGCTGGCTTCACTGGCGGGTAACAGACGACCCAGGACTCATGGCTGGGTTGTACGCGGTATCTCTTTATTCATGCAGGATGCAGCGCAATCTAAGCCGAGCTAAGCTAAACCAAACTACAAACAATCTTGTCCTTATAAATATACTAGCCCAGTAGGGTGGGAACAGGATGCAATGCAGAGAGGGTGGAGAGAAAAGTGACTGGTGAAAATCAGGGTATGACAAGGAGAGGGGGCGGAGCAGGTAAGAATTCTACCACTAAACCACCAATGCCCTGGAGGGAAGGTGGTGCTTGTTAACAGAGGTTATGTAAATAGAATACAGTTTTATGTAAATAGAATGCAGTGTTAAGCAGGGGGGATTAAACTTCTTCTAGCATTTGCCCTTCTTCTGTAGCCAGTCAACAGCATCAGGTTGAGCCTGATGTAAAGTTTTGAATCTGGAGAGGTGACAGTCATTGACTATGTGGGTCATAGTCTGTCTGTAGCTGCAGGGGCAATTCGGGTCGTCTCTGGCTCCCCAGCGATGGAAAGTAGCAGCGCACCGGCCATGGCCTGTTCGATAGCGATTGAGGAGGGCCCAATCATAACGTGCTAGGTCAAAGCCGGGTTGACGCTTGCAGGGGTCTGTGATGAGGTGTTTGTTCTTTACCTCAGCTGACTGCCAGCTCTGTTTCCAAGAGACTGGAACAGAGAAGTTCAGTGTAGGCATAGGGGACCAGATTGGGTGATGAGACGTCAAGTGTTGGACAGGGTGGCCGAAGATACACCATGCCTAGGCCTCGCGTGAGCTTAATGTGCAGTTTGGCGGTATGAGAATCCGGCATGAAGCCCAGCCAGTCTATCTTGGCGTTACTCTCGATCGCACACACTCTGTCATTTCACAAACATCTCATAAAAACTGCAGCAAAGGTGGGCGCGAGGAATAACATCATTGCAAGACTGGCCAGCTCCTCATGGGGCGTGAGCGCTTCCACACTCCGATCATCATCTCTGGCATTATGCTATTCCACTGCAGAATACTGTGCCCCAGTATGGTTCCGTAGCCCCCATGTCCACTTGGTCGATTCTAAACTATATTCCTCCATGAGGATAATTTCTGGAACCATCCGTTCCAGCCCGGTTCCATGGCTGCCAGTTCTTAGCAACATCGCCCCGCCAGATATTCGTTGGGATGCGGCATCATCTAAGTTCATTTCCCACGTCTACGCTTGACCGGACCTGCCAATATATGCGGGATTAAACTAATGAAACAGAAGGGGTTTTTAGAAGCATACCAACAGTCCTTAATGTGCATGCAGGGGGGAAATCTTCACGAGAAGTGAAGCAGGGCTGCAGATGTCTTCTACCTTCTCCCCTCAATCTTTCTGTCCTATCACATAAAAAGAAAGCAAAACAAACAAACAAACAAACAGAAATTTGGCCACCAGGAGGCTGTGAATTCTGTGCCGTCACCAAGCCCCAGCAATAACTTTGCTGGCAAAAAGAAGAATCATGCGTGTTTGCTGACAGGATAAGCATCAATATAAGAAAGGGACAATGAAGGGGCAATGCTTATGAAAACCTAGCAAGGAAGAAGATAAACAGCACAAAAAGATTTATCAAGATTAGAGGATGGGTTTTAGGAGCGATGAAGAAAGCTTAGAGGTGCCATTTACAAGATGTGTACCAAATGATGGAGAGACCACGAGCTTTCCTGTGGTCAGGAATAGCAGTTTCACTAGAGTTGACTATGGAGCAACACAAAAGCCCACTGAAGTTCTGTGCATATGCAGGGATGGCCCATGTAAGCAACATCCACTGTATTTTATGAGAAAAAGGTGCTGAGACTCACTTCCATAACAGCTCTAATAAATATGCTTCATTGGAGGACAGGAAGCTTATGGATTTCAAGGGCTAATGTAGGATAATCAACAGCTGCCTACAAGTTCCTAAATAAAAGGCACAGTAGGTCAGAAAAAGAAGACACAAGTCTAGGGACTAGGCATGAACATTCAATAGAAGTAGGGATGGTAGGACAGAAACAATTGTAAAAGAAATGGGAAAGGAAAGGTGGGAAAGACTTCATAATCTGAATTCTTAGTTGAAGTGTGGTGTGAGAGAAACTAAAAAAAGAAAAGAAAAAAGCTGTAAAAAACAAAAAACTAAAGAAAAGAGATAGGAAAGGTGGGAAAGACTTCATAATCTGAATTCTTAGTTGAAGTAGTATGGTGTGAGAGAAACTGTAAAAGTAGGGCCTTAAGCAACAAAAACAGAGGATGGCAAAGAACTAAAGAAACCTGGAGGCAAGTACTAAAGTCCTTAAGGGAAATGGAGCTGACGGCTATGTAGGGGCAATCAGTTTAGGGGGTTTAGGGGGTAGATTATATGATGGCACATGCTGATTTTACAATGACATCTGTCTTATTTAAGACAGATCCCTGCTTGTACAAACACTAAGATTCTTCTGTACCTCTTTAAAATTCTTGAAACTTATAGATGGCACAATCACTTCCAACATCCCACTCCATTCTCTGGAATAAGTAGACCATGGTGCTTTCCAGCAGTAAGCCACTTAAAATGGCTAAAAAGGAGAGCTTTCGGCTCATGTTTAGGGATACTAGAAAAAAAGAAAACCAGTAAGTTTTTTTTTTATATATAAATACAGTTTATTTGTTTGATAGAACAAATCAATCAGAAATTGAAAGGGGAAGTAGAGAAAGAGAAACACCTGCAGCACTGCTTCACTGCTTTTCAAGCTTCCCCTTGCAGGTGGTCTTGGCCCCAAGTGCTTATGCATAGAACTGCGTGGTATCACCAAACCTGGGAACCAGTAAGTTCTTAGGAGTTCAATTAACTGATGTTAGTATGTAAGTTGTGTGGTGGCATAAATAGAATTGTTTTATAAAACTGTTTCTAGAAAATATTTATTCTTATTAATCTTTTCCCCTTTCATCTTCAAGCCTTGAGAGGACATGTATTTATATTAAAAGTACTGTTTTCTTCAAATCAGAGACAGAGTGCTATGAATATTACAAAAGGAAATTACGAAAATAGGTCCTAAATTTAAAAAGTGGCAGAAGAGATTCTCAGTATTACAGTTGACAATATGGTAAGCATTTTGATTAAAAAGAATATTTTCTACAATGTATGAGAAAAAATGAAGATAAACAGGCTTGGTTTATGCTTTAGAACAGTAGGAACTATCCTGAGTTGGGAGGAGAACTGGACCTTAATCTGCCTGCTTTATCACTTTGGACAAGCCTCTACAAACTCCCTAAACTAAGCAAGGTGCTAGCATATCTGGTAGAGTGTACATGTTATCATATGCAAGGAACCTAGTTCAAGCCTCTGGTCCCCACTTGCAATGGGGAAGTGGTAGAACAATTCTGTAGGTGTCTTTTCTTCCTTAGCCCCCAACTGTGGAGGTAATAAGGCTGCCTTATTAACCCCTCAGGACAGATATAATGCATATGAAAGTGTTTTTTAAAATAAAGTGTCATGTAGTTAAATTGAAGAAATACTGAGTACATGTTATATAAAAAGATACTATAAAGAATTTTAGGCATTATTTATATTATGAAGACTTACTAGGTTATATAAAAACTATACTCAGGAAACAGTATAAGCTTTCATGCAAGTTCAAAACTGAGAAAACAGAATAAAACATAAACATACATTTAACTAAACATACCTCTAATTGCCTGGAAATTTGATGTAAGGACAAACACTTTAATGAGTTTGAGGCACAGGGGTGTATAGTCATGTTCCCATATCACAGCTGGAATCAGCAAAAGTTTTCCGTAGCTAGATAATAACAGTGCTTTCAGCAGCAAAATGAAGTTGGGTTTTTTGTTTTCTGTCATGGGTTGTTTTACCCACAGGAAAGCAAAAATGCCAATAAAAAAAGCAGCTTGCTCTATAGAAGTGAAAAATAGAAATATGAATGTCCCTATCCTAAGAACAGACTATAATTATAAAATACAACTTATAAGATGATTTCATGAGAAATGCTTTGTCAAAATCAAATTCTCCTTTTCCTTCTTCTTTTTTAAATAGCCTCTATCTTTTGTGTCAAATCCTGCTGGCATGATTTCATAAATATATTCAATAATTCTTTCATGAAAAATTTCATCATTCACTACAGAAAAAATAACTACTTTACAAATGTATTCCTAAATGCTCTGAAATTCCTCTTAGAAGGTTAACTTTCTCTTCAGTGTTACAGATCTCCAAGGAAAAGATAAAGCAGAATGTAGGTTTTTAAGTCTGCCAGATATAACTCTTTATCTCACATAAAGAAACAGATTGCTTTATTTAATGAGTGTTGTTATTTACAAGAATTTGAATATTCTGTTACCTAGTAAATGAAAAAGTTCATTTTAACAATTTTAATTTCTTTACCAGAGTACTGCTCAGCTCTGTTTTATGGTGGTGTGGAGGATTGGGACATTGAAACCTCAGGCATGAGTTTCTTTGTATAACCATTATGCTATCTCCTTGCCCCCATTTTAATAATTGCTTGAGAGCAATTCCATATCATTTTCTTCAGAGTCTGGAATAGACAATAGTCCCACTGGTTTCCCTTTATGGGGAAACACAATTTGTTCTGTTCCCATTAAACAGGACTTTAACATATCTTTTGACTGCTATTATTTTAAGATTGTTCGCCTCTGATCATCTAGCTGCATTCATTTTGAGTGGCCTGTCTGTAATTCTCTGTTTCCAATTAAGCTGTGTTAATTAGGTTTCTACAGAGTCAGGTTTTTCTGGAAAGTATATATCATAATGGAGAAATACTGAGTTCTTCCTTACAGAAGTTCCAAATATGGGTGATTAGGATCAACAAAAACTTAGGAAGGTTACTCTACACAAAATTTGCTAGTCTTCAGGAGCAGTATACTGTCTTCCTTTGAAATAACTGAAGACTGTCAGCTGCAAGGACCTGCTCAAACAGGCAGGTGTTACAGCCTGGTATTTGGACTAATAATAATATTAATATAAAAAATAAAGAGCTTCCTGAAAAGAATTATAAAATAATGGTGGGCTGTCTCTGTCACTGAAAGTACTCAAAGAGCATCTATCAGAATTTTTATGGAGAAGAGGGTTTATTGTGCTGAATAAAAGAGTGAACGAGACAACCTCTATGCCTTTACAACACAGAATCTGTAAGACATAGGAAGCCATAATAGCCCTTGGATTCTGCACAGTCTTTCATGAGGCAGATGTTACGGAGCCTACACTCCTGAAACCTTCCATTGATCAGGTGGGTTCAGTCAGAGTTGCTGCCCATTTACAGAGTGCTGCAGATGAGAAAACACTGACAGGCTATGGCACTTGGGGAATTTTTTCCCCTCCTTTTTGCTTGTTTTCTCATTTGTAGATAGGACAGAGCCTATAAATCTAACCTAAGATGGCTAATGAACTTTGTTAGTAATGCCACAAAAGAATTTAAATTATAAAGTGCTTTATCTATTAAGGTTTATTTTATTTTTTGCCACTAGGTTTATTGCTGGGTCTGCTTGCATGCACGACAAACCTACTGCTCCTGGTGGCTATTATTTCTTCATTTTCCCTTTTTCTTTCTTTTCTGGATAGTCAGATTGAGAGGGTTGAGAGGGAAGGAAGAGATGTAGATAGAGAGACACCTGTAGGCTTGCTTTACCACTCATGATAATTCCCCTTGCAGGTGGTGACCAGGGGCTTGAACCCAGGCCCTTACACATAGTAACATGTGCATTTTATTTTACCACCTATCCTCCAGGATATTCTTTATAAGGTGCTTTAAGGACTTACAGCCTTATTATGGATCAGATTAAGAAACATTAAAAAAGTGTCTTGGTGCATGATGGAGTATATAGGCTGGGGGTGAGAGTGTTTTGTAAGAAACAGAATTCTTTTTTTTTTTTTTTTTTTTTTTTTACCAGAATACTGAGCAGCTCTGGCTTATGGTGACAAAGGGTATTGAACTTGGGACTTCAGAGCCTCAGGCATGAGTCTCTTTGCATAACCATTATGCTATCTACTCCTGCCTGAAACAGAAATTTTACACATCTTTAATCCCCCTCCTCAATTAAAAAAAGGTAAATAGAGGAGCAGGGATATAGTTCATTGAGTAAGATGTGTGCCTTGTCATGCATGTGGCGCAGGCTCAAAGCCCTACACCACATAGGAAGTCCTATGGCATCAAAGGAAGCTCTGATGTTGAGGTATCTCTCCCTGTCTGGCTTTCCATCTGGATGAAAAAGCTACCCTGAGCAATGAAATGGCACACACATGAGGTCTTGGATAAAAAAAGAAAAAAAAAAAATCTGAGTAACAATAGAAAGAAATTTCTTATTCAGTTTCAAAATATTGACAAGTATGTTCTATGAGAAACAAGTATGATGAACCATTAAATTAGCCCACTTGTACTCCTTTGTCATGTGGAATCCAGATTTGAATCCAGACCCTACCCTCATTGGAGGAAGCTTCAGTGCTGTGGTACATTGCTCCCTTCACCCTGTCACCCCTTTCCCAACCTCTATGTCTTTCTCCCTTTTATCTGAAAAAGTTGGTGGTGAAACCTCAACGATGGGATAAAAAAAAAAAAGATTGCTTCAGCATCCAAAATCAATTAATATACCATATTTTAAAACCATTTAAAATATTTTGAAATAAAAACCATATGGTCTTCTCAACAGATACTGAAAGCTATTTGACAAAATGTAGCAACCACTTATTACAAAAACTACTAATAAACTAGGAACACAGGAGATTTCTATCTGATAAACTGTTTGTATTGTTAGTATCACACAGTGTTTTTTTTTTTTTCCTTCAAGGGGAAGCCTATCCCTCATGATCAAGAAGAAGACAAAGTCTGTTTTCATAACTTCAAAAATGGATATGAGATAGTAGCCCAGAGAATGATAAAAAGTTATTTATACACCTGGGTTTTTCTAGGACTCAGTGCCTGCATGACTCCACCATTTCCAATAGCATTTTATATTTTATTTATTTTTTGTAGTTTTTTAAATTTCTTTATTCCCTTTGTTGCTTTATTTTATTATTGTAGATATTATTTTTGTTAATGATGTCATCACTGTTGGATAGGACAGAGAGAAATGGAGGAGGAGGGGAAGACAGAGAGGGAGAGAAAGACAGACACCTGCAGATCTGTTTCACTGCTTGTGAAGGACTCCCCTGCAGGTGGGGAGCTGAGGGCTCAAACCGGGATCCTGAAGCCGGTCCTTGTGCTTTGTGCCACCTGTGCTTAACCTGCTGCACTACAGCCCGACTCCCTATATTTTATTTTATTTTATTTTATTTTATTTTATTTTATAGGGAAGGAAGAGAGAAGAGGCTTCTACTGCACTGCTCTCCTATTTGTGAAGCATCCCTTTTGCAGATAGGTGTGAGGGGCTTGAACTTTTGTTAGCATGTGTGCTCTATTGGGTGAGTTACCACATAGCCTCAGGATTGGCATCTATTTTTCATCCTTTTCCATTAAACTTTATTTACTCCTCAAATTTCTTGAATGCATCTTGTAAACTGCGTATAGTTGAGTCTCTGTTAATTATCAAGTTTGAGAGTCTACTGGGCTACTTGCATTTGTTAGTAGCATTTACTATAATCATTAATATAGTCTGCTATGTTTTAAAATACATTTTCTATATCTCATGATTCTTGTGCTCCTAAATTTCCTTCATTTTTGTTAAATACATAGTTCTAGTATACCATTTTAATTTCTTGTTGAATTTGATTTTACACTTATCTTTTGCATTATTTGCTACTGCTTTCCCAGGCAATATATCTCATTTATCAAACTATGTATTACATTTATACTAACTTATTCCAATAAAGCATAAAAACTTTGTCAAAAAAAGAAACCAGTTATTATTATTATTATTGCCTCCAGGGTTAGGTGACTGCACCACAAATCCACTACTCCTGGAGGCTACTTTTTTCCTTTTTGTTGCCCTTGCTTTACTGTCGTCATGGTTATTTTAATTTTATTTATTTTTTATTTATTAGATAGAGACAGCAGAAATCAAGAGGGGAGGGGGAGATAGGAAGAGAGACAGAGAGACACCTGCAGCACCATTTCACCACTCGCAAAGCTTTCCCCTTGCATGTGGGACCAGGGCCTTGATCCTGGGTCCTTGCACACTGTAACATGTGCGCTCAACCAGGTGCCCCCCCTCTTGGCCTCCCGTTGTTGTGGTTATTATTGTTGTTGGATAGGACAGAGAGAAATGGAGAGAGGAGAAGAGAAAGACAGACACCTGCAGACCTGCTTCACTGCTTGTGAAGGACTCCCCTGTAGGTGGGGAGCTAGGGGGCTTGAACCGGGATCCTTATACTGGTCTTTGTGCTTCTTGCCATGTGTGCTTAACCCGCTGCGGTACCGCCCAACCCCGCAAAACAAAGTTTTAAAAAAATATATTAAATAATATGGACATAAAACAAATCAACTTTAGAATCTTTTTTTTCCTCCAGGATTCACTGGGGCTCGGTGTCAGCACTACAAACCCATCACTCCTGGTGGCTATTCCCCCTCCCCCCATTTTATTGGAAAAGAGAGAGAGAAATTGAGAGGGAAGATAGGGACAGGGAGAAAAAGACAGACACCTGCAGAGCTGCTTTACTGCTTGTGAAGTGGCCCCCTGCAGGTTGGGAGTCAGGGGCTCGAACTGTGATCTTTGCATGGTGACTGTGCTTTGTACTATGTGTGCCACCGCCCGACTGCCATCTTCAGAAATTTTAAGATTTTGTTTTAAAAATTTAAATTTATTAGGTTTAGGTTCTAGCACTAAGCAATATGTTTAAAGCCAACTTTCAATCTGTCTAAATAAAAATGACCTAGGCAATCTTCAAACTGAATAATCAGGATTTAAATTAATAAACATTTTAGAGGGGGATGGCTGGTAGCACAGTGGGTGAAGCACACATGGCTCTAAGTGCAAGAACTGGCTTAAAGATCCTGGTTCCAGGGAGTCGGGTGGTAGCACAGTGGTTAAGCGCAGGTTGCCCAAAGTACAAGGATCCCAGTTCGAGCACCGGCTCTCCACCTGCACGGGTGTTGCTTCACAGGTGGTGAAGCAGGTCTACAAGTGTCTAACTTTCTCTCCTCCTC
The DNA here is from genome assembly GCF_950295315.1 of Erinaceus europaeus. Classification (NCBI taxonomy): domain Eukaryota; kingdom Metazoa; phylum Chordata; class Mammalia; order Eulipotyphla; family Erinaceidae; genus Erinaceus; species Erinaceus europaeus. Next base: position 32,444,471 of record NC_080167.1, read on the forward strand.
TCTGTCTTCCCCTCCTCTCTCCATTTCTCTCTGTCCTATCCAACAACAATAATAACTACAACAATAAAAGACAACAAGGGCAACAAAAGGGAATAAATATATAAATAAATAAATATTAAAAAAAAAAGATCCTGGTTCCAGCCCCCGGTTCCCCACCTACAGGGGGGTTGCTTCACAGGTGGTATAGCCGGTCTGCAGGTGTCTATCTTTCTCTCCCACTCTGTCTTCCCCTCCTCTCTTGAGTTCTGTCTGTCCTATTCAATAACAATGACAGCAGTAACAATAATAATAACAACAACAATAAACAAGGGCAACAAAATGGGAAAAATAGCCTCCAGGACCAGTGAATTCATAGTGCAGGCACCAAGCCCCAGCAATAACCCTGGTGGAAAAAGTTAAATATATATACATATATATGTACATATGTAATTTTATAAAACCTTCAATCTGGCAAGTATATTTATTTTCTTAACACATAGTGACAAAAAAGAAAGGAAGTAGATAACTTAGACAAAGTTACCTGCTAGGTTTATTGTAGAGCTAAAAATTTAGTATGACATCACTATATTAACTAGTCCTACCATACACATTCCTTCAGATCCAGATAGTAAGTACTAGTTAACTAAGAATAGAAAGCACGGGTTCTTCCTACCTATAGAAGCAATAGCAAACATTCTGTAGAAATCCCACTCCTTGGCATATCTTATAAAGTCATCAGGATCGCTGTTCTGGTTTGAATCTTGAAGCTGCCACCATCTCAGATACGCTTCACAAAGCAAGCAAAATATGCAGAGTTTTCCATGCATCTGGTAGTCAAAAACACATTGTTATTTAATTAAAAGCACTCAATTGTACTTAATTCTAATAGGTACAGCCATAGGTAATTATAACTTTGAAATAACATTCCATCTATTAATAATAGTTTTCCAAATTCAGAAATGCCCAAATAAGCACATAATTATAAATCCATTCTGTAAAACACTGGCTGATAATTTGCAATACTCATCAGAATCATCATATGGGGTAAATTTTTTCAAATGGTAACTCTGATTCTGAATCTTTGAAAGTAAATCAAAGATATACATATTTTGAAACTGTATAGGGGAGAAGGAATCCTAAGGTGATTCCCTAGTGAATAGTAACTGCTTTAAATAGTAGTTCACCCTATGTTACATTTTCAAGCAAGAACTTATATAAATCATGGGTTGGTGAAGGCAGTAATGAGAATAGATTTAATCTGAAAGTTCTGCAACACCCCATAAGAAACTACTAGTCTGATTGTTAATTTTATTATTTATTTATTTTAATGGTATTTAAAAATATTTTATTTACTTATTTTTGGATAGAGACAGAGAGAAACTGAGAGGGGAGGGAAATACAGGGAGAGACAGAAAAACACCTGCAACCCTGCTTCACCACTTATGAAGCTTTCCCCATGCAGGTAGAGACCAGGGGTGTGAACCTGGGTCCTTGTGCACTATAATGTGACTGCTTAACCAAGTGTGAAACCACTTGACCCCTATGATTGTGAATTTTAAAAATATACCCGTAGGCTGGGTGAGTATTAGTTAATATAATGAAAAATAGCAGGTAAAAGGAGTCAAAGCAGATTAAAGTTCTAGAGTCTGAAGTTTTGAAAAAATAATTTATCAGACAATAAAAATCTTTTGTTTTTATGTTTCTCCAATGGGTTAAACTTTATTACTATAAAATTGGAAACCCAACATAGTTCATGGACAGTGATTAGTGTTAACTTGTGAGGTCTCCAGGGGTAACATGCAGGTTCTTGAACCTATATCCTTGGTAGTGGTCAACGAGGTGCACCACTAACCAGCCCAAGAAATACACTTTTTTATCTGTATGTTCGAAGCAATTTTTTAAAATTCTTTATTGGGGGGCTAATGGTTTATAGTTGACAGTAAAATACAGTAGTTTGTACATACATAACATTACCCAGTTTTCAACATAACAATTCAACCCCCACTAGGTCCTCCTCTGCCATCATGTTCCAGGACATGAAACCTCCCCTACCCCAGAGTCTTTTACTTTGGTGCAATACACCAACTCCAGTCCAAGTTCTGCTTAGTGTTTTCCCTTCTGATCTTGTTTTTCAACTTTGGTCTATGAGTGAGATCACCTCATATTCATCCTTTTGTTTCTGACTTATCTCACTTAACATAATCTCTTCAATCTAAGCAGTATTTGACATATACTACAAAACTATTCATTATTAACTGTCAATATTTATTTAGTTGGCAATTTTGTGGTTGATCTGCCACACACAAATTATTAGTTAACAATTCAATCCATTAGATATTTTGAAAAATGCAACTTACAAGTTAGAATTTTTTTAAAAATTAATTTCTTTACTGGGGGATTAATGTTTTACAGTTGACAGTAAATACAATAGTTTGTACATAACATTTCTCAGTTTTCCACATAACAACACAACCCCCACTAGGTCCTCTGTCATCCTTTTTGGACCTATACTCTCCCCCCCATCCACCCCAGTCTTTTACTTTAGTGCAATACACCAACTCCAATTCAGGTTCTAACAAGTTAGAATTTTTATGATTAAGCTTAATGTTGTCACTCACCTAATGTATTCTCTTAATAATAGAGTACAGAATGCAATGTATTGTGTGTTTTTTTCAAAATATTTATTAACATGAGAGAATTGGAACATGACATGTGATGCCAGGGATCCAAATCAGGACCTCATGCTTTCAAGACCAAAACTCTAGCCATTGTGCCCCAGAATCACATAATAGTTTTAAAAATTTTTTTCTTCCAACTTTTGTTTACTTCTTTTATGCATACCTACCTCTGTGATTGCATAATCTTCATCTTATTTTGTTAAAAATAAGTAGTACCATTTCAAAATGTAATCTGACTTGTGGTTTGTTATTTTCTCTCCACATTCTTAAATATACACTAGATATCATGCTCCTTTAAAAATATCAATGTCTATTATTTCTAAAAACTTCTAGTGCTGAGATAAAAAACCCATCCTCAGAGTATTTTTAAAATGTTCTCTAGCAGACTGAAAGGTGGCACAGTGGATAGCGTTGGATTCTCAAGCAAGAGGTCCTGGGTTTGATCACTGGCATTGTTTGTGCCAGAGCAATGGTCTGGCTGTCTCTTCCCTCTCATTAATGAAAAAAAATAAGTATTTTTTTAAAATGGAAATAAATACTGGAGGGGCCAGTAGTGGTGTACCTAAATGAGTGCACACATTACAGTGCCAAACCCCTGGTCCCCACCCACATGGGGAAAGCTTTACAAGCAGTGAAGCAGTGTTGCAGTTATCTCTCCCCACCCCCATTCCCTCTTAATTTCTGGCTGTCTATCCAAAAAACAAAATAAAACAAACAAACAAACAAAAAACAAATACTGGAGAGGTTGTGAGGGCAAAACCCTCCTGCACTGTTGATAGGAATGAAAACTGATCTAACCCCTGGGGTAAGCAGTCTGGAGAACTCTCAGAAAGCTAGAAGTGGACCTACCTTATAACCCTGCAACTCCTCTTCTGGGGATATATCCTAAGGAACCAAACACACCCATCCAAAAAGATCTGCGCATACATAGGTATATGCATAGGCTCATTGCAGCACAATTTGTAATAGCCAAAACCTGGAAGTAACTCAGGTGTTCAACAACAGATGAGTGGCTGAGTGACAGTTGTCGTATATATACACAATGGAATACTTCTCAGCTATTAAAAATGATGAATTCACCTTCTCTACCTCATCTTGGATGGAACTTGAAGGAATCATGTTAAGTGAGATATGCCAGAAAGAGAAGTTTGAATATAGTATGATCTCACTCACAGAAGCTAAAATAAGAATAGAAAGGGAAACCCAAAGTAGAACTTGGACTAGGTTTGGAGTATTATACCAAAGTAAAGGACTCTGGGGGGGGGGGGGGAGAAGTAGGGAAGGCTTTCAGGTCCTAATCCATGGCAGAGGAGGACCTAGGCCTGGTGGTGAGAGTGTTTTGCAGAAAAATGAAAAATCTTACACATGTATTAATTATATTTATTGTAAACTGTTAATGCCAATTTAAAAAAATTAAAATGTTCTTTAATTCTATTCAAGAGTAGTATTCCTTTAAAATGTAAAAGCACTGTCACATAAAGTTAGAAAAAAAATTACCACAACTTACATTTATTTTAGTATTGAAAAGAATATGTCTGTAGGCCTGGGCTTTGCATAGAATAGCATTAATCAAGATGATTACAGGATCATATTCAATATATTTGTCTACAGGTTTCTGGCAGGATTTCTGAAATAATGCAAGATAATATTAGAACAAACAAATGTATACATTCTGAAATAATTTAAAAATTTTCATTGTTTAACAATAAGGTTGTTAAATAATAAAAATAAAGTTTAACTAGAGTACTGTTCAGCTTTGGTTTATGGTGGTGCTAGGACTAAACCTGGAACTTTGGGGCCTTAGATATGAAAGTCTTTTACATAACAATTATATGTTATTTTCCCAGTCCATATTCTGAAATCTTGAAGTATTTCATAAGAGCTTATTTGGCATTTATATTATATAAATTTGTATTCATTTAAATAAGCTTTCATGCATATAAAAATGGTCACCTATATAGGAACTAGTTTCAGAAATGCTTAAATAAAATTTTCTAGGCTCCCAAAATACTAATATTATTATCTTACATTTAATAAATAAAAAGCTATTTGATTTAAACATTGATTTTAGGCAGGAAAGTATCCTAGGAGATTCTTTCAATTTGTAGGAATTATAAAATTAAATTGATAAGATTTGGCTTGTTGGCTATATGACACCTAATTTTGTGGTTCTTGCAACAAGATTTGGAGAAAAGTAATTCTATACCTGAGCTTTGAGAGCTACAAAGAATGTAGTATAGTGCTAATAACTCTGAACTGGCTGATATTAAAATAATCTAGTTTTTCTTTAATAACAACAAAAATTATGGAGAGAAAATATTCTTGGGGGCTGGGTGGTGGTGCCCCTGGCTAAGTGCACATGTTACAGTGGGCAAGGACCCAGGTTCAAGCCTCCAGTCCCCACCTGCAGGGGAGCTTCACAAGTGGTGAAGCAGGGCTGCCGGTGTCTTGGTGTCTGACTCTCTCTCTACCCTTTCCTCTCAATTTCTGGCTGTCTCTATCCTATAAATAAAGATTAGAAAAAAAAGAAAATGGTTATTCTCTGCTATAGTAAAGAGCAGGAAAAGCTGAGGCTGTGTTTAGGAAACCAGGTTATTCAGCTTAGTTCTTGGTCACCAAAATCAAGGCTTCCTGGGCTTGCAATCATTCCTGTGTATGTCTACATGCACACACACACACAGACACACTCTGACACTCGGCATTATAATGTTATGAAATTCTAACAAGAACAGAATGTAAAATGCATATATTCTATACAAGAACAGACTATAAATGTAACATCTGAAGAGTCATGGAGGTGGCTCAGCTACAGAATGTGTGCCTTACATACGTAAGTGTGAGGTCCTAGGTTTGATCATTGGTGCTGCATCAAATGACTGAGTGGTACACTGTTTTCACTGTCTCTTTCCTTCTGTCAATTGAAAAAAAAAAAAAAGGATGGAAGGGAGGGAAGAAGGAAGGGAGGAAAGAAGGAAGGGTGGAAAAAAGGAAGAAAGAAAAATTAACCTTTGAAGCAGTAGTAGTTAAGCTGTCTCAGGGCCTGTGAAATAGCTCATTTAGGTACTGTGCCTGCTTTGCCATTTGACTAATGGAGGCAAAGTCTAGGGCCCACCAACTGAGCTTTTGTGCTATGGTATCTTTCTCTTCTGTCTCTCTATCTGAAAAAAGTTGATTGGGAGCAATGAAATCCAGTGACAAATAAAAACTGGTATCAAGTCACTGACTAACCCCTGTAACAACAAAAACTGGATCAAGACTACCAGTCACTACATAACTTACTGGCTACAATTCAAAGTATTTTGAAATTCTGTGAATACAAAATAGAAACAAACGACAGGTAAACAAACTATTTGTTTATTTATTTTTGTCAGAGCACTGCTCAGCCCTGGTGCTGAGGGATTGAACCTGAGACCTCAGGTATGCAATCCATCTGCATAATCATTAAACTATTTCCCCAGTCCCTTAGGATGACTTTATATTATATCAAAATGCTAGAAAAAAAATGAAATGCACTAAAATATTAACTTTACACTCCATGTGAAATCAGTTAGAAGCACTATCTTGTTAAAGCATTTTCCCACTTCATGTCACTCCAAGTGATGGATTTGCTTTTCCAGTCACTTAGTAAACAATGAAGGAAGATGTATTCCTACACCTAGTTTAAACCTACTTAACAGAAGCAAAAAAGGTTAACAACTTAAAATAAATGATTAAAATACGGCTGGGTCAGGTGGCACACCCAGCTGAATGAACATGTTACTATGTGCGAAGACCTAGATTCAAGTCCCCATTCCCTGACTGTAGGGGGGATGCAGTGTTGCAGGCTTCCCCTTCTCCCTCTCTCCCTTTCTGTTTCTAATTAAGAATTACTATCTAATTAAGAAATAATAAATATTTAAAACAATTAAAATTTTAAAAGTAAAAATTTAAAAATGTCAATTCTGTAACTTTTTAGCTGAGTGAAGAGTAAGCTTTGAGTAAGTGTCTGCATTGAGAAGGCACAGAAACTCTACATTTGTGACAGAGCTGCTTCCTACATCACCTCTCTATACTACCTATGTGGAGAACCCTTCTTCTCTTTATACAAACAAAACTGGAAGACCAGAGATGCTATTTCATTTTGAAATGAAACTTCTAAGATGGGTATATAATTCAGTGGGTGAGAATACGGTTTACATAGATTAGGTCCTGAAGCAGCTGCAACTGAAAAATCAAGCTCAGAAACAACCAGAATAAGCAAGGAAAAATTAACCAAGCTGTTACTACATTGCAATAACAAAGTTTGAAGAATATCATGGAGCCACAATTGGGTAAACTTAATGTAAGTGGCAGTAAGGAAACCCTACAAAGACAGTTTGAGTCAGGATCAGACATCAGGCTACTTGTACTGTTCTAATTCCCTAAAGAACTATATCTCTCTTTTTTTTTAATTTATATTTATTTTTCACTTTTGTTGCCCTTGTTTTTTTTTATTGTTGTTTGTTGTAGTTATTATTGTTGTTATTAATGTTGTCATTGTTAGGACAGAGAGAAATGGAGAGAGGAGGGGAAGATAGAGATGGGAAGAGAAAGATAGACACCTGCAGACCTGCTTCACCACCTGTGAAGAGACTCCCCTGCAGGTAGGGAGCCAGGGGCTCGAACCAGGATCCTTAAGCCAGTCCTTGAGCTTTGCGCCACGTGCGCTTAACCTGCTGTGCTACCGCCCGACTCCTATCTCTTTAAGGATGTCAATTGGACACATACTGGTGGTGTCATCTGCCCAAGGAAGTCAAGTTGGCATCATGATAGCATCTGGAATCTGGTGGCTGAAAAAATGTTAAGATATAAAGCAGAACAAATTATTGACTAATCATGAACCAACCTAAAGGCAAGAATAATGCAGAAGATGATTTGGGGTCTCTGTTTTGGAAAAAGCTAGTAGGTCTATTTTAGGTATAGTCTAAGGAGCCCATGACTTTACTAGTTATTGCCTGAGCTTGACATCTAATATACAGGTGGACCCAAGTCTGGGAAGATGGTGTCAATGTGTCCTGGAGTCCCACCTTCCCAGGCCCCTGCCCCACTAGAGAAAGAGAGAGATAGGCTGGGAGTATGGATCGACCTGCTAATGCCCATGTTTAGCGGGGAAGCAATTACAGAAGCCTTCTGTACCCCATAATGATCCTGGGTCCATACTCCCAGAGAGATAAAGAATAGGAAAGCTTTCAAGGAAGGGGATGGGATAAGAAGTTCCTGTGATGGGAACTGTATGGAATTGTACCCCTCTTATCCTATTGTCTTGTCAATATTTCCATTTTATAAATAAAAATTAAAAAAGGATGTAAATTCATCAAACCAATTTTTTAATGTATAATATTGCTGGTTCTTCCTTCCCATTCTAAGATACATTCCTTTCTCCTACTTATTCGCAAATCTTAACATCATGCTGATTTGGCTAAACAATGTATATATATATATATATATACTTAATTTTTTTATTTATAAAAAAGAAACATTGACAAAACCATAGGATAAGAGGGTACAACTTCGCACAATTCCCACCACCAGACCTCCTTTTTTTTTTTTTTTTTTTTTTAAACCAGAGCACTGATAATCTCTGGTTTATGGTGGTTCAGAGGATTGAACCTGGGACTTTGAAGCCTCAGGCATGACAGTCTGCATAACCACTATGCTATCTAACCCTGCTATCTTTTTTAAAAAATACTTATTTACTTTTATGACTAAGGGAGAAAAGAAGATCAGAGGTCTGATATGTATGTTGATGGGGATAGAACTCAGCCCTCACACACATAAATACCTATCTCAAGTGGCCTAGGAGGTGGCACAGTGGATAAAGAGTTGGACCCTCCAAACACAAAATTCTAAGTTTGATCCTCAACAATCCATATGCCAGAGTAATGTTTTGTTCTTCTCTTTTCCTTTCTCTCTTTATTAACATAAACAAATAATCTTAAAGGGGACTGGGTGGTGGTGTACGTGGTAGAGTGCATACATCACCATGTATGAGGACCCAGGTTCAAGCTCCTAGTCTCCAGCAGAGAGTAAGCTTCACAAATAGTGGGACACTGTTGCAGGTGTCTCTTTCTTTCTCTCTTTTTATTTTATTTACAAAAAGGAAACACTGACAAAACCATAGGATAAAAGGGGTACAACTCTACACAATTCCCACCACCATAACTCTGTATCCCATCCCTTCCCTTGATAGCTTTCCTATTCTTTAACCCTCTGGGAGTATGGACCCAGGGTCATTATGGGGTGCAGAATGTTGAAGGGCTGGCTTCCGTAATTGCTTCCCTGCTCAACATGGATATTGACAGGTCGATCCATACTCCCCACGTCTCTCTCTCTTTCCCTAGTGGGGTAGGGTTCTGGGGAATCGGAGCTCCAGGACACACTGGTGGGGTTGTCTGTCCAGGGAAGTCTGGTTGGCATCATGCTAGTATCTGGAACCTGGTGGCTGAAAAGAGAGTTAACATATAAAGCTAAATAAATTATTCACTAGTCATAAACCTAAAGGCTGGAATAGTGCAGATGAGAAGTTGGGGTGTGTCTCCATTTTGTAGATAGCTAGTAGGCATATTTTAGTTATTTTCCAGGCAAACGCTAGAAGAAGAAGAAGTTATTTTTCAAAGGGCCTGTGGCTATACTAGTTGTTGTTGTTGTTGTTTTTTTCCACTGAGTTTGAAATCTGATATACAGGTGAATCCAAGTTATTGTCTGGGGAGATGATGTCATGGCTGGAAAAAGGACCAGAAAGCTGGATCAGGGAAGAAAGTAGCTCCCTAATATAGGAAAGGGGTATAAATAATGTTGATTGTAATCCCCACTGATCTGATATGATCTGGGGCCCATATTCAGCTTAGGAGCCTATGTGTCCTCTGCATCCCTGTAGATCTGAGCTCACGTTCTGTGGTCATCAGTAGGAACGTTCCAAGCTGCCCCAATTTCAGTACCCATCTTCCTCAGGTGGAACCTATAGTATGTTTTGCAGCCTCCCTTTGGAGGATGGAACATTTTTTTACCACTGTTTATCCAAGTAGAGGGCAAGGTCCTATGGGGGCAACAAAGTGTTCTATTGTGTTGTTCCTGATAGAGACGAATGGTAACAGTGAAGAGAGGGATTTATTTGAGGTCTAGGCCCATCATGCCTGTTTGGGAATCTCAGGACTCCCCAACTAGGGCCCCAGCTGATGGGGTGGCCTGATAGTGACTAAAGAGTCACTGTTGAAGTAAGCCAGTCTCTTTCACAGGCATCTCTCTTTATCTCTTTCTCCATTATTCTCTATCTCTGTCACACAAAAGACAAAAAAGTCTATCAGGAGGGGTGAAATTGTCTTGTAGGTGTTAAGCCCCAGTGATAACTCTGGTGACAAAAACAAGACAAGGACTGGGAAGTGGTTTCAAGGATCTGGGTTCCAGCTCTGGCTCCCCACCTGCAGGGAGGACACTTCACAAGTGGCAAAGCAGGTCTGCAGCAGGTGTCATCCTCTCTCCTCTATCTCACTCTCCTTTCTCAGTTTCTCCGTTCTATCCAATAAAATGGTAAAAATAGCTGCCAAGAGCAGTGGATTTGTAGTGCCAGCAGCAAGCCTCAGCAATATCCCTGGAGGCAAAAAAAAAAAAAAAAAGGTTCCAGAGGCAGGGCTATGGAGCAGCAGCAGCTGTGTTTCTTTCCTCTCCTCTCCCAGGTCAACAAGGAATACCAGAGGAGGTCACCTGGGACCACAACAAGATAGAATTAGAATGACTTCAGGAACCCACCAAAACACTGGAATGAGTGATTAAGCTAAAAAGCCTAATTATTAAAAGCCCTCAGGCTCCCATAGCCTTTGGGGAAGAAAAAGAACAAAAGAGGCTTTAACAGCCACTGTGCTCCAATGTAGGGATTGAAATAATATTGAAACAACTGTTAATTTCCACAATTGTGAACTCTTTAAGTAACTTACTTAGACACAAGTCAATCCAGGAAACAGTGATCAGTAATTTGAAAAGTACTGAGAGAGGGACCTCGTAACATACTATAAAGAATGGTTAAATCAATAAGAAGAAATATAGGAGAGATGTACCAGGATAACATTCCAGTTAAAAGGCTGGAAGCACAGAATAATGAGGTCAACATCCAAATGCTAGTTAAGGAAATAGTCACAGGAGTGAGTAAAGAGTTTGAAAGAATTGTCATCAGAAATGCACAAACAACCAATGAGACTCTGGAAGAAAACACTAATTATCTCAAGGATATTAGAGAGCTGAAAGCTGAAACAGCTAAGAACGCAACTAGCTGAACAAGCTAAAACAGTATCAGAACAGGGTAACAAAATTGATGAACTACAGAGAACAGTAGAGGGGAGAGAGAATAGAATAAATGAGGCTGAAGACAGAATTAGCAAGATCAAGGACACATTAGAGACAAATAAAAAAGAAGTAAGAGTTCTCAAAAAAAGATTAAGAGATACTGAAAACAATGACTTCAAAAGAAATAATATATGCATTATTGGATTACCAGAGGAAGAGAGAGAGGGAGGGGAAGAAAGCATTATTCAGGACATAACAGCTGAGAACTTCTCTAGTATAAACAGTATAAAAGACGTAAAGGTTAAAGAAGCCCAGAGGGTCCCAAACAGAATTAACCAAGACTTAAATACATCAAGACACATAATATTTAGAATGGAAAGGAATAAGGATAAAGAAAGGATCCTCAAGGCTGCAAGAGAAAAACAAAGCGTCACCAACAGAGGAAAACCCATAGGGTTAGCAGCAGACTTCTCCACACAAACACTACAGGCCAGAAGAGAATGGCAAGTTATCTATCGAGTGCTCAATGAAAAAGGCTTTCATCCAAGACTACTGTATCTTGCTAGACTGTCATTCAGAATAGATGAAGGCATAAAAACTTTCTCTGCCAAGCAACTGTTGAAAAAAATCAACTACTACCATGCCTTCCCTTAAAGAAGTTCTGAAAGGTCTCCTATAAACAATCAGACGACCATCAACATGACATGTATCAGAACACTCTAAAAACCTACAATGGTGTTAAAATATCTTCAATCTATGATATCAATAAATGTCGATGGCTTGAGTTCACCTATTAAAAGACACAGAGTAGAAAGATGGATCAGAAAACACATCCAACAATATGCTGTCTACAGGAAACCCACCTAACTCAACAAGACAAACACAGACTCAAAGTGAAAGAATGGAAAACTATAATACAAGCCAATGGCCCACAAAAAGGGGCATATCTGACATGACAGACTTTAAATCAAAATTACAAAAGACAGGGATTGACATTACTTAATGCTCAGAGGATCAGTCAATCAAGAGGACTTAACAATTGTTAACATCTATGCACCCAAGAAGAAGCCATCTAAATACATCAAACATCTATTGGAAAAGCTACAGCAATATATTAACAGCAATACAATAATAGTATGGGACTTCAACACCCCACTCTCTCAACTTGACAGATCTTCCAGGCAGAAAATCAATAAAGAAATGAAGGAGCTAAATAAGGAGATAGATAAACTAGAATTATTGGACATTTACAGAGTCATTCACCCCAAGCAACTGGAATACACATTCTACTTAAGTCCACATGGGTCATTCTCAAGGATAAACTATATGTTAGGCCACAAAGACAGCATAAACAAATTCTAGAGAATTGAAATCATTCCAAGCATCTTCTCAGACAACAGTGGAATTAAACTAACACTTAACAATCAACAAAAGATTAGTAGTAGTCCCAAAATGTAGAAGCTCAACAGTACACTACTTAACAACTTCTGGGTCAAAGAGGAAATCAAGGAAGAAATCAAAATGTTTTGAGACTTCAATGAAAATGAAGACACAAGCTATCAAAATATTTGGTACACAGCTAAAGCAGTACTGAGAGGGAAGCTCATATCCATACAAGCACACATTAGGAAACAAGAAAAAGCACAAATAAACAGCCTGATTGTATATCTTAAAGACCTGGAAGAAGAAGAACAAAGGAATCTTAAAGCAACCAGAAGGACAGAAATCACTAAAGTTAGGGCAGAAATAAAAACATTGAAAATAAGAAAACCATACAAAAGATCAACGAAAGTAAATGATGGTTCTTTGAAAGACTGAACAAAATCATCAGAACTTTAGCCAGATGTACAAAACAAAAAAAGGGAGAAGACCCAAATAAATCAGATAGTAAATACTCAAGCAAATTGAAAAAGACACAAAGAAGTGGAGAGATATCCCATGTTCATGGGCTGGAAGAATTAACATCATCAAAATGAATATACTACCCAGAGCCATATACTAATTTAACGCTATCCCCATCAAGATTCCAACCACATTTTTAGGAGAATAAAATAAATGCTACAAATGTTTATCTGGAACAAGGAAAGACCTAGAATTTCCAAAACAATCTTGAGAAGAAAGAACAGAACTTGAGGCATTACACTCCCAGATCTCAAATTGTATGATAGGGCCATTGTCATCAAAACTGCTTGGTACTGGAACATGAACAGAAACACAGACCAGTGGAATAGAATTAAGAGCCCAGAAGTAAGCCCCCACACCTATGGACATCTAATCTTTGACAAAGGTGCCCAGACTATTAAATTGGGAAAGCAGAGTCTCTTCAACAAATGGTGTTGGAAAAAAATGGGTTGAAACATGCAAAAGAATGAAACTGAACCACTGTATTTCATCAGACACAAAAGTAAATTCCAAGTAGACCAAGTACTTGAATATTAGACCAGAAACTCTAAGATACTTAGAGGAAAATATTGGCAGAACTCTTCTCCGCATAAATTTTAAAGAAACAAATCCAATTGCAAAGAATCTAAGGCACATATAAACCTATGGGACTACATCAAATTAAAAAGCTTCTGCAAAGCAAAAGAAACCAATACCCACAGAATGGGAGATCGTTACATCAGATAATAGTTTAAGAAGCAATAAAGAGCTTGCCAAACTCAATAACAAGAAAACAAATGACCCCATCCAAAAATGAGGAGAGGTCATGGACAGAAAGAGATCCAAAAGGTTGAGAAACACCTATGTTCTATGTCTTTGATTGTCAGAGAAATGCAAATAAGACAACAATGAGATGCCACTTCACTCTTTTGAGAATGTCATATGTCAGAAAAGGTAGCAGCAACAAATGCTGGAGAGGTTGTGGGGTCAAAGGAACCCTCCTTCACTGCTGGTGGGAATGTCAATTGGTCCAAATCCTGTGGAGAACAGTCTGGAGAACTCTCAGAAGGCTAGAAATTCACCTACCCTATGATCCTGCAACACCTCTCCTGGGGATATATCCTAAGGAACCCAGCACACCCATCCAAAAAGATCTGTGTACACATATGTTCTTAGCAGCACAATTTGTAATAGCCAAACCCTGCAAGCAACGCAGGTGTCCAACAACAGATGAGTGGCTGAGCAAGTTGTGGTATATATACACAATGGTATATATACACACAATGGAATACTACTCAGGTATTAAAAATGGTGATTCCACGTTTTCAGCCCATCTTGGATGAAGCTTGAAGAAATCATGTTAAGTGAAATAAGTCAGAAACAGAAGGATGAATATGGGATGATATCACTCCCAGGTAGAAGTTGAAAAACAAGATCAGAAGAGAAAACCCAAGTAGAACCTGAACTGGAGTAGGTGTATTGCACCAAAGTAAAAGACTCTGGTGTGGGTGGGGTGAGTAAAGGTCCTGGAAAAGGATGACAGAGGACCTAGTGGCGGTTGTATTGTTATGTGGAAAACTGAGAAATGTTATTCATGTACAACTATTGTATTTACTGTCGACTGTAAAACATTAATCCCCCAATAAAGAAATTAAAAAAAAAGTTCTTCCAAGGCAGAAAAAAAAAGCAATATAAAACAAAACAAGAAAAACCAGTAAATTTAGATGACATATAACTTACAGTTATCTCCATCATACTAGGATGTCCAGGAATATAATAATCTAAAAAGCTGGAAATAATTTTTTCATTTAGGAAATAAATAATGATTACCTACCATATATCTTGAATGATCTAGCTACTTTAATGAACAAATAATAACCTCTTTCCTTGTGTAGCCTATATTTCAGTGAAAGGCGAGAGGTAACATAGTAATTCAACCAATTATATAAAATATTAGAGGGGTCAGGCCGTGGCATACCTGGTTAAGTACATACGCTACAGTGGACAAGGACCCACGTTCAAGCCCCTGGTCCTTACCTGGAGGGGGAAAGCTTCAGAGTGGTGAAGCAGTGTGCAGATGTCTCTCTCTTTATTTCTTTATCTCTCTACCTCTCTCAATTTCTGTCTCTATCCAATAATAAATAAATAAATTTTAAAATGTTAAATACCTTTAGTTCACCTGCATGTTAGCTTTCAGACTCAGGTAAAATTACTAAAATCATGGGCCTCTTTGAATATACCTAAAATAGACCTACTAACTTTTTCCAAAATGGAGACCTCAAATCTCATATGCTATATTCTTACCTTTAGGTTCTTGATTAATAAACAATTTTTTTTTTAATGGTTTCCAGCCCCCAAGCTGCAGATACTATCATGATGCCAAAGTAATTTCCCTGGGAGCTAACCAATGTGTTCTGGAGCCCCACCTCCCCAGACCCCTGCCCCACTAGGGAAAGGGAGAGACAGGCTGGGAGTATGGATTGACAGGACAATGCCCATGTCCATTGGAGAAGTAATTACAGAAGCCAGATCTTCCACCTTCTGAACCCCATATTGATCCTGGGTCCATGCTCCCAAAAGGATAAAGAATAGGAAAGTTTCCAATGGGGGGGGGGGTATGGAATCTCTGGTGCTGGGAATTGTCTGGAATTGAACCCCTCTTATCCTACAATTTTGTCAATCATTACTAAATAAAAAAATGTATTGGCTGCCTACTATGTGATGTTTTGTTTTTCAAAGTGCACCTCAAGAGAATCTTCAATTTTGTGACTTTTAAAACATAAGATTATTCTCTATAAGCAAAGAATACTTGAAAGCAATTTTTTCCTTCAGTGTTTTCATATTACCAACATCCAGCATAGTGTTTTGTGTATGCAAATACTGTATGGTTAATAACCACAATTTCTTCACAAAGGTAAAAAAAAAAGTTTCCCAGGAGAATTTAATATGAGTTATGGAGTAGCAAGATTTTACCATTTGTCTCTCAATGGGAGAATAACTAAGAATGAAATAACTCTGGCCTGAAACCAAATGTCAACTTAACCCATTCTTTAAATTTCTTTTCTTTAATTTTTTATTTTCCCCCTCTTTTCTTTATCTCCCCCCCCCAGCTCCTTCTTTCTTCCAGCCACTCTTTCTCTTCATCCTTTTTTTTCTTTCCTTTGTTTTTCTTTCTCCAGAGTACTGCTCATGTTTGACTTATAGGGTTGGTGTGGACTGAACCTAGGACCTTGTGATACCTCAGGCCTGAAAGTCCTTTTGGCATAAACATTATACTATCTCCCCAGCCCAAACCTACATCCACTTCCGTTGGAGGATTCCTTGGTTGGTTAGTTCCCACTAACGAACTTGACCAGTATGAGACAAGCACTGAAAAATAGTGCGTACTACATCACTATAGTATTCTTGAGACCGTTCAATAAATAGGGGGACGATCAGTCATCGAATTGAAGACTGTACAGAAAGACCCTGAAAGTGGGGCCCACTTTCCTGCATGCTGCTCTCAATTCAAATCAAATAATATTGCATTCGCGGATCACAACTCAATCAACGCAAGGAGTGCCACCCCAGCATGCTTCACTTCAGACTGTGACTAGAGACTTCAGGTGTGGAATGACAACCCTTCAGCTTCATCACTCGGGTGAGACCTTTCCTTTCATAGTATTCTCTAATTCCATTCCAGGTGGTCCACTCCCCAGTAAAGTCCCCAAACCTAGATATAGTCCAGGCCCCCTGAGATAGAGCATAGGTTCACACGTGCCCATAAACTAGGGGAAAAATATATACCTGAAAGCAAAAGTATACTAGAGCATGCAGGGAATACCCTCCAACACCTCATCTGCACTATTACAGCCTTTGAGTCCATGACTGTCCAACAGTTTGTTTGGCTTTGTATGTTAACTCTCTTTGCAGCCACCAGGTTCCAGATGCCAGCAAGATGCTGATCAGACTTCCCTGGACAGACGACCCCATCAATGTGTACTGGAGCTCTGCTTCCCCAGAGCTCCACCCTACTAGGGAAAGAGAGAGGCAGACTGGGAGTATGGATCGACCACTAACGGCCATGTTCAGAGGGGAAGCAATTACAGAAACCAGACCTTCCATCCTCTGCAACCCACAACGACCCTCGATTCATACTCCCAGAGAGATAGAGAATGGGAAGGCTGTCAGGGGAGGGGATGGGATATGGAGATTGGGTTATGGGAATCGTGCGGAACTGTACCCCTCTTATTCTATGGTTTTGTTAATGTCTCCTTTCATATATATATATATAGAGAGAGAGAGAGAGAGAGACCCTGAAAGTCGTTAATTTTTATCGACTTTTAAAGTTGACAGAAATTCAATTGGCTTTTATGGTCCCCAAATCCGAGGCGTCATTTTTGCTTCTGGATTCCCCATAAGTGACAACTCACACAGATGGTTATCTTCAGTACTCCGTGGTGATAGTCTCGGTATAGCTCGTTGGACTCTTGGTTGCATTCGATGCACCTGTACCGGCAGGGAGTCAAATCAACAGAAAGACTCGCCGGCACCCCATCTGTGTTCCCTCTGCCACCTGCCACCTCTTCCGTATTCCCCTTGCCAGACCGAAGCCCACTCCGCCCACCAGTGCCCATTTCCACACAGCTTTAACTCAGAACTTCCGATGTAGTGGCGGGGAGGACGTCAGACGCCTGACCGGAAAAACCTACGCCGCGTGGTGTTTCTTGGGACTTGTAGTGCCAGCCAAGAAATAGGACCCGGAGTTTGCTAAACTTGGACTACAACTTCCAGAAGTCACTGTCAGTCCCTTATTCCTCCCGGTTGCCACTGCCCACCTGCTTGTCCCGGGTTAAGGCTGGGAGACTCCAGAGCGCGGCGAGAACTGTCGCACATGCGCCTTGCTGCAAGATGGCACCTGCCGGCAGCTGCTACTGCTTGCGCAACGCTGTGGCCACTGTTGGTGGACGCGTATTAATGTTGCTTCTGCTAGTAATCCAGTCTGCTAGGTTGCTCCCAGGCGCCTGGGCCACAGAACGCTACTCGCCGCTGTCCTTGCTCAAGCAGGAGCTGCAGCACCGGCAGCAGCAGGAGGCCCAGGCGGGCGGCGGTGGCTGCAGCCCGCAGTCCGGGGACTGGGAGGATCATTATCCCGCCGAATGCGGTGGTGAGTGGGCGGCGGCGGGCGGGTGTCTGGGTTAACTCTGGACTCCAGGGACATTAGTCCGACTGGGTCATATCGCAGTGGCTGCGACAAGTGCTCCGCCAGATGTGCACTCTAGTGCCGCTAGCACCCTGCCTGTGCTCATCCTTCTCCAGTAGCAGCTGCAGGGAGGGCGATAAATAAAGCAAAGACTTGTGCCGGGGCCGGGGGCTCTCATCGGAGTTCCAGCAACTGTTGAAAGGGCTATGGAGGAGATGGCCGATGGCCCAGGGCACCCTCCATTCCATTTGGCCCCAGTGGGTGCTGTGGGAGCTAAGGAAGAAACTAAGAACCGGACCCTAGATAGAGGCTTGCATCCAGAAGGGAGGAAGCCTGGTCTGTTTTAAGTTTAGAAACAAGATTTTCTGACCTCCTGGATTAATACCTTGCTTAAAATATAACCTCGAAAAATTTGATCATCGTAATATAAATGCAACAAAAGAGCAAGTCCATTTTATTTCCTTGCTATCTTGCTTCCAGTTGTTTAAGATTCACCTGTGATCTGTAATATGTCTCCCAGAGGGTAAAAAGTACACTGCAGACCTTGAATTTGTGTAAAGTTATTGCTTTGTGTATATTGGGACTGGGCCAGCTCATTCATACGACTGGGCATTATTGGCCTGTTTAATAAGTTATGACAGGTGCCTCAGGGACAAAATTTATGTATTTTACTTCTACGTAAAAAAACATTTTTTTAGCATGAGTAGAGAGCATAATGGTTATGCAAACTGACTGTCATGCCTGAGGCTCCGAATTCCCAGGTTCAATCCACTGCACCACCATAAACCGGAGCCATCAGTGCTCTGGTAAAAAACAAACAAACAAGCAAACAAACAAAAAACATTTTTACTTGTAAATTAAACAAGTTTTTACCTCTAAATTCTCTTTCCTTGCCCTTTTTTCTAAGTCCTCCTTTTGAAAGGTATGGGTCTGCTTAACCCAGTAGCAACTTTTGTGGATAGCATGGCTCTTTCTTTAGCACTATGTACCTGGGAAGACTAGTATATCTTGATTGAGATGAGATGTTAAGATTAGCACATTCTGATTTCCTTTTAGCACAGTCTAACTTGTAACAATATAAATAACACGGACAGCACTTCACAGTGGGAAAAGACTCTTCTGTGGCGTTCTCTGACTGAACAAACTCATCGCTAGCTTTAGGAAAATCTCCCAGGAGTCGGGCGGTAGCACAATGGGTTAAGCACAGGTGGCGCAAAGCGTAAGGACCGGCATAAGGATCCGGGTTTGAGCCCCCGGCTCCCCACATGCAGGGGAGTCGCTTCACAGGCAGTGAAGCAGGTCTGCAGGTGTCTTTCTCTCCCCTCTGTCTTCCCCTCCTCTCTCCATTTTCCTCTCTCCTGTCCAACAACGACATCAATAACAACAACAATGACTACAACAACAAGGGCGACAAGAGAAAGTAAATATAAACAAAAAATTTAAAAAAAAAAAGAAAAATCTCAATAAATTGAAGTCACTATTATTGTTGGTTAATTATATAATTTAATTTCTTCACAAGGCTGATGTAGGGAAAATAGGGATGGCTAATATATATGGAGTACTTGCATATGCCAGAAACTGCCCTGTGACTGTTAGGTTGGGTAGCCAATTGTTTTTGTTTTATCAAAACACCAATAACTACCTCCTAGGACGTTAGTTATATTTCTCAGATGACGAAATTGAGTCACAGGGAAATTACCACTTTCCTAAGGTTCTACCTCTGTACAGGAGTAGCCAAGATGCTTAGGTCCTGACACAGCTTTGCCATAATGACTAAGTGGTTATAGGTAGGAAAACATGTCTGTAATGTTTATTCCTAGTATTATATATGTAGTAAATTAAGATCCAGGTTAGTTCATTTATCTATGAACATGCCCTAATCAAAGGTATACTGCATTTCATTCAGATGTAGCATTCATCTGTATTAAACATAAATCTTTATTCTTTACAGTCTAATTAGTATTTTAATAGTTCAAATATCCAGTTTAAGTAATTTAAAAATGCTTTTGCTTTCTTCTTTGAAAATGTATTAGTAAGAACTGTTTATATGATTTTTTCTCACCTTCTTGAACACCTTGTCTGCTCTAAGTCTGTACTTGATGACTATATTGTTCTTTTCAAATAGCCACTTAATATTATTGGCATAATTAGCACTGCCCATTCATAGTGCCTCAGTTAAATTCAATGATTGATTTGCTACCTGAAGTGATTTTTTTTTTTAGTTTGTTGAAATCAATAATCACAGATTTGAATTAATTTTTCTGTAGTTCTAATGTAAACAGCATTAGATTCTGTTTGTCCTACTTTGGAGATGTTAACTTACAGAAATATAAGGAAATAAGTACCTAGATTTGTGTTTTTGACAAAGTCAGTAAGACAGATTGTCAGCATCATTTTTTTTCCTCAGGCCCTTTATTTGTAATTAATGGTGGGTTACAGTATTTTTAGATTATAATGTACAGTTCCATACCACATCCAACACTCTCTGTCCCTACCCTCCCATTTCTTAAAGATAACCACATAGTTCTCCCATTTCTTAATGATAGCCACCATAGTCTTCAGAAGAGTTTGCTTGCTTCTGTTTTTTTTTTTCTTCCCCAAGTTCATGTATATCAGTTCTAGATTTCTCATCTCTTTATTTTGCTCCAGTTTCATCCATTTTGTCTCAAAGGACACATATCTTTTTCTTTTTTTAAATGTGTCTTCTATGAATTAAAAAAAATGTTTTTAATATTCCCTTTTGTTGCTCTTATTGTTATTGTAGTTATTATTGTTGTTGGATAGGACAGAGAGAAATGGAGAGAGGAAGGGAAGACAGAGAGGGGGAGAGAAAGACAGACACCTGCAGACCTGCTTTACCGCCTGTGAAGCGACTCCCTTGTAGGTAGGGAGCTGGGGGCTCTAACCGGGATCCTTATGCCAGTCTTTATGCTTTGTGCCACTTACGCTTAACCCACTGCGCTACCACCCGACTCCCTATGAACTTTTTTAAAAATAATTTTTATTTATAAAATGGAAACATTAACAACCCCATAGGATAAGAAGGGTACAATTCCACACAATTCCCACCACCAGAACTTCATATCCCATACCCTCCCCTGATAGCTTTCCTATTCTTTATTCCTCTGGGAATATGGACCCAGGGTCATTATGGGGTACAGAAGGTTGAAGGAAAATGCTGGCTTCTGTAATTGCTTCCTTGCTCAACAGGGATATTGGCAGGTCGATCCATACTCCCAGCCTGTCTTTCTCTTTCCCTAGTGGGGCAGGGCTCTGGGGAAGCGGGGCTCCGGGACATATTGGTAGGGTCGTCTGCTCTGGGAAGTCTGGTTGGTATCATGGTAGCATCTGGAACCTACTAGCTGAAACAGAGTTAAGATATAAAGCAGAACAAATTATTGACTAATCATGAACCTAAAGACTAGAATATTGCAGTTGAAGATTTGGGATCTCTGTTTTGAAAAAAGCTAGTAGGTCTATTTTAGGTCTATTCCAAGGGGCTCATGACTTTACTAGCTTTTGCCTGAGTCTGATATCTAATATGCAGGTGACCTAAGCCATTATCTGGGGGGATGGTGTCATAGTTGGAAAAAGGACCAGAAAGCTGGATCAAGGGAGAGTAGCTCCTAAATATGGGGTAAGTATCTAAATATCATTAACTGTAAACCCCATCAATTTGATCTGTGGTGCAAATTCAGCACATCTATTCGTGGATATTTAGGCTGTTTTAGTATTTGGGTTATTGTGGGGTTGAGCAGTGGCACACCTGGTTGAGTGCACATATTACTATATTTTGGTGGCTATTGTGAATAGTTCAGCTATGAACATAGGGGTGCATATATAGCCTTTCAGATTTGTGTGTGGGTATCCATTGGATAAATGCCCAAGAGTTGTATTTCTGGATCATAAAGCAATTCCCTTTTTATTTGTTTAAAGACTCTACATATAGTCTTTCATAAAGGCTCTACCAGTTACATTCCCACCAAGAATGTAGCAGAGTTCCTTTTTCTTCATAACCTTTTCAGCACCTGTATTTCTTGATTGACAGAATGTTGTCAGTAAATAGTGATAGTTTCATTTCTACCTTTCTTATCTCTTTCTTATCTGATAGCAGAGGCAAAGACCTCCAGGATTATGTTGAATAACAGTTGAGATAATGGACATCCTTGTCTGGTTCCTTATTTTAGAGGGAAAGCTTTTCCTCATTGAGAATGTTGTTAGCTGTAGGTTTGTCATAAACTATCTTTATTATGTTGAGGAATAGTTTTTCTGTTATTCCCAGTTTCCAGAGGGTCTTTATCATAAATGGATATTGGATCTTGTCAAATGCCTTTTTTTTTTTTTTTGCATCAATTGAAATGACTGTGTAATTTCTTTTTTTCTTTCTTTGTCTTTTTTTTGTAATTTTTTTTTATTGGGGAATTAATGTTTTACATTCAGCAGTAAGTACAATATTTGTACATGGATAACATTCCCCAGTTTCCCATTTAACAATACAACCCCCATTATGTCAGTTATCATCCTTCATGGACCTGTATTCTCCCCACCCACCCACCCCAGAGTATTTTACTTTGGTGTGATATGCCAATTACATTTCAGGTTCTACTTGCGTTTTCGTTTCTGATCTTGTTTTTCAACTTCTGCCTGAGAGTGAGATCATCCCATATTCATCCTTCTGTTTCATTCTTTTTTTTTTTTAATAATTTATTTCTTTATTGGGGAATTAATGTTTTACATTCAACAGTAAATATAATAGTTTGTACATGCATAACATTCCCCAGATTCCCATTTAACAATACAACCTCCACTATGTCATTTATCATCCTTCATGGACCTGTATTCTCCCCACCCACCCACCCCAGAATCTTTTACTTTGGTATGATATGCCAATTTCATTTCAGGTTATACTTGCGTTTTTGTTTCAGATCTTGTTTTTCAACTTCGGCCTGAGAGTGAGATCATCCCATATTCATCCTTCTGTTTCTGACTTATTTCACTCAACATGATTGTTTCAAGGTCCATCCAAGATCGGCTGAAAAAGGTGAAGTCACCATTTTTTACAGCTGAGTAGTATTCCATTGTGTATATATACCACAACTTGCTCAGCCACTCATCTATTGTTGGACACCTGGGTTGCTTCCAGGTTTTGCTTATTACAAATTGTGTTGCCAAGAACATATGTGTACACAGATCTTTTTGAATGGCTGTGTTGGGTTCCTTAGGATATATCCCCAAGAGAGGAATTGCAGGGTCATAGGGTAGGTCCATTTCTAGCCTTCTGAGAGTTCTCCAGACTGTTCTCCACAGAGGTTGGACCAATTTACATTCCCACCAGCAGTGCAGGAGGGTCCCTTTGACCCCACACCCTCTCCAGCATTTGCTGCTGTTACCTTTTCTGATGTATGACATTCTCACAGGAGTGAAGTGACACCTCATTGTTGTCTTGATTTGCATTTCTCTGACAATCAGAGACTTGGAGCATTTTTTCATGTGTTTCTCGGCCTTCTGGATCTCTTCTGTGGTGAATATTCTGTCCAAGTCCTCCCCCCATTTTTGGATGGGGTTATTTGTTGTCTTGTTGTTGAGTCTGGCAAGCTCTTTATATACGTTGGTTATTAAACTCTTATCTGATGTATGGCATGTAAAGATCTTGTCCCATTCTGTGAGGGGTCTCTTGGTTTGGGTAGTGGTTTCTTTTGCTGTGAAGAAGCTTTTTAATTTGATGTAGTCCCATAGGTTTGTACTTGCCTTAGTCTTCTTTGTAATTGGATTTGTTTCATTGAAGATGTCTTTAAAATTTATGCGGAAAAGAGTTCTGCCAATATTTTCCTCTAAGTATCTGATAGTTTGTGGTCTAACATCCAAGTACTTGATCCACTTGGAATTTACTTTTGTATTTGGTGAAATACAGTGGTTCAGTTTCATTCTTCTGCATGTTTCAACCCATTGTTTCCAACACCATTTGTTGAAGAGACTCTGCTTTGCCCATTTAATAGTCTGGGCACCTTTGTCAAAGATTAGATGACCATAGGTGTGGGGCCTCATTTCTGGGCTCTCAATTCTATTCCACTGGTCAGTGTGTCTGTTCATGTTCCAGTACCAAGCAGTTTTGATGACAATGGCCCTATAATACAGTTTGAGGTCTGGGAGTGTGATGCTTCCGGTTCTGTTCTTTTTTCTCAAGATTGTTTTGGCAATTCTAGGTCTTTTCTGGTTCCAGATAAACATTTGTAGCATTTGTTCTATTCTCCTAAAAAAATGTGCTTGGGATCTTGATGGGGATAGCATTAAATTTGTAGATGGCTCTGGGTAGTATATTCATTTTGATGAATTAATTCTACCGACCCATGAACATGGGATATCTCTCCACTTCTTTGTGTCTTTTTCAATTTGCTTAAGTAGTGACTTGTAATTTTCAGTATGCAAGTATTTCATTTCTTTGGTTAGGTTTACTCCCAGATATTTTATTGTTTTTGTTGCTATAGTAAAAGGAATTGATTTCTGGATTTCAATTTCTTCTGACTTTGCGTTTGCATAGAGGAATGCCACTGACTTTTGAATGTTAATTTTATAGCCTGACACCTTACTGTATTGCCTGATGATTTCCAAAAGCTTCTTGCTGGATTCCTTAGGTTGTTCCATGTATACTATCATGTCATCTGCAAATAAGGAGAGTTTGACTTCTTCTCTTCCAATCTGTATCCCTTTAATTCCTTGCTCCTGCCTGATTGCTATGGTAAGAACTTCCAACACTGTGTTGAATAGTAACGGTGATAGTGGGCAGCCCTGTCTAGTACCTGAACCGAGTGGAAATGCTTCTAGTTTTTCACCATTGACTATGATGTTGGCTGTAGGTTTGCTATATATAGACTCCACTATCTTGAGGAATTTTCCATCTATTCCCATTTTTTGTAGTGTTTTGATCATTAAGGGATGCTGTGTTTTGTCAGAGGCTTTTTCTGCATCTATTGATATGACCATGTGGGTTTTGTTCTTGCTTTTGTTGATGTGGTGGATCACATTGATTGATTTATGTATATTAAACCAACATTGCATCCCTGGGATAAACCCCACTTGGTCATGATGAACAATCTTTTTAATATACTGCTGTATCCGGTTAACTAGAGTTTTGTTCAGTATTTTCACATCTATGTTCATCAGAGATATTGGTCTGTAGTTTTCTTTTTTGGTTGTGTCCCTGTCTGCTTTTGGTATCAGAGTGATGTTGGCTTCATAGAAGCTGGCAGGGAGTATTCCAGTGTCTACAGTCTTCTGGAAGACTTTTAAAAGTAGTTCTTCTTTGAAGGTTTTGTGGAATTCATTTGTAAAACCATCTGGTCCAGGACTTTTATTTTTGGGGAGATTTTTGATAACTGTTTCAATTTCATTAGCTGTGATGGGCCTGTTCATGTTATCCACTTCCTCTTGACTTAGTTTTGGAAGTTGGTAGGTATCTAGGAAATCATCCATTTCTTCCAGGTTCTCTAGCTTGGTGGCATAGTGTTGTTCATAGAAGCCTCGCATGATATGTTGAATTTCTGTGGTGTCTGTTGTGATATCTCCTCTTTTATTTACTATCCGATTTATTTGGGTCTTCTCCCTTTTTTGTTTTGTGAGTCTGGCTAAAGGTTTGTCAATTTTGTTTACTCTTTCAAAGAACCAACATTTACTTTCATTGATCTTTTGTATGGTTTTCTTATTCTCAATGTTATTTATTTCTGCCCTAACTTTAGTGATTTCTGTCCTTCTCATTGCTTTAGGGTTCCTTTGTTGTTCTTCTTCTAGGTCTTTAAGATATGCAATCAGGCTGTTTATTTGTGCTTTTTCTTGTTTCCTAATGTGTGCTTGTATAGCTATGAACTTCCCTCTCAGTACTGCCTTAGCTGTGTCCCAAATATTTTGATAGCTTGGGTCTTCATTTTCATTGAAGTCTCAAAACATTTTGATTTTTTCCTTTATTTCCTCTTTGACCCAGAGGTTATTAAAAAGTGTACTGTTGAGCTTCCACATTTTGGGACTATTACTAATCTTTTGTTGATTGTTAAATGTTAGTTTAGTTCTGCTGTGGTCTGAGAAGATGCTTGGGATGATTTCAATGCTCTTGAATTTGTTTATGCTGTCTTTGTGGCCTAACATATGATCTATCCTTGAGAATGACCCATGTGGATTTGAGTAAAATGTACATTCCAGTTTCTTAGGATGAATCACTCTGAAAATGTCCAATAGTTCTAGTTTATCTATCTCTTCATTTAGCTCCCTTATGTCTTTATTGATTTTCTGCCTGGATGATCTGTCAAGTTGAGAGAGTGGGGTGTTGAAGTTCCCTACTATGACTGTGTTGCTCTTAATATATTGCTGTAGCTCTTTCAGTAGACGTTTGATGTATTTAGATGGCTTCTCATTGGGTGCATAGATGTTAATAATTGTTAAGTACTTTTGATTGACTGATCCTCTGAGCATTAAGTAGTGTCCATTCCTATCGTTTTCAATCTTATCTATTTTAAAGTCTATCATGTCAGATATGAGAATAGCTGTTCCTGCCCTTTTTTTGTGGGCCATTGGCTTGTATGATAGTTTTCCATCCTTTCACTTTAAGTCTGTGTTTGTCTTGTTGAGTTAGGTGGGTATCCTGTAGACAGCATATTGTTGGGTTGTATTTTCTGATCCATCTTCCTACTCTGTGTCTTTTAAAAGGTGAATTCAGGTCATTGACATTTATTGATATCAAAGATTGAAGATATTGTAACACCATTCTTGTAGAGTTTTAGATTGTTCTGATAATATGTCCTATTATTATGTCTGATTGTTTATAGAAGACCTTTCAGAACTTCTTTCAGGGCAGGCTTGGTGATAGTTGATTCCTTCAACTGTTGCTTATCTGAGAAGGTTTTGATGCCTCCATCTAGTCTGAATGACAGTCTAGCAGGATACAGTAGTCTTGGTTGAAAGTTTCTCATTGAGCACTCAATAGATATCTTGCCATTCTCTTCTGGCCTGTAGTATTTGTGTGGAGAAGTTTGCTGCTAATCTTATGGGTTTTCCTCTGTAGGTGACTCTTTGTTTTTCTCTTGCAGCCTTGAGGATCCTTTCTTTATCCTTATTCCTTTCCATTCTAAATATGATGTGTCTTGGTGTCTTTAAGTCTGGGTTAATTCTGTTTGGGACCCTCTGGGCTTCTTGAAACTTTATGTCTTTGATGTTGTCCAGACTAGAAAAGTTTTCAGCTATTATGGCCTGAAGAATGCTTTCTTCCTCTCCCTCTCTTTCTTTTCTGGTAAGCAATAATGTGTATATTGTTTCTTTTGAAGTCATTCCATCGGTCTCTGTTGTTGTTTTCAGCATCTCTTAATCTCTTTTTGAGATCTCTTACTTCTTTTTTACTTGTCTCTAATTCATCCTCGATCTTGCTAATTCTGTCTTCAGCCTCATTGATTCTATTCTCTCTGCCCTCTACTGTTTTCTGGAGTTCATCTATTTTGTTAGACTTTATAATTTATATGATGAATTACATTGATTAACTTGTGGAATGTGAACTACCCCTGTTTCCCAGGGATGAATCCCACTTGTTGTATTTGATTTGCCAAGATTTTTTTCAGGGTCTTTGTATCACTTTATCAGGGATTTAGGTCTATATTTTTTTCTTGTAGAATCCTTTCCTCTTTTGGGGATCAAAGTCATGTTAGTCTCATAAAACATTTTTGATAGTGTTTACCCCTCATTCATTTTCAGGAAAAGTTTGAGGAGAATCAGTGTTAGTTTTTCTTTGAAAGCCTTGGAGAATTCCCCAGTAAAGTCATCTGGACTTGGGCTTTTATTCTTGGGAAGATTTTTGAGGGGCCAGGCAGTGGTACACCCAATTAAGCACACATAATACTAAGTTCTTCTTCTTCTTCTAGGGTTTGCCCTTCTTCCGTAGCCAGTCAACAGCATCAGGTTGAGCCTGATGTAAAGTTTCGAGACCTCCTTTGAATCTGGAGAGGTGGCAGTCGTTGACTATGTGGGTCATAGTCTGTCTGGAGCCGCAGGGGCAGTTCGGGTCGTCTCTGGCTCCCCAGTGATGGAACATAGTGGCGCACCGGCCATGGCCTGTTCGATAGCGATTGAGGAGGGCCCAATCATAACGTGCTAGGTCAAAGCCGGGTTGACGCTTGCAGGGGTCTGTGATGAGGTGTTTGTTCTTTACCTCAGCTGACTGCCAGCTCTGTTTCCAAGAGACTGGAACAGAGAAGTTCAGTGTAGGCGTAGGGGACCAGATTGGGTGACGAGACGTCAAGCGTTGAACAGGGTGGGCGAAGATATCCGCGTATATTGGCAGGTCCAGTCGAGCGTAGACATGGGAAATGAACTTAGATGATGCCGCATCCCGACGAATATCTGGCAGGGCGATGTTGCTAAGAACTGGCAGCCATGGAACCGGGGTGGAACGGATGGTTCCAGAAATTATCCTCATGGAGGAATATAATTTGGAATCGACCAAGTGGACATGGGGGCTACGGAACCATACTGGGGCACAGTATTCTGCAGTGGAATAGGTATAATGCCAGAGATGATGATCGTAGTGTGGAAGCGCTCGCACCCCTTGAGGAGCTGGCCAGTCTTGCAATGATGTTATTCCTCGCGCCCACCTTTGCTGCAGTTTTTATGAGATGTTTGTGAAATGGCAAGAGTGCGATCGAGAGTAACGCCAAGATAGACTGGCTGGGCTTCATGCTGGATTCTCGTATCGCCAAGCTGCACATTAAGCTCATGTGAGGCAGAGGCATGGTGTAGATGGAAAACAGATGATACCGTTTTAGCAGTACTAGGAATTAGTCGCCATTTTTTACAGTAATCAGATATCAGAGACATGTCTTTCGTGAGTGTTTCCTCGAGGATGTCGAACTTTGATGCCTGAGTTGCACAGCAGATGGATTGACCTTCCCGTGGTGCATCCCGTGAGTACCCATTCATTGGGGAAACTGATGATTCTTCCTAGCCGACTGAATCCACATGGATCCCAGTCACTTTCAAAGCCAGCAACAAGCAGCTCCTGACAGCTTTCAACCTGACCTGTTGACTGGCTACGGAAGAAGGGCAAACGCTAGAAGAAGAAGTGGATGCAATATCATTTGGTATGAATTGAGAGAAGCATGCAGGAAAGTGAGCCCCACTCTAGAGGTCCCAGGACTGGGGGAAATATAGTTTCTATAGAGGAAGCAGAAGGTTCCTGCTGTCTTAGGGTTTAAGAAGGCTGTAATCATATTATTTGGCTATTGGCTTAGCTTTGAAAAAATCCCTTTGTTAGCATTTACTGTATCATACACATCACCATAATTTATGTCCTTTGACATTATTTGTATATAGCTGTGCCACCGGTTGCTTTTGTTCTCCCTGGTCTAAGCTTTTAAGAGAGTCAACATATCAAAGACTCAGCCTTTGAGTCTTTGATATATTGCATTAAAAAGTTTGAGACATTCAATCAATTTTTACCCCTCATTAATTAGTGATTTATATTACTACAAATTAATAGGAGTGTGTGTAAACACCATTCCCCTACCAAAAGACTGTATCCCATCACATCCTCCCTCTTCCCCCACCCCCAAGTGAAGCCAAAGTTCCGCCCTCACCTCAACTCAGAGATTTTTACTTTAGTTCCCTCCTCCAAAGGATCTTGTCTTTTTCTTTGGAGTCATAGATAAATAATTTGTGAAATAGAAGAATTTTAATATTTTTACCTATGTGTGAGTGCTTGCCAGCATCTTCCTTCCGTTAATCTTTTAATTAACTTCTTTGTTGATATATAATAGTTGCAGAAATATTCATGTATCACAAGTCTGCATCATAATGAATTTTTACAAACTAAAGTTACTTCTGTAACCAGAAATAACTACAAATCAGTTACTGCTATATCTTCTTAAGCTTGCTAAAAAGACTCATTACAAGTTACCTTAGTTTTGTTTGAAAATATTTGGTCTGGCTTTATGTCTGATGTAGCAGCTAGCATAGTTCAACGGATTTGCTCTGCTCCAGTTACTGGTATTCAGATATTCAGATATTCAATGTCTGATGATCTAACTCAGTACTTTTGCACAAAAGTCTGACTTCTTTTGTGAATTTTCTTTTTTCATTGCCTGTGTTTGGGTTGTTCTGTATGATCCTGCTTGATATATAAATTTCACTTTACTGCCTTAGTACCACTTTTCCAAGGAAAATTTATATTTGACAGTATGTGTGGGTTTATGAGAAAGTCTTCAACTCTTAAAAGTAGTGGGGGTTGTATTGTTAAATGGGAAACTGGGGAATGTTATCCATGTACAAACTATTGTATTTACTGTTGAATGTAAAACATCAATTCCCCAATAAAGAAATAAATTAAAAAAAAAACTAGTATAGCTACAGGCTCTTTGGAATATAACTAAAATATGCCTATTAGCTATCTACAAAATGGAGGACCCCCAAATCCCTCTCTTCATTGTTACCTGTCATTTCTATCAAGAACAAAACAATAGACCCCTTTGTAGACCCCCATAGCACCTTGCACTTAACTTGGATCAACAATGGTAAAGAATGTTCCATCCTCCAAAGGAAGGATGGACAACATACTCTATCCTACATCTGAGGAAGATGGGTCAATATTGGGGCAGCCTGGAATGTTCCTACTCATGACTCCAGAATGTGAGCTCAGACCTATAGGGATGCAGAGGTCACATAGGCTCCTAAGCTGAAATCATCATTTTTAATAGCTGAATAGTTTCTTTTGCTATACAGAAGCTTTTTAATTTGACGTAGTCCCACTGGTTGTATTTTTGGTTTAGTCTTCTTTGCAGTTGGATCTGTATCATTGAAAATGCCTGTAAAATTTATACGTATAAAAGTTCTGCCAATATTTCCCTCTAAGTGTTTGAGAGTTTTTGGTCTAACATTAAGCCCCTGATCCATTTGGAATTTACTTTTGTGTCTGGTGAAATGCATTGGTTCAATTTTATTCTTCTGGACCTTTTAACCCATTTTTTCAAACCATTTGTTGAAGAGACTCTTCTTTCTCTATTTAATAGTTGGGTACTTTTGTCAAAGAGTAGATGTCCATAGGTATGGAGGCTTATTTCTGAGCTATCAATTCTATTCCACTGGTCATTATAAGTTTGCTATAATTGGACTCCACTATCTTAAGGAATGTTTTTTTCGTTTATTTCCATTTTTTGTAGCATTTTGATCATGAAGGGATGTTGAATTTTGTGAAAGGCTTTCTTTGCATCTGCTGATATGATGTGGTTTTGGTCTTACTTTTATTGGTGTGGTTGATCATAGTGATTGATTTACATATATTAAACCAGCCTTCCATCCCTGTGATAAACCCTACTTGGTCATGATGCAGTCTTTTTTTAATATACTGCTGTATCTGGTTGGCTAGAACTCTGTTCAATATTTAGCATTTATATTCATCAGAGATATGATGAATATCATATCTTTTTTGTTGTGTTGCTGTCTGCTTTTGATTTCAGTGTGATGTTGGTTTCATAGAAGCTCGAAGGGAGTATTCCTGTGTTTTCAATCTTTTGGAAGAGCTTTAAAAGTAGAGGTATTAACTCTTGCTTGAAGGTTTTGCGGAATTCATTTGTAAAATCATCTGGTCCAGGACTTTTATTTTTGGGAAGATGTTTGATAACTGTTTCAATTTCATTAGCTGTGATGGTTCATGTTATCTGTTTCCTCTTTACTTAATTTTGGAAGTTGGTAGGTATCTAGGAAATCATCCATTTCTTCCAGGTTCTCTAGCTTGGTGTCATATAGTTGTTCATAGAAGCCTCAGACGATATTTTGAATTTCTGTGGTGTCTGTGGTGTGGTGTCTCCTCTTTCATTTTCAATCCTATATGAGTTTTATCCCCTCTCCCCTTTTTTAGTGAGTCAGGTTAAGGGTTTGTCGACTTTGTTTACTCTTAAAAAACCAACATTTAGTTAGCTTCTTTAATCTTTTATATGGTTCTCTTATTTTCAATGTTATTTCTGTTCTAATTTTAATTATTTTAGTCCTTCTGGCTGCTTGAAGGTTCCTTTGTTCCTCTCATTCTAAGTTTTAAAGGTGTAAAATCAGGTTGCTTACTTGAGCTTTTTTCCTGTTTTGTAATGTGTGCTGTTATGGCTATGAATTTCATTCTCAGTACTGCATTAGCTGTGTTCCAAATAGCTTTTGCCTTCATTTTCATTTGATTCTTAAAACATTTTAATCTTTTTCTTAATTTCCTTTTTTTACCAGTAGATGTTAAGTAGTATACTACTGATTGTTCATATTTTTGGACTTTTACTAATTTTTTGTTTGTTGTTAGTTTAGTTCCACTCTGGTCTGACAAGATACTTGGGACGATTTCAGTGCTCTTGAGTTTTTTGACACTGTTGTTGTGGCCTAACATATGATCTATCCTTGAGAGTGTCCCATGTGGACTTGAAAAAAAATGTTTCAGTTTCTTGGGGCAAATGAAAATGTCTAATAGTTTATCTCTTCATTTAGTTACCTCATTTTTTTTTTTATTAATTCTCTGCCTAGATGATCTGTCAAGTTGACAGAATGGGGGTTTGAAGTCTCCTACTACTCCTGTGTTGCTACTGCTGTAGCTCTTTCAGTAGATGTTTGATATATTTAGATGGCCCCTCATTCGGTGTGTGAATGTTAATAAATGTTAAGTCCTCTTGGTTGACTGATCCTTGGAGCATTAAGTAATGTCCATCCCTATTATTTTATTGATTTATTTATTTTAAAGTCTACTGTGTCAGATAGTGAGAATAGCTGTTCCTGCCCCTACCCCTTTTTGGTCCTTTAGCTTGTATATAGTTTCCCATCCTTTTACTTGAGTCTGTGTTTATCTTGTTGAATTAGGTGGGATTCCTGCAGACAACATATGGTTGGGTCATGTTTTCTGATCCATTTTACTATTCTGTGCCTTTTAATGGGTGAATTTAAGTCATTGACATTTATTGGTATTATAATGCATTTATTCTCAACTTTTAGAGTGTTCTGATATATGGCATGTTTTGGTGATGATGTGATTTTTTTTTTCCCTAGCTCGGTGCTTGCACTACGAATCCACTGCTCCCTTATTCTTTGCCCCCCCCCACACCATTTTTGTTGCTCTCTGTGGGAGACATGAGCTCCAGTGAGGAACTGGAATGTTATCCTTGATCTTCTCCCACCTCTGATTTCATTTCCATTTCGAAGTCAGCCCTTAGCAAGTATGGTTTCTTGAGTTCCAAGAATTTTTTCCTCAACCCTTTTCTACCCACTGGCTACAGCCTGTACTCACCTAGTGGCTTAGAGAGTTTCTGAAGAAATCCTGGTTGTATTTTGTTGATTTTTTCATAGTTTTTTTCCAGTTTATCAGGAGAGGAACATAAATAGGCTCCCACTCCATAGGCACACCTCTGGACTACCAGGAAGGATGATTTTTATCCTGAGTTACTGGGCTGGTTTTGTGCCCTTAATGTCAATATAGGGTTTCCCTGCTCCTGTTCCAGCTTCTGAAGGGCAGCAGCACTGGAGACTTCAGAACCCACAGTTGTAAATTGTTGACTTTCTAGGTGGTTTTTTCCCCCCTCTTTAACAGTCTTTTTGTTACTAAAACTCAGACCCGAAAGTGGTGTTTCTCAGTTGCCAAACTCCTGAATTGGCCCTATCTGTTCCTGAGTATGGTCTTTTAGTCCCATTAATCTTTCTCAGCCCCATTCTGTCCATGACCCACATGTGTTTGTACTCACATGTGGCTCAGTGAGGTTTTGAAAAGGTCGTGGTTTATTTTGTTGTGTTTTCAGGTGATTTTCATTGCTTTTCCTAGTTATCAGGGAGAGTAAAACACAGCTACTGCTACTCCATAGATATACCTCTGGAAATCCAATCCCAGTGTTTTTTTTTTTTAATTTTGTGAATTTGTAATATTCCAGTTTGTTGTTAAGTACCTAAGAGACATAAATTGAAGGTGAGGAAAGTAACAAGGGATATTTACTTTTCAGAGTCATCCTTTTTGAACTTCCATGACTCAGACTGTGAACCCAAAGGATCGCCACCCTGTGACCCTTTACTTTCCTTCAACACTGAGAAGATCCTGGTATGCATCTTCTACGTATGCCTTCTTTTTTTGTGACTTGAAGCATAGTGATATGCATTTAAAACAGTGAAGTCCATCTCTGTTTTACCAGTAGAAGTTGAATTCAGTTAGTTCAATACGCATAAGATAAAGTTAACCTGACTATGTGGTTACATTTAATTATTATGATTTATAGATTTGATGTTTGGTCATTCAGAACCTAAAATTTTTACTGTTAAGTTTCAAGGAGTAAAGAGTGGACCCATATGCATTTGTAGTTATAATATATTAATGTTTTTAAGCCTTTGCCTGTGTAGGTATCTGTTATACTTATTGGTATTTTCTGTTTGTACTAGCTAAAACTGTATTAGCTATCACCACTTTACGGTACTTTTTAAATTTTTTCCAGAAAAACAAAAACTTTACTTTTTCATTTAACTACTAAAAATAGGTGGAAATGACAAACTAGAGAATAATGGGGTGGGGGTGTAGCATAATGGTTATGCGAAGAGACTTTCAAGTCCTTGGTTCAATCCCCCACACCAACATAAGCCAGAGCTGAGCAGTGCTCTGGCTTAAAAAAAAAAAAAAAAAGAATAATGAACTGATAATTACCTAACACATAGTCACCTTGATATAGGAGAGACAGAGAGAGGAGAGACTCTGATAGTACCACTCCTCCATGTGGCAATGGGATTGTGTTCATATTGTTGGACTAAGACAACAATCAGAAGAAAACCTCAAGTTCATCAAAGATATGTAAACCTAAAGCAGATATCAAAACTATGGTTTTAAGGATGCTAACCAAAATCAGAAAGCTAATGGGAGAAAACTTTAATAAAGTCTAAGGACACATGAGAGAACTCAAAACAAAAATCAGAGAGATATTTGGAGGATGGGGTACAGAAATTTGGTGGTGTGGTGGTGTGGAGCTATACCTTGTAATCCTACAATCTTGTAAATCACTATTAATTACAAATTTAAAAATGACTTAAAAATAAGTAAAAAATCATAAAGAATGTATTAGTATGCTCTTGAACAGCAGCCCAGAATCTAAGTGCTGAGGATAGAGGAACTTATAGCAGGGTTAAGTTCAGATCTGTCAATACTCACTCTTGCTGCTGATGGGATCTGTATTTTACTATACATTTTGGCATAGCCTGCTTCTGCTGCTGAGACCAAAGCAGGTACAGCCTTTGCCACAGCCACCAGCAGTTACTATGGTATGGTTAATCTGTGGTAACTGCTGGGTTTGTCTTTTTTCAGTTGCAGCAGCCCAAGTCTTAGCCCACTTTAGCTGCTAGATTAACAGTAGCAAATGGTTCATCTTACAAAGTCTGAGCTGAACCTTTTGGCTCCAATGTACCACATTTAGTTAGGCTTCTTGCTGTGGATGCCAGGAGTAAAAAGACATAGAGGAGAGAGAGAGAGAGAGAGAGAGAGAGGAAGAGAGAATTCCTATTTGAAATCTTTTATTTGAAAAATTCTCCTGAGGCGAAGAAGCTAGACCTTTAGATCCATGAAACTTTATTTATTTTAATTTTTTATTAATTTCTTGAGGGATTAATGGTTTACAGTTGATAGTAAAATATAATAGTTTGTATGTGCATAGCATTTTCCAGTTTTCTACATAACAATTCAACCCCCCACTAGGTCCCTCTTTGCCTTCATATTCCTGGAACTGAACCCTCCCCACACCCTAGAGTATTTTACTTTGGTGCAGTATACCATTCATGAAACTTTAGAAGTACCAGCCCCCTCCAAAAATAAATAAAAAATTAAAAAATTGAGAAACTAGAAATTATGCCACATTAAGATTCCACCTCCTGTGAGAATGGCACATATTAGTAAAACAGGAAGATGCCTGGCAGTTGAGCACACATATGTCATTGCATAAGGACGTATGTTCAAACCCTGGTCTCCACCTGCAGTGCAGAAGCTTCATGAGTGGAACAATGCTGCAGGAATCTCTTCCACTCTGTCTCCCTTTTCCCTCTCAGCTTCTCTCCTATTAAATAGAAGAAAGAATAGGGGTTTAAAAAAAAGTCTGCCTGGAGTGGTGGATTTCATGAGTGGAACAGTCCTGCAGGAATCTCTCCACTTTGTCTCCCTTTTCCCTCTCAGCTTCTCTCCTATTAAATAGAAGAAAGAATAGGGGTTTTGAAAAAAATGTGTGCCTGAAGTGGTGGATTTTACATATAAGCACCAGATGCCAGCAGTAACTTTGGTGGCAATTAAATAAATCAGAAACAGGTGATGACAAATGTGACATCTGTTGGTGAGCATGTGGAGAAAAAGGAATTCTGTTACACTGTTGGTGGGAATGCAAACTGTTGCAGCCTCTGTAGAAATCAATATCTCTACAAATACTCTTCAAAGGGAGTTGGGCAGTAGCATAGTGGGTTAAGCGCACATGGCCTAAAGCGCAAGGACCAGCATAAGGATCGCGGTTCGAGCCCCCAGCTCCCCACCTGCAGGGGGGTCGCTTCATAGGCGGTGAAGCAGGTCTGCAGGTATTTATATTTCTCTCCCCCTCTCTATCTTCCCCATCTCTCTCCATTTCTCTCTGTCCTATCTAACAACAATGACATCAATAACTACAACAATGAAGCAACAAGGGCAACAAAAGGGAATAAATAAATTTTTTAAAAAAGAAAACACTAATTTGAATAAAAATATGTACCCCTGTGTTCATAATTACATAATTCACACTGCCCAAGGAGTGAAAACGACCTAAATGGTCACTAACAGACAACTGGATAAAGAAGTTATGGGTTATATATTCAATTGAATACTACACTTCAATTAGAAGATGATATTGTGGCCTTAGGAACAAAATGGAACTGGAGGTGATTATGCTTAGTGAATGAAGTGGAGTGGTAAAAGATGACTACCAGATGGTTTTGCTCATATATGAAATATATGAGCAAAATTTATGAGACACATGAACTTGAAAAAGGCTAAGCATAGCGTTATTTGGTGTCAAATTTTATTGTGAA
Source organism: Erinaceus europaeus (assembly GCF_950295315.1). Classification (NCBI taxonomy): domain Eukaryota; kingdom Metazoa; phylum Chordata; class Mammalia; order Eulipotyphla; family Erinaceidae; genus Erinaceus; species Erinaceus europaeus. The sequence continues at coordinate 32,481,539 of NC_080167.1, forward strand.
GTGGCAACTTTTATATTATCTTTATTTTGCTATTATGCATTATCTATTTTGAAGAGGTTATTTATTTATGTATTTATTTTCCCTTTTGTTGCCCTTGTTGTTTTTTATTGTTGTTTTAATTATTATTGCTGTTATTGATGTCATTGTTGTTAGATAGGACAGAGAGAAATGGAGAGAGGAGGGGAAGACAGGGGGAGAGAAAGACACCTGCAGACCTGCTTCACCACCTGTGAAGCGACTCCCCTGCAGGTGGGGACCCGGGGGCTTGAACCAGTATCCTTACACCCGTCCTTGCGTTTAACCCACTGTGCTACCGCCCAACTCCCTGCATTATCTATTGTATTATACATTATTTATCTTCAAAACATGACAGAATCCATTTTTTGAAGATAGAAACAGAAAAGGAGAGAGAGACGCACACACTACAGCACAGAAGCTTCTTTCAATATGGTGAGGGTTGAGTTGTACATATGGCAAAATATTTACTATCCAAGTGAGCTTTTTTATTGCCCAAATAGAGCCATCTTTTGTGTGACTGTGTTTGTATACAAATGCTGCCTATGAAATAATTCCAGTTACTATTTTAATATTTTAATGATTTACAAAATTATGGGAGAAAATGGGTATAATTTCACACTGTTACCACCACCAGAGTTCTGTGTCCCCATTCCCTCTATTGGAAACTGCATTAGTTTTCGAAAACCAAGGTCACAGATGTGCGTTAATTGTTATTTCTATGACTCTCTATATTTATATATTTTTCCCCATTTTTTCCTATGGCCTTGCTTTCTCTTCCTTGCCTGAATTACACCTACAACTATTACTATTTCTGAATGTTCTTCTTTTTTTCTCTTCTGTCTCTGGGGTTGGAATTCAAAGCCTTATGGTTATCTTCCCCTAACATTTATCCCCCTCTGTAAGTATGGACCAGACTTCTTTATGGGGTGCAGAAGGTGGGAGGTCTGGCTTCTGTAATTGCTTCTCTGCTGGACATGGACATTGGCAGGTTGATCCATACTCCCAACCTGTTTCTATCCATTGCTAGTGGGGTAAAGCTCTGGAGAAGTGAGGTTCCAGTATACATTGGTAAGATCTTCTCTCCAGAGAGGTCAGGGTGGAATCATAGTAGCATCTGCAACTTGGTGGCTGAAATATATGGTAACATAGGAAGCAGGAAAAATGCTTAATAAATTGGAACCAAAAAGTAGAAGTAGAGCAGGTGAGATTAGGACCCTGGGGTGGAAAGAAGCTAGGAACTCTATTTTAGGTATGTTCTTAGGGATTCTTTTAATATTTTTACTTTGCTTTTCTCTAGTTTCCACTTTAATCCTTTTTTTTTTTTTTTAACTCTCCTGCCAAATATGTGTTGGTGTGTATCTGCATAGTTTCTTCACTGAATTTTCTGCTTTAAATATAATGATCATGTTCATTACCTGCTGTATATTATATAATGGAAATTTTTATTTCTTGATCTTATCTCCTGGCCCTTCTGTGGTATCACTTTCTATAACTCGTAGCTTTATTTCTAAAATATCTTTAGGTTCAAAAAGCAATACTGAGGTGGTGACTGATCTAGTATAGTACACAAAATAGCTGATATGCAGGGACCCTGGTTCACACCCCCAGTTCCTAGCTCTAAGAGGGAAGCTTTCTGAGCAGTAGAATAGTGCTGCAGCTATCTCCCCTTTGTCTTCCTCATCGTGTCTATCTTTCTGTCTGTCACCCTCTATCAGAAATACATACCGAAATGGTAGGAGGCATTATAGAGACCTGAGCCCCAGTGATAGCCTTGCTGGTAAAAGGGCTGAAAAAAAAAGTGGAACCTAGATGGCACCCTGCCATCCAAATGACAACATACATAGAAACTCTGCTAAGTTTAGAGTGAGAATGTTTTGCATATATCTATCATAGGGAAATGAGAAATTGGACCCATGTGCCAACAACACTATTGCAATCATCCATCAACCTCCTAAGAATCAAAAAAGAAAAGGAAAACTCTGCATAGAGACAAACTTGAATCACTGGTAAGCTACCACAAGAAGGACAAGTTCAATATCTAGGTGGGGAAGTCACTACAAGATAAAGTCATAAACGTATAGAGCTGGGGGCCGGGTGGTAACGCAGCGGGTTAAGTGCACATGGCACAAAGCACAAGGACCAGCTTAAGGATCCTGGTTCGAGCCCCTGGCTCCCCACCTGTAGGGGGTTCGCTTCACAAGCAGTGAAGCAGGTCTGCAAGTGTCTGTCTTTCCCCCTGTCTTCCTCTCCTCTCTCAGTTTCTCTTTGTCCTATCCAACAACAGTGACATCAATAACAACAATAATAACTACAACAACAATAAAAAACAAGGGCAACAAAAGGGAAAAAAAGTTAAAAAAAAAGTAAATAGCTGTTCTTTTCCATTTCATACAATTGTGAAGAGATCCATAGATACAGAGCTTTATCAGGAGAGTAGGACAAGCTGAACTGAAATTCTAGCACCCCCATTTACTGTTATTATTACTATTATTATTGTTTTAATAATGATTGGCAAAACCGTAGGATAAGAGGGGCACAATTCCCACCACCAGAGCTCCATATCCCATCCCCTCCATTGGAAGCTTTTCTTTCTTTCTTTCTTTCTTTCTTTCTTTCTTTCTTTCTTTCTTTCTTTCTTTCTTTCTTTCTTTTCCCTTTTGTTGCCCTTGTTTTTATTATTGTTGCAGTTACTATTGTTGTCGTCATTGTTAGATAGGACAGAGAGAAATGGAGAGGGGAGGGGAAGGCAGAGGGGGAGAGAGAAAGACAGACACCTGCAGACCTGCTTCACCGCCTGTGAAGCGACTCCCCTTCAGGTGGGGAGCCAGGAGCTCGAACCGGGATCCTTATGCTGGTCCTTGCGTTTTGTGCCACATGCACTTAAACTGCTGCGCTACAGCCCAACTCTCCAATTGGAAGCTTTTCTATTCTTTAACCTTCTGGGAATATGGACCCAGGGTCATTATGGGGTGCAGAAAATGGAAGGTCTGGCTTCTGTAATTGCTTCTCTGCTGGACATGGGCATTGATAGATTGATCCATATTCCCAACCTATTTCTATCTTTCCCTGGTGGGGCAGCGCTCTGGAGAGGGCACCCCAGTTTTAGTAAGATTTTGTACGTATAATAGGGAAGTTTCCAGTGGAGGGGATGGGACACGGAAATCTGGTGGTGGGAACTGTATGGAAATATACCCTTGCTATCTTACAATCTTGTATATATTATTAAATCACTAATAAAAAATTAAACAAACAAAATTCTACTCCCTCCCTCCCATAAAAGAAAGATTTTGTGCTTACAGTTTTATAGTTAGAAACAGTATAGTTACAATGACCTCCTTACCAATGACTAGTCTAATGCAACCCAGTAAATGCAGCTGTATTAGAACTCAGTTTCCATACTAACATAACCTGGCATGGAGCCATGAAAAAGTGTTTTATTTATAGCATTCAACCTGCCAGGTTCTGTTCTCTCATCAGTTGTGATGAATGTGCAACTTCAAACTTTTGATCATACCAAGATTGGAGGAACTTTGTTTCAAACTTACGTGCTCACTGTCCAAAGCCACTCAAACATAGACCCTTGGTTGTGGTCTTCACAGAACATCAAACATAATGGAAGGCAAAGGAAATAACCATAACTACATATCATGTGCATGCTAGAAGAAAAAGAAAGAAAGAGATAGAATTTAATTTGGAAAACTACTAGGGAGAAACTCCTCCAAATGTAGACAGAGATAGACACTCATATCCAGATAGCTGTATGAGCATATAAGTAAGTGAAAAGATGATTAAATCTAAACCTAAGCTTACTAAGACACATAATTAAAATGGTAAAGATCAGAAACAAGGAGAGAATATTAAAAGCATATCAAAATCAAAGATCATATATAAAAGAATCCCATTAAGATACCACCTGGTCTCTCAACAAAAAACTCAAAAGGCTAGAGAAGACTAAAAGGATTTATAATTTTGAATGAAAAACACATCCCCCTAAGAATAGTCTATCCACCAAGGCTCAGGTTTGAAGGAGTGATAAAAAAATTTTCAGAAAAGTAACAGTTAAAGAAATTCACTAACCTTAAACCAGCTGCACAAAAAATACTAAAGAGACTCCTACAAAAGGAAAACAGCAAATGGTCTCTTTAATATGGAGGATATAAATAAAGTGAGGGAACAAGTAAAATCAACTGAAGACAAGTCTTTGGTCTTAAACTACACAACAGATTCACTGGAAGTTGGGGGAGGGTGGAGGGTTGCCAGAGTTTCAGAGTTCAGTGGATTGTGGTTTGAGGGATATTGGTAGTTTTTGTTTGTTTGTTTGTTTTAGGGGATGGGTGGGGAGGACAGTAAATAATGTATGGTAACATTCTGAATAGATGAGGAATTGTACTTATAAAACATTTGTAATATAGTTAATCCAGTGTTACCTTGAAGCAGAGCTATTAGTAAAAAATAAAAAGCATTGTTCTATTATCAAGGAATAGAAGGGATGACTACTAGAATATGACTTTTACAACAGAATCAAGGTCTTTGAATAATCTGTGGAGGGAACTTTGAAACAGTCAGCAGGACTAATCTATTAGAAGTAAAAAAGACACTTGTTTCTGGAAAAAGAGCCACTAATGATAATCAGTGAAAGCAAGTTAAGTTACACCAGAAACTGTGCTGAAAGTCTATAATTGATGTAACTTAAATTGAGTATTTTCTTCTTCCCACATAAATCAAATACAGCTTTAATTTTTTATTTGTATTACCTATAAGTTACTAAGTTACTGTTGACTTATACTATTAAATTTTGTAAGCACACCTCCTAGGCTTCTCACTGCACCTGCTGCCAAAATTCTAGTGTCATCACACTGTCAAAATGTTCATCTCTAGCCATTCCTCCCATACTTATCAATATTTATCCTCCTCCTATACTTACCCCTCACTAACCACCATTATTTTCCATAGAGCCTAAATTTTTGATATGCTATGCCAGTTTATTTGCTTTATTTATTATTTATATTCCATGTAAGAATGAGACCATTTGACTATTGTCTTTTACCTCTTGATTTATATAATACCTTTAATTTTTTAATATATAAGTTTTCATTTTAAGTTTTCTCTTCATTTGTGACAAACTAAAGTATATGTGTTTGTTTTTATTTCAGAGCCAGGCCAAGTCTATTGCAGAACAAAAACGATTCCCGTTTGCTACTGATAATGACAGCACAAATGAAGAGTTAGGTGAGACTTGAATTGGGGAGAGTATTCCTGAGGTTTTTGCTAGAATTTATTATTAGTTGGAGAACAGGTAGACATGAGGTAAGGTAGAAAGAACAGAAAGACTGGCCTTGCCAGTCTAAGTGGCTTGATCTTGAGTAGGGAATTCAATAGTAAATATCTTGAATAAAATGGTCAGGTTTTTTTTTTTTACAGAATTTAATTTCTTTTTTTTTTTTTTTTACTGTTGTAGTTATTGTTGTTGTTATTGATGTCGTCGTTAGCTAGGACAGAGAGAAATGGAGAGAGAAGGGGAAGACAGAGAGGGGGAGAGAAAGATAGACACCTCATAGGTGGGGAGCTGGGGGCTCGAACCAGGATCCTTAGGCCAGTACTTGCACTTTGCGCCGTGTGCGCTTAACCCGCTGCGCTACTGCGCCAACTCCCAGAATTTAATTTCTATAGAAGTGAGTAATTATGTCAGTGAGTCATTAAACCGTTCATTCTGTGCTGTCATTATATATGACTGGAGGATTTGTAGAGAGTAGGACTTGCAATGTGACACCCTAGGTTTGAATTCTGACAACAGAGGAATGTAGTAATGTGTTCTGGTCTCCTTCCCCTTTATAAAATTATTTTATTTTATTTTAGAGAGAGAGAGAGAGAGAGAGAGAGTGTGTGTGTGTGTGTGTGTGTGTGTGTGTGTGTGTGTAGAGCCAGGGACTTACACAACTATGATTTCACCACTCTGGGGGCCAACTTTTCATTCAGAGATAGAGTGAGAGGAGGGAAATGCCACAACTTCTTCCCTCCTTCCTTCCTTCCTTCCTTCCTTCGTTCCTCCCTCCCTTCCTTCCATTATTTTCCCTTTTGTTGCCCTTGTTTTTTATTGTTGTTGTGGTTGTTATTGTTGTTGTTATTGATGTCATTGTTAGATAGGACAGAGAGAAATGGAGAGAGGAGGGGAAGACAGAGAGGAGGAGAGAAAGACACCTGCAGACCTGCTTTACTGCCTGTGAAGGGACTCCCCTGCAGGTGGGGAGCCAGGGACTCAAACCGGGATCCTTATGCCGGTCCTTGTGTTTCACGCCATGTGAAACCTGCTGCGCTACTGCCTGACTCCCCCACAACTTGTTTCTATTGGTACTGTGACAATTACATGTAGTGTCAGATCTTGAACATGCTTGTGAACATGGCAAGGTACTTGCCCCCAGTCAGTGAGCTCTCTCTCTGACCCTAAATAAGTCTTTAGAAAAGCACCAACCAAAGGAGTTGGGAGATAGTTCACGTGGTAGAATGCAGAGTTCACCATGTGTAGGAACCCAGGTTTCAGGGCCTGGCACCACATAGTAGCACCATGAACCATACCATGAATGATCTCTCGTCTCTATCTCTCACTCTCTAAATGTTCTCATTCTTCTTTTTCTCCTTCTTCTTCTTTTTCTCCTTCTTCTTCTTCTTCTTCTTCTTCTCCTTCTCCTTCTCCTTCTCCTTCTCCTTCTCCTTCTCCTTCTCCTTCTCCTTCTCCTTCTCCTTCTCCTTCTCCTTCTCCTTCTCCTTCTTCTTCTTCTTCTTCTTCTTCTTCTTCTTCTTCTTCTCTTTCTCCTTCTTCTTTTTTCTTTTTTTAGCAGAAAAGAATTGTCTGCTGGGAGCGGTGTAGCCGTAAGGGCCAGATTGGCAAATTTTAAAAGATTTGCAAATGATGCACAATACAGAAGTCGATGAGAATTACACCACTTTAATATTCTGCATAATAAAATACCTAAGATTTTTTTTTTTTTGCCTCCAGGGTTATTGCTAGAGCTTGGTGGTTGCACTATGAATCTACTGCTCCTAGAGGCTATTTTTTCCCTTTTGTTGCCCTTGTTGTTTAAGGTTGTTGTTATTGGATAGGACAGAGAGAAATGGAGAGTGGAGGGGAAGACAGAGAGGAGGAGAGAAAGACACCTGCAGACCTGCTTCACCCCCTGTGAGGTGAACCCCATAGAGGTGGGGAGCCGGGTGCTGGAACCAAGATCCTCTAGTCTTTGCACTTTGCACCATGTGTGCTTAGCCCGCTGCACTGTTGCCTGGCTCTCCAGTTTTTTTTTTTTTTTTAATGAAATTAGTTACTAGGTTGAATAAAAGAATGTGGTAATAAGAAGTTGAGTTCATACCTACAAAATTATTAAATCATTAGGTGTGTTCATGGCATGTTTTTATTTTTTTTAAGTTGAAGGAATAGCCTTCAGCTATCTTTTTTTTTTAACCAGAGCACTGATCAGCTCTGGCCTATGGTTGTATGGAGGATTGAACCTAGGACTTTCAGAGCCTCAGGCATGAGAGTCTCTTTGCATAACCATTATGCTATCTGCCTCCCTCCCCTTGGCATGTTTTTTAAAAAGCTGATTTGGGGGTTGGGGAGATAGCATAATGGTTATGCAAAAAGACTTTCATGCCTGAAGCACCAAGGGTTGCAGCTGGCACTACCATAAGTTAGAGATGAGTAGTACTCTGGTCTCTTTCTCTCTTTCTCTGTATTGCTCATTAAGATATATATATTAAAAAAATTATTTTGTTAATGTCTAACATGCTTTGGGTGTCTAACATGCTCATTCTTCAATGCCTGGTTAGCCTGTACTTGGCAGGACAAAAACAGCATTGAATCCAGGATTAAACAGTGTAGCTGGACAGAGTTCACATAGCTTCCACATAGGGACTGGTGGCCTGAAGTGCCTGAAGAAACTATTTTTAATGTAATTTTCCTTTATTGTTTTTTCTTTCTGTAACCATATGTACTTTATATTAAGATCAAGAGCTTTTTTTATGGTTTCTTTTCTGTTATTATAGATAATTGTTTGAGACCTGACTGTTTTGAGAACATTAATAACTTTTGAATTGAATATGAGACTTAATTACCCTTTAAAACATCAGAATAGGGAGTTGGGCGGTAGCGCAGCAGGTTAACCGCATGTGGTGCACATGTGGTGCAAAGTGCAAGGGCCCGGCTTAAGGATCCCGGTTCAAGCCCCCGGCTCCCCACCTGCAATGGAGTCGTTTAACAAGCGGTAAAGAGGTCTGTAGGTGTCTTTCGGTCTCCCCTTCTCTATCTTCCCTTCCTCTCTCCATTTCTCTCTGTCCTATCCAACAATGACATCAACAATAACAATAATAACTGCAACAATAAAACAACAAGGGCAACAAAAGGGAATAACTATTTTTAAAAAATTAAAAAATAAAACACCAGAATATCCTTTTTTTTTTTTTAAGGTTTTATTTACTTATTCATGAGAAATGATAGGAGAGAGAAAGAACCAGACATCACTCTGGTACATGTGCTGCCAGGGATCGAACTCAGGACCTCATGCATGAGAGTGTAGCTGAACAGAGCTACTGCGCCACCTCCAGGACCACATAATTGAGGTTTCTATTATGATATGACAGAGCCAGAATCTAACTTCAGATCATCATCTTGCATTTGAAAAATAACAAGTTTGTGTTTCATACCCTGTTGATGAGGCATTCTAGCCATTTTGCAGTTCTGTGCAATATAGCACAGTCATAGTACAGTATTGATTTATTTCAGCATGCCTTGTTGGTTAGGAAGGTGGGTCCCAGTGCCAGGAAGTCTGACAGATTACGTTGTCTTACTCAGTGCATGCTGTCTTTCAGTAGTTTTTTGTTTTTTGTTCCATATCTGCAAATGGAAATACTAGTTTATCCACCTCACTGTAGTTAAGGTATAAATGAAGTAACTTTGTAATAATTAGGGCTGTGCCCTCCACTCTTATTAAGAGTGTAGAAATAGAACTATTACTTCTGTTTTCATATAAAATATAATTTTTTTGTACTGAAACATAAATAAGCAGTGTTTGAACTTAAACAGAATAAAAATATACTTAACGACTAAGGATGCAGCTTAGTGGTTTACTCAACCATGACTTACATGATTGAGATACTGAATTCAGTTCTAGGCACTGATTCTCTTTTTCTCAATACATAAGTCATTATTTTAAAAAATCAGTTCCAGGGGCCTGGTTGACTACTCAGGTTACAATGTGTAAGGGCCTGGGTTCAGGGGGAAAGTTTTGTGAGTGGTGAAGCAGGGCTGCAGGTGTCTGTCTCTCTCTTCCTGTCTATCTCCCACTTCACTCTTGATTTCTGACTGTTTGTATCCAGTAAACAAATAAAGATAATGAAAAATGTTTTAAAATATTTAAAAAGTCAGCTCAGTTACCTACTACACTTAAAATATATATGATCTGGGCATTCTCTAATATGTGATTTTACTCTTCAAATATGAAAAGATTTGTAAAGTATACTTTTAAACATTTATTGGAAGAAGTATCTTTTACATATTTAAGAGAGAAAGGACTTGCATTTAGAAACACCAAATTATATAAGTTTTTTTTTTAATTAGTGATTTAATATTGATTTACAAAATTCTAAGGTAATAGGTATTATTCCATATAGGTCCCACTACCAGAGTTCTGTGTCCTCTTACATGGGAAATTGCAGTAGTAGAACTATTACTTTTTTTTGTTTCTAATTCTGATATAACTGTTTTCTACCATTTATATATCTCATTATTTGATAGAACTAGCTGAATAATATTGTTACTGTTTTGAATATAAGTTTGACCTTAATTTATCTTTTCAAAGAAACTAGAATAAAAAAAAGATATCTTTTGGGCCAGCAAGATAATTTACTTGAGAATTCTCTTGTACTTGATTTGTCATATGTGTGATCCAGGTTCAAGCTTAGCTCCCCCCCCATTGCATTGGAGGAAGCTTTAATGCTGTGGTGTCTTTCTCTGTTTTTGTCTCTTTTTCTGTAAATATTGACCCAGAGCAGTAACCAAATTAATGTCCCTCAAAACTCATGTACTTATATACTGTTGTGATGCTGTATGTTTTTATACTTTGCTTTTCTCAAGTTGTTTATAAGCATAATTTAAGTCTACATTTAGTATTTCTACTGCATTTGTATGCTTTTATTATTTTTCTCTTCTGGTTTTTTATTTGCAAGTTCATATGTTTCAGCTCTCTAGATTTCACTTATGAATGAAATCATCAGGTAGTTGTCATTCATCTCTTCCTCATTCTCTCTTTTTATTTTTGGCTTTCAGGGTTAGTGCTGGTACTTAGTGCCTGCACTACCAGTCCTCTGCTCCTGGAGGCTATTTTCCCCATTGTGTTGCCCTTGTTATTGGATAGGACAGAGAGAAATTGAGACAGGAGAGGATACAGAGAGGGGGAGAGAAGGACAGATACCTGCAGACCTGCTTCAATGCCTGTGAGGCAACTCCTCTGAAGGCGGGGCAGCCAGGGGCTTGAACTAGGATCCTTGAGCCGGTCCTTGCGCTTTGCACCAGGTGCACTTAACCCACTGCACTACTGCCTGTCCCCCCCATTCATTACTTTTTTAAAGACTTATTTATTAATTTGTTTTTTTTATTTATCAGAGAGAAATTGGAGAGGGGAGGGGATAGAAAAGAATAGGGGCCAGTCAGTGGCACACCTGGTTAAGCACTCACATTACAATGTGCAAGGAAGGACAGGGTTCAAGCTCCAGGCATAGGGAAGGTTTTGCAAGAGGTGAAGCAAGGCTGCAGGTGTCTTCTCTCTCCCTCTCTATCTCCCCTTTCCTCTTGATTTCTGGTTGTCTCTATCCAATAAAGACAGATAGTAAAAATTAAAAAGAGAGAGATAGGGAGGGAGAAAGAGAGACACCTGCAGTCCTACTTCCCTGCTTGTGAAGCTTTGCCACTGTAGGTGGGGACCAGGGCCTTGAACCTAGGTCCTTGAACATTGTAACATGTGTGCAACCAGGTGTGCCACTACCTGGCCTCTTTTTATTTATTTATTTATTTTTATAGGCAAAGATAAACGGAGAGGGAAGAGGGGTAGAGAGGGCAGAGACACCTGCAGTACTGTTTCGCCACTTGAGAAGCTTCCTCCCTCCAGGTGGGGACCAAGAGCTTGTACCTAGATCTTTTTATTTTTTTTTTGTACCTGGATATTTTATTTTATATAATTTTATTTTATTTTAACCAGAGCACTGCTCAGCTCTGGCTTATGGTGGTGTGGGGTATTGAACCTGGGACTTTGGAGTCTCAGGCATGAGAGTCTCTTTGCATAACCTTTATGCTATCTACCGGCACCCTGTACCTGGATCTTTGTACATAATACTATGTGCCCTCAACCAGGTGCTCCACTGCCCTGCACTGCTTTTCTTCTTTAACATCTATTTTGCCCTAGAATTATAAGGTTATAATAAACCTTTCCCCCCAACATAAAATAATCAAAATAGTATTATGTTGAATGAGGAATACTACTTTTCAGGCATATTTGGGGGAATAGGGTAACTAACAGATGAGATATAATCTAGAATGTTGAAATACGTGTTTACATGTGAAAAGGTTTAGTCAAAATACTGACATTTAGGAAGATTTCATGGTTCTAATTCAAAATATCACTTCCTAACTTGATAAAAAAAAAAGTATTCACTCTCAGTGTATATTTTTAAGTGATAGTTTGATTATTTTTGAATAGAAGTGGTAGGGGAAATATTATTATTATGTTGAAATAGTATGAATGACTTAGTTATGCACTATATTAATACATATTCATTTGAGTTTCTGTTTTTGTTCATAGGAAATTCAGTGCTGTCAGGACCTGAGATGTAACGATTTGGATATAGTTCATAACATTCATATAAATTCACACTGTCGTGCTTTTGTTTTTTAAACTTTTATTTTATTTTATTTTATTTTCCCTCCAAGGCTGTTGCTGGGGCTCAGTGCCTCACGAATCTACTGTTCCTGGAGGCTATTTTTTGCCCTTTTGTTGCTTTGGTTGTTTTATTGTTGTTGTAGTTATTATTATTGTTGTTATTTATGTCATTGTTGGATAGAATAGAGAGAAATGGTGAGAGGAGGGAAAGACAGAGAGGGAGAGAGAAAGATAGACACCTGTACACCTGTACGCTTCATCGCCTGTGAAGTGATTCCCCTTGCAGGTTGGGAGCTGGGTGCTCAAACCGGGGTCCTTACACAGGTCCTTGCGCTTTGGGCCACGTGCGCTTAACTTGCTGCACTATCGCCTGACCCCCACACACTGTCATATTTTATGGCTACTAGTTAGGCCTATTACTAGCTAGCTTTTTTTGATGTAGATATGAAACATAGAAGAGCTTATTTGGTATTTGAAAATAGATTCAATCCCCCTGCTCCCCACCTACAGGGGGTCCACTTCACATGCAATGAAGTAGGTCTGCAGGTATCTATGTTTCTCTGTCCCTCTTTATCTCCCCAGCCATCTCAATTTCTTTCTGTTCTGTCAAGTAAAAAATAGAAAAAAAAATGGTACAAATGTCTGCTGGGAGCTATGGACTCATCATGTAGGTACTGAGCCCCAACTATAACCCTGATGGAAAAAAAAATAGTGAGAAAAAGTCATTAAAAACTTGTTAAAATTATTTAATGTAGATAGAACTAGAAGACTAGTTAGCAAGTACTGATTGGTAGATGGATGTAATTCCACTTTACTTATCTCTAGGCTAATTTTAATTTCATCTAGTTCTTAGAGCTGCCTTTTAAAATTCAGTAAAGAATTTCATTGCCAGTTCCAGTGTGGGATTCTTTATTCTTTCCTTTAATATGTGTGTATTTTGTTTCATAGCTATTGCTTATGTGTTGATTGGCAGTGGTCTCTATGATGAAGCAATAAGACATTTTTCAACAATGCTTCAGGTAATTATTCTGGTGTACTTTCAAGTATGTATTTATGACAAAACATGGGTTTGTGTGCAGTTTAATATGCTGCAGTAAAATAAAAAACCTGTTTTAAGATTATAGAATAAAATGAAGGAAATTAGCCTGATTAAGCACTTTCTTGGCCTTGTAAATTCAATCTTTATATCATTGCTTTCTTTTTTTTATATTTATTTATTCCCTTTTGTTGCCCTTGTTGTTTTATTGTTGTAGTTATTATTATTGTTGGATAGGACAGAGAGAAATGGAGAGAGTAGGGGAAGACATAGAGAAAGATATACACCTGCAGACCTGCTTTACCACTTGTGAAGTGACTTCCCTGTAGGTGGGGAGCGGGGAGGGGCTATCTGGATCCTTACACTGCTGGTGCCTGCGCTTTGCACCATCTGCATTTAACCCACTGCACTACTGCCGGACTCCCCATTGCTTTCTTTTTTATTGAGGGAAATGAAATTGAAAGAACTGAAGCAAATAGCTCATAGTTTCACCTTCATTGTGTGGCAAAGATGGAATTAAAATGAAATTTTAAGAACATTAGTTTCAGCTCACTCTTATGTACCAAGATGCCTTTTATGAGATGTGGACAGTGAAATCTTAGAATTTATTTATTTTATATACAGGAGTTTATCTACATAGCTAAAAAGCTCTTCCCATGGTTGGTTTCTTGAATTGAAGTGTAATTATGAGATTTTGCAGTGGAAGTGTTCAACATTTATTGACTAATGCCTGTTAAAATTTTAGTTAAGATAAAATTCCGAAATGTTCATTTGCAAAATATGTAAAAGGAACCCATAATATTGCCTAGTATTGCTGACTTTATATCTCATATTAGTACTATTTATATAGATGTGTGACTACTAATAGTTGTTCATATGTCTACCCAGTAGCATAAGGTCAAGAAGATGTAGCTATAAGTGTTAAAGGTTCTAATCTGCTGCTGCTTACTAGTAAGTAGTTAATTAGCATTGTGAGAATAATAGCTATCTCCAAAAGTATTCTTGTTAGATTTAAATTAAATGTTACGAAGTACATGGTATCTATTTCCTGGAACATAGTACATGTTCAATAAATTTTAGGTACTTAGAGCTCCATTAGTCTATACTAATATAGTAAGAGTCAAAAGATAATTTATTACAAACTGGTAGATTTTATTGTTTTTATTTTAAAATAATTATTTTGAATATTTCCTCTCTGTATACTCTACCATGATATAAATCCTATGGATTTTTTCCTTCATTTGAGTAAAATAATGACTTATAAGGAAATTCTCACGTATGTACAGTTTCTTATTTTAAGTCTTTCTTCATCATCCTACACTATATCCTCATTGCCTTTCAAACCACTACACCTACCTCTTTTAGTGTCCTTGGCTTTATGCAATAGACCACAGTCTACTTTTCACTCTTTTTTTTTTCCTGTTTCTTTCCTATGAGTGAGGTCATCCAAAATCCATCTTTCTCTTTATAGCTTATTTCAATTAGTACAGTTCTTTTGAGTTCCATCTAAAATATAGTAAAAGAGATTTCATCATTTAAGTATGAGTTGTATTCCATGTATTTTGTTGATATATATGCCACGAGAACTTAGCCTTTCTCTTTCCTTCTTTCTCTTTCTTTCTTTCTTTCTTTCTTTCTCTCCTTTCTTTATTTCTTTCTTTCTTTTTATTCTTATTTACTTTTTTTTTCCAGATGGAGAGACAGTGAAAGAGACCACAATACTGAAGCATCCTTCAATGTAGTGGGGGCTGAGCTCAAACCTGGGTAGCACACATGGCAAAACAGCACACTATCCAAGTGAGCTATTTGCTGATCCCATCATTTAAATTTTTACACAATTTAATGAATAAGCAATTCTCCTCCATTGGAAACTTTCCTATTCTTTATCCCTCTGGGAGTATGAACCCAGGATCAATATGGGATGGAGAAGGTGGAAGGTCTGGCTTCTATAATTTTTTCTCTGCTGGACATGGATATTGGCAGGTTGATCAATACTCCCAGCCTGTCTCTGTCTTTCCCTAGTGGGGCAGGGATCTGCGGAGGTAGGGTTCCAGGGTACATTGGTGAGGTCATATGTCCAGGTAAGTTAGGTTGGCATAATGATGGCATCTGCAACTTGGTGCCTGAAAAGCATTAAGATATAAAGCAGAACAAATTGTTTAATAGTCAAGAACCTAAAGGTAAGAATATAGCAGATGATATTTGAGGTCTCCATTTTGAAGAAAGCTAATAGGTCTATTTTAGGTATGTTCCAAGGGGCCCATGACATTACTGACTTTACCTGAGCCTGACAGGTGTCATTCAGGTGAGCTAAAGGTATTGTCTGGGGAGATGGTGTCAGAGTTGGAAATAGGACTAGAAAGCTCCCAATATGGGAAAAGTATATAAATATTGTTAACTGTAAACCCCATAGATTTTATCTGGGGCCCATATTCAGAGCTGGAGTCCATGTAACCTCTGCATCCCTTTAGGTCTGAGCTTGCATTCTGTAGTCATAGCTAAGAACATTCTAGGCTGTACTCATTCCAGGACCTGTCTTCCTTGAGTGGCAGAGTATGTTGACCCAACCTCCCTTTGGAGAAGGGGACAGTCCCTATCAGTGTTGACCCACATTGAGGGTAAGGTACTGCAGAGGCCCATAAGAGGGTCTACTATGTTGTTCCTGATGGAGATGACCAGTGTTGGTGGAGAGGAATTTGTTAGAAGTGTAGGCTCATCATGTCTATGTCGGAATCCCAGCATTCCCTGACTAGGGCCTTAGATGATGGGTGGGTTGGTAGTGACAAAAGGAGCTATCATTAAAGTATGCCAAAATCTTGACATATCCAGCTTTCGTAGTCCTTACCTTGTCTGACAAGGTTAGCCTTGGATTGAGGGAGTGTATTGGAAGTAGGTGAGGAGGGTATCTAGGTCTAAGTAAAAACTGTTTGATTAAGTACTTTATGTTGTCTTTTTTTTTCTTTTTTCTTTTATTCTTTTAAAAAATTTTTATTTATAAAATGGACATATTGACAAGACCACCTATGGTCTTATCCTATAAGAGGGGTACATTTCCACACAATGCTTACCTCCAGAGCTCCATACCCAATCCCCTCCATTGATAGCGTCCCCATTCTTTATCCCTCTGGGAGTATGGACATAGGATCATTGTGTGGTTCAGAAAGTTGAAGGTCTGGTTTCTGTAATTGCTTCTCTGCTGAACATGAGTGTTGGCAGGTGGGTCCATACTCCCAGCCTGTCTCTCTCTTTGCCTAGTGGGGCAGGGATCTGGGGAGGTGAGGCTCCAACACACATGGTGGGGTTGTCTGCCCAGGGAAGTCGGGTTGGCATCATGCTAGCATCTGGAACCTACTGGCTAAAAAAGAGTTAAGATATAAAGCAGGGGAGTCGGGTGGTAGCGCAGTGGGTTAAGCACACTTGCTATGAAGTGTAAGGACCAACAGAAGGACTCCGTTTTTAGCCCCCGGCTCCCCACCTGCAGGGGAGTCACTTCACAACCTCTCCAGCATTTGTTGCTGCTTTGTTTTTGATGTATGGTATTCTTACAGGGGTGAGGTTGTATCTCAATGTTATCTTTATTTGCATTTCTCTGATAATCAGTGACTTGGAGAAATTTTTGATATGTCTGTTGACTTTTTTGTTCCACCAATATTTTCCTCTAAGTATTTGATAGTAACATCCAAGTCCTTGATCCATTTGGAGTTGACTTTTGTTTCTGGTGAGATAAAATGGTTCAGTTTCATTCTTCTGCATATTTCAACCCAGTTTTCCCAGCACTATTTATTGAAGAGACCCTCCTTCCTCCATTTAATAGTTTAATAGGTCCTTTATTAAAAATTAGGTATCCATAGGCATGGAGGTTTATTTCTGGGCTTTTAATTCTGTTCCAGTGGTCTGTGTACCTTTTTTTGTTCCAGTACCAAGCTGTTTTGATTTTGATGGCTTTATAATATAGTCTGAGATCTGGGAGTGTGATGCCTCCATTTCTGTTTCTTTTCCTCAAGATTGCTTTGGCAATTCTAGGTGTTTTCTGGTTCTAGATAAATGACTGTAATTTTTGTTCTATTCTCTTAAAGAAGCTATGTGGGGCTTTGATGGGTATCACATTAAATTTGTATATGGCTCTAGGGAGAATATTCATTTTGATGGTATTCTTCCAATCTATGAGCATGAGATGTCTTTCCATTTCTTGGTATCATTTTCTATTTCTTTGAATAGCGACTCATAGTTTTCAGTATATAAGTCTTTCACTTCTTTTTTTTCCATGTTATTTTCTTTCTTTTTTAAAAATTTTATTTATTTATAAAATGGAAACACTGACAAGACCATAGGATAAGAGGGGTACAATTCCCACTACCAGAGCTCCATATCCCATTCCATCCCCTGATAGCTTTCCTATTCTTTAACCCTGTGGGAGTATAGACCCAAGGTGATCAAGGTGTACAGAAGATGGAAGGTCTGGCTTGTGTAATTGCAGTTCAATCCATACTCCCAGCCTGTCTCTCTTTCCCTAGTGGGGCAGGGCTCTGAGGAAGCAGAGCTCCAGGACACATTGGTGAGGTCATCTGTCCTGGGAAGTTCAGTGGGCATCATGGTAGCATCTGGAACCTGGTAGCTGAAAAAGAGTTAACATAGAAAGGCATACAAATTGTTGATTAATCATGAACCTAAAGACTGTAATATAGCAGATAAAGATTTGAGGTCTCCATTTTGGAAATAGTTAGTAGGTCTATTTTAGGTATATTGCAAAGGACCCATGACTTTATTAGTTTTTGCCTGTGCCTGACATCTGATATGCAGGTGGACCCAGGTTATTGTCTGGGGACATGATATCTTGGCTAGAAAAAGGACTAGAAAGCTGGATCAGGGAAGAGAGGAGCTCCCAAATATTAGACAGGTGTATAAATACTGTTGACTGTAAACCCCATCAATTTGATCTCATCTGGGACCCATATTCAGCATAGGCGCCTATGTGACCTCTACATCCCTGTAGGTTTGAACTTGCATTCTGTGGTCATGGGTAGGAACCTTCTGAGTTGCACCAATTTCAGGACCCATCTTCTTCAGGTGGTATATAGAGTATGTATCCAAGCCCCCATTCGGAGGATGGAACATTCTCTACCATTGTTAATCCACATTGAGGGTAAGGCCCTATGGGGACCCTCAAAGGGGTCTGTTATGCTGTTCCTGATGGAGATGACCAGTGATAATGGGGAGAGGGATCTATTCGAGGTCTAGGCTCACCATGTTTATGTGGGAATCCCAGGACTCCCCGACTAGGGCCCCAGGTGATGGGTGGCCTCGTAGTGACTAAAGAGTCATCATTAAAGTATGCCAGTCTCTTGCCCTTATTCACCTTTTGTAGTCCTTACTTTGATAAGGTTAGCTTTGGAATGAGTGAGGGAAGTGTAACAGGAAGGTGAGGAGGTTATCTAGGTCTAAGTAGGAAATAGTATATTAGGTACTTTCAGGTGTCTTTTTATGTCTTTCTACTGCTTGCTTCATTTATTGACTCACTGCAAACTATAGTGCACTTTTGCTTTAAGGTATATATTTTGCCGTAATTTACATGTGTACATCTTCCGTATCTCATGGGACCTGGTCTATATCTAGGTTTTGAGGCTTTGTTAGGAAGTGGACTGCCTGAAATGGAATCAAGGAGTCCTATGAGAAAGGAAAGGTCTCACCAGAGTAATGATGCTGAAGGGTTGACATTCCACATCTGATGTCTCCGAGGTGTTATTCATTGCATTGTATAGATTGGGATCAGCAGATGCAGTATCATTTGGTATGAATTGAGAGGGAAAGTGAGACCCACCCTAGAGGTTCCAGGACTGGGGGAAATATAGGCTCTATAGTGGAAGTGGGAGGTTGCTGTTGTCTTAGTAGGGTTTAAGAAGGCAGTAGATAGTTATTGATATAGTCAAATTATTGGGTAATTGGGTTAACTTTGAAAATCCCATTGTTAGAATTTGCTGTATCATACACAATCTTCCTTTGATGTTATATATATATATATATATATATATATATATATATATATATATATATATCTATATATATATCTATATATATATATCTGTATTTTTAAAAAAAACTTTAACAAATGTTTATTTATTCCCTTTTGTTGCCATTGTTGTAGTTATTATTGTTGTTATTGATGTCATGGTTGTTGGATGGGACAGAGTAAAATGGAGAGAGGAAGGGAAGACGTAAAGAGAGGGGGAGAGAAAGATAGAGACCTGCAGACCTGCTTCATTGCTTGTGCAGGTGAGGAGCTGGGGACTCGAACAGGGATCCTTATGACAGTTCTTGCACTTTGTGCCACCAGTGCTTAACCTGCTGCGCTACCACTCCACTCCTGATAGATATATCTGTATTTTATAAAGTAACACTACTGATTGCTTCTGCTCTCTTGGTCTAAGCTTTTAGGAAAGTCAACATTTCAAAGACTCAGCCTATGGTCTGTGTATTGAAAAGTTTGAGATATTCAATCAATTTTTACCCTCTCATATTAACTAAATAGTGTTTATATGATTACAACTTAATAGGAGTGTACATAAACACCATTCCCACCACCAAAAGACTGTGTCCCATCCCATCCTCCCGCCCACCCCAGAGAAGCTGACCATGTATCCCTACCCTCTACCCAGAGATTTTTACTTTGTGCCATACTACAAACTCAGTCAGATCCTGCTTTGAGTTTTCTTTTCTGTTCTTCTTTTTCAACTTCTGTTTATGAGTAGGATCATCCCATACTCAAAGGAACACTTCTGTACTGCTGGTGGGAATGTAAATTGGTTTAACCTCTGTGGAGAGCAGACTGGAGAACTCTCACAAGGCTAGACATGGACTTCATAACACTCAACCAAAAAGATATGTGTACACCTATGTTCATAGCAGCACAATTTGTAATATCTAAAACCTGGAGGCAACCCAGGTGTCCAACAACAGATGAATGGCTGAGAAAGTTGTGGTATATATACACAATGGAATACTATGCATCTATTAAAAACAATGAACCCATCTTCTCTGTCCCATCTTGGATGGAGCTAGAAGGAATTTTATTAAGTGAGTTAAGTCAGAAAGACAAAGATGAGTATGGGATGATCCCACTCTTTCACTTCTTTGGTCAGGTTTATTCCTAGATATTATATTGATTTTGCTGTGATAGTGAGTGAGACTGATTTCTGAATATTTTTCTCTTCTGACTTGGTGTTTGTGTAAAGGAATGCCACTGATTTTTTGTTCATTAATTTTGTAGCCTGACACCTTGCTTAATGATTTCCTGAAGCTACCTTTGGATTCTGTAGATTTTTCTATGAGTACTATTATATCATCTGCAAGTAATGAGAGCTTGACTTCTCCCCTTCCAATCTGTATTCCTTTGATTCCTTTCTCTTTCCTGGTTGCTATGATAAGAACTTCCAATACTATATTGAAGAGTTATGGTGATAATGAACAACCCTGTCTAGTCTCCAATATGAGGGGGAATACTTTCAGCTTCTATCCACTGAATATGATGTTGGTTGTAGAGTTGCTATATAAGGTCCCCATTATCTTAAGGAATTTCCCATCTATTCCCATTTTTTATAGTTTTTGATCATGAAAGGATGTTGGATTTTGTTGAAGGCCTTCTCTTTATCTTTTGAGATAATCACGTGGTTTTTGGTTTTGCTTTTATTGATGTGGTGAATCACATTGATTGACTTACATATATTGAACCAGCTTTGCATTCCTGGAATAAATTCCACTTGGTCTTGATGAACAATCATTTAATATACTGCTGCATCTCATTGGCTAGGATTTTGTTCACTATTTTAGCATCTATGTTTATCAGAGATATTGGTCTGTAGTTTTTTTTGTTTGATTTTTTTTTTTTCTCTCTGTGTATGTCCCTATTCACTTTTGGTATCAGGATGATGTTGGCTTCATAGTAGTTGGACGGGAATGTTCTTATGTCTTCAATCTTTTGGAAGAACTTAAAAGTATAGGTATTAATTGTTTCCTGAAGGTTTTGTAAAATTCATTTGTGACTACATCTGTTCCTGGACTTTTAATTGTTGGGGAGGTTCTTAATAACTATTTCAATTTCTTTGTCTGTGGTTGGTCTATTTATGTTTTCTAGTTCTGCCTGGTTCAGTTTGGGAAGGTATATGTTTCTAGGCATTCTTCCATTTCTTCCAAGTTTTCTAGCTTGGCTGCATATAATTGATCGTAGAAGACTTGCATGGGGGGAGTCGGGCAGTAGCACAGCAGGTTAAATGCAGGTGGTGCAAAGCGCATGGACCGGAGTAAGGGTTCTGGTTCAAGCCCCCAGCTCCCCACCTTCAGGGGAGTTGCTTCACAAGTGGTGAAGCAGGTCTGCAGGTATCTATCTTTCTCTTCCCCCTCTGTCTTCCCCTCCTCTCTCCATTTCTCTCTGTCCTATCCCAACAATGACAACATCAGTAACAACAATAATAATAACTACAAAAATAAAACAACAAGGACAACAAAAGGGAATAAATAAATAAATATTTTTCTAAAAAAAGGAGACTTGCATGATATTTTGCATTTCAGTGGTGTCTGTTGTGATTATCTCTGGCATCATTTAAAATTCTATTTATTTGAGTGTCTTCCCCCCTCCCTTTTTCTTTTAGTGAATCTGGCTAAGGGTTGTCAATTTTGTTTATTTTTTCAAATAACCATTTGTCTTTTGTCAGTCAGAGTTCAGGGCGCCAGTATGCCGGGCTAGCTTTGCGGCGGGAGACAGACGACCAGGAACACATGGCTGAGCGGAGAAGTAGTATTTCTTTATTCATGAGCGAACAGTTCAAAAAACTAATCTAATCACAACCCAATTCTGTCCTGCCTTTCTCTCCTCCAGCGGAAGAGTCCGGAACCAAGGAACTACGTAGGATAGGGGGCGGGGAGAAGGAAGAAGCCCAAACTAGCAAGGACTAAACCAAAATCTCCCGAGGCAGGGGGAGTGAGACCAAACCAATGTAACAGAATGACCATGTAAATAGACCACAACGTCAAGCAATGTAGCAGAAGGGATCCCAGAAGCAGAACTAGAAGCATACCAACAGTCTTTATTGATCTTTGTATGGTTTTCTTATTTTTGATATGTATCTGCCCTAATTTTAGTGATTTCAGTCCTTGTGGTTGCTTTAGTGTTCCTTTCCACCTCTTCTTCTAAGTCTTTATGGTGTTTAGATTGGTTTTTTTAGTTGAGCTTTTTCTTGTTCTCTAACATGTGCTTGCATGGCTATGCGTTTCCTTCTAAGTACTGCTTTAGCTGTGTCCCAAATATTTTGATAGCTTGTGTCTTCATTGTAATTTGATTCTAGGAACATTTGAATTTTCTCCTTGAATTCCAGTGGTTGTTTAGCAGTGCACTGTTGAGTTTCCATATTTGAGATTTTTTTTTTTTTTTTTTTTACTAATTTTCTGTTTTTTGTTAAGGGTTAATTTTACTCCATGGGGGGTCTGAGAAGGTGCTTGGGAAGATTTCAATGCTCTTGAATGTGTTGATACTGTCCTCATGGCCTAATGTGGTCTATCCATGAGGATGTTCCTTGTGGATTCCAAAAGGACGTGCATTCCAATTTCTTGGGGTGAAGAACTCTGAAAATGTCCATGGGGATCTAGTCTATCTATCTCTTCAATTATTTCTCTTCTTTTCTTGTTGATTCTCTGCTTAGATGACCTGAGTGTGAGAATGGGGCATTAAAGTCTCCTACTATTACTGTGTTACCACTGAAGCTTTTTTGTAATTCTTTCAGTAAGTGTTTGATGTTTTTAGATGGGCCTTTATTAGATGCATATATGTTAATAATTGTTAAATCTTCTTGGTTGATTGATCCTCTGATCACTATGTAATGTCCATGCCTATATTTTATTAATTTATTTATTTTAAAGTCTATTTTGTCAGAGATAAGAATAGCTATTTCTCCTTTTTTTGGGGTCCCTTACCTTGTGTGATAGTTTTCTATCCTTTCACTTTGAGTCTGTCTGTCTTGTTGAGTCAGGTGCGATTCCTGCAGACAGCATATGGTTAGGTTGTGTTTTCTGATCCTTCTTTCTACTCTGTGCTTTTTAATGGGTGGATTTAAGCCATTGAAATTTATTGATATAATGGATTTAAGTTATTGCAATGCCATTATTTCACTTTTTTTTGCATGTTCTATATATGGCAATTTTTTTTGGTGATATATTTCATGTTTTTAGGAGGCCTTTTAGAACCTCTTTCAGGATAGGCTTGGTGGTAGTTGCATCCTTTAACTAATGCTTGTCTGAGAAGGCTTGTACCCCTCCATCTAGTCTGAATGACAGTATAGCAGGATATACTATTCTTGGTTGAAACCCTTTTTCATTGAGAACTCGATAGATATATTGCCATTTTCTTATGGCTTTTAGAGTTTGTGTGGAGAAGTCTGCTGATAGTCTTATGTATTCTCCCCTGTATGTGACTTTTGGTTTTTCTCTTGCAGTCTTCAGGATTCTTTCTTTATCCTTACTTTACTTTTTTTTTTTTTTAATTTTATTTAAGAAAGGATTAATGAACAAAACCATAAGGTAGGAGGGGTACAACTCCACACAATTCCCACCACCCAATCTCCATAATCCATCCCCTCCCCTGATAGCTTTCCCATTCTCTAGCCCTCTGGGAGCATGGACCCAGGGTCATTGAGGGTTGCAGAAGGTAGAAGGTCTGGCTTCTGTAATTGCTTCCCTGCTGAACATGGGCGTTGACTGGTCGGTCCATACTCCCAGTCTGCCTCTCTCTTTCCCTAGTAGGGTGGGTCTCTGGGGAAGCTGAGCTCCAGGACACATTGGTGGGGTCTTCAATCCAGGGAAGCCTGGCCAGCATCCTGGTGGCATCTGGAACCTGGTGACTGAAAAGAGAGTTAACATACAAAGCCAAACAAATTGTTGAGCAATCATGGATCCAAAGCTTGGAATAGTGGAGAGGAAGTGTTAGGGAGGTACTCACTGCAAGCTCTAGTGTACTTCTGCTTTCAGGTGTATATTTTGCAGTAGTTTATGGACATGTGTGAACATAAGCTCTCTCTCACAGAAACTGGTGTATATCTAGGTTATGGGACTTTGTTAGAAAGTGAACCACCTGAGATGAAATTAGAGTGTACTATAAAAGGAAAGGTCTCACCCAAGTAATGAAGCTGAAGGGTTGTCATTCCACACGTGAAGTCTCTGGATACAGTCTGAGGTGAAGCATGTGGAGGTGGCAATCGTTGCGTTGGTTAGGTTGTGATTGGCGGATGCAATATTATTTGGTATGGATTGGGAGACGCATACAGGAAAGTGGGCCCTATCCAAGGGTTCCAGGACTGGGGGAAGTAGGGGCTCTATAGTGGAGATGTGACGTTCCTGCTGTCTTAGGGTTCAAAAAGACAATCGATAGTTAATGTTATCATCACATTATTTGTTAATTGGGTTAACTTTGAAAAGTCCTTTTGTTAGGGTTTGCTGTACCCTAACAGTATCTTGTATATAGCTGTGCTATTGGATGCTTCTAATCTACTTGGTCTAGGCTTTTGAGAGAGTCCGCATGTCAAATACATAGCCTATATATTAAAAAGATTCAGTTTGTCTTTTGAGAAACTTTGAGACATACAACTGATCTTCCCCCTCTCATATTAATTAACTACTGATTTATATGTCTACATTTTGCTAGGAGTGTACATAAACACCATTCCCACCACCGAAAGACTGTGACCCATCCCTCCCACCCACTCCTATCCCTCACTGGCCCAGGAAGCTGCATGTCTACCCCTCACCACAGGGTTTTTACTTTGGTGCCCTACTTACAATTTGATCAGGTCCTGCTTTTAGTTTCCCTTTCAGATCTTCTTACTCAACTTCTGTTGATGAGTGGGATCATTCCATACTCATCTTTATCTTTCTTACTTAGTTCACTTAACATAATTCCTTCTAGCTCTGTCCAAGATGGGTCAGAGAAGGTGGGTTCATTGTTCTTGATAGCTGCATAGTATTCCATTGTGTATATATACCACAGCTTTCTCAGCCACTCATCTGTTGTTGGGCACCTGGGTTGCTTCCAGGTGTTAGCTATTATGAATTGTGCTGCTATGAACATAGGAGTACACACCTCTTTTTGGTTGGGTGTTATGGAGTCCTTGGGGTATAACCCCAGGAGAGGAATTACTGGATCATATGGAAGGTCCATGTCTAGCCTTCTGAGAGTTTTCCAGACTGCTCTCCAGAGGCTGTACCAATTTACATTCCCACCAGCAATGTAAAAGGGTTCCTCTGTCCCCACATCCTTTCCAGCATTTGTTGCTGCTGTCCTTTTGGATGTATGCCATTCTTACAGGAGTGAGGTGGTATCTTAGCGTTGTCTTAATTTGCATTTCTCTGACAATCAGTGACCTAGAGCAGTTTCATATGTTTGTTAGCCTTTTGGATCTCCTCTGAGGTGAATGTTTTGTTCATATCCTCTGCCCATTTTTGGATGGGGTCATTTGCTTTTTTGGTGCTAAGTTTGCTGAGCTCTTTATATATTTTGGTGATTAGTTTCTTGTCTGATGTATGGCATGTGAAGATCTTCTCCCATTCTGTGAGGGGTCTCTCTGTTTGTTTATAGTTTCTTTGGATGTGCAGAAGCTTTTCAATTTGATGTAGTCCCATTGGTTTGTTTCTGCTTTAGTCTTCCTTGCAATTGGGTTTGATTCATCAAAGATGTCCTTGAGGTGTATGTGGGAAAGTGTTTTACCAATGTTTTCCTCTAAGTATTTGATTGTTTCTGGTCTGACATCTAGGTCTTTGATCCATTTGGAGTTGATTTTTGTTTCTGGTGAGATAAAGTGGCTTTATTTTTCTTTGATAATCCAATGATTAGAAATAACATACTTTGGGAGTCTGGCGCAGTGGGTTAAGCACACATGACCCAGAGTCCAAGGACCAGCGTAAGGATTCTGGTTCAAGCGCCCGGCTCCCCACCTGCAGTGGAGTAGCTTCACAGACAGTAAAGCAGGTCTGCAGGTGTCTATCTTTCTCTCTGCCTCTCTGTCTTCCCCTCCTATCTCCATCTTTATGTCCTATCTAACAACGATGACATCAATAATAATAATAACAACAATGAAAAACTAGGGCAACAAAAGGGAAAATAAATAATTATAAAAAAAATTTTAAAATTAAAAAAAAGAAATAACATACTTTATGAAGTTTAGGATATCTATTAGTGACAGGACCAAAATGATTTTGATTTTTCAGACCTGAGATTATAGGTAACTTAGGTATTTAAATTTTTGTTTGTTTTTTATAACTGCTTCTAAATTCATCAATTATTAAATTATTATTAAACAATAATTAAATTTAATTATTACATAATTGAAATCCAGTATCAGAATTCAGTCAGATTATGAATTTGAATTATTAAATATTTAGACTAAAAAGTCATACTCAGTACTAAAATCTAGGCAGTTTAAGAATCTGAAGTATTAAATCTCTTTTTCTCCCGTACATACTGAATTAATAGTGATTTAAGATTATACAATAATCATACCATTATCACCACAAAAAAAAATCTGTGCCCCCACCCCTCACCCCTCAACAATAACTATCATGTTATTGCTATTTCCCTGTTAGTTTTTTTGTCTGGATGATCTGTCTCTTGCTGTGAGTTGTATTTTAAGATCAACTATCATTATGTTGCCGCCAATGTCTTTCCTGAGTGCATTAAGTAATTATTTTAATATTTAGGTGCATCTATATTTGGGGCATATATGCTGGTTATGCCTTCTTGTTGGATTCCTGTCTCTGATTACTTTCTTTGCATGGAAGTCTTTTTTATCTGATAACAGGATAGCTATACGTCCCCCCCTTTTTTCCCCCTGAATTTTTTGGCTTACAATACCTTCAATCTCTCACCTTAAGCATCTGTCTTTTCTTTGGATGTGTGTTTCCTGGAGACATAGAATCGATGAGTCTTTTTTTTAGCTACTTTGAGACAGTTGAATTTAGGTCTTTCACATCTAGAGTGATTATTGATATATATGTTTTACTCACATCCATTCTAAACTTTAAGTATATTCTTAAGTATGTTCAGAGACTTTGACTATTGATATTCTGAGTTCAACTTAGTTTTAGAAATAAACTAAATGTATTAAAATTCATTGTAATGTTTTACAAAGCATTTTGATTTTTAAACATTCAGAATGAGTGATAAAGTAATAAAATACAGATGGAAAAAGTATTAGGATCTACTATTTATATTTACAAACCTTGAGTTGGGATATAGTTTGCTTCTACTTTGGTTTGTGTCTCTCTCTATCAAGGTGGGGTGAGGTGGGGGAGCACGTACTTGCCCAGAGAGGAGAAATTACTCATGCATGAGCCCCCTGGACTCCAAAATAAATAAATGAATAAATGAATATGTTTACTGTGATACTATGATAGCAGTAGCAAATACAATGTTGGAGGAAAAATATAAAAAAGAATAAATCAAATCAAGAAGATACCTAACAAATATATATATATTTATGCTTTCTCAGTTCAATTTACTTTTTTTCCTTTTTACTGTTACCAAGGTTATTGTTGGGACTCAGTGTTGGCACTATGAATCCACAGCTCCTGGTGGCCATTTTATTTCCTTCTATTTTATTTTATAGCACAGAGAAATTGAGAGGGGAGGGAAAGGTAGACGGAGAGAGAGAGAGGAAGATAGACACTTGCAGCTATACTTCACTGTAGGTGGGAAGCAGCGACTCAAACCTGGGTCATTGCAAATGTTAATGTGTGCACTCAACTTAGTGTGCTACTGCCCAGCCCCTTCAATTTACTTTTTTAAAAGAATATTTATTTATTTTTCCCTTTTGTTACCGTTGTTGTTTTTTTATTGTTGTAGTTATTATTGATGTCATTGTTGGATAGGACAGAGAAA
Source organism: Erinaceus europaeus (assembly GCF_950295315.1). Taxonomy (NCBI): domain Eukaryota; kingdom Metazoa; phylum Chordata; class Mammalia; order Eulipotyphla; family Erinaceidae; genus Erinaceus; species Erinaceus europaeus. Next base: position 32,509,422 of record NC_080167.1, read on the forward strand.
TGGAGAGAGGAGGGGAAGACAGAGAGGAGGAGAGAAAGATAGATACCTGCAGAACTGCTTCACCACTTGTTAAGTGACTCCCCTGCAGGTGGGGAACCGGGGGCTGGAACCAGGATCCCTAAGCCCGTCTTTGCACTTTGCTTAACCCTCTGCGCTACCACCCAACTCCCTCAATTTACTTTTTAGAATTTTTTTTCAGCTGCATAGTTGGATAGTTTTTTGATTGTTAACAGAATTCATATAAAAGATATTATATTCTAGTATAAGGAATCCTAAATTTAGGCTATAGGTTCTGGTTTTTATTGACACTAACTTTTTTTATTACCTGTCATTGACATTACTGAAAGCAAGTCACTGCAGGTAGTAATAATCATACCACTCAAGGAAGAATGGGTAAAGGGCTGCATATGGGCCCACTAATGCAGTCTTTGCCAGTTGTACCAAGTATAAATTTGTATGATTCAAAATGATAATGACTGAATTCACGTAGTTGTAAGTGTTCAGATACTTAAGTGTGATGTACTGTTTTTTTTTTTTAATTTTTAAAATTTATTTATTTTCCCTTTTGTTGCCCTTGTTGTCTTTTTATTATTGTTGTAGTTATTATTGTTGTTGTTATTGATGTCCTTGTTGTTAGATAGGACAGAGAGAAATGTAGAGAGGAGAGGAAGACAGAGGGGGAGAGAAAGATAGACACCTGCAAACCTGCTTTCACTGCCTGTGAAGCGACTCCTCTGCAGGTGGGGAGATAGGGGTTCGAACCGGGATCCTCAGGCCAGTCCTTATGCTTTGCGCCACATGCATGTGCGCTTAACCCACTGCACTACTGCCCAACTCCCGTGATGTACTTTTAAGTGATGATTTTTTTCTAGGTTTAAACTTTTAATAAAAATTACTATAAAATGTCACAAGTGTGTCCACTGTGGTCAACCATAGTCCATTTACTATGGGAGACTTCTTTTTTTAAAAAAATTTTTTATTTATAAAAAGGAAACATTGACTAAACCATAGGATAAGAGGGGTATACCTCCACACAATTCCCACTACCAGAACTCTGTATCCCTTTCCTTCCCCTGATAGCTTTCCTATTCTTTAGCCCTCTGGGAGTATGGACCCAAGGTCAATGTGGGATGCAGAAGGTTGAATGTCTGGCTTCTGTAATTGCTTGCCTGCTGAACATGGGTGTTAACAGGTCAATCCATACTCCCAGCCTGCCTCTCTCTTTTTCTAGTGGGGAAGGGCTCTGGGGAAGCGGAGCTCCAGGACACATTGGTGGGGTTGTCTGTCCAGGGAAGTGTGGTTGGCATCATGCTAGCATCTGGAACCTGGTGGTTGAAAATAGAGTTAACATACAAAGCCAAACAAATTGTTGACCAATCATGGACCTAAATGCTGGAATAGTGCAGAGGAAGAGCTGGGGTGGGGGGTCCTCCATTTTGTAGATAGCTAGTAGGCATATTTTAGTTATATTCCAAAGTAGCCTGTGGCTATACTAGTTTTTTTTTTTTTTTTTCCTTTTTCTTTTTTCCCCTGAGCCTGAAATCTGATAGGCAGGTGGATCCAAGTTATTGTCTGGGGAGATGATGTCATGGCTGGAAAAAGGACCAGAAAGATGGATCAGAGAAGAGAGTACCTTCTTAATATAGGAAAGGGTATAAATATTGTTGACTGTAAACCCCATTGAATTGATGTGATCTGGGACCCATATTCAGCTTAGGAGCCTATGTGACCTCTGCATCCCTGTAGATCTGAGCTGCTCACATTCTGTGGTCATGAGTAGGAACATTCCAAGCTGACCCAATAACAGCCCATCTTCCTCAGGTGTAGCATAGAGTATGTTGTCCAGCCTCCTTTCGGAGGATGGAACATTTTCTACCGTTATTGATCCAAGTTGAGGGCAAGGTCCTATGGGGGCCCACAAAGGGGTCTATTATGTTGTTCCTGACAGTAATGACCTGTAACAATGGAGAGAGGGATTTATTTGAGGTCTAGGCCCATCATGTCTGTTTGGAAATCTCAGGACTCCCCGATTAGGGCCCCAGCTGATAGGGTGGCCTGATAGTGACTAAAGAGTCATCGTTAAATATGCCAGTTCTTGCCCTTATTCAGGTTTTGCAGTCCTTGCTTTGATAAGGTTAGCTTTGGAGTGAGTGAGTGAGAGAACTATAATAGGAAGAAGGTGAGGACAGTATCTAAGTCTAAGTAGACACTATTTCATTACGACCTTTATACTGACTCACTACCAACTATTGTATATTTTTCATGTATATTTGCTATGGGACACTTATATTGTACAACTTTACCTTATTGAATTTTGGATCTAAAGTTTTTTTTTTCAGTTGTTTTTACCTCATTTCTAGCCATGTCATCGTGCTTGCTTCCTCTACAAAATAATTCCATTAGAGCTGACTTTGACTTGATAGTTTTTAATAGTTAACATTTTCTTAGCTGCCTGAAATATGATCAATGTTTGTTGCTAAATAACAATTGTTATGTATTATGATTAAGTGTCAGGTGCCATAAACCCAATGAAATATGTTAAAGACTTTTCCCCAGTGGAACATAATGCTCTTATGTATGAACACCTAGATAAAAAATGATATAATAAATAAGATATTGACTTTAATTGATTTATACCTACTAGGACATTTGGAAGGCATTTTCAACTTAGAAATTCTACATTTACTATATATTCTTCTCAGCTCCTTCATATATTCCACCCACATCTGAGAAAGAATCCCTACTCATGTTTTAGTGTTGCCCTGCTTGGTGTGTAGTTATATGACTCCACATGCTCCATACATCTGTACCTATCTTATTGCAGAATCATTTTTATCTGTACACTCCTAATCTATCTCCTATGTCTCTCTGCTTCTCCAGCTATTCAAACCAGAAGACACCTGACTGTCAGTTTCCTGATTGTTTCCTTACACTCTGTATATGCTTTGAGAGCCGACATATATGTACCCTTTTAACACACACACACACATACACGTTGATACTACTTCTAGGGTAAAAATATAAAAAATTAGAATATTTAATAAGGCTCCTACTTATCTCTTCAGCCTCATCTTGGAATATTAACAAAGCCATAGGAAAAGAGGGGTACAACTCCACACAATTCCTACCACCAAATTTCCGTATCCCATCCCCTCCCCTGATAGCTTTCCTATTCTTTATCCCAAAGTTGTGGTCTGGTATCTGTGTCTAACCCTGAGATAGTCATTCACTAAAGGAAGCTCAGAACAGAGACTTAAAGAGGTGTCCCCAAATTCAGATGGTTCTTGTGTGGTATGTCTAGAATGTTGGACTGTTACAATCTAGATATCAGCTTGTGTTCTTGTGAGGAGTTTTCAGATGAGAGGTTTAATTGCTCTGCATGGGTCCAAACAAGACCTGTGAATGATAAACTAGAACAACCCTATGCCTTACATGAGTAATTTTATTGATTTCAATTAGAAAAACTAGACAAATCACGAGGCATCTGCTGGAGAAGGAATAGCTCTGTGGAGAAGAGTAACACTTAGTAGCTGTCTGATTAGAATTATACAGTACAAGGGGCCAGGCGGTGGTGCACCTGGTTAAGTGCACACATTACAGTGCACAAGGATCCAGGTTCAAGCCCCTGGTCCCCACCTGCATGGGGAAAGCTTCATGAGTGGTGAAGCAGTGTTGCAGATGTCTCTCTGTCTCTCTCCCTCTCTAACTCTCCCTCCCTCTCTAGCTCTCCCTCCCTTCTCAATTTCTGTCTATTCAATAATAAATAAATAAAAAAGAATTATACAGTACAAAATTTAAACTATATAAAGCTTTCTGTATTCTCCTGTGCATAATTAGCCCTTTTAGGGTACATATGATGTTCTGCAGTTACTCATCTATCGGGGTGTTAAGGCATGCAAAATACATGTTTAGAAGAAATAAGCCATAATCTAGAAACATACAGGGCCACTGTCAGTCTAATAAGGAATATCTTAGCAGCAAAGGCAGAGAAGATGTTCACAAACATGGGTTGCTTTCTTTGTGCCAGGTAACATATTTAAAGCCTGTAACAGTGTTCACAGAGATAGGAATAAATTTCAACAACAAATTGAGGGATGTGTGACATCCATTTTTCAAAATCAATGCTAAAAAGTCTATTGAGAAAAACACCCATAAAGGGTGTGTGTGTGTGGGGGGGGGGGTTCGTGCCAGTCTAGGCATAAAGGAACAATGGCTCGTGCTATACCAGAGAAATATTCAATCATTTAATTAGAGCGTAGCACTTTGGTGAAAGAAGGACTGGGAATTAATAGCTGGTCAGTATGTACCATCATCTTAGCAGGATCATTTATGGTCTCTGTAAACTGGGTATAGGGACTATATGTGCAGTTCAGGTGCCATAGGGCAAATAACAAATTTTAGTTTGTCCTACATGATTAGTGCACTGGAACACACTAGAACACTAGATAGGTTGTCACTTGCAGCGGCGGGACGCAGAAAAAGGAGGTTTGAAGCAGAAAGGGAACACAATCCTTTATTTGCGCTGGCACCTCAGAGCTGGGTGAGAGAGCAGCAGTTTGGGCCACGTGAAGGTAGCAAAAATGGCCACCTCATGCAGCAACCTTCCCTGCATCTAATCACTGAAGTGAAAGGCGGGCAAGAGAAGGCGAGGGGCAGAAGAAGAAGGGCTTTTATGGGAATAGCTCTCGTGAGAATGGGAAGGGGGAGGAGTAACCATAGCACTCCAGGGTAGGATAATTACTCTCGTGAGAATGGGAAGGGGGAGGATTAATCAGAACACTCCAACTATCGTGGGGAATTGACAATGCCCTGAGGGCACAACATGGTGGAATAGGAGCTCCGAGAATGTTGCGGGAACTAGCAATAGCCTGAGGGGACAACATGGCAGATGTGACTGCATCTGCACAATTTCCCAGCAATAGGTTAACTAGAGCACAGTGGCAGAATATTAGTAAAATGTTTGGGGAGAGGGCTCCAAACACTGGTAGTTACAGTTTCTGTTCTTTAGGTTAAAAGACACAGGAGTGTATAATAGCATACCACAGTCAACAATGACTTCTGGGATAAATTTGAGTCAATACATACATACATATCTCATATTCAAATAAATCACTTCTCAGAGAGACTAGAAGGTTAAAGACATCTTAAGTGACACAGTGAGGCAATCCGGTAATGAGGGATTCATGCCTCTGGCCCTAGATCAAATCAATGGGGTTTACAGTCAACAATATTTATATACCTTTTCCATATTTGGGAGCTACTCTCTTCCCTGATCCAGCTTTCTAGGGTTTTTTTTTTTTCCAGCCATGGCATCATTTCCCAGACAATAACTTGGATCCACCTGCATATCAGATGTCAGGCTCAGGGAAAACAAAACAAAACAAACAAACAAAAAACTAGTAAAGTCATGGGCCCTTTAGAATATAACTAAAATAGGTCTACTAACTATCTACAAAACAGAGACCCCCCCCCCAACTCATCATCTAAACTAGTCCATCCTTTAGGTTTATAATTAGTCAACAATTTGTTTGGCTTTATATATTAATTCTTTTTTCAGCCACCAGGTTCCAAATGCTAACACGATGCCAACTGGACTTCCCTGGACAGAAGACCCCACTGATGTGTCCTGGAGCCCTGCTTTCCCAGAGCCCTGCCCCACTAGGGAAAGAGAGAGACAGGCTGGGAGTATGGATTGACCTACCAATGCCCATGTTTAGTGCGGAAGCAACTACAGAAGCCAGACCTTCCACCTTTTGCACCCCATAATGACCCTGGGTCCATACTCCCAGAGGAATAAAGAATAGGAAAGCTATCAGGGGATGAGATAGGATACAGAGTTCTGGTGGTGGGAATTGTATGGAGTTGTACCCCTCTTCTCCTATGGTTTTTGTCAATGTTTCCTTTTTATAAATAAAAATTTAAAAAATAAAACTTTTTTGAAACTTAAAAAAAAAGATTCATGCCTGTAGTAAGTGGCTAGCCTTCAGAATTATCCAGTAGACCTCATTGTTTTGCTGGCTGGAGTGTCAGGACCCCAGCTTTTTTTTTTTTTTCTGGCAGAGAATTATCTTCTGCATAAGTTCTGTATGGACAGTGGATTGCCCAGTGAAATCCTCTTTTATAGAGTGGGCATTTGTTTAAGGGAGATTTTGAATATCTGTCATCTCCGGATACCTTATAATCAAATTGTTCAAGATTTATTTTGCAATTCTTTTGTAAATGGCCTTCATTATTACATTTAAAATAAATCTTGTTTTTCATTGGCTGTTGTTGGTATGCTTCTAAAAACCCCTTCTGTTTCATTAGTTTAATCCCCCCTGCTTAACACTATTCTGTTTACATAAAACTGTATTCTATTTACATAACCTCTGTTAACAAGCACCACTTTCCCTCCAGGGCATTGGTGGTTTAGTGGTAGAATTCTCACCTGCTCCACCCCCTCTCCTTGTCATACCCTGATTTTCACCAGTCACTTTTCTCTCCACCCTCTCTGCATCGCATCCTGTTCCCACTCTACTGGGCTAGTATATTTATAAGGACAAGATTGTTTGTAGTTTTTAGTTTAGCTTAGCTTGGCTTAGATTGTGCTGCGTCCTGCATGAATAAAGAGATACTGCCTACAGGTCAACCATGAGTCCCTGGTCGTCTGTTACCCACCCATGAAGCCAGCCCGGCGAAAACAACAGGCTGTACTGAGCCCACCACATGTGTGGCCTGATTTAATGCAGCCATAGCATGTGCTTTATGGGTTTGAGTCTGCACCTCAATGCATGCTTTTATCATCTGAGCAATACTTCCACTATGTCTTCAGTAAGTGCTAGATCTTTAAGTGGCCCAAGAATTCCTTTACAATCTTGGTTTGCATTATCATAGGCTAATCGCTTAATTAAAAGTCTGGCTGTATGGTCTGGGATGTAGCACAGATGAAACATTGGATTCTCAAGCATGAGGTCCTGAGTTCAAACCCTGGCAGAACATGTACTACAGTGATATCTGGTTCTTTCTTCTCCTATCTTTCTCATTAATAAATTATTTTTTAAAAATTCTGGCTGCTTCTTTATTGGCTACTTGTCTACTGATAGCTTTTTGCAATCTCTCCACAAACTCCATGTGTTGTTTTGTGGCTTTCTGGAGAACAGAGCTAAAAGGCTTTACATGAATGCTAGGTTCCTTATCACTTGTTCTGATTGCTGATTTTACAGAAAAGTGCCTGTCATTTTTTCTAATGTTCTTATGTTCACTGGACAGGCAAAGGCACTCTCACCCACCAACTGACTGGGTGAGATATCTCTAAGAACCTGATTTATGCATAGTCTAAAAGTACAGTTTAGTACTCTAGCACTTACTGAAGACATAGCTTAACCTCCATATTTGTTATTATTTTCCTAGGCACCAAGAAAGCAAAAATCCTTTGCCTTTTGTGTTGGTGTTTTGCTTTCTATGACAGTTCTAATATATATGACTAGAATGACTAATACCATTGTTACTTGTTGAATGAATAATTAATGGCCATAAAACACATAGAAGGAACACAGGAGAAAGAGCATATTTATTTCCCAGGGGATTTTGGGAGATATTAGAAAAGAGGCAGTGCTTGAGCTGAGACTTAATGGACAGTAGTGTGTGGGTGTTTTCAGGGAAAGGATAACATTTTTTTTGGGTGGACTGAGCTTGGAAAGGATGTTGTGTCTAAGGAACTACTAAGTTGTTCTGACTTTTTAAAATTTTTTTATTTATAAAATGGAAATATTGACAAGACTATAGGATAAGAGGGGTACATTTCCACACAGTTCCCACCACCAGAACTCCATATCCCATCTCCTCCCCTGATAGCTTTCCTATTCTTTATCCCTCTGGGAGTATGGATCCAGGATCATTATGGGGTGTAGAAAGTGGAAGGCCTGGCTTTGAAATTGCTTCCCTGCTTAACCTAGGCATTGGCAGGTTGAGCCATCATCCCAGCCTGTCTCTCTCATTCCCTAATGGGGCAAGGATCTGTGGAGATGAGGATCCAGGACACATTGGTGGGGTTGTCTGCCCAGGGAAGTTGGCATCATGGTAGCATCTGGAACCACACTAATGAAGCTGAAGGGCTGACATTCCACACCTGATGTCTCTGGACACAGTCCTAAGTGAAACATGCAGAGGTGGTACTGGTTGCATTGCTTAGATTGGGATCTGCAGATGCAGTATCAGTTAATATGAATTGTAAGAAGCATGTGGGAAAGTGAGACCCACCCTAGAGGTTCCAGGACTGTGGGAGATAAGGGCTTTATAGAGAAAGGGGATGTTTCTTGCTGTCTAAGGGTTTAAGAAGGCAATAAATAGTTATTATTATAACCAAATTATTTGGCAATTGAGTTAACTATGAAAATCCCATTGTTAGGATTTTCTATATCATACAAGACCTTACCATGATTTATGTCCTTTTATGCTATTTATCTTATAAAGTAATGCCATCTGTTGTTTTTGTTCTCCCTAGTCTAAGCTTTTTAAATTTTTTTTAAATGTCTTTAAAAAATTTTTTTTTTATATTTGTTTATTTTCCCTTTTGTTGCCCTTGTTTTTCATTGTTGTTGTAGTCATTGTAGTTATTGTTGTTGATGTCATCAATGTTAGGACAGAGAGAAATGGAGAGAGGGGGAGAGAAAGATAGACACCTGCAGACCTGCTTCACTGCCTGTGAAGCGACTACCCTTCAGGGGCTCAAACTGGGATCCTTATGCCAGTCCTTGCGCTTTGCGCCATGTGCACTTAACCCACTGTGCTACTGCCTGACTCCCTTAATTTTTTTAAATTATCTTTATTTATTTATTGGATAAAGATAGCCAGAAATCGAGAGGGAATGGGGAGATAGAGAGGGAGAGAGATAGACACCTGCAGCCCTGCTTCACCACTTGTGAAGCTTTTCCCATGCAGGTGAGGACTGGGGGCTTAAACCCAGGTACTTACGCACTGTAACATGTACGCTCAACCAGGTGCACCACCACCTGGCCCCCTGGTCTAAGCTTTAAGGAGATTTTGTATTTAAAAAAAAAAAGTCATTATTAGAAGTGTATGAACAATGAGAGTACTGTTAAAATTCAAGATGATTATCAATTTGGAGTCTTAAGTGCTTAGATTGAAGGAACATAAATGAGAGCTACGGACTATGTATCAAAAAGTTTGAGACATTCGATCCATTTTTCCCTTTTCATATTAATTAGTGATTTATGAGAATATAAGTTAATAGGAGTGTATATTAATTCCCACCACCAAAGTTCTGTGCCCCCTCACCCCCCTCCCCACCCAGTCAGAGATTTTACTTTGGTGCCATACTCCAGACTCAGTCAGACTCTACTTTGAGTTTCCCTTTCTGTTTTGTCTCAGCTTCTGTTTATGAATAGGCTCATCCCATACTCATCTTTGTCTTTCTGACTTAGCTCACTTAACACAATTCTTTCTAGCTCCATCTAAAATGGGTCAGAGAAGGTGGGTTCATTGTTCTTAATAGCTGCATAGTATTTCATTTTATACCACAGCTTTCTCAGCCATTCATCTGTTGTTGGGCACCTGGGTTGCTTCCAGGTTTTAGCTATTATGATTAGTGCTGCTATGAACATAGGTGTACACATATCTTTTTGGTTGGGTGTTATGGAGTCCTTGGGGTATATCCCTAGGAGAGAAATTACTGGGTTATATGGAAGGTCCATGAAAAGCCTTGTGAGGGTTCTCCAGACTGCTTTTCACAGGGGTGGACTAATTTACATCACCACCAGCAGTGTAGGAGGGTTCCTTTGTCCCCACAACCTCTCCAACATTTGTTGCTTTTTTATGTATGCCATTCTCACAGGGGTGAGGTGCTATCTCAGTGTTGTCTTTATTTGCATTCTCTCACAATCATTGACCTGGAGCAATTTTTCATGTGTTTGTTAGCTTTTTGGATGTCTTCTGTAGTGAATATTCTATTCATATCCTCTGCCCATTTTTGGATGGGATCATTGGCTTTTTTTGTTCCTGTTTGGTGAGCTCTTTGTATACTTTGGTTACTAGTCTCTTGTCTGATGTATGGCATGTGAAGATCTCCTCCCATTCTGTGAGGGGTCTCTGTTTGTGTTTCTTTGGCTGGGCAGAAGCTTTTGAATTTGATGTAGTTCCATGATTAGTTTCTGTTTTAGTCCTTCTGGCAACTGGATTTGTATCATCAAAGATGTCCTTGAAGTTTAGATAGGAAAGTGTTCCACCAATGTTTTCCTCTAAGTATTTCATAGTTTCTGGTCTAACATCCAGGTCCTTGATCCATTTAGAGTTAACTTTTGTTTCTGGTGAGATAAAGTAGTTCAGTTTCACTCTTCTGCATGTTTCAACCCAGTTTTCCCACCACCATTTATTGAAGAGAGCTTCCTTTCTCCATTTAATACATTGGGCCCCCTTTTCAAAGATTAGATGTTCATAGGTGTGGGGGTTTAGTTCTGAGCTTTCAGTTCTGTTCCACTGGTCTGTGCAACTATTCTTTCTAGTACTGGGCTGTTTTGATGATGATGGCTTTATAATATAGTTTGAGATCTGGGAGTGTGATGACTCCATTTCTGTTTCTTTTCCTCAAGATTGTTTTGGTGATTCTAGGTGTTTTCTGGTTCCATATAAATGATTGTAATTTTTCTTTTATTCTTTTAAAGAAGCTTGGTGGAACTTTAATGGGTATTGCATTAAATTTGTATATTGCTCTGGGGATAAAATTCATTTTGATGATATTCTTCCAGTCCATGAACATGGGATGTCTTTCTATTTGTTGATATCATTTTCTATTTTTTTGAATAGTGACTCATAGTTTTCAGTATACAAGTCTTTCACTTCTTTGATCAGGTTTATTCCTAGGTATTTTATTGATTTTGCTACAATAGTGAATCAAAGTGAATTCTGATGTCCTCTTCTTTGGATTTAGTGTTTGCATAATGAAATGCCACTGTTTCTTGTACATTGATTTTTTTTTTAGCCTGACACATTGTTATCTTGCCTAATAATTTCCTGTAGCTTTCTCCTGGATTCTTTAGGTTTATCTATGTATACTGTCATATCATCTGCAAATAGTGAGAGCTTGACTTCTTCCCTTCAAATCTGTATTCCTTTCTCTTGCCTGATTGTTAAGGCAAGAACTTCCAATACTATGTTGAAGAGTAATGGTGATAATGGACAGCCCTGTCTAGTCCCTGATCTAAGGGGGAATACTTTCAGCTTCTGTCCGTTGAGTATGATGTTGGCTGTAGGTTTGCTATATATGGATTCCACTATCTTGAGGAATTTCCCACCTATTCCATTTTTTTGCAGTGTTTTAAGCATGAATGGGTGTTGGATTATGTCAAAGGTTTTCTTTGCATCTATTGAGATCATCGTGGTTTTTGGTTTTGCTTTTATTGATGTGATGGATGATGTTGATTGACTTACATATATTGAACCAGTCTTACCTTCCTGGGATAAATCCCACTTGGTCGTGATGAACAATCTTTTTGATATACTGTTTTATCTGTTTGGCTAGGATCTTGTTCAATATTTTATTTCATTTTATTTTTTCATTATCTTTATTTATTGGATAGAGACAGCCAGAAATCAAGAAGATGATAGAGAGGAAGAGAGACAGAGAGACACCTGTAAGACTGCTTCTCCACTCTCAAAGCTTTCCTCCTGCAGGTGTGTCTGGGGCCTCAAATCTGGGTCTTATCGCTTTATAATTTGTGCACTCAACCAGGTGCACCACCATCCAGTCCCTTGTTCAGTATTTTAGCATCTATGGTCATCAGATACTGGACTGTAGTTTTCCTTTTTTTGTTGTGTCCCTATCTGCTTTTGGTATCAGGGTGATGTTGGCTTCATAGAAGGTGGAAAGGAGTGTTCCTATTTTCGATCTTTTAAAGAGCTTTAAAAGTACAGATATTGGAAACTTATAGCCATACAATCACATATTAAACAAAAAGAAAAAGCTCAAATGAACGACCTTACTGCACACCTCAAGGACTTAGAGGAAGAGGAACAAAGGAACCCTAAAGCAACCAGAAGGACAGAAATCACTAAAATTAGAGCAGAAATAAACAACATCGAAAATAAAAGAACCATACAAAAGATCAATGAAGCCAAATGTTGGTTCTTTGAAAGATTAAACAAAATTGACAAACCCCTAGCCAGACTCACCAAACAAAAAGGAGAGAAGACTCAAATTAATAGAATTGTAAACGATGGAGGAGATATCACAACTGACACCACAGAAATCCAGAGAATCATGTGAAACTTCTATGAAGAACTAAACGCCACCAAGATAGAGAATCTGGAAGAAATGGAACAATTCCAAGAAACCTATGCACTTCCAAAACTGAACCAAGAAGAACTACAAAATCTAAATGCACTAATCACAGACAAAGAGATTGAAACCATTATTAAGAATCTGTCCAACAACAAAAGTCCTGGAACAGATGCCTTCACAAACGAATTCTATAAAACTTTCAGGAAACAGTTAGTATCCATACTTCTTAAACTATTCCATAAGATCAAAGAAACAGGAATACTCCCTTCCACCTTCTATGCCAGCATCACCCTGATACCAAAATCAGAGAGCGACACAACAAAAAAGGAAAACTACAGACCAATATCTCTGATGAACATAGATGCCAAAAAATTAAACAAGATCCTAGCCAACCGGATACAGCAGCATATCAAAAAGATTGTTCATCAAGAAAAAGTGGGATTCATCCGTAAGTCAATCAATGTCATTCACCACATCAATAAAAGCAAAGCCAAAAACCACATAATTATCTCAATAGATGCAGAGAAAGCCTCTGACAAAATCCAACAACCATTCATGCTCAAAACTCTACAAATAATGGGAATAGATGGGAAATTCCTCAAGATAGTGAAGTCTATATATAGCAAACCTACAGCCAACATCATACTCAATGGACAGAAGCTGAAAGCATTCCCCCTCAGATCAGGGACTAGACAGGGCTGTCCACTGTCACCGTTACTCTTCAACATAGTATTGGAAGTTCTTGCCATAGCAATCAGGCAAGAGAAAGAAATCAAAGGAATACAGATTGGAAGGGAAGAAGTCAAGCTCTCACTATTTGCAGATGATATGATAGTATACATAGAAAAACCTAAAGAATCCAGCAGAAAACTACTGGAAGTTATTAGGCAATATAGCAAGGTGTCAGGCTACAAAATCAATGTACAAAAATCAGTGGCATTTCATTATGCAAACACTAAATCTGAAGAAGAAGACATCCAGAAAGCACTCCCATTCACTGTTTCAGCAAAATCAATAAAATACCTAGGAATAAAGCTGACCAAAGAAGTGAAAGACTTATATACTGAAAACTATGAGTCGCTACGCAAGGAAATAGAAACTGATGCCAAGAAATGGAAAGACATTCTATGCTTATGGATTGGAAGAATAAATATCATCAAAATGAATATTCTCCCCAGAGCCATGTACAAATTTAATGCAATACCCATCAAAGTTCCACCAAGCTTCTTTAAGACAATAGAACAAAAACTACAATCATTTATCTGGAAGCTGAAAACACCTAGAATTGCCAAAACCATCTTAAGGGAAAGAAACAGAAATGGAGTCATCACACTCCCAGACCTCACACTTTATTAGAAAGCCATCTTCATCAAAACATCCTGGTACTAGAACAAAAATAGGCACACAGACCAGTGGAACAGAATTGAAAGCCCAGAAATCAATCCCTACACCTATGGACATCTAATCTTTGATATGGGGGCCCAAAGCATTAAATGGAAGACGGAGGCTCTGTTCAATAAATGGTGCTGGGAAAACTGGGTTGAAACATGCAGAAGAATGAAATTGAACCACTTTATCTCACCAGAAACAAAAATCAACTCCAAATGGATCAAAGACCTGGATGTTAGACCAGAAACAATCAAATACTTAGAGGAAAACATTGGTAAAACACTTTCCCACCTACACCTCAAGGATATCTTTGATGAAATAAACCCAATTGCAAGGAAGACTAAAGCAGAAACAAACCAATGGGACTACATCAAATTGAAAATCTTCTGCACATCCAAAGAAACTATTAAACAAACAAAGAGACCCCTCACAGAATGGGAGAAGATCTTCACATGCCATACATCAGACAAGAAGCTAATCACCAAAATATATAAAGAGCTCAGCAAACTTAGCACCAAAAAAGCAAATGACCCCATCCAAAAATGGGCAGAGGATATAAACAAAACATTCACCTCAGAGGAGATCCAAAAGGCTAACAAACATGAAAAACTGCTCTAGGTTATTGATTGTCAGAGAAATGCAAATTAAGACAACACTGAGATACCACCTCACTCCTGTAAGAATGGCATACATCCAAAAGGACAGCAGCAACAAATGCTGGAGAGGTTGTGGGGACAGAGGAATCCTTTTGCATTGCTGGTGGGACTGTAAATTGCTCTCCAGCCTCTGGAGAGCAGTCTGGAGAACTCTCAGAAGGCTAGACATGGACCTTCCATATGATCCAGTAATTCCTCTCCTGGGGTTATACCCCAAGGACTCCATAACACCCAACCAAAAGGATGTGTGTACTCCTATGTTCATAGCAGCACAATTCATAATAGCTAAAACCTGGAAGCAACCCAGGTGCCCAACAACAGATGAGTGGCTGAGAAAGCTGTGGTATATATACACAATGGAATACTATACAGCTATCAAGAACAATGAACCCACCTTCTCTGACCCATCTTGGACAGAGCTAGAAGGAATTATGTTAAGTGAGCTATGACAAAAGATAAAGATGAGTATGGAATGATCCCACTCATCAACAGAAGTTGAGAAAGAAGATCTGAAAGGGAAACTAAAAGCAGGATCTGATTAAATTGAAAGTAGGGTACCAAAGTAAAAACCCTGTGGTGAAGGGTAGACATGTGGCTTCCTGGGATGGTGGGGGGTGGGGTGGGTCGGTGGGATGGGACACAGTCTTTTGGTGGTGGGAATGGTGTTATGTACACTGCTAGTAAAGTATAGTCATATAAATCACTAGTTAATTAATATGAGAGGGGAAAATTAATTCTATGTCTCAAATTTTTAAAACACAGACTGAGTCTTTTTAATATATAGGCTGTGTATTTGATATGTGGACTCTCTCAAATGCCTAGACCAAGGAGATCACAGGCAACCAGTGGCACAGCTATTTACAATTAAGTGGGTACTATACAGCAAACCCTAACAACAGGATTTTTCAAAGTTAACCCAATTAACAAATAATGTGATGATAACATTAACTATCCATTGTCTTTTTGAACCCTAAGACAGCAGGAACCTCACATCTCCACTATAGAGCCTATATTTCCCCCAGTCCTGGAACCTTAGGATCGGCCCACTTTCCCGCATGCCTCTCCCAATCCATATCAAATAATATTGCCTCAGCCGATTGCAACCTAATCAATGCAACGATTGCCACCTCAACATGCTTCACTTCAGACTGTGTCCAGAGACTTCAGCTGTGGAATGACAACCCTTCAGCTTCATTACTCGGGTGAGACCTTTCCTTTCATAGCATTCTCTAATTCCATCCCAGGTGGATCACTTTCTAACGAAGTCCCAAAACCTAGATATAGACCAGGTTCTGTGAGAGAGAGCATATGTTCACACGTATCCATAAACAAGTTTAAAATATATATCTGAAAGCAGAAGTACACTAGAGTTTGCAGTGAGTACCCCCCAACACTTCCTCTCCACTATTCCAGCCTTTGGGTCCATGATTCTTCAACAATTTGTTTGGCTTTGTATGTTAACTCTCTTTTCAGCCACCAGGTTCCAGATGCCATCAGGATGCCGGCCAGGCTTCCCTGGACTGAAGACCCCACCAATGTGTCCTGGAGCTCCACTTCCTCAGAGCCCCTCCCTACTAGGGAAAGAGAGAGGCAGACTGGGAGTATGGACTGACCAGTCAACATCCATGTTCAGCGGGGAAGCAATTACAGAAGCCAGACCTTCCACCTTCTGCAACCCATGACCCTGAAACCATGCTCCCAAGAGGGATAGAGAATGGGAAAGCTATCAGGGGAGGGGATGGAATATGGAGATTAGGTGGTGGCAATTGTCTGGAGTTGTACCCCTTCTACCCTATGGTTTTGTTAATTTATCCTTTCTTAAATAAAAAATAAGTTAAAAAATATATAGATATTCAGGTAGTTATGCAGTGGGTTCAGCGCACATGGTATGAAGTGCAAGGACTGGTGTAATGATCTCATTTTTTGCCCCCGGATCCCCACCTGCAGGGGAGTCGCTTCACAGGCAGTGAAGGAAGTCTGCAGGTGTCTTTCTTTCCCCCTCTCTGTCTTCCCCTCCTCTTTCCATTTCTCTATGTTCTATTTAACAATGATGACAACAATAATAACTACAACAGCAATAAAAACAACAAAGGCAACAAAAGAGAAAATAAATAAATAAAATTTTTAAAAAAATTTATAGTTATTAACTGTTTCCTGAAGGTTTTTTAGAATTCATTTGTAGAACCATCTGGTCTAGGACTTTTGTTCTTGGAAAGATTTTTGATAACTCTTTCAATTTCTTTGTCTGTAATTAATCCACTTAGGTTTTGTAGTTCATCTTGTTTCAGTTTTGGAAGGGTATGTTTCTAGGAATTCTTCTGTTTCTTCCAGATTCTCCACCTTGGTGGCGTATAGTTGTTCGTAAAAGCTTCGCATGATTTTTTGTATTTCTGTGGTGTCTGTTGTGATATCTTCTCTATCGTTTACAATTCTATTTATTTGAGTCTTCTCTCTCTTTTTTAAGTGAGTCTGGCTAGGGGTTTGTCAATCTTGTTTAATTTTTCAAAGAACCACCATTTGGCTTCATTGATCTTTTGTATGGTTCTCTTATCTTCAATGTTTATTTCTGCTCTAATTTTAGTGATTTCCATCCTTCTGGTTGCCTTAGGTTTCCTTTGTTCCTCTTCTGCTAAGTCCTTAAGGTGTGTGGTAAGGTCGTTTATTTGAGCTTTTTCTTGTTCTCTAATGTCTGCTTGTATGGCTATGAGTTAATTTTTTTCCAAGTGAAATTAGAAAGTTCTAACTGTTCATTTGACTTTTTTTTTTTTTTTCGATTTCTTGTGTGTACTGTGAAGCTAATCAGACAGACTAGTGAAAGCACCTATTTGCAAATTGTTATTATATATAGGTCATTGTTTCTAAAATGGTCTCCCTCAACACATAGTGCATGGTGCCTTCTTTATGTTTTGTCTTTTACTCATTATTGAAATCAATGTGCTTTTATTCTGCACTACTGGCAGATATCTCATATTTGAAACTGAGAAGTCTGTGAAGTAAACTGGTCTGTTAAATTACTTAGCAGTGTCCAAGAGTTTTACCCATAGCCTTATAACCAGAGGCTGTTAACTCTTCTTTCTTAAATGTAGTGGGAAGAATTCAGAGAAAAAGAAAGAATTAAAGAGGCTAAAATTATAACACATAAGAGGTATTTCACTCTGTAAATTGGACAGTTCACATCACCAACCTATGCATGGTGTCACTGTCAGAGGAAGCAGAAACTTTGCCCTTGGACCTGCTTGATTTACTGTATGCAAATATAGGTGGCAGAAAAGGCTTGCTTTTTAAATTTTTTTAAAATATTTATTTACTCCCTTTTGTTGCCCTTGTTGTTTTGTTGTTATAGTTATTACTGTTGCTGTTATTGATGTTGTTGTTGTTGGATAGGACAGAGAGAAATGAAGAGAGGAGGGGAAGACAGAGGGGGAGAGAAAAACAACTGAAGACCTGCTTCACCCCCTGTGAAGGGATTCCCCTGCAGGTTGGGTACCGTGGGCTCGAACCGGGATCCTTAAGCCGGTTCTTGCTCTTTGTGCCACCTGCGCTTAACCCGCTGTGCTACTGCCCGACTCCCAAGGCTTGCTTTTTAAATCAGACATTTTAGTATAATTACTGTCTGTATTAGTCCCCAACTAAGGTAGGGATGACATTTCTTGTTTCTCACTGTGCTTATAGTGAGAGGAGTTAATGCCTTTTCAGAATATTTCATGACTATAATAAAGGAGACAAACTAGAGAGAGACTTCACCCTGTCTGTTACTCTTATTGCTTTCCTTCTTTAAGTAAACCAGTCAGAGTTGTTGCGAAGGTTATAATTTAAATTAGATGTCTGTGAAAGAAACTAGCACAGAGATAAAGTTAGTTTTTCTTATTAATTCTTTATGGCAAACCTTATGCATTCTTTCAAACAAGTCTTTTTGTAAATTATCTTTATTGGATAGAGACAGCCAGAAATAAAGAGGATAGGGGAGATAGAGAAGGAGAGAGAAAGAGACACCTGCAACACCATTTGCAAAGCCTTCCCTCTGTAAGCGGGGACCGGGGCTTGAACCTGGGTCCTGGAGCACAGTAACATGTGCGCTCAACCAGATGCGCCACCACCCGGTCCCTCAAACAAGTTTAAGAATATAGAGATTTCAGGAGTCAGGCAGTAGAGCAGCGGGTTAAGCACAGGTGGCGCAAAGCGCAAGGACCTGCATAAGGATCCCCATTCGAGCCCCTGGCTCCCCACCTGCAGGTGAGTTGCTTCACAAGTAGTGAAGCAGGTCTGCAGGTGTCTATCTTTCCGTCCCCCTCTCTGTCTTCCCCTCCTCTCTCCATTTCTCTCTGTCCTATCCAACAATGACGACATCAATAACTACAACAATAAAACAGCAAGGGCAACAAAAGGGAATAAATAATAAATAAATATTTTTTAAAAGAATATAGATATTTCTCTTTGGGCATGATGTACTGAGTTTTAAGTAGTTGTAATAACTAAATAAATAGGGAGTTAGTTGGGCGGTAGCGCAGCGGGTTAAGTGCATGTGTAGCAAAGCGCAAGGACCGGCATTAGAGCCCCAGGCTCGCTGCATGCAGAGGAGTCACTTCACAGGAGGTGAAGCGGGTCTGCGGGTGTCTATCTTTCTCTACCCTTCTGTGTCTTCCCCTCCTTTCTCCATTTCACTCTGTCCTATCCAACAATGACGAGATTAATAACAACAGCAGTAATAACTACAACAATAAAACAAGGGTAACAAAAGGAAATAAATAAATATTATAAAAGGTATTAAAAAATAAAAAATAAGGAAATAAATAAGGAAAGTAGAGCCGTCACTATAACATTTTAGCAGAACCTGGTTTTGTTTTCCTTTGTTTGTTTATAGTTTTTGACGTGTTTTTGTTTTGGTCTGACTAGGAGGAGCCTGATCTGGTTAGTGCAATTTATGGCCGAGGGATAGCCTATGGAAAGAAGGGGCTACATGTGAGTATGGAATAGTTAAATGCCTGCTGTAGTGCCTACGTGACTTGACATGGGCCAGGGTTCCACCAGTAGCACTTACTGTTCATTGCACTCTTATGGGACATGTCACTCCAGTTCCCAAATGAGAAAATATAATGAATTTAATCAATATCAAATAGGTAGAAAGTGCTGGACTGGATTTCAGCCCAGGTATTTTGAAGTCAGTTGTTATCATTCTTGTTCCAAAAGTCCAGCCTTTGCCAACCTAAACTTTATTTTGTGATGAAATGGATGGAAACTAATAAAAGGATGAGTTTGAATTCCTATACCTATATCAATTCCTATAGTCATTGGTAAAAGAGGAGAATAGTAGCACAGTAAGACTTAGAACTTAGCTTCCATTTGTAATTTTTCAAGGAAGAATAGAGTAATAACAGTTCTTTTGTAAAATTAGTAGGTATTTCTTTGTACCTGTACTCAAATTATTGCCCTATTTCTCTGAGGAAGCAAGAGGAAGATTACATATAATAAATATTTTTATGCAAAAAGCACTACATTAAAAAGTATTAAAACAGAATACTTTTATTGAAATTATATAGTAAATAATGCGATTGTCTAGCATACAAATGTAAAAAATTATAGTCCAGAACATTATATGAACATTTTCTAGTTTTAGTGTATATTTAAAAATACTCAAATGAAATTATATTTTGAAGAGAAGTACCGCTTTTGTATCTTTACTGATTAAAAATGTACTGACTGGGTACTGAACTGCTGGAGACATTTTATATAATATTTGTTTTCTTCTAAGACATAAAGGATTAAAAAGTAATTCATACTAGGAAGTGACAAGTACTTAGGAAGGAAACAATGCCATCATTTATTATTGAAGACCATCAATAAATTCCTTAAATTGCCCTAGTAAAGGTCAGAGATAAGCTATTTCTGCCCAATTCTTTTAAAACTTTGTATCTTTAAGACTTGCTTGTACTTTTATTGTAAAAAGTAACATACTTTTATATATTTGTAATATGAAAGTATCATACAAAATTTAAAAATACTAACCTCGAGTGTAGGCTTAGCTGTTTTGATTGATGCTGATTTGGCCCCTTTTTCTCATTGGCCAGCACAGTTTGCCTGCTGATGTCCTTGAATTTTCTTGATACAGTGTTTAAATAGTTTAAACTTAGGAATATTCTACCATCTGTGGCACTTATGATAAATAGCCAGGTCCAATATGCTGTAGGTAGGCTAAATAGCTAGGTCCAATATGCTGTAGGTAGGCTTGACTGGGGTAAATAATTATAATATAGCTTAGTTAATTTGATAAGTCTCTTGTACTAAGGCTAAGTTCATATTTATTTCCAAATAAATAGATCTATGATTACTAATTAATTAGTTTTGTCCGAAAATCATTTCAATTTGGTTTTGAGTAATAGTGTATCTCATACAAAGCTAATGCCTTTTCAAGGACATTAAGAATGCTGAGCTTGCTCTGTTTGAATTGAGCCGAGTAATTACCTTGGAACCAGATCGTCCAGAGGTATTTGAGCAGCGAGCAGAAGTGAGTGTGGTTTTCTTTTTCCCTCTGTCATTACTGGATTAACTGAATCTCAGATTTTGTTGTTGTTGTTTTAACACTTGTAAATTTTAAATTCTTTATGTATTTCATTTTTCTCCATAAGTACTTAATGCTTTTAAACATGGTTGAAATTACTAGAAAATTATGGGCTGAGTGGTACACATGACTTAACATTTAATAGTAATACTTAGTATTAAAACATGTGGTTGTGAAATGTATTGCTATTAATGCTCATTGAAAAAATGTATTTTTTTGATATTTACCACACATGTGACATACCTAGAAAAACTTAACATGATAGTATGGTCAAATATAATTTATAGCCTTTAGAAATATGTATGTATGCCTATATGTGTATTTGTGGCTGCATGCATAGTTTTATTAATTTTTTTATATTAATTCTTATGATATCTACCCATCTACTTAAAAACAAATCAGATAAGAATGGCTATACTCAGATTTTAAAGGAACTTAAGACTTGTAGTTGAGACAGAGGGTAAGATGTAGTAGAAGTACTAGGTAATACTTGTGAGACTATGCAGTGAGTACTTCAAGAGCAGAAAGACATGGCCTACTGGAGTTCTAGAAGAAGTTCACAACAGGGAGAGTTGTTGGGAATATTTTAGACGCCTTATTGAGGAAGTGATAACTTTTGCTCATATCCTACATCTTAGGAGACTAAAGGTATAGATATCCAGATCAGAAAATAAGTATTTTAATGTTTTTGAATGAGATATGCTCATAAAAATATGTTCATAAAAATACTTTATCCTGGTGTCATGTTGTATTTTTTTACTGCACAATAGCCATGTTAAATGCATTAAAACTTACGTGAATATATTCAATATTTGTAAATTGACTTTGCTTGTTCCTTGCATTGTTTCTTCATTTACCCCATTGAGGGAGACATAAGTATTTATTATTTGCCTTTTGTCAAATACCATATCTTATAGGGCTGTTTTAGTAGTAGTAAATTCCTTAGCCATTGTGTGTCTGAAAAATTCATTACTTTTTCTAATGTGATTGACAACCAAGGTTGATAGACTATTCTTGGGTGGATATCTTTTCCATTCACATTATCCTTTTAGTACTTTCTAGCCTTTTGAGTTTTAGTTGAGAAAACAGTTGATAGTTCTATGGTTTTTCCCTAATAATTAATTCTTGGTGCTTTAAAATTTTTTTCTTTATATTTGTTCTTTGATGCTTTAATTACTATGTGCCTTAGTGGGCCTAGTGTTAGATTTATGTAGTTATTATTTTGATTTTAATTTTTGGAGCCATTAAAAATTCCTTGGTCTGAAGTCAGAACTCTCACTTACTGCACCCAAAAAAAGAATTTTGGTCCAAATTCCCAGAGGGATAAACAATAGGAAAGTTTCCAATAGAGTAGATGGGATACAGAACTCTGGTGGTGGGAACCATATGGAGTTATACCCCTACTATCTTACAATCTTATAAATCAATATTAAATCACTAATAAAAAATTCTTGGGTCTGAATGTCTTTCTCTTTCAGTTTAGGAAAGCTCTCAATAAGTTTTTCAATGGGGCCAGGTAGTCAAAGGTGCACTTGGTTAAGCACACACATTATAGTGCACAAGTACCTGGGTTCAGGCCCCTGGTTACCACCTGCATGGGGAAAGCTTTGCGACTGTTGAAGCAGAGCTGCAAGTGTCTCTGTCTTTTTCCCTCTCTGCCTCTCCCTTCCTTTCAATTTTTGGTTGTCTTTATCTAATCTTCTTCTAGCGTTTGCCTCTCTATCCAATAAATAAAGGTGATAAAATATTTTTAAAAGTTCTTCAAGAACGAATTCTGTCCATTTTTCCCCTCATCTTCTGCACCACACAATGCCACATTTCCTCCATTTTGATTCATAACTTTCTTGTAGTATCAGCATTTATTTTAGCTTTGTTGTTACTGGCTGTTTTATTTTTCATTTTTGGATGGTGTCCTGTGCCCTTCCTTTAGCTCACCACTTTAACCTTTGACTTCTGTTTTTCTGCAAGTGTTTCCCTTTGCTGTACTTTTCTTTTTTTTTTTTTTTTAGCTTACCTATTATGTATTTTATCTCTCTGATTTCTCTTATGACTTCTTTCATACTTTCTCTGACCTTGTTGAAGCTTATTTATATTGAATTTTCATTTCAGTTAGCATCCTTAGGATGTTAACTTTGAAGTCTTGGCCCTAGCTTTGAAGTCTTCTTTGGGAATTTTATGTATCTCTATTGAATGTGGGGTTTTCTTCAGACTGCTATCTTTGCTCATTAGTACGTGTGATTTCCTCCCTCTTCCCCACTATTAATCTCCCTGAGAACCAGAGGTAGAAGTCTATGTTTAAGAGAATCTGGGCAATGACTATGGATTCATTGCCATAAATGCTTGCTGAGGTGTAGTATTGAGATTATGCCACTGTACCTCCTCCTTCCTGAAAACCCAGTTTCTCTTTGATAACTCTATTTCTGCACTGTCTTCATTTAACTTTGCTTGTTAAAGTTAGAGCTTGGGTAGTCATTAGAATTTTGAGGTTGTAGCTGCATGACAAATGCTAGCAAAAGATTTTAGCTGATTTTGTACTGTAAATTGTACTTGGTTCTGTTCCTGGGTTCTGTTACTGGAAATTAAATTCCAGTGTGGCTGTCAGAAGATGCTGCGGTCATTGGAAAGACTGGCACTGCAATTTCCCAAAGAGGTTTATAGCTTTTACTTCCCATTTCCCTCTATTGTTAAGTTGTAGCTACAAAATTGTGTTGGGATAGAGGTGCTAGATTTCATTTCAGCTTGTTCCCTATCTGATTACAGTTATGCATCTTGTTTTGTTACTGCTGCCTCAATGCTGAGTTTTTCTTTCTTTTTTTTATATTTATTTATATTTATTTTTCTCTTTTTGTTGTCCTTTTTTTTGTTGGTGTAGTTATTTTTGTTGTTGATGGATAGGACAGAGAGGAGGGGGGGGAGAGAAAGACACCTGCTTCACCACCGGTGAAGCGACTCCCCTGCAGGTGGGGAGCCTGGGGCTCGAACCAGGGATCCTTATGCCGGTCTTTGTGCTTTGTGCCACATGCGCTTAACCTGCTGCACTACCGCTGGATTCCCATATGAAGCTTGTTTCATATGTAGGTTTTTCATGTATGTTGTGACTTTGTTGTTACAGAAGTGAAGAAAAACAACTCTTCTATTTGGCTCTCTTGGCCCTGCCTCTCCTATGATTCATATTACTTGCCTGAATCACCTGTCTTATGGTAGTTTTACAGAAGTCCAATCAGTAAAAATTTAATAGAAATGAAGAAATTAAATCCAATTTAGAAAATGTGTTCAGGGTAAAATGCTTGGGCTGGGGAGATAGCATAATAGTTATGCAAAACAGCTTTCATGCCTGGGGAACCAAAGTCCCAGGTTCAATTCTTGCCACCACCATAAGCCAGAGCTGATTAATGCTCTGGTGAAAAACAAACCAAAAAATAAATAAATAAACACATAAATCAAGATAAAATGCTTGTGCTTGATTTTATGAATACTGATAATTTTCTTGTGTCTTTGTGCTATAATTTTAATATACTGTTTTCTGTATAGTAATGCTTCCTGAACATAATTGATAACTGACTAAAAAGAGATTTTTAAACAGCCTTTTTCTCCTACTTTACCTATAATAATTGGTAACTTAAGAGTTGTTACCAAAAATGACTTTTAAATACTTCACGTCTGAACAAAGTCACTCTTTTTTTCTTTTTTTTTTTTTTGTGATTAACAGTGGGTTACAATATTTTAAGATTACAATGTATAGCTCCATAAAACACTCACCACCAAAGTTCTGTGTCTCCACCAACCCATCAAAGTTTTCACAAGTCTTAGAAACAGTTTTCTTGTTTGTGTGTTGATTCTTTTTTTTCTTCTTCAAGTTCTTGTGTATGGTCCCACATATGAGTGAAACCATCTGGTTTCATCTATTACTTCACTAAACATAATCACCTCTACTTCCATACATTTTGTTCCAGAGGATACAATATCATCTTTTTTTGATTGCAGAGTAGTATTCCATGGAACATATGTCCCATAACTTTTTTAACCAGTCATCTGCTAATGGGCATTTAGGCTACTTCCAGTCTTTGGCTATTGTGAATAATGCAGCTATGAACATAGGAGTGCATATATCCCTTTGAATTTCATTGACTTAATTATACCATCAGACTTAGCTGAAGACCATGGAGAACTCAAGTGTGTGTGCAACAGATTCTGTTTTAATGACTCAAAATTATCTTTTAGATTATTTTAGACAAGCCAAGTTTTGATTTGAAAGATAAATAGTAACTTGAAGAAAAAAATGGCCACATTTCAAGATAAACTTTATATTTTATAATCCCAAACATGAAATGACAAATAGGTTGCTGTAGTCATAGTTTTTCAACTTTCTCTTGGGTGGACAACGGTCAGTGGTCTCTCAGCTTCTTGATGCTGAACCTGTGAGGTCAAGGGTTCTAGTCTGCCAAGAGTTGTACTGTGCTTTGCGGTGAATTGGAATTAAAAAGTCAAAGGTATTTACAATTTGTGGCTTGATCATTGAGGGTTTTCTTTCCTAACTACATTTTTTTTGGGTTTATAGATTCTGTCTCCTCTGGGACGAATTAATGAAGCAGTGAATGATCTCACTAAAGCTATTCAGCTTCAACCCTCAGCACGGCTGTACAGGCACCGGGGAACGTTGTATTTCATATCAGAGGTGAATTGTTTTTGCCTTAGATAGTTCCTTTCATAGGACTAATGATTCTCCTTTCCTTGCTATTTAAAAAAGATATTTGATAGATTTGAGTTTGGACTGTATGTTAATATTAAGTATAAAGAACACATTCTCTTGCTTGAGCAGTTAACAGTAATTAATTTTGGATCCAGGAGAGTGGGGGGAAGGAGGGAAGAAGAGGCAATGAAAGAAGCAGAGAAGCAGAAGCAACAAACTTCAGACTTTGATTTGTGAATTTTAATTTAACCTTTCTTTCAAATGTCGGCATGGAAGCAGATATGTATGTTATCTGTGTAATTATTTTTATTTTTAAAATTGACTTTGATAAAAGATGGTGGGGGTGAGATTAGAGAGAAGGAGCAACACCCACATCAATGCTCCACCACTCATTAAGCTTCCTTCCTACAGGTGAGGACCGAAGGCTTGAACCTTGGTCCTCACATATGGTAATGTATGTGCTCTACCAGATGAACCACCAACCTGCCCCTAGAATTATTAAATTTAAAGGTACAATTTAAATTTCTTTGGCTATCACAACCCAAGAACCATAACCTGGACTATGTTTTCCTAGTCTTTAACCCAAATCTAACTAGGTTATCTTTTATCATCATGGTGGCATTTATTATTACCACAGCTATTTTTTATGGTTTATATTAAGTTTCTACTGAAACAGGAAGTAGATCTTAAAAATCACAGCATGCACATGTGGCACAAAGCTCAAGGACCGGTGTAAGGATCCCAGTTCAAGCCCCCAGCTCCCCACCTGCAGGGATGTCGCTTCACAGGTGGTGAAGCAGGTCTGCAGGTGTCTATCTTTCTCTCTCTCCCTCTGTTTTCCCCTCCTTTCTCCATTTCTCTCTGTCCTATCCAATAACAATAATAACTACAACAATAAAAGAACACAGGCAACAAAAGGGAATAAATAATAAATAAAAATTAAATAAATAAATAATAAAAAATTAATAAATGTTTTTTAAAAAATCACAACATAACACATTTTCAAGTTGATCTACAGTAATGCTTGAGGAATACTCATTATCATTAAAAGGCTTGCCAGCAGAGAATTTTGAAAATTTCTCTTAAGATTATGACTTCCATGATAGTTATATTTGTAGTTAAGTCAATGTGCTTAAACTAACCTTTGTGAGTTTTCCCCATCATTTTCCTAAGGAAATCAGTTAAGTCAACAAGCAGTATAATCATTCAGCTAATATTTATAGTGATGAAATATTTTCTTTAAAAAAGCATAAAATGAATTGACATTTTTTCTTATAAAGTAGGAAATGTCCAGACATCTAATGAACACTGTTTTTTCCACTCTCCTTTTTATAGGACTATGCAACAGCCCATGAAGACTTTCAGCAGTCCTTAGAACTGAACAAAAACCAGCCTATAGCTATGCTATACAAAGGTTTAACTTTCTTTCACAGAGGACTTTTGAAGGTGAAAGTGTTGTATACAGTACAATGACTCTGCTTTTCTTTAGTGGGTGGAAAGAATTTATTGGGGTTTAGCTTGGCATATCTTAAAATGATGTTTCCAGTATCCATCTAATCAGTTCATTTAAGAAAGTAAGTTAAATCAACATATATATTGAGCTCCTGCTATTTGTTAAGCACTTGGAAGAAGGTGCAGAAGAAGAGAGGATAAATGTTAAATGGAGCAATGAAACTTTATACTTTTAAAGCATACAATTTACATGTTTTTCTACATATGTTTTATCATATGGCAATTACACTAAAGAAAGTAATATTTTAGAGTAAATAGAGTGCTTTGGAAACACTAAGATCTTGATTGATTTATTATGGAGTTAAGAGAAAGTTCTGGAGAGCAATTTTATTTCATCTTGGAACACTGAAGGTGGAATAGGACTGGGTGGAGGAAAAAAGGCAAACTAGACAGAGGAAAACTTGAGTTATGACATAGAAATTTGGGGATTCTGCCACTTCCTGTGGTAACAAACAATGGAGTTTGAGCATGAGAGAAATGGGGCTGGAAAATTGGTTGTAGGAAAGTCCTATAATAACTAAGATTACTATGCTAAGTGTTTTGACTTTATAGGCCCAGATGAGCTATAAATCTGAATTTGGGAGAAAAATATGTTGTTGAAGTCAATTTTTTTCACTTTGGGAATGGATTCTAACATGATAGTGGCTGAGTTGATACTGCCAGCATTCCAAGTTGATTCAATTCTTCTGGGATCTGTAGGTGCAGGCCAGCAGACATTTCTGTAACTGATTGTATTATAGCATCACTTGAAGACTGAGAGGAAAATGGGAAAGCCTTGTATAAGCTGACTCAAAAGTGTGGGATACAAGTGTCAACTGTATCCTGTTTCTTCTTGCACTGGCCTTTGATTCTACATACTTTGAAAGTGTGTTAAGAATGTATTGTGCAACAGGCTTATGTTAGGAATGAGGGAGTCTGAAACATGACTGAGTCTCTCATTCTGACTTCCTGAGTTCTCAAAACCTGACACTTGGTAAGTGCACTAATACACTACATGTCAAAACTGCTTGACTGAAGACAGACTGGCCCAAAAGCCAAATATAATCAGCCTATGTAGATGAAAAAAAAAAAGACTTGTTTTGACTAGGTGATTATGAGAGTTTTCATGAAGAAGACGTACTTAACGTGAACTTCGAAAGCTCTGAAAAATTTCAGTAGCATGTGACATAGGAGTGGGCTTTGATATGAAAAAATCATTTTGTTATTTAAATCAGTTCTGAGCATTATACATACAGGAAAGGTAGGTAAGTATTTACCTTTAAAAAGGCTGAATGCTGAAATTCTTAGTATTGTAGTGCCTTTTCACTTAGTAGGTGCTCAATATGCATTAGTAGAATACATGAATTTCAGGGACAGAATATTGAATTTGGAGTTGGTAAGCCTTGGTTTAAACACTCTGAAGCTTATTAACTGCATTACAGGATGTTACTTAAACTTTTTCAACCTCTCCTTCCACATCTATCAATTAGAGATAATTCTAACTCTTTAACTCTTGAAGTGATTATGAGCATCAAGTAAAGCAATGTGCATGAAAAAGTACTTTGTAACTTGTGCACATGAATTAGGTATAAATTTACTATGAATTTACATGTGAAATTTAGCTTCATAGACTCTTTAAAAAATTGAGTTTCAACAACTGTATGGTAAACCATCAACCCCAGAGTAAAGTGATTTAAACAAAAACCTTCCAACCACTAAAAGCAAACCAAAAGCAATTTCACAGATATTTTTCATATACCTCATATTTTTCTTTCAGAGTACATAGAGGTAGTCTTAACAGGGACTCTCTTTTTTTAGTTCAGACTGGCAGACATATTCTTTGAGCATAATTATTTAAATGTATTTTGAATAGCTGCCAGACTGACTTTTCCAATTTATTTTGTATCTGCCTTCACGTTCTGTCATCTTCTCTTGGATGTTTTGAATTAGAAAATTCTAAATAGTTATACTATATTCATTTTCAGTCTCTTGACTAACTCATGAAGAAGAAGAAAAAAAAATTGAAATACCATCTATTAGAAATAAAAGGTTGGGATGGGGGCAGATAGCATAATGGCTATACAAAGAGACTCTCATGCCTCAGGCTCCAAAGTCCCAGGCTCAGTCCACCGCACCACTGTCAGCCAGAGCTGAGTGGTGCTCTGGTTTAGGGAGAGAGAGAGAGAGTGAGAGAGAGAGAGAAAAAGTTAAAAGTTAAATATATATTTAAATACAGATGATTTTTACTTTTAGCTTTTTTTTTTTTTTTACTGTATAAATGCAGATAGGACTCTGCCATTTAGGAATGATAATTTTTCTGTACTAGATACTGACTACAAACTTTACAAAGGCAAAAATTTCTGTTAGGTTTATTCTAAATCTGTGGGCTAAGAATTAGAACCCCCACAGTGAACCAGTCTTCCCAAAGTATTTGGTCCTTTCTCTTTTTCACCATGCTCTTAAACACAGCACCAACATGTATAATAGATGGGAACTTTTTCTTTGCGTTTTTATAGATCCGCTGTCTGAGGAGGTCAGAGTGTTTGCGTATTGTCTCATGCATCCCAACGGCATTCCCATGAAGTATAAAAGGAGCAGAGGGTGTCTCAGTTACACAGATTGGAACACTGAGTCAGTGGTGAAATGCCTTAATTAAATTAATGATCTTAGTTCAGATATCTGTTTCTCTTGTTAACTGTAGAGAAAGTATTAAATGTGGGCTGATGAATTTGAGCTATCTTTTTATCCTAAAGGTGGTCTCTTCAGGTCAGTAGCAATTTAGAAATTAACTAAGTGGGTGATTGCTTATTTACTTCATGGTATAATACTTAAAAAATATAATAGGCAATACAAATTTTACAGCTGTTCAATAGATAATTTTTTTCTACGAAAAAAAAACAGCAAAAGGTTTTCTGTTGAATTCTATGTTGGGTATTTTAAAACATGAGCATTATGAGCACATATTTTTGTTAGCCTTTATTTTGAGAGTTATTAAGATTCTTCTTTTAGTTACAATGAGCAGCCCCTGCAGGTGGTTCTCCACCAACTAATAAGGAAGATGGCAATTTAAAGTGGTGGTGATTGCAATTGTTTCACAAATGAATTCAGGATCAGTTCACATGCTTACAGATTGATTTATTTGAATGTAGTTTCTTTGTTCCCCATGGCTTAAAATCTTGATTCTGCAAGTCCCCTCTGGCATAATGAGGTGGAAAGCTGTGCAGTGATTAGTCAGGAACCCTGAAACCAAAGGCTCTTAAAGCTGAAGAGAAATCAGACTTTGAAGAACTGTGGCATCCAAGCATGCTGTAAGTGCAGTGGGCAGCAGATGTCTTCCAGACATCTCCCCTAAGACGTCCACAAACACTCCAGACTTAACAAACTCAACTAAACTCATGACCTCCTCCCACCAAGCCCTGCAGAAACTTTTCTCCTTTACCTCTTCATGTTGTTTAATGCTCTCAATGTCTGTATAGGCTCTTCAACTTAAAAGCTTTCTACTCTTCTCTCTCATGCCCTGTGCCCTAGCTGCTGCCCAGTAATACAATTCTGTCTTGATTTTCCATTTAAGTGAATTAAATTTGTTCCTTTTTTTCTTAACTCAGAATGTACACTGTCTGAATTTAAGCTTTCATTATCTCTTGCTTGGACTATTGCAGTCACCTCCTAATTCCTCTCTCTATTTTGTCTTCTTTGTTAGTGGTTAGGGGTAATCATCTCTAAAGAGTGAATTTTGTGAAGCCCTATACCTACCTGCAGCTCCCTAGTCCTTCTAATCAGTTGCAGATCATGGCTGAATCCCTTGCTCTCTAGCCACCATTTACCACACATCTTAATTTCCCATCTCCCCCTTTACTTAACTTTACCCCATGCAGCCTGCACTCCTGTAACTCCACATTTACCTCTGTTTCTCAGTACTCTGTGCTACTGTGAGGTACCATTTCTCTTTCATAAGATTCCCTTTTTACCAGATTCCTTCTCATTCTCTCACTACTCAGCTTAGTTGTCACTGTCTCTAAGAAACCTGTTCTGATATCCCCAAACTCAGTTGTTTCTTTTTTATTCCCATAGACATTTGCTTGCATCTTTATTGTAGCACTTAGTTTCTAGTATAATAAACTGATTATAAATAATTGGCTTTCTAACTATAATATGAGTTCTTAAAGGACAGAGTAATGACTTGCTCATCTTTGTGCTTCTTATGCTTCAGACTGCCTCTGGCACATAGTAGGCACTCGGTATATGTTTGTTGAATTAAAAATAGAGTTGTAAAATCCCTAAAAGATCAAGCTAGCCCATAAAAGGAAATCTAATTTTGAGTGCCCATTAACATTTTTTAAATGATAAGATTTATCTGTTCCTAACTTTCTACGAAATAGATGTTCAGTTAGACTGCTTAATAGAATTTACTCCATTGTTGGCTTTGAAGAGAAAGTCAGAAAGTGAGAAGCAGGGAATAAATTCCTTTTTGAATAAAAAATTTGGGTTATATTTCTTTTGCAAAACTGTTTGTGTGCTTTCCAAATCATTAAATATTTATTGAGTGCCTACCATGTGCAAGACATACGACATGTGCAGTAGTTTCTCACTGAATGATCTATCACAGAAGATTTGAAGTAACATCTTCCTCATTAAAGCTACTAGTGTTTAAGATACTCTGTAGACATTAAGCTAGATGTCTTTTCCTTGAGAAATGTGTGAAATGTCTTCATAATTTCTATTACAGTGAATAATCAAGTCAATGAAAGTATATTCAATACCAGTTTAAGCCTGAATGTTGACTCTTAAACAAAATAGTATATTTTCTTAAAAGTTCTGAATGCTTATGTGTCTCTGAGGGCTCCTGAAAAGCATAGTGCCTCTGCAGAATTCTAACTCCTTTAGCTGCAGATCAGGGATTGTACTGCCAGAACTATGCCAAAGTGCTCTCAACATTAAGGTTTCTGCTGTGTTTTGCTTTATATTTCAATTTCCTTATAGACTGTAGAAATTTTTAAAATTTCTTTTATTGATGGTTTTAGTTACTACTAGTTATAATTATTTTGAATTATTTCATACAATGGTTTGTTTTTGTTTCACAGTGACTTTGTAAAATAATATTAAGACAGTATCATTAGTACTCAAAGTCCTAATAAAACAGGAAAATTTTTTCCCATTTTGAAAGAGAGAAATGTTTTTAATAATAGCTATGTTGTTATTAAAATTAAATCAACTTGCTTCATAGTTTATTTTACTTAACACTCTGATTTCCTTTTAGGTTCTATTTTTAAAAATGAAAATTATTCAAAAACCTATTTAATTTATTTAAATTAAATTCAATTTTAGTGGTTATGCAAATGAAATGATTTTCTTTGTAATTTTTGCAGGAAGCCATTGAATCCTTCAAAGAAGCTTTGAAACAGAAAGTTGATTTTATTGATGCATATAAAAGTCTGGGGCAGGCTTATAGGTATGTAGAGCTATTCTGAAATAACTTAATTTTTTTTTACTCTGTGGAAAAGGAGTGTCGGTATCATAGCATGATAGAAATGGATCATGATTTAGGAGTTAAGAGAACTGGTTCTAGTTTGGGGTTGCTCTTTTTTTAAAAAAATTTTTTATTTAAGAAAGGATTAATGAACAAAAACATAAGGTAGGAGGGGTACAACTCCACACAATTCCCACTACCCAATCCCCATAACCCACCCCCTCCCCTGATAGCTTTCCCATTCTCTAGCCCTCTGGGAGCATGGACCCAGGGTCGTTGAGGGATGCAGAAGGTAGAAGGTCTGGCTTCTGTAATTGCTTCCCCGCTGAACATGGGCGTTGACTGGTCGGTCCATACTCCCAGTCTGCCTCTCTCTTTCCCTAGTAAGGTGTGTCTCTGGGGAAGCTGAGCTCCAGGACACATTGGTGGGGTCTTCAATCCAGGGAAGCCTGGCCAGCATCCTGGTGGCATCTGGAACCTGGTGATTGAAAAGAGAGTTAACATATGAAGCCAAACAATTTGTTAAGCAATCATGGATCCCAAGCTTGGAATAGTGGAGAGGAAGTGTTAGGGAGGTACTCACTGCAAACTCTAGTGTACTTCTGCTTTCAGGTATATATTTTGCAGTAGTTTATGGATACGTGTGCACATAAGCCCTCTCTCACAGAACCTGGTGTATATCTAGGTTATGGGACTTTGTTAGAAAGTGAACTACCTGAGATGAAATTAGAGTGTACTATAAAAGGAAAGGTCTCACCCAAGTAATGAAGCTGAAGGGTTGTCATTCCACACGTGAAGTCTCTGGACACAGTCTGAGGTGAAGCATGTTGAGGTGGCAATCGTTGCGTTGGTTAGGTTGTGATCGGCGGATGCACTATTATTTGGTTTGGATTGGGAGATGCATACGGGAAAGTGGGCCCTATCCAAGGGTTCCAGGACTGGGGGAAGTAGGGGCTCTATAGTGGAGATGTGAGGTTCCTGCTGTCTTAGGGTTCAAAAAGACAATCGATAGTTAATGTTATCATCACATTATTTGTTAATTGGGTTAACTTTGAAAAGTCCCTTTGTTATGGTTTGCTGTACAGTATCCAGTATCTTGTATATAGCTGTGCTATTGGAAGCTTCTAAACTACTTGGTCTAGGCATTTGAGAGAGTCCGCATATCAAATACATAGCCTATATATTAAAAAGATTCAGTTTGTCTTTTGAGACACTTTGAGACATACAATTTATTTTCCCCCTCTCATATTAATTAACTACTGATTTATATGTCTACATTTTGCTAGGAGTGTACATAAACACCATTCCCACCACCAAAGGACTGTGACCCATCCCTCCCGCCCACTCCCACCCCCCACTGGCCCAGGAAGCTGCATGTCTACCCCTCACCACAGGGTTTTTACTTTGGTGCCCTACTTACAATTTGATCAGGTCCTGCTTTTAGTTTCCCTTTCAGATCTTCTTAGTCAGCTTCTGTTGATGAGTGGGATCATCCCATACTCATCTTTATCTTTCTTACTTAGTTCACTTAACATAATTCCTTCTAGCTCTGTCCAAGATGGGTCAGAGAAGGTGGGTTCATTGTTCTTGATAGCTGCATAGTATTCCATTGTGTATATATACCACAGGTTTCTCAGCCACTCATCTGTTGTTGGGCACCTGGGTTGCTTCCAGGTTTTAGCTACTATGAATTGTGCTGCTATGAACATAGGAGTACACACATCCTTTTGGTTGGGTGTTATGGAGTCCTTGGGGTATAACCCCAGGAGAGGAATTACTGGATCATATGGAAGGTCCATGTCTAGCCTTCTGAGAGTTTTCCAGACTGCTCTCCACAGAGGCTGGACCAATTTACATTCCCACAAGCAATGTAAAAGGGTTCCTCTGTCCCCACATCCTCTCCAGCATTTGTTGCTGCTGTCCTTTTGGATGTATGCCATTCTTACAGGAGTGAGGTGGTATCTTAGTGTTGTCTTAATTTGCATTTCTCTGACAATCAGTGACCTAGAGCAGTTTTGCATATGTTTGTTAGCCTTTTGGAACTCCTCTGAGGTGAATGTTTTGTTCATATCCTCTGCCCATTTTTGGATGGGGTCATTTGCTTTTTTGGTGCTAAGTTTGCTGAGCTCTTTATATATTTTGGTGATTAGTTTCTTGTCTAATGTCTGGTATGTGACGATCTCCCATTCTGTGAGGGGTCTCTCTGTTTGTTTAATAGTTTCTTTGAATGTGCAGAAGCTTTTCAACTCCATTGGTTTGTTTCTGCTTTAGTCTTCCTTGCAATTGGGTTTGATTCATCAAAGATGTCCTTGAGGTGTATGTGGGAAAGTGTTTTACCAATGTTTTCCTCTAAGTATTTGATTGTTTCTGGTCTGACATCTAGGTCTTTGATCCATTTGGAGTTGATTTTTGTTTCTGGTGAGATAAAGTGGTTCAATTTCATTCTTCTGCATGTTTCAACCCAGTTTTCCCAGCACCATTTATTGAAGAGAGCCTCCTTCTTCCATTTAATCCTTTGGGCCCCCTTATCAAAGATTAGATGCCCATAGGTGTGGGGATTTCTTTCTGGGCTTTCAATTCTGTTCCACTGGTCTGTGTGCCTATTTTTGTTCCAGTACCATGCTGTTTTGATGATGATGATGGCTTTATAATATAGTTTCAGGTCTGGGAGTGTGATGCCTCCATTTCTGTTTCTTTTCCTTAAGATGGTTTTGGCAATTCTAGGTGTTTTCAGGTTCCAGATAAATGATTGTAGTGTTTGTTCTATTCTCTTAAAGAAGCTTGATGGAACTTTGATGGGTATTGCATTAAATTTGTACATGGCTCTGGGGAGAATATTCATTTTGATGATATTTATTCTTCCAATCCATGAGCATGGGATATCTTTCCATTTCTTGGTATCAGTTTCTATTTCCTTGAGTAGTGAATCATAGTTTTCAGCATACAAGTCTTTCACTTCTTTGGTCAACTTTATTCCTAGGTATTTGATTGATTTTGCTGAAAGAGTAAATGGGAGTGAT
Source organism: Erinaceus europaeus (assembly GCF_950295315.1). NCBI lineage: Eukaryota > Metazoa > Chordata > Mammalia > Eulipotyphla > Erinaceidae > Erinaceus > Erinaceus europaeus. The sequence goes on from NC_080167.1 coordinate 32,544,965, forward strand.
TTCTGGATGTCTTCTTCTTCAGATTTAGTGTTTGCATAAAGAAATGCCACTGATTTTTGTACATTGATTTTGTACCCTGATACCTTGCTATATTGCCTAATAACTTCCGGTAATTTTCTACTGGATTCTTTAGGTCTTTCTATGTATACTATCATATCATCTGCAAATAGTGAGAGCTTGACTTCTTCCCTTCCAATCTGTATCCCTTTGATTTCTTTCTCTTGCCTGATTGCTATGGCAAGAACTTCCAATACTATGCTGAAGAGTAACGGTGACAGTGGACAGCCCTGTCTAGTCCCTGATCTGAGGGGGAATGCTTTCAGCTTCTGTCCATTGAGTATGATGTTGGCTGTAGGTTTGCTATATATAGACTTCACTATCTTGAGGAATTTCCCATCTATTCCCATTTTTTGTAGAGTTTTGAGCATGAATGGGTGTTGGATTTTGTCAGAGGCTTTCTCTGCATCTATTGAGATAATCATGTGGTTTTTGGCTTTGCTTTTATTGATGTGGTAAATGACATTGATTGACTTACGGATGTTGAACCAGCCTTGCATTCCTGGGATGAATCCCACTTGGTCATGATGAACAATCTTTTTGATGTGTTGCTGTATCCGGTTGGCCAAGATCTTGTTTAATATTTTGGCATCTATGTTCACCAGAGATATTGGTCTGTAGTTTTCCTTTTTTGTTCTGTCCCTATCAGGGTGATGTTGGCTTCATAGAAGGTGGAAGGGAGTATTCCTGTTTCTTCAATCTTATGGAATAGCTTAAGAAGTATGGGTATTAACTGTTTCCTGAAAGTTTTGTAGAATTCATTTGTGAAGCCATCTGGTCCAGGACTTTAGTTGTTGGGAAGGTTCTTAATAATGGTTTCAATTTCTTTGTCTGTGATTGGTGCATTTAGATTTTGTAGTTCTTCTTGGTTCAGTTTTGGAAGGGCATATGCTTCTAGGAATTGTTCCATTTCTTCCAGATTCTCTAGCTTGGTGGCGTATAGTTCTTTATAGAAGTTTTGCATAATTCTCTGGATTTCTGTAGTGTCAGTTGTGATATCTCCTGCATCGTTTACAATTCTATTAATTTGAGCCTTCTCTCTTTTTTGTTTGGTGAGTCTGGCTAGGGGTTTGTCAATTTTGTTTAATCTTTCAAAGAACCAACATTTGGCTTCATTGATCTTTTGTATGGTTCTTTTATTTTTGATGTTGTTTATTTCTGCTGTAACTTTTGTGATTTCTGTCCTTCTGGTTGCTTTAGGGTTCCTTTGTTCCTCTTCTTCTAAGTCCTTGAGGTGTGCAGTAAGGTTGTTCATTTGGGCTTCTTCTTGGTGTTTAATATGTGATTGTATGGATATAAGTTTCCCTCTCAGTACTGCTTTAGCTGTGTCCCAAATATTTTGATAGGTTGTGTCTTCATTTTCATTAGTTTAAGGTCGTTTATTTGGGCTTCTTCTTGGTGTTTAATATGTGATTGTATGGCTACAAGTTTCCCTCTCAGTACTGCTTTAGCTGTGTCCCAAATATTTTGATAGGTTGTGCCTTCATTTTCATTAGTTTCCAGGAACATTTGAATTTCCTGTTTGAGTGAGTCTCTGACCTAATGGTTCTTAAGGAGCATGTTGTTTAGTTTCGAAATTCTGTGTCCTTTAATAATTTTCCGTTTGTTGTTAAATCTTAGTTTTACTCCACTGTGGTCTGAGAATATACTTGGGATGATTTCAATGCTCTTGAATTTATTGATGCTGTCTTTGTGGCCTAACATGTGGTCTATCCTTGAGTATGTGTTATGTGGATTTGAAAAGAAGGTGTATTCCAGTTTTTTGGGGTGGAGGAGTCTGAAAATGTCAAGAGGTCTAGTCTGTCAATCTTTTCATTCAATGCTCTTGTATCTTTATTGGTTCTCTGCTTTGTTGATGTGTCTAAGTGTGAGAGTGGGGTATTGAAGTCTCCCACTATTATTGTATTACTATTGATGTATTTTTGAAATTCTTTCAGTAGATGCTTAATGTATTTAGATGGTCCCTCGTTGGGTGCATAGATGTTAATAATTGTTAATTCTTCTTTGCTGATTGATCCTCTAATCATTATGTAATGTCCTTGCCTATCTTTTATTACTTTATTTAATTTAAAATCTATCGTGTCTGAGATGAGAATGGCTGTTCCTGCCCTTTTTTGTGGACCGTTAGCCTGTATGATAGTTTTCCATCCTTTCACTTTAAGTCTGTATTTATCTTGTTGTGACAGATGGGATTCTTGCAAGCAGCATATGGTTGGGTTATGTTTTCTGATCTATCCCCCCACCCTGTGCCTTTTGATGGGTGAGTTTAAGCCATTGACATTTATTGATATTATGGATTTAATGTATTGTAGTGCCATTGTTCTAAAAAAAAATTTGTTTGCTCTGATATATTGCAAGTATTATAGTGATGTTCTTGTTTTTAAGAGGTCTTTTAGAACCTCTTTCATGGCCGGCTTGGTGATGGTTGCCCCCTTTAACTGTTGTTTATCTATAAAGGTTTTGATCCCTCCATCTAGTTTGAATGAAAGTCTAGCAGGATATATTATCCTTGGTTGAAACCGTTTTTCATTCAGGGATCAATAGATATCTTGCCACTCCCTTCTGGCTTTTAGAGTTTGAGTGGAGAAGTCTGCAGATAATCTTATGGGTTTTCCCTTGTATATGACTTTTTGTTTCTCTCTTGCAGCCTTTAGGATCCTTTCTTTATCCTTACTTCTTCTCATTGTGACTATGATGTGTCTTGGTGTCTTCAGGTCTGGGTTGATTCTGTTTGGTACTCTCTGGGCCTCTTGAACCTTGATATCCTTTCTGTTATTCAGGTCTGGGAAGTTTTCTTGTATTATTTCCTCTAGAATGTTTGCTTCCCCTTCCTCTCTTTCTTCCTCTGGCAGGCCAATTATACGAATGTTACTTCTTTTGAGATCATCCCATATGTCTCTGTTGTTGTTTTCATTGTCTCTCCATCTCTTTTTAAGCTCTTTCACCTCTTTCTTAGTTTTCTCTAACTCATCCTCTGTCTGACTAATTCTGTTTTCTGCTTCTGTTAGTCTGCTTTCCCTTGCCTCAGCTTCTTTCTTCATTACAGCTATTTCAGCTTTCAGTTCTCTAATTGCCTCAAGATAATCAGTATTTTCCTTGGGGGTCTCAACTGTTGTTTCCCTAATACTGCCATTCCTTTCCTCCAATGTTGTTTTCATTTCTGTGATTAATAAGTTTATTATTGCTTGCATACTTTTCTTATCTATGGTTACTTCTGGCTGATTTTTAGTTTCTTCTGGGCTCTTGTCTTCATTCATTGGAGTAGCAGTTTTATTTGTTTTTAATCTACCCATTTTTTTTATTTATGTGTTTCACTTTTTTTTTATGCTCTGTTGTTCCTCATTTGTTGTGTCTTGAGTGCAAGTAACACTGTACTAAATACCTTTATGACAATTGCACTCACCAACCTCCGGAATTATAGTAGCAACTGAAGTAAGTATTGAAGTAGTTTAATCGTTACCAGTTAGCCAAACAATTTCTCCAGTCCGTGAAAAAATAGTAACCAAATCCCAGTGAAGAAAGAGAAAAGAAAGAGAGGATAGCAAGAATAGACAGTTATGCAAATCTACTATCCAGTGTATATTCTAGGTGTAACAAGAGGGGAAAGGGAACTAGAGCAGAGATACACACATAGAGAGTCCACTCCGAGTCAGATTTCTTCCCCAAAGTAATTCACAAATTCAGAAAGGCAAAGAAGAAAGAAGTGTATGACAAGATTAAAAAAAAGGAGAGAGAGAGAGACAAGAGAGAGAAAAGGGAGAAGATAAGAAAAAGAGTTGTAATTAAAGAGCAGTGCAAGGAACTTCCCAAATGTGTATCCGTGAATTCAAAAAAAACACCCTGTTTGGTGGTATGGGGTATCCTGCTAGGAGCTGGTCCCCAGGGACTGCTTATGGGGGGGGAGGGCGGGAAGGATGTATGCTTGAAAATTAAAAGGAAGAAAAAAGAATTTTTTCCCCCTACTCTAATTCTTAACCCAAATTAAGTTATAGTTACCTCTTTGTCACCGCTATGTCCCCTTATTGGCTGGCCTGCTAAAGGCAGAAAATCCTATTGTTTCCAGGGAATGTGTTTGGAGCTCAGCAGCTAGCAGCTTCTCTGTCCGCCATCTTCCGGGAAACCCCTCCCTCCAGACTTTTTTAAAGGATTTCTCAAAAATGAAAACTAGCTCCAAGTCCTTTGATCCAATGAGAGCTATACTCAAGAAGTCTTTGGATCCGCCCTCAGGGTCGCAGTGGTCCCTGGAGACTCCCAAGAGAAAGCCCCCGAGCTAAAGTGCTCTCTCTGGGTCCTCTGCCGGCCGCCCAGCAGCGCTCTGCAACCGGCGGAGGAGCCGCCTTCCCGGGCGGAGGACAATGCCCGGCGCGCTCGCCTTGCCTGGTGCCGCCTGGGAAGTCTGGAGCAGCCTGCCCGCTAGTCCATGCCACCTTTACTCTAATTCTTAACCCAAATTAAGTTATAATCACCTCTTTGGTGTCACCCCTTATTGACTGGCCTGCTAAAGGCAGAAAATTCTACCATTTCCAGAAGATGTGATCAGAGCACACGCTGTTAGCAGCTTCTCAATCCGCCATCTTCCCCCTCTCCCGGGGTTGCTCTTTTCATAATTGGGTGTCCGCAACTTCACTGAGCTACAGGGTTTCTCACTTTAAAAGAATTTATAAAACTTAGAGAAGAAAGACATGCTTTTTTTCCCAGAACGTTGAATTGCATAATTATTCTTGAATTTTAAGTGAAGTGACTTTAGTGATTGAAAAAGTTATAATTTTCTGACTATGAATATAATTCAGAATGGTAAATCTCTGAAGAGGTACAATTTATATACTTTTTCCGAAAAGAAGAATCTGTTTCTAATCAAATACCAAAGTTTACATACAATTAGTTAGGGCTAGAGCACATCACGAACTAAGGACAAAGATCTAAATAGTATGTGCCTTTGGAAATCATTAAATCAACCCCTGCTCCCAAATTTTAAGATCTCTGTGGTTATTCCCTAAGCTGATAAAGATTTTTTTATTTTAATGTATTTATTTATAAAATAGAAACACTCACAAGACCATAGGATAAGAGGGGTATAATTCCCACCACCAGAACTCTGTATCTCATCCCCTCCCCTGATAGCTTTCCTATTCTTTAACCCCATGGGAATATGGACCCAGAGTCATTATGCTGATAAAGTTTTTAAAAAGTAAATGTAGACCTAAAGACCTATAGACCAAGGCACATCATATTTAGAATGGAAAGGAATAAGGATAAAGAAAGGATCTTAAAGGCTGCAAGAGAAAAAACAAAGAATCACTTACAGAGGAAAACCTAAGATTATCAGCAGATTTCTCCACATAAACTAAAGGCCATAAGAGAATGGGAAGATATATATCAAATGCTCAATGAGAAAGGCTTTCAACGAAGACTATTATATCCTGCTAAACTGTCATTCAGACTAGATGGAGGCATAAAAACATTTTCAGAGTTATTCACCCTAAGAAACTGGAATACATATAAGTCCACATGGGTCATTCTCAAGGATAGACCATACATTAGGCCACAAAGATAGTGCCAACAAATTCATGAGCATTGAAGTCATCCCAAGCATCTTCTCAGACCATAGTGGAATTAAATTAATATATTTTTTAAAAACTTGGTTTCGCGGGGTTGGGCGGTACCGCAGCGGGTTAAGCACACATGGCAAGAAGCACAAAGACCAGTATAAGGATCCCGGTTCAAGCCCCCTTGCTCCCCACCTACAGGGGAGTCCTTCACAAGCAGTGAAGCAGGTCTGCAGGTGTCTATCTTTCTCTCCCCCTCTCTGTCTTCCCCTCCTCTCTCCATTTCTCTCTGTCCTGTCCAACAACGAGAACATCAATAACAGCAAAAATAATAACTACAACAACAATAAAAAGGGCAACAAAAGGGAAAATAAATAAATATAATTAAAAAAAATTTTTTAAGTAAGAACAAGAGAACCATACAAAAGATTAACAAAGCTAAATGTTGGTTCTTTGAAAGAGTAAAGAAAATTGACAAACCCTTAGCCAGACTCACAAAAAAAAAAAAAGAGAGAGAAAGAGAAGACTCGAATAAATAAGATTGTAAATGAAAGAGGAGATATCACACAGACACCACAGAAGTCCAAAGTACCATGCAAGGCTTCTATGAAAGCCTTATATGACACCAAGCTAAAGAACCTAGAATAACTGCATGAGTTTTATGTACAGACTTTCAAAATTAAACAAAGAGGAAGAACTAGAAATTATGAACAGGACAATCATAGCCAAAGAAATTGAAAGTTGTCAAGAACCTTCACAACAATAAAAGTCCTGGGCCTCTTTGGAGAGTCCTGAGATTCCCAAACAGACATGATGGGCCTAGATCTCAAATAAATCCCTCTCTTCATTGTTACCGGTCATCTCTATCAGGAATAACACATACACCCCTTTGTAGGCCCCCATAGGACCTTGCCCCCAACATGGTAGAGAATGTTCCTTGCCCCCAACAATGGTAGAGGATGTTCAATGGTAGAAGGGAGGCTGGACAACATATTCTACATATGCTACACCTGAGGAAGATGGGCTGTTATTGGGTCAGCTTGCAACGTTCCTACCCATGACCACAGAATGTGAGCTCAGATCTACAGGGATGCAGAGGTCACATAGGCTCCTAAGCTGAATATGGGCCCCAGATCACATCAACTCAATGGGGTTTATAGTCAACAACATTTATACACCATTTGGGAGCTACTCTCTTCCCTGATACAGCTTTTTGGTCCTTTTCCAGCTATGACATCATCTACCCACACAATAACTTGGATCTATCTGCAGATTTCAGGCTCAGGGGGAAAAAAAAAAAGGAAAAAAAAAACTAGTATAGCCACAGGCTACTTTGGAATATAACTAAAATATGCCTACTAGCTATCTACAAAACAGACGCCGCCCCCCCCCTTCATCTGCACTATTCCAGCCTTTAGATTCATGATTAGTCAACAATTTGTTTGGCTTTGTGTGTTAACACTCTTTTCAGCCACCAGGTTCCAGATGCTAGCATGATGCCAACCAGACTTCCCTGGACAGACAACCCCACCAATGTGTCCTGGAGCTCTGATACCCCAGAACCCTAACCCACTAGGGAGAGAGAGAGGCAGGCTGGGAGTATGGATTGACCTATCAATACCCATGTTCAGCAGGGACGCAATTACAGAAGCCAGACCTTTAACCTTCTGCATCCCACAATGACCTTGGGTCCATACTCCCAGAGGGTTAAAGAGTAGGAAAGCAATCAAGGGAGGGGATGGAATATGGAGTTCTGGTGGTGGGAATTGTGTGGAGTTGTACCCTTCTTATCTTATGGTTTTGTCAGTGTTTCGTTTTTATAAAAAAAAATTAAATTAAAAAAGCCCTGGGCTAGTTGATTTTACAAATTAATTCTACGAAACCATCAAGAAAGAGTTAATGCTTTTAAAACACTTCCAAAACATTGAAGACACAGGAATACTTCATTTTGCCTTTTTAAAGTGTTTTTTGTTTTCATTTATTTATTATTTTTAATATTTATTCCCTTTTGTTACCCTTGTTTTATTGTTGGAATTATTATTGTTGTTGTTATTGATGTCGTTGTTGAATAAGACAGAGAAATGGAGAGAGGAGGGTAAGACAGAGGGGGAGAGGAAGATAGACACCTGTAGACCTGCTCTACTGCTTGTGAAGCAAATCCCCTGCAGGTGGGGATTTGGGGGCTCAAACTGGAATCCTTTCACTGGTCCTTGTGCTTTGCACCACCTGCGCTTAACCTGCTGTGCTACTGCCTGACTCACTTCCATCCACCTTTTATGAAGCTAACATTACCCTGAAACCAAATGCAGACAGGGATACAGCAAAAAAAGAAAACTACAGACCAATATCTCTGATAAACATAGATATGGAAATATTGAACAAAATTCTGGATATAACCAGATACAGCAGTATATTATATAGTGCAGGACTTCTGGAAGGTGTGGCCATAGAATAAGAGGGATCAAATTGTCTCTTCTCCCAAAACATCAAATAAATACAACAGGAGACCCAACTGAAGTCATAAACTACAGCTGAAATTTCTGCAGCCTTAGGTGGGTTAGGTGTGCAGTTGGGGCAAAAAGGGACACATGCTGTGGAATGGTGAAATCAGGTCAGAGCTCCAGGCAGCATCACACTGCGCTGAGTCATTTTGGTGATCTCACTTTAAGTACAGCAAGCAATGAAGGTTGTTCCAAGTGTCAGAAGAAAAGAGAAGAGGGCTTAAAACCTCTCAGTCTTTGACTCAGAGGATATTTAGCCTTTTGAATTCAATGCAAGAACACAACATAAAATAGAGCATTTGTGACCACAAAACAATGCAAAGCAACCACCCTCGCCACCCCATCCCACCTGCCGTGGATTATAGAAGAGAAACCTAGAGATGACAATAGCACCATGTGCTGTCCATCAATAACCAGCACAGAGTAGCAGCAGGTACGTCTCTCTCTTCTCTCCCTGGTCAGACACAAGTCAACCCAGGCAAGTGTGATTAGTGGATTGAATGGTACTGAGAGAGGGACTTCATAATATACCATATATAATGGTTAATCCAAGAAGAAACATTGGAGAAATGAACCAGGACAAAAGTCCAGATTAAAAAAAACAAAACAAAACAAAGGGTTTTGAGGAAAAGATCCAAACACTAATTGAGCTTTTAGTCACAAAAGGGAGGGGAGAGTTTGAAAATAATATCCAAAATGGGGAAACAACAAATGAGACTCTGAAAGAAAACACTATCTTGAGGTAATTAGAGAGCTGAAATAGCTGAGCTAAGAGCACAACTAGGTGAACAAGCTTCTTCTTCTAGCGTTTGCCCTTCTTCTGTAGCCAGTCAACAGCGTCAGGTTGAGCCTGATGTCTGCTTGTTGCTGGCTTTGAAAGTGACTGGGATCCATGTGGATTCAGTTGGCTAGGAAGGATCGTCAGTTTCCCCAATAAATGGGTACTCACGGGATGCACCACGAGAAGGTCGATCCAATGCATCCCAGGTGAACAAGCTAGTGCAGGGTAATGAAATAGCTGAGCTACAGAAAACAACAGAGGGGAGAGAGAATAGAATAAGTGAGACAGAAAACAGAATTAGCAAGACTGAGGATGAATTAGAGAAAACTAAGAGATCTCAAAAAGAGATTATGAAATAGAGCAACAGAGACATAGGGGATGACTTCAGAAGAATAGTATAAGCATTATTGGCTTACCAGGGGAAGAAAGCATTCTATAGGACATAATAGATCAGAACTTGCCTACTACAGACAAGATGAAAGAAGCTCAGAGGGTCCCAAAGAGAAAGACACCAAGACACATCAGATTTAGAATGAAAAGAAGTAAGGATAAAGGAATGCTGCAGGGAGTCCGCGGTAGCGCAGTGGGTTGGGTGCAGGTGGCGCAAAGCACAAGGACCGGCTGAAGGGTCCCGGTTCGAGCCCCCGGCTCCCCACCTGCAGGGGAATCGCTTCACAAGCGGTGAAGCAGGTCTGCAGGTGTCTATCTTTCTCTCCTCCTCTTTGTCTTCCCCTCCTCTCTCCATTTCTCTCTGTCCTATCCAACAACAACGACATCAATCATAACTACAACAATAAAACAACGAGGGCAACAAAAGGGAATAAATAATAAATAAAAAAAAAGGAATGCTGCAAGAGAAAAACAAAAAGTCACCCACAGAGGAAAACCCTTAAGATTAGCAGTAGATTTCTCCACATAAACAGTACAGGCCAAAAGAGAATGGCAAGATATATATTGAGCTCTCAATGAGAAAGGCTTTCAATCAAGAATACTGTATCCTGTTATACTGTTATTCCAATTAGATGGAAGCATAAAAACCTTCTCAGACAAGCAACAGTTGAAGGAATCAACTATCAGCAAGCCTGCCCTGAAAGAAGTTCTGAAAGGTCTCATAAGCAATCACATCATAAACACGCTATATATCAGAACACTCTAAAATTTTAGAATAATGGCATTAAAATATATTCATTCTATAATATCAGTAAATGTCAGTGGCCTGAATTCACCTATTAAAAGGCATAGAGTTGGAAAATGGATCAGAAAACACAGGCCAATCATATGTTGTCTGTAGGAATCCCACCTAATGCAACAAGACAAATACAGACTCAAAGTGAAAGGATGGAAAACTACCACACAAATCAATGGACCACAAAAAAAGGAGCAGGAACAGCTATTCTCAAACTGACACAATAGACCTTAAAACAAGTAAAATTTTAAAAGATAGGGATGGACAGTACTTGATGCTCAGAGGACCAGTCAATCAAGAAGTCTTAACAATTATTAACATCTGTGCACCCAATGAAAGAACATTGGAACACACTGACCAGTGAAATAGGATTGAGAGCCTAGAAATAAGCCACAATACCTATGAACATCTAATCTTTGACAAAGCTGTCCAGACTAAAATTCCAAATGGATCAAGGACTTAGATGTTAGACCAGAAACACTCAGATACTTAGAGGAAAATACTGGCAGAATGCTTATTTATTATTTTTGTATTATCTTTATTTTTTGGATATAGACAGCCAGAAATTGAGAGTGAAGCTTCCCCCCTTGCAAGTGGGGATCAGGGGCTTGAACTTTGGTCTCTTTGCACACTGTAATGTATGTGCTCAATTAGATCCACCACCACCTGGCTCCCAGAACTATTTTCCAGCTAAATTTTAAAGGCATCTTCAGTGATACAAATTCAGTGACAAAGAAGACTAAAATAAAAATAAACCTATGGGACAACACCAAATTAAAAAGCTTCTAAACAGCAAAAGAAATCACCACTCAAAGAGACACCTTACAGAATGGGAGAAGATCTTTCCATGCCATACATCAGACAAGAGGATAATAACCAAAATAAAGAGCTCACCAAACTCAGCAACAAGAAAACTAATGACCCCATGCAAAAATGGGGAGAGGACATGGACAGAATATTCACCACAGAAGAGATCCAAAAGACTGAGAAACACCTATGTTCTATGTCTTTGATTGTCAGAGAAATGCAAATGAAGACAATAGTGAGATACTGCTTCACTCCTGTGAGAATGTTATACATCAGAAAAGGTAGCAGCAACAAATGCTGGAGAGGTTGTGGAGACAATGGAACCCTCCACTGCTGGTGGGAATGTCAATTGGTCCAAGCCCTATGGAGAGCAGTCTGGAGAACTCTCAGAAGGCTAGAAGTGGACTTTCTTAATGACCCTGCAATACCTCTTCTGGGGATATATCCTAAGGAACCAAACACATCCATCCAAAAAGATGTGTGTATACCTATGCTTATAGCAGCACAATTTGAAATAGCCAAAACCTGGAAGCCGCCCAGGTTTCCAACACAGATGAGTGACTGAGGAAGTTATATATACATAATGGAATATTACTCTGCTATTAAAAATAGTGATTTTATTTTCTTCACCTCATCTTGAATGGAACCTGAAGGAATCATGTTAAGTAAGGTAAATGAAGATAGAGACGGTTGATTTCATTCATAGACAGAAGTTGACAAATACTACCATGATGCCAGCCTGCCTTGCCTGGGCAGACGGCCTCACCCTTGTGTCCTGGAATTCCACCTCTCCAGAGCCTGGCCGCACTAGGGAAAAGTAGACAGGCTGGGGGTATGGATCAACCTGTTAATCCCCATGTCCAGCAGAGAAGCAATTACAGAAGTCAAACCTCCCACCTTCTGCATTCCATAGATATCTTTGGTCTGTATTTCCACCCGTATAAGGAATAGGGAACCTTCCAGTGGAGGGGATGGGATATGGTACTCTGGTGGTGGAAATTGTATGGAATTGTATCCCTGTTACCCCACAATTGTGTTGATCATTATTAAATCACTAATAATAAATAAAGTTGAAAAACAAGATCAGAAGAGAAAACACTAAGCAGAACTGGGACTGGAGTTGGTGTATTGCACCAAAGTAAAAGACTTTTGGTGGGTTTGGGGGGAGAGTTCAGGTCCTGGAACATGATGGCAGAGGAGGACCTAAAGGGGGTTTGAATTGTTATGTGGAAAACTGAGAAATGTTACACATGTACAAACTACTATATTTTAATGTTGACTGTAAAGTATTAACCCTCCCAAAGTAAGATTATGATATGCCACTCATTTTATAACTTTAAAGTAGGAATTAAAATATATAAACAAAACAAAGTGGGGTTTTTTTGTTTGTTTGTTTGTTCATTTGTTTTGCCACCAGAGTTATCATTGGGGATTGGGGATTGGTACTCCATTGCTTTTAGTGTTCATTTTTTCCTCCTCTAGATAGACAGTAAGAGATAGACAGAGAGAGAGAAAAGGAGGGAAACCACAATTCTGATCCAACATTGTTAACCCCGCCCCACTCCTTATGTATGAAAACTTGTGCACTGCACTGGGTGAGCCACCTCCCTGTCCCTGAGAATAAAATATCTTACTTGAATTTCGGGACTATATTTCTTAGAATAGCTTGTTCTATATGTTTACTGAAGTGTCTGTATTTTGTTCATTACCTAGAGAACTGGGAAATTTTGAAGCTGCCACTGAGAGTTTTCAAAAGGCACTGTTGCTCAACCAAAATCATGTACAGACCCTCCAGTTACGAGGAATGATGCTTTATCACCATGGCAGCTTACAGGAAGCCCTTAAGAACTTCAAGGTGAGCATCCATAAGTGGATAACACTGCAACTGGAGTTCAGCAAAGTTTAGTGAAATTAATTGGAGTGGTTCTCAAGGATACTATATTACAACTAAAAGAAACTAACAAAATAAAAATTCATTGCTTTTTCCTATGGACTAATTTACAATACATATATTTGCTTTGCTTAAATTGAAAGGAAAGTTTTATATTCCAGTTAAAGAATAAGGCATTTAAATTTTTCATAAACTGTAGTGATACTAATACAGCATTTTCTCATTCATGCTTTAGCGGTGTCTGCAGCTAGAGCCATATAATGAAGTATGCCAGTATATGAAAGGACTCAGCCATGTTGCAATGGGGCAGTTTTATGAAGGAATAAAAGCACAAACTAAAGTTATGCTAAATGATCCTCTACCAGGTCAGAAGGCAAGTCCAGAGTATCTTAAAGTGAAGTATCTCAGAGGTAAGTCAGTTAATTGCACAATCACTACTTTTTAATGTTTCATGATGTGAATCTCAAAGGAGCTGTATATGTTTATAACCATATCTTAGTGTGGATATAGTTCGTGTTTTCTAAAGACCCATTTAGTGCTTTTTCTACCACTTTTATTTTATGTTCTATTTCTAAAGTTTAAAGAATTTACCTAACAAAAAATATTTTGAGCTAAATGTGACAGTCATCTGAGTCTAATCTTACCTGAACATATCAGAATTACTAAAAAGTAGAGTTTTATGTTTTTACTGTTAAATATAAAGTTAGTGTCTTTGATCTATTATCTTTTCAAGTTAGAATTCTCATATATGTTGGAGAAGTTAAATTGCCATGAGAAAGAAAGCAAAAAAAATTGACATCATTTTATTTATTTATTTATTTTTACTGTCCTCTTACTCAGCTTTTGTCTGTCATACAGTGCTTTTTAATTTTCTTATTTCTCAATAGAATCCTACCCTTAAATTCATTTTTTATTCTTTTTTTTTCCTTCAAGCCATTTTTTATTTGTGATTAGTAGTGGTTTTTAAGATCATAAGATTGTAGCATGTATTTCCACACTGTACCAACCACCAAAGTTCTGTGTTCCTACTCTCCTGGATATAACCACTATAGTTTTCACAATCTTAGACACAGTTTACATTTTTTTCTTTCTTCTTTTAAGTTTCAAGTTCATATGTTTACATTCTCTAAATTCCACATGAGTGAAACTATGTAGTAGGTAGTTGTCTTTCATCTTCTCTCATTAAGTATATTCACATCCAGTTCCAACCATTTTGTCTCAAAGTACACAATATTGATTTTTTTCTTTTGAAAAATATATTTTATTAATTATTATTGGATAGAGATAGAGAGAAATTGAGAGGGGTGGGAGAGACAGAGAGGGAGATACCTGCAGACCTGCTTTACCACTTGTGAAGCTTTCCCCCTGCAGGTGGGGGCCAGGGACTTGAACCTGGGTCCTTATGCACTGTAACATGTGCTTAACCAGGTGTGCCACCACCTGGCCCAAAACTTTTTTTCTTATAAAACCTAATCTTCTCTTCCTTTTCTTCTCTTTAATTTGTTCTCATTAGTATTCTATACCAGTTTTGACTATCTGAAAAATATAAGCAAAAAACAAACAAGTGGAGTTAGTTTTAGATATACATTTTATAATTCAGTGTAGGAATATATCATCTGGATATATAATGAATAAAGAATATGATTCATTGACTCTTCATTTTTATAGGGCTAGAGATAGCATAATGGTTATGCAAAAAGGGTTTCATGTATGGGTCTCTGAGCTTCCAGATTCAATACTTGTATGGCCATAAGTTAGAGCTGAGCATTAATATGGTAAAAAAAAAAAATCTACAGGGTCCAGATAGTGGCTCACTCTGGAGATTATACACATTGCTTTGTGTGAGGACCCAAGTATAAGACTTTGGTCCACATCTACAAGGCTGGGGTGGGAGCTTCATGAGCAGCGGAGTAGTGCTGTAGATGTCTTTCTCTTTTCTCTTGGTTACTCCCTGTCACCCCTATAAAAAAAAGGTGGGGGACAGTGAGAACAATGGAGTCATTATGCATTGTATAGTCACTGAGCCCCAGTGATAACACTGATGGCCAAAAAACAAAAATAAAGACTATAGAGCCTATATTTCCCCCAGTCCTGGAGCCTTAGGGTGGGGCGCACTTTTCTGCATGCTTCGCTCAATTCATATCAAATAATATTGCATCCGCCAATCACAACCTAATCAACGCTACGAGTGCCACCTCAGTATGCTTCACTTCAGACTGTGTCCAGAGACTTCAGGTGTGGAATGACAGCCCTTCAACTTCATTACTCAGGTGAGACCGTTCCTTTCATAGTATTCTCTAATTCCATTCCAGGTGGTTCACTTCCTAACAAAGACCCAAATCCTAGATATAGACCAGGTCCCCTAAGAGCATATGTTGATACATATCCATAAACCAGGGCAAAATATATAATTGAAAGCAAAAGTACACAATAATCTATAGTGAGTACCCCCCAACACTTCATCTGCACTATTCCAGCATTTAGGTCCATAATTGTTCAACAGTTTGTTTGGCTTTGTTTGTTAACTCTTTTCAGCCACCAGGTTCCAGATGCCAGCAGGATGCCGACCAGACTTCCCTGGACAGACAACCCCACCAGTGTGTCCTTGAGCTCCACTTCCCCAGAGCCCCTACCTACAAGGGAAAGAGAGAAGCAGGCTGGGAGTATGGATTGACCAGTCAACACCCATGTTCAGCGCGGAAGCAATTATAGAAGCCAGACCTTTCACCTTCTGCATCCCACAATGACCTTGGGACCATACTCCCCAAGGGATAAAGAGTAGGAAAGCTATCAGGGGAGGGGATGGTTTATAGAGATCTGGTGGTAGGAATTGCGTGGAGTTGTACCCCTCCTAGCCTATGGTTTTGTTAATGTCACCTTTTTAAAATAATTAAATAAAAAAAAAGAAAGAACCCCCACTAACTTTAAAAAATGTATAGTTTGTTACAAGATTGTAAAACTACAATTTATCAGTGTACCCACCATCAAAGTTCTATAACCCCACCCTCCCACCTCCCAAAGATAACCACCATAGTTTTCATAAGTCATACAAACTGTTTGCTTCTGTTTTGTTTGGATTTTTTTTTCAATTTCATGTAAATGAGATCTCTTAGATTCCACATATGAGTAGTTGTCTTTCATCTCCTTACTTAACTTCGATAAGCATAATCACCTTCATTTCCATCCATTTTGTCACAAAAAAAAAATCATCTTTTGTGATTGCACAGTAGTATTCCATGGAGTATATATCCCATAAATTCTTTAGTCAGTCATCTGATGATGAGCGTTTAGGCACCTGGAGCTTCTGTTTGTCTTTCTTTTGGATGTGTGTTTCCTGGAGACTCAGAATAGATAGGTCTTCCTTCTTAATCCATTCAGTCACTTTGAATCTTTTGACTGATGAATTTAAGCCATTCACTTCTAGGATGATTATTGTTAAATGTGCTTATAGCCATTCTAGTATTTGTTTCAAGGTTGCTTTATGTTTTTGTTGACTCTTTCCCTATTTGTTTCTGTTATTTATATGGATGGTTTTCTTTTTATTATTAATTTACTTATTTATAAAATGGAAACACTGACGATAAGAGCAATACAATTCCCACCGCCAAAGCTCCACATCCCATCACCTACTCATAGCTTTCCTTTTCTTTCTTTATTATTATTGTTATTTTTTTTTATTTAAGAAAGGAGACATTAACAAAATCATAGGATGGGAGGTACAACTCCACACAATTCCCACCACTCAATCTCTATATCCCGTCCCCTCCCCACTAGCTTTCCCATTCTCTATCCCTCTGGGAGCATGGACCCAGGGTCATTGTGGGTTGCAGAAGGTGGAAGGTCTGGCTTCTGTAATTGCTTCCCCGCTGAACATGGATGTTGACTGGTCAGTCCATACTCCCAATCTGCCTCTCTCTTTCCCTAGTAGGGTTGGTCTCTGGGGAAGCGGAGCTCCAGGATGCATTGGTGGGGTCTTCAATCCAGGGAAGCCTGGCCAGCATCCTGATGGCATCTGGAACCTGGTGGCTGAAAAGAGAGTTAACATACAAAGCCAAACAAATTGTTGAAGAATCATGGACCCAAAGGATGGAATAGTAGAGATAAAGTGTTTGGGTATACTCACTGCAAACTCTAGTGTACTGCTGCTTTCAGGTATATATTTGCCCTGGTTTATGGATACGTGTGAACATATGCTCTATCTTCTGGAACCTGGTCTATATCTAGGTTTTGGGACTTTGTTAGGAAGTGAACCACCTGGGATGGAGTTAGAGAATACTATGAAAGGAAAGGTCTCACCCAAGTGATGAAGCTGAAGGGTTGTCATTCCACACCTGAAGTCTCTGGACACAGTCTGAAGTGAAGCATGCTCGGGTGGCACTTGTTGTGTTGATTAGATTTCGATCAGCGGATGCAATATTATTTGATAAGAATTGGGAGAAGCATACAGGAAAGTGGACCCTATCCTAGGGTCTCAGGACTGGGGGAAGTTTAGGCTCTATAGTGGAGATGTGAGGTTCCTGCTGTCTTAGGGTTCAAGAAGACAATGGATAGTTACTGTTAATATCACATTATTTGATAATTGGGTTAACTTTGAAAAGTCCCTTTACAAGACATACAATCAATTTTCCCCCCTCATATTAATTGTTGGGTAGTATGCCAGCTCCCCCGGCTTAAAGCTTCTGTCTCTAATTCTACTTAACTAAGCACCGGCATGCCTGCATGACATTGGTTTGATCCCACTTAAAGCTGTGGTCTATTTACATAAACCACTTTTAACTAAGCACCACCCTCCCTCCAGGGCATTGGTTTAATCCCCAATGGTTCACGATGTCTTTTTTGCTCCACCCCCTCTCATAGTCACCCTGATCTCCACCATTGTCTTTTCGCTCCACCCTCTCTACGTCACACCCTGTTTCCACCCTACTTGGCTAGTATATATACAAGCTGCTTTTCTGAGTAAAAACACTTGGCATTGCTTTCCTGCTTTGAGAGTTCCAGAGTGTATCTCCTGGGATGTTAGCTCCGCATGAGTTCCTGATCCCTCTCCCACGCAGCAGCATAGATTGGCTCCAGTTGAGTTCTCTCCTACTCAGAGAGCACTTGCTCGGGATAGCACCCTCAGGCTATCCCGGCAATTAATTAAATAGAGATTTATATGACTACAATTTAATAGGTGTGTACATAAACACCATTCCCACCACCAAAAGATTGTGTCCCATCCCACCCACCCCAACCCCCACTGCCCTGCAGGCCCAGGAAGCTGCATGTCCATCCTCCCCCGCACCACAGGGTTTTTACTTTGGTGCCCTGCTTTCAATATAGTCAGATCCTGCTTTTAGTTTCCCTTTCAGATCTTCTTTCTCAGCTTCTGTTAATGAGTGGGATCATCCCATACTCATCTTTTATCATTCTGACTTAGCTCACTATACATAATTCCTTCTAGCTCTGACCAAGAGGGGTCAGAGAAGTTGAGTTCATTGTTCTTAGTAGCTGCATAGTATTCCATTGTGTATATATACCATAGCTTTCTCAGCCACTAATCTGTTGTTGGGCACCTGGGTTACTTCCAGGTTTTAGCTACTATGAATTGTGCTGCTATGAACATAGGAGTACACACATCCTTTTGGTTGGGTGTTATGGAGTCCTTGGGGTATAACCCCAGGAGAGGAATTACTGGATCATATGAAAGGTCCATGTCTAGCCTTGTGAGAGTTCTCCAGACTGCTCTCCACAGAGGCTGGACCAATTTACATTCCCACCAGCAATGCAAAAGGGTTCCTCTGTCCCCACAGCCTCTCCAGCACTTGTTGCTGCTGTCCTTGTGGATGTATGCCATTCTTATAGGAGTGAGGTGGTATCTCAATGTTGTCTTAATTTGCATTTCTCTGACAATCAGTGACCTAGAGCAGTTTTTCATGTTTGTTAGCCTTTTGGATCTCCTCTGAGGTGAATGTTTTGTTCATATCCTCTGCCCATTTTTGGATGGGGTCATTTGCTTTTTTGGTGCTAAGTTTGCTGAGCTCTTTATATATTTTGGTGATTAGTTTCTTGTCTGATGTAAGGCATGTGAAGATCTTCTCCCATTCTGTGAGGGGTCTCTCTGTTTGTTTAATAGTTTCTTTGAATGTGCAGAAGCTTTTCAATTTGATGTAGTCCCATTGGTTTGTTTCTGCTTTAGTCTTCCTTGCAATTGGGTTTATTTCATCAAAGATATCCTTGAGGTGTAGGTGGGAAAGTGTTTTACCAATGTTTTCCTCTAAGTATTTGATTGTTTCTGGTCTGACATCCAGGTCTTTGATCCATTTGGAGTTGATTTTTGTTTCTGGTGAGATAAAGTGGTTCAATTTCATTCTTCTGCATATTTCAACCCAGTTTTCCCAGCACCATTTATTGAACAGAGCCTCCTTTTTCCATTTAATGCTTTGGGCCCCCTTATCAAAGATTAGATGTCCATAGGTGTGGAGGGTTAGTTCTGAGCTTTCAATTCTGTTCCACTGGTCTGTGTGCCTATTTTTGTTCTAGTACCAGGATGTTTTGATGATGATCGCTTTATAATAAAGTTTGAGGTCTGGGAGTGTGATGACTCCATTTCTGTTTCTTTTCCTCAAGATGGTTTTGACAATTCTAGGTGTTTTCTGGTTCCAGATAAATGATTGTAGTTCTGTTCTATTCTCTTAAAGAAGCTTGGTGGAACTTTGATGGGTATTGCATTAAATTTGTATATTGCTCTGGGGAGAATATTCATTTTGATGATATTTATTCTTCCAATCCATGAGCATGGGATGTCTTTCCATTTCTTGGTATCAGTTTCAATTTCCTTGAATAGTGACTCATAGTTTTCAGTATATAAGTCTTTCACTTCTTTGTTCAGCTTTACTCCTAGGTATTTTATTGACTTTGCTGCAACAGTGAATGGGAGTGATTTCTGGATTTCTTCTTCTTTAGATTTAGTGTTTGCATAATGAAATGCCACTGATTTTTGTACATTGATTTTGTAGCCTGACACCTTGCTATATTGCCTAATAACTTCCAGTAGTTTTCTGCTGGATTCTTTAGGTTTTTCTATGTATACTATCATATCATCTGCAAATAGTGAGAACTTGACTTCTTCCCTTCCAATCTGTATTCCTTTGATTTCTTTCTCTTGCCTGATTGTCATGGCAAGAACTTCCAATACTATGTTGAAGAGTAATGGTGACAGTGGACAGCCCTGTCTAGTCCCTGATCTGAGGGGGAATGCTTTCAGCTTCTGTCCATTGAGTATGATGTTGGCTGTAGGTTTGCTATATATGGATTCCACTATCTTGAGGAATTTCCCATCTATTCCCATTTTTTGTAGGGTTTTGAGTATGAATGGGTGTTGGATTTTGTCAAAGGCTTTCTCTGCATCTATTGAGATAATCATGTGGTTTTTGCCTTTGCTTTTATTGATGTGGTGAATGACATTGATTGACTTCCGTTTGTTGAACCACCCTTGTATTCCTGGGATAAATCCCACTTGGTCGTAATAAACAATCTTTTTGATATGCTGTTGTATCCGGTAGGCCAAGATCTTGTTTAATATTTTGGCATATATGTTCATCAGAGATATAGGCCTGTAGTTTTCCTTTTTTGTTGTGTCGCTCTCTGCTTTTGGTATCAGGGTGATGTTGGCTTCATAGAAGATGGAAGGGAGTGTTCCTGTTTCTTCGGTCTTATGGAAAGGCTTTGAATGTATGGTTACTAACTGTTTCCTGAAGGTTTTGTAGAATTCGTTTGTGAAGGCATCTGGTCCAGGACTTTTGTTGTTGGGGAGATTCTTAATAACGGTTTCAATTTCTTTGTCTGTGATTGGTGCATTTAGGTTTTTTAGTTCTTCTTGGTTCAGTTTTGGAAGGGCATATGTTTCTAGGAATTGTTCCATTTTTCCAGATTCTCTAGTTTGGTGACATATAGTTCTTCATAGAAGTTTCACATGATTCTCTCGATTTCTGTGGTGTCAGTTGTGATATCTCCTCTATCATTTACAATTCTATTAATTTGAATCTCTGCTTTTTTTGTTTAGTGAGTCTGGCTAGGGGTTTGTCAATTTTGTTTAATCTTTCAAAGAACCAACATTTGGCTTCACTGGTCTTCTGTATGGTTCTCTTATTTTTGATGTTTATTTCTGCTCTAATTTTAGTGATTTCCATCCTTCTGTATGCTTTAGCGTTCCTTTATTCCTCTTCCTCTAAGTCCTTGAGGTGTGCAGTAAGGTCGTTCATTTGAGCTTTTTCTTGTTGTTTAATATGTGATTTTTATGGCTATGAGTTTCCCACTCAATACTGCTTTAGCTGTGTCCCAAATATTTGGATAGGTTGTGTCTTCATTTTCATTTGTTTCCAGGAACATTTTAATTTCTTGCTTGAGTGACTCTCTGACCCAGTGGTTCTTAAGCAATATATTGTTTAGTTTCCAAATTCTGTTACTTTTAATAATTTTCTGTTTGTTGTTAAATGTTAGTTTTACTCCATTGTGGTCTTAGAAGATACTAGGGATGATTTCAGTGCTCTTGAATTTATTGATGCTGTCTTTGTGGCCTAACATGTAGTCTATCCTTGAGTATATGTTGTGTGGATTTGAGAAGAATGTGTATTCCAGTTTTTAGGGGTGAAGAACTCTGAAAATATCCAGGAGGTCTAGTTTGACCATCTCTTCATTTAATTCTCTTGTTTCTTTTTTGGTTCTCTACTTTGTTGATCTAAGTGTGAGAGTGGGGTATTAAAATCTCCCACTATTAATGTATTACTATTCATGTATTTTTGAAGTTCTTTCAGTAGGTGCTTGATGTATTTAGATGGTCACTCATTGGGTGCATAGATGTTAATAATTGTTAAGTTTTCTTGGCTGATTGATCCTCTAATCATTATGTAATGTCCTTGCCTATCTTTTAGTACTTTATTTAATTTAAAATCTGTTGTGTCAGAGATGAGATTGGCTGTTCCAGCTTTTTTTTGTGGTCCATTAGCCTGTATGATAGTTTTCCATCCTTTCACTTTATGTCTGTGTTTATCCTGTTGTGACAGATGGGATTCTTGCAAGCAGCATATGGTTGGGTTATGTTTTCTGATCCATTCTCCCACTATGTGCCTTTTGATGGGTGAGTTTAAGCCATTGACATTTATTGATATTATGGATTTAATGTATTGTAGTGCCATTGTTCAATGAATTTTTATTTGCTCTGATATATGGCAAGTATTATAGTGAAGTTCTTGTTTATAAGAGGTCTTTTAGAACCTCTTTCAGGGCCAGTTTGGTAATGGTTGCTTCCATTAACTGTTGTTTGTCTAAGAAGGTTTTGATCTCTCCATCTAGTTTGAATGAAAGTCTAGCAGGATATACTATCCTTGCTTAAAACCCTTTTTTATTCAGGGCTCGATAGATATCTTGCCCTTCTCTTCTGGCTTTTAGAGTTTGAGTGGAGAAGTCTGCTCATATTCTTATGGGTTTTCCCCTGTATGTGACTTTTTGTTTTTCTCTTGCAGCCTTTAGGATCCTTTCTTTATCCTTACTTCTTCTCATTGTGACTGTGATGTGTCTTGGTGTCTTCAGGTCTGGGTTGATTCTGCTTGGAACTCTCTGGGCCTCTTGAATCTTAATGTCCTTTCTGTTGTTCAGGTCTGGGAAGTTTTCTTCTATAATTTCCTCTAGAATGTTTCCTTCCCCATCCTCTCTTTCTTCCTCTGGCAGGCCAATTATACGAATGTTACTTCTTTTGAGATCATCCCATATGTCTCTTTTGTTGTTTTCTGTGTCTTTCAATATCTTTTTGAGCTCTTTCACCTCTTTCTTAGTTTTCTCTAGCTCATCCTCTGTCTGACTAATTTTGTTTTCTGCTTCTGCTAGTCTGCTTTCCCTTCCCTCAGCTTCTTTCTTCATTTCAGCTTTCAGTTCTCTAATTGCCTCAAGGTAATCAGTATTTTCCTTGAGGGTCTCATTTGTTGTTTCTCTAATACTGCCATTCCTTTCCTCCAAAGTTGTTTTCATTTCTGTGATTAATAAGTCTATTATTGCTTGCATACTTTTCTTATCTATTGTTACTTCTGGCTGATTTGTGATTTCTTCTGGTCTATTGTCTTCATTCATTATAGTAGCAGTTTTATTTGCTCTTGATCTACCCATTTTTTTTTGATTAATGTGTTTCTTATTTTTATGTTCTGTTGTTCCTCAGTTGTTGTGTTTTGAGTACAGGCAATACTGTACTAAATACCTTTATGACAAATACAGTCACCAACCTCTGAAATTACAATAGCAACTGAAGCAAGTATTGAAGCAGTTTAACCACTACCAGTTAGCCAAACAATGTCTCTAGTCCTTGAAAAAACAGCAACCAAGTCCAAGTGAAGAAGAAAGAGAAAGGAAAAAAGGGATATCAAGAATAGACAATTATGCAAATCTACTGTCCCCTTTATATTCTAGTCGTAGCAAGAGGAGAAAGGGAAGTAGAGCAGAAATACACACATAGAGAGTCCACTCTGTGTCAGATTTCTTCCCCAAAATAATTCACAATTGAATATCAGTGAATTCAGAAAGCCGAAGAAGGAGGAAGAAAGGAAGACAAGAAAAAAAAAAGAAAACAAGAGAGAGAAAAGATAAGAAAAAGAACTGTAATAAAAGAGTAGTGAAAGGAAAGAGTTTTTATTTTATTTTATTTTTTTGATTAGCTAGGAGGAGGTAGAAGCTGAGAGTGGGTAGAGGAGGTAGGAGTAGTGAAACAAGTTCCTCTCACAGTGGGTAAGCCGCTTGGTCCTTTAGCACTGAAAAATACACTAAGAGTTAATTCTGGTCAACCTAAAGGGGGGGGGGGAAGGGATATACCTATATATATTAATAATTAAATAGGGCAGGGTAAAAAACCTGTCCCAGATTGCCTCAAACAGCCTGAGCAGAGGCCGCTGATTGTTAAGAAAGTAAAGCAAACAGACAAAAAAAACAAAACAAAACGGGGGGAAAAAAAAGAAAAAACACCTCAGGTCATCCTTTCCCTTTTGTAGGTCCAGTTGTCCACTCAGACAGAAAGAAAGAGGGCCACAGGTTTCAGAAAGGAATAATAAAGGAATGGAACCCCTGTTGGTCCAGGAATCTTGGTAAAGAAAGAAGCTCAGCAGGGGAGCCTGCTAGGAGCAGGGTCTGGTTGTGGGGGAGGGGGGGCAGGGGTGCGCTTCGGGAATAATAAATAGTTTTTCCTTTCTTTTTTCCTCTATATTCTAACCCAAACTGAGCTATATTCACCCCCTTGGTGTCACAGCTAGGATTCCGAATTTATTGTCTTTATTAAGGCAAAAAATCCTACTGTTTCCAGTAGCTGTTGTTGGGACTCAGGCCAGTAGCTCCATCTAGCCATCTTGGCTATGCCCTCCCCCCCCCCCCCCCAGCTTTCCTTTTCTTTAACCCTCTGGGAGTATGGACCCAGGGTCATTATGGGGTGCAGAAGGTGTAAGGTCTGGCTTCTGTAATTGCTTCCCCACTGAACATGGGCTTTGACAGATCAATCCATACTCCCAGCCTGTCTCTCTCTTTCCTGAGTGGGGCAGGGCTCTAGGGAAGGGGAGCTCCAGGAAACATTGGTGGGGTTGTCTGTCCAGGGAAGTCCAGTTGGCAGCATGGTAGCATCTTGAACCTGATGGCTGAAAAAGAGTTAACATATAAAGCTATACAAATTGTTGACTAATCATGAACCTAAAGGCTTTGATATTACAGATGAACTTGAGGTTTCTTTTTTGGAAATAGCTAGTAGGTCTATTTTAGGTATATT
Organism: Erinaceus europaeus; assembly: GCF_950295315.1. Taxonomy (NCBI): domain Eukaryota; kingdom Metazoa; phylum Chordata; class Mammalia; order Eulipotyphla; family Erinaceidae; genus Erinaceus; species Erinaceus europaeus. Next base: position 32,569,507 of record NC_080167.1, read on the forward strand.
ACAAAGGACCCATGACTTTATTAGTTTTTGCCACAGGCCCTTTGGAGTATAACTAAAATATGCCTATTAGCTATATACAAAACAGAGACTTATTCCCCTCAACTCTTCATCTTCACTATTCCAGCCTTTAGGTTCATGATTAGTCAAAAATTTGTTTGGCTTTGTATGTAACTCTCTTTTCAGCCACCAGGTGCCAGATGCTAACATGATGCTGACCAGACTTCCCTGGACAGACAACCCCACCATTGTGTCCTGGAGCTCCGATTCCCCAGAACCCTGCCCCACTAGAGAAAGAGAGAAGCAGCCTGGGAGTATGGGTCGACCTGCCAACGCCCATGTTCAGTGGGGAAGCAATTACAGAAGCCAGACCTTCCACCTTCTGCATCCCACAATGACCTTGTGTTCATACTCCCAGTGGGTTAAAGAATAGGAAGGCTATTAAGGGAGAGGATGGGATATGGAGTTCTGGTGGTAGGAATTGTATGGAGTTGCACCCCTCTTAGCCTATGGTTTTGTCAGTTTCCTTTTTACAAATGAAAAATAATTTAAAAAATTCAACCTGTTTACTAATTTGAAACCATAAGTGCTTAGGTTGAAGAAATATATACTCAGAACTGAAGTCTGTGCATTAAAAAGTTAAAATTAATTAAATTAAAATTTAAATTAAATAATAAAATTAATTTAAAATTAAAAAGAGACCTTCAATCTATATTTCCCTCTCATATTGATTAAAAAATGATTTATAAGAGTTTAAGTTAGTAGGAACATATATTAACACCATTTCCACCACCAAAGGTCTGTGTCCCTACTCCCACCCCCCCTAGAGTCAAGTTGAAAATCTATCCTTCCCATCCCCCTCATAATTTTTTCTTTGGTGCAATCCTCCAGTCTAATTATGCTTTATGTTTCCCTTTCTGTTCTTCTTTCTCAACTTCTGTTTATGAGTGAGATCATCCCATACTCATCGTTCTCTTTCTGGCTTGTCTCACTCAACATAATTCCTTCTAGCTCCAATCAAGATGGGTCAGAGAAGGTGGGTTCATTATTCTTTTTTTTTTAATTTCTTTATTGGGGAATTAATGTTTTACATTCGACATTAAATACAATAGTTTGTACAAGCATAACATTTCCCAGTTTTCCATATAATAATACAACCCCCACTAGGTCTTATGTCATCCTTCTTGGATCTATATTCTCCCCACCACCCACCCCAGAGTCTTTTAATTTGATGCAATCTGCCAATTCCAGTTCAGGTTCTACTTGTGTTTTTTCTTCTGATCTTGTTTTTCAACTTCTGCCTGAGAGTGAGATCATCCCATAGTCATCCTTCTGTTTCTGACTTATTTCACTCAACATGGTTTTTTCAAGGTCCATCCAAGATCAGCTGAAAATGGTGAAGTCACCATTTTTATAGCTAAGTAGTATGCCATTGTGTATATATATCACAACTTGCTCAGCCACTCATTTGTTGTTGGACACCTGGGTTGCTTCCAGGTTTTGGCTATTACAAATTGTGCTGCTAAGAACATATGTGTATACAGATCTTTTTGGATGGGTGTGTTGGGTTCCTTAGGACATATCCCCAGGAGGGGAATTGCAGGGTCTTAGGGTAGGTCCATTTCTAGCCTTCTGAGAGTTCTCCAGACTGTTCTCCACAGAGGTTGGACCAATTTACATTCCCACCAGCAGTGCACACCCCACACCCTCTCCAGCATTTGCAGCTGTTACCTTTTCTGATGTATGACATTCTCACAGGAGTGAAGTGATATCTCGTTGTGTTAATTTGCATTTCTCTGACATACAGAGACTATAGTTGCTTTTTAAAAAATATTTATAAAATTATTTTAATTATCTTTATTTATAAGATAGGGACAGCCAGAAATTGAGAAGGATGGGGTAGATAGAGAGACAGAAATATACCTGCAGCACTGCTTCACCACTTGTGAAGCTTTTCCCCTGCAAGTGGAGACCAGAGGCTCAAACGTAGGCCCTTATGCATTGTAACATAAGCACTCAACCAGGTAAGCCACCACCTGGCCCCCTAATATTTTATTTATTAATGAGAAAGAAAGGAGGAGAGAAAGAGCCAGACATCACTTTAGTACATGTGCTGCCGGGGATTGAACTCAGGACCTCATGCTTGAGAGTCCAGCGCTTTATCCACTGCCATCTACAGGACCACTATAATTGCAATCTTAAGTATAGGCAATTTATCTGTGTGTGTTTGGTGGGGGCAGAGAACTTAACTGGTGAAATTCTTCCCTCATCATTTCTCAGAGCATGGCAGGAAAAGCAAAAGACTTTAAAGAGACTAGAATCATATCTAAACATTCTTCAAAACCAGGTTACTTTTTAAAGTACATGGTCTAGCAAGAGCCAATGAGCCATGTATCCAGTTTCGAGCAACTTGCTCTCTCAAGAGTCTTCTTAAATATAAGCCCACACAAATTTAGAATTTACTTATGGTCTTGCAATTAAGAAAGAAAGAAAGAAAAAGAAGACTTATTTAACTATAAAGGTATCTGGTTATAGAGTAACTGAGTGGTTTAAAAAAAAAAAACTCATAGTCTTGGTTTTTCTGTACTCTACCACCGAATTTTAAACCAAAATGTAAACATTTTCAGTCAAAAGGCTTTGTAATAGCTGTAGCTTGGTATGTATATTAAAATTTTTAGGATGGGATTAGATAGTATAATGGTTATGCAAAGACTCATGCCTGAGGCTCTGTAGTCCCATGTTCAATCCCCTGCACCACCATAAGCCAGAGCTAAGTAGGGCTCTGGTAAACAATACAAGCTTTCTGCCATTGCTGTGTACTTCTCAGTGTCCTCATTTAGTTGTGCCAACAGGAGGCACTGTGTATATCTTGGTGGGGGAGGGGAGATTTTATCCTGAGTCACCAGGTTGGTTCTGTGATCAGGTTGTTAGTTCTGGGAATCACTCATCTATACCCTTACATGTCTGTACTCACCTGTGGCTTAGGTGATTTCTTTCCTTCCTTCCTTCCTTCCTTCCTTCCATCCATCCTTCCTTCCACCCTTCCTTCCACCCTTCCTCCCTTCCTCCCTTCCTTCCTTCCTTCCTTCCTTCCTTCCTTCCTTCCTTCCTTCCTTCCTTCCTCTCTTTCAACAGTTGTTTCTTTAACTTGGACCCACAAGTAGTGCCTGTCAGCTGCCAAACTCCCATTCTGGCTCCAGCCATCACTGAGCCTTTTAGTCCCAGGAATCACTCCCTCACTCCTTTTCTGTCCACTAACCACATGTGGCTTAGTGAGGTTTTGAAGAGATCCTGGTCATATTTTGTTGAGTTTTCAGGTTATTTTTGCTGCTTTTCCTAGTTGATCAAGGAGAGTAAAACATGGCTGCTGCTATTCCATCGATATCTCTCGGCAAGTTATCCCCCACCACCTTTCTTTATACTTCACCTTCTCCCCCTTGCCACCAGCCCTCAGCTACTTTTAGTTATGTTATCAGTGTCTACTAGTTTGGGTTGTTGTTCATGAAGTTTCATCAGTCTGGGTTGACTTTGTTTTATGGAGAAAGAAGAGTGGGAAAAATACGTTAGCACCAAAGTATGATGGAGACCAGGCTCAAACCCGGGTCATGTGCATGTCAAAGTAGGCACCCTTCCAAGTAATCTTGTCAGCCCTGTTCATCTCTTTTATATCTTTTTATTGCACATATGAGTAAAATTATCCAACTTTTTTTTTTCTTCTGACTTTGGCTTCACATAATCCTTTTGAACTCCTTTTTGTAAATGGTATGCTCTTCTTTGTTGAAAAATTTCAGTGACCAGTCTTTTCACCTTTGTTAAATTTATTCCTAGATACCTCATTGTTTTTGCTGCTATAGTAAATGGAATTGATTTCTGGATTTTTTTTTCTTCTTCTGGTTCAGTATTTACATAGAGAAATGCCTCTGATTTTGTATAATAATATTGCATCCTGCCTCTTTACTGTTCTTAACAATTACTTAACAATTTCTAGTTTTCTGCTTAATTCTTTTGTGTTTTCTATATATACTGTTATATCACCTATATGTACTTATAGTTTGTTTACTTCTTCTCTTCCAATCTGTATCCTTTTTATTCCTTTCTCTTGCCTAATTGTTTTGGCTAGTTCTTACAAGACTGTGTTGAACAGTAACAGTGATAATAGGTAGTCCTGTCTTATTTGTACTTGACCTAAGAAGGAAAGCTTTTAGTTTCTCAATAGTGAGCATCATGTTGATTGTAGGTTTGCTATTTATAGATTTAGTGGTTGAGGAGTTGTCTATCAATCCTCATTTTTCTCCACAATTCAGTTATTTTTCTCCTTGTTAATTAGTGATTTAACAGAGCTTTATAACATTATAAGATTTCAGGAGTATGATTTCACACATACATAGTAAATGAATATGTCACTCACACTTCTCACCAAAGTTGTATGCTTTCTGCCACCATAACTACTACAGTTCTCACAAAGTATAATAAACAGTTTGATTATAATTTTTGCAAGTTCATTTTTGAAAAATTCTTAAGCTTTATTAGGAAATAAAGATTAAGAAGGAAATTATTACATGTGTATAATTTATCATTCATTCTTATAGCTGTCTGCACTACCAACTCACCACCAACTCAAGTTACTCTTTACCATCATGCACTGGATACCCAGTATCTTTCCCCTCCATCACCTTTTAGAGCAGTGTCTTTTGCTTTGGTGCAATACATTGTATTAGTTCAAGCTTCACTCTGTTTCTCTTTTATTCTTAAATATCACCTGTAAGTGAGATCACTTGTATTCATCCTTTTTAAAAAATTTTTATTTATAAAAAGAAAAAACACTGACAAAACCATAGGATAAGAGGGGTACAACTCTACACAATACCCACCACCAGAACTCCGTATCCCATATATCCCTTATAGCTTTTGTATTCTTTAACCCTCTGGGAGTATGGACCCATGGTCGTTATGGGGTGAAGAAGGTGGAAGGTCTGGCTTCTGTAATTGCTTCCCTGACATCATTTTCCCATCATTGCTTCCCAAGACTTCATCTCCCTAGACAATAACTTGGGTCCACCTGCATATCAGATGTCAGGCTCAGGAAAAAACTAGTATAGTTATGGGCCCTTTGGAATATAACTAAAACAGGCCTACTAGCTATCTTCAAAATGGAGACCTCAAATCTTCATCTGCAATATTCCAGCCTTTAGGTTCATGATTAGTGTATTCATTCATCCTTCTTATGGCTTAGACTTAACATGATTCCTTCAAGTTCTATCCAGGATATGGAAAAAGGTAATATTTCATTGTTTCTTACAGCTCAATATTATTTCATAGTGTATCTATATAAACCACAACTTCCTTAAATACTTTCTGTCATTAGACATTTGGGATGCTTTGGGCTATTACAAATAGTGCTGCTATGAATTTAGGTATACATAGATCTGTGCATAAATCTTTTTGTTTTCTTTTGAAAGATCCTTGGGAATGGGGTTGCTATGTAGCTCCATTTCTTTTTTTTTCCATTTTTGTCTTTTTAAAAATTTTATTGGGGAATTAATTTTTTACATTCGCCAGTAAATACAATAGTTTGTACATGCATAACATTTCGCAGTTTTCCATATAACAATACAACCCCCACTAGGTCCTCTGTCGTAGGTCCATTTCTGATGTTCTTGTTTATCTCCAGACTGTCATATATAGGGGTTGAACCAATTTGAATGTAGAACAATGTAGAAATGTTTCTCTTTTTCTCAAATTCTTGTGAACACTTGTTTCTGTCTTTTCTGATTTATGACACTCTCATATATATAATGTAAGGTGGTAACTCACTAATTATTTGCATTTCTCTGATAATCTGTTACTTTTAGAATTTTGTTATATGTCTTTTGGCCATTTGGATATCCTCTTTAGTGATGACTCTTTCCCTGTCATCTCCCTATTTTTGATTTTTATCTTTTGCTATTCAGTTTTGTGAGTTATTTTTTTAGTATAAAAAATATAAATCTGCCGAAGTGAGCAGATTGTGAGTTTTTTTATCTTAGTTATGAACTGTTTCCCTGATATATAATATATAAAGATGTTCTCCCATTTTGTAGAGTATATTTCTGATTTGTGGATAGTTCATTTTGTTGTGTAGTAGCTCTTCAATCTGATGAAATCCCACTGGTTTCTTTTCCTTCTCCTGTTGGAATTGATTCTTCAGTGACATTTCTTACTCTCTTGCTTGCTCTTTTTTTTTATTGTAGGAATTTAATGGTTTACAGAAAATACAGTGTTTATACAGTTTGTGTAAAATTTCTCAGTTTTCTGCAAAACACTTTCACCCCCAACCTGGTCCTCCACCACCATCTTGTACCAGAACCTGAAAATTACCCTTGCCCAAGAGTCCTTCACATTAGTGCAATTTACCAGACTCAGACCAACTTCTGCTTTTGTGTTTCCCTTTTTGTTCTTATTTCTTAGCTTCTGTCCATGAGTGAGATCATCCCATATTTACCCTTCTCTTTCTGGCTTATCATGATTCCCTCAAGCTCCATTCAAGATGAAGTGAAGGTGAATGCAGCATTTTAAATAGCTACGCAGTATTGCATTGTGTATATAGACCACAACTTTCACAGCCACTTATCTGTTGTTGGACACCTGGGCTGCTTCCAGATTTTGGCTATTTTAAATTGTGCTGCTATAAACATAGGTATACACAGTTCTATTTGGATGGGTGTGTTTGGTTCCTTAGGATATATCCCCAGGACAGGAGTTGCCATGTCATAGGGTAGGTGCATTTCTAGTCATGTGAGAGTTCTCCAGACTGTTCACCACAGGGGTTGGACAAATATACATTCCCACCAGCAGTGCAGAACAGTTCCTTTGCCCCCACAACTTCTCCAGCATTTATTGTTTCTACCTTTTTAATTATTAGTATTATTAGTGTTTTAATAATGATTGACAAGATTGTGGGATAAGAGGGGTACAATTCCATATAATTCCTACCACCGGAGTTCCATTTCCCACCCCCTCCTCCCCTCCATTGGAAGGTTCTCTATTCTTTATCTATCTGGGAGTATAGACCAAAGATCTTTTTGGGATGCAGAAAGAGGGAGGTCTGGCTTCTGTAATTGCTTCTCCACTGGACATGGTCATTGACAGGTCAATCCATACCCCCAACCTGTTTCTTTCTTTCTCTTTTTCTGATGTTTGACATTCTCACAGGAGTGAAGTGGTATCTCACTGTTGTCTTTATTTGCATTTCTATGACAGTCAATGAATTAGAGTATTTTTAAATATATCTGTAGGCCTTTTGGATCTCTTTTTTAGTGAAGGTTCTTCTGTTCATATTCCTTTCCCAATTTTTGGATGAGACCATTTGCTTTTTTTGTTGCTTGGCTTAGTGACCTCTTTTGGTTGTTAGCCTTTTGTCTAGTATGTGGCATATAAAGATCTTTTCCCATTTTCTCTTTGGGTGGTGGTTTCTTTTCAATTTGAAGTAGTCCTACTGATTCATTTTTCATTTTTAGTATTCCTTGTAATTAGATTTGTATCATCGAAGATGTCTATACAATTTTGATGGAAAAATGTTCTGCCAATAGTATTTTGATAGTTTCTAGTCTAACATTCAAGTCTTTGACCCATTCAGAGTTTACTTTTGTGTTTGTTGAAATTTAGTGGATCTGTTTCATTGTTCTACATGTTTTAACCTATTTTTACCAATCGCATTTATTGAAGAGACTCTCCTTTCGCCATTTAATAGTTTGGGCCTATTTGAAAAAATTTTATGTCCATAGGTGAGTTTATTTCTGTGCTCTCAATTCTATTTCACTTGTCAGTGTGTCTGTTTTTGTTCCAGTACTAGCCAGTTTTGATTACAAATAATGTAAATCTCCTTTAGTTCATAGATTCATAGTAATGGATCTTATGAATTACTTTTCCTCTCTAAAGCATGTAAAATTACATAATTATGTTTGGTTGGGTTTTTTTTAGTACTTATTTATTAAAAGTGAGAAAGTAGAGCATTAATTGACTCTGGCTTATGATGCTGAAGATTGAACCTGGAACCTCAGAGTCTCAGGCATGAAATGGAATCATTATTATTTTTTTAAATCTCTTTGGGGGAATTAAAGGTTTATAGTTAACAGTAAAATACAATAGTCTGTGCATGTATAACATTTGTCAGTTTTCCACAACCCCCATTAAGTCACCCTCTGCCATCATGTTCTAGGACTTGAGCCTTGCCCCCCTACCCCCACCCCATAGTCTTTTACTTTGCTGCAGTACACCAACTACAGTCCAAGCTCTGCTTTGCGTTTTCCCTTCTGTTCTTGTTTTTCAACTTCTGCTTATGAGTGAGATCATCCCATATTCATCTTTTTCTTTCTGACTTACATAACATGATAGAATCATTATTTTTTTAAAAATATACTCAGTGAATATTGATGAAATAGGAATTGATTGTTATCATGTTTCCAAACACATTTTTATGTTTTATAAAACGGGATCTCTATAAAAGAGAATATCATTAATTTGGGTGCCTTTGAATGAACCTTAGTGTGTTTGTACTTGAAATAAGTACCGGTTAACCAGCTATAGTTTACAGAAAGAACCACTGATGCACATTTTCTTGAGAAAAATAGTACACTCATACCCAGACAGATAGCTCACTGAATAGAGGCTGTGTCTCACCATTTCACAGCCCAGGTTTAATCCCAGGAATCAGAGGGGAGGAGGCATAGTTATATAGCACAGAGGAATCCCGGTGCTATATAATCTCTCCATCTCTTTCTATATTTTGGTTATGAGTCTCTTGTCTGATTTATAGCATGTGAAGATCTCCCATTCTGTGAGGGGGTCTCTTTGAGTGATGGTTTTTTCTTAATATTTATTTATTCCCTTTTGTTGCTCTTGTTTTATTGTTGTAGTTACTATTATTGTTGTTATTGATATCGTAGTTGTTGGATAGAACAGAGAGAAATGGAGAGAGGAGGGGAAGACAGAAAGGGGGAGAGGAGGATAGACACCTGAAAACCTGTTTCACAGCTTGTGAAGCGACTCCTCCACAGGTGGGGAGCCAGGGGCTTGAACCAGGATCATTGCTCTGGTCCTTGTGCTTTGCGCCACCTGTGTTTAATCCACTGTGCTACCGCCTGACTCCCTGACTGATGGTTTTTTTGCTCTGCAGACGCTCTTCAATTTGATGTAGTCCCACTGATTTATTTTTCTTTTAGTATTCCTTGCAATTGGATTTGTATCATCAAAGATGATACAAATCCCCTAAGTATTTGATAGTTTCTAGTCTAACATCTATGTCCTTGATCCATTTGGAGTTGACTTTTGTTTCTAGTGAGATAAAGTGGTTAAGTTTCATTCTTCTGCACATTCATTCTTCTGCACATTTCAACCCAGTTTTACCCGTACCATTTATTGAATAGAGCCTCTTTCTTCCATTTAATATTTTGGGGCCCCTTATCAAAGATTAGATGTCCATATGTGTGGGGGGTTAGTTCTGAACTTTCAGTTCTGTTCCACTGGTCTGTGTACCTATTTTTGTTCCAGTACCAGGATGTTTTGATGATGATGGCTTTATAATATATTTTGAGATTTGGGAGTATGATGCCTCCATTTCTGGTTCTTTTCCTCAAGATTGCTTTGGTGATTCTAGAATCTGGTTGCAGATAAATAATTGTAATTGTAATAATTATAATTTTTGTTCTATTCTCTAAAAAAAGCTTGGTGGAACTTTGATGGGTAGCACATTAAATTTGTATATGGCTCTGGGGAGAATATTCATTTCGATGATATTAATTCTTCCAGTCCATGAGCATGGGATGTCTTTCCACTTCTTGGTATCATTTTTTATTTCTTTAAATAACAACTCATAGTTCTTAGTATACAAGTCTTTCACTTCTTTGGCCAGGTTTATTCCCAGGTATTTTATTGATTTTGCTGCAACAGTGAATGGGAGTGAATTCTGGATGTCCTCTTCTTCAGACTTAGAGTCTGCATAAAGAAATGCCTCTGATTTTTGTACACTGATTTTTTAGCCTGATACCTTGCTATATTGTCTAATTATTTCCAATAGCTTTCTGCTGGATTCCTTAGATTTTTCAATGTATACTATCATATCATCTGCAAATAGTGAGAGTTTGACTTCCCTTGCAGTCTGTATTCCTTTCTCTTAACCTGATTGCTATGTCAAGAACTTCCAAGCTATGTTTAAGAGTAATGGTAATAATGGACAGCCCTGTCTAGTCCCTGATCTGAGGGGGAATGCTTTCAGTTTCTGTCCGTTAAATTTGATGTTGGCTATAGGTTTGCTGTATATGGACTCCACTATGTTGAGAAATTCTCCATCTATTCCCATTTTTTGTAGTGTTTTGAGCATGAATGGGTGTTGGATTTTGTCAAAGGTTTTCTCTGCATCTATTGAGATAATCATGTGGTTTTGCTTTTGCTTTTATTGATGTGGTAGATGACGTTGATTGACTTATATATATTGAACCAGCCTTGCATTTTTGGGACAAATCCCACTTGGTTATGATGAACAATCTTTTTGATGTGCTGCTGTATCTAGTTGGCTAGGATCTTGTTTAATATTTTAGCACCTATGTTCATCAGAGATACTGACCTGTAGTTTTCCTTTTTTTTTTTTTCCTCCAGGGTTATTGCTGAGCTCGGTGCCTGCACCATGAATCCACCACTCCTGGAGGTCATTTTTTCCCCCTTTTATTGCCCTTGTTGTTGTAGCCTCGTTGTGGTTATTATTATTGCCATTGTTGATGTTGTTCATTGTTGGATAGGATAGAGAGAAATGGAGAGAGGAAGGGAAGACAGAGAGGGGGAGAGAAAGATAGACACCTACAGACCTGCTTCACTGCCTGTGAAGCGACTCCCCTGCAGGTGGGGAGCTGGAGGCTCGAACCGGGATCCTTATGCTGGTCCTTGCACTTTGCCCCACATGCGCTTAACCCACTGTGCCACCGCCCGACCCCAGTTTTCCTTTTTTGTTGTGTCCCTATCTTATTTTGGTGTCAGGGTGATGTTGGCTTCATAGAAGATGGAAGGGAGTATTCTTGTTTTTTCGATCTTTCGAAAGAGTTTTAAAAGTCTAGATATTAACTGTTTCCTAAAGGTTTTGTAGAATTCATTTGTAAAGCCATCTGGTCATGGACATTTGTTGTTGGGAAGATTCTTAATAACTGCTTCAATTTCTTTGTGATTGGTGCATTTAGGTTCTGTAGTTCTTCCTGGTTGAGTTTTTGAAGGGTATGTGTTTCTAAAAATTCTTCAGTTTCTCCCAGATTTTCTAGCTTGGTGGCATAAAGTTGTTTGTAGAAGTTTTGCATAATTTTTTGGATTTCTGTGGTATCTGTTTTGATACCCTTTTTTATTGTTTACAATTCTATTGATTTGAGTCTTTTCCCTTTTTTCTTTAGTGAGTCTGGCTAAGGGTTTGTCAATTTTGCTTAATTTTTCAAAGAACTAACATTTGGCTTCATTGATCTTTTGTATAGTTCTCTTATTTTTTTATGTTGTTTATTTCCGCTCTAATTTTGGTGATTTCAATCCTTCTGGATGCTTTAGGGCTCCATTGTTCCTCTTTTCCTGAGTCTTTAGGGCATGCAGTAAGGTCATTCACTTGAGCTTTTTCTTGTTCTGTAATGTGTGCTTGTATGGCTATGAATTTCCCTCTATGTACTGCTTTAGCTTTGTCCCATATATTCTGATAGCTCATGTCTTCATTTTCATTTGTTTTGAGAATCATTTGAATTTCTTGCTTGAGTACCTCTTTGACCCAGAGGTTATTAAGCTGTTTGTTGTTGAATGTTTACTCCTGTGATCTAAGAAGATGCTTGGGATGATTTCAGTGCTCTTGGGTTTGTTGACACTCTTTTTGGCCTAACATGTTGTCTGTCCTTGGGTATGTGCTGTGTGGATTTGAAAAGAATGTGTATTCCAGTTTCTTGGGGTGAAGATCTCTGAAAATGTCCAGGAGGTCCTATATATCCATCTCTTTGATTAATTCTCTTGTTTCTTTGTTGATTCTCTGCTTAGTTGATCTGTCTAAATGTGAGAGTGGGGTGGTGAAGTTTCCTACTATTACTGTATTACTATTGATGTATTTTTGTAGCTCTTTCAGTAAGTGTTTGATGTATTTAGATGGTCCCTCATTGGATGCATAGATGTTAATAATTGTTAAGTCTTCTTGATTGATTGATCCTCTGTTCATTATGTAATAATATTGCCTATCTTTTATTACTTTCTTTAATTTAAAGTATGTTTTTTCAGAGATGAGAATGGCTGTTCCTGCCCTTTTATGTGCTTCATTAACCCGTATGATAGTTTTCCACCTTTTCTCTTTAAGTCTGTGTTTGTCTTGTTGGGTCAGTTGGGATTCTTGCAAGCAGCATATGGTTGGGTTTTGTTTTCTGATCCATCCTCCTACTGTGTGCCTTTTAATGGGTGAATTTAAGCCATTGACATTTATTGATATTTTAGATTTAAAATATTGAAGTGCCATTATTCAACAGTTTTTTTTCTCTCTGATACGTGTATCTTGCTGATGTTCTTGTTTATACGTGGTCTATTAAAGCCTCTTTCAGGGCCAACATTTTCGGGGTGTCTCCCTCCTTCTCCGGCATGGTGTCCTCCAGGGGAAAGGTAACAGGCTGGTTCTTTCTCGCTCACGACAGGGGTGACACGAAGTAAAAGACACCAGGGGACTCTTAGCGTGAATCTAGAAACTGAGTCCTTAGAGTCCCAGAATCCTAGAATCCGTTTATTAGCAACGTGTACATGAGTTAAATAGAAAAGCAATGGAGGTAATTATTGTTGCAATATGACAGAAATTACAGGTTTCTTAACAGTCAGCATGCCCCTAAGGTAGGGGGTTGGTATGACAGGAATTGATGAGATACAAGACAGTTATTTTCCATAACACAAGCAACTTAATTATCCAAAGGTATTTGAGAGAAGCATAGGGGTTAAACCCGTAGGGTGAGACAGAGAGAAGATGGATATCAAAAGGCCATATAGTTTGGAATCTCTCTTGTCTGGGCTCTGAGGTGTGTGATGAAGTGTGTGATAAGGTGTGTTCTTCTGTAATCAGAAGGTGACTTTGAATAAGTGAATCTGCAGCCATGTGGCCTGCAGTTAATGGAGGGAAGTACTGGGGTATCTGTGGGCCTGAGAGTCAAGAAGGAAAGAACCAAGTCTGAGTTTCCCCCCTTATGCTCACCTCGGTTGAGAGAGACTTACCAAGAGGTTATCTTCTCAGACCTCCATCCAAAAATGGGGGTGGTTCTCCCTAAGCTCTATCAGGCTCACACATGTTCTCAACACAACATGGTGATATTTCACTCCTTTAACTGTTGCTCATCTGAGAAGGGTTTTTTTTTTTTTAATCCTTCCATCTAGTCTGAATGAAAGTCTAGCTGGATATAGTATCTTTCATTGAAATTCTTTTTTATTGAGGGTTTGGTAAATATCTTGCCATTCTCTTCTGGCTTTTAGAGTTTGAGTGGAGAAGTCTGCTCATAGGCTTATGAGTTTTCTCCTGTATGTGATTTTTTTGTTGTTCTCTTGCAGCCTTTAGGATCCTTTTTTATTCTTGCTTCTTTCATTGTAACTATGATGTATCTTGGTGTCTTCAGGTCTTGGTTGATTCTGTTTGGAACTCTCTGGGCCTCTTGAATCTTAAAGTCTTTTATGTTTTTTAGGCTGAGTTTTCTTCTATTATTTCCTCTAGGATGTTTACTTCCCCATCCTCTCTTTCTTCCTCTGGTAGGCCAAAAATGCAAATGTTACTTCTTCTGAGATCATCCCATATGTCTCTGTTGTTGTTTTTAGTCTCTCAATCTCTTTTTGAGCTCTTTTACCTCCTTCTTAGTTTTTCTCTAGCTCATCCTCTGTCTGGCTAAATCTGGTTTCTGCTTCTGTTAACCTGCTTCCCCTTCCCTCAGCTTCCTTCTTCAGTTCAATTATAGTATTCGCTTGTTATACTAATTGACCTTTTAGCTCAGCTATTTCAGCTTTCAGTTCTCTAATTACCTCAAGGTAGCTTGTGTTTTCCTTGTGGATCTCATCTGTTGATTCCCTATTTCTGATAACCCTTTCCTCAATAGTTGCCCACATTTCTGTAACTAATATATCCGTTACTGTTTGGATAGTTCTCTTATCTATAATTGCTTCTGACTTATTTGCAGTTTCTTCTGGGGTCCTCATTCATTGTGTTAGCAGTTTTATTTGCTCTCGATTTGACCATTTATTTTAGTTGGTGTGGTTTGTATTTTTCTGTCCTGTCACTCTTTAGTTGTGTTGTGTGAATATAGGCCACACTAGAGTTTTTTCTCATATCAAGTTACAACAGAAAATACAATAGCAGCCAAAGCAAGGATTTATACAATTCAACCAAAAAACAGATAGTCAAGCAATACCTCCTATCTAAAAACAAAACCAACAATATAAAGGGAAAGAAAGAGAAAAAGAAAGAAAAGAAACAAGGAAAAGAAAAGACAAATACAAAAATAAGCTGTCAACTATAAATTCTAGAGGTAGTGGGAAGAGAGAGAGAAGGAATGAGGAGAGACACGGGGAGAGAGAAGAAAGAGTCTACTCTTGGTCAGATTTCTTCTACAAGATAATTCACGAATGAGTGCCAGTGAATAAAAAAGAAAAAAAAAGCAGTGAAAGGAAAGAGTTCTTCAGATCTGCTTTAAGGAAAGAAAAAGAGAAATAGAGAAAAGAGAGAGGGCCAAATTCCTCCCAGAATGTGTAGCACACCCAATTACCTATCAATGAAAGAAGCAGCAGTGGATACTTTTATCATTGCAGAGGGGAGAAAAGAGACAAGCACAAGTAATAATAATAATAGAATAAAATTAAATTAAAGTCCATAACAGTTAGTCTGCAGATTGAACCAGTATGGACTGGCTCCACACAGCTTCGTCTCTTTCATAAACCAAGCTAAAAATAAGCATTTATAAGAGGTAACTCTCAGGCAAACTCTAAAATTAGCAGAAAAACTCAGGTACTTTACCATAGGCAGGACTGAGGCCCTGATTGGTCAGGTATTCTGTCACTCAGATAGAGTTCCTGCTACCTTCAGTGTCTTTTGAAAAATACCCCAGAATAATACACCAGGCAAAGCCAAGGTCTTGATTGGTCAGATACTCTGTTACTCAGATAGAGTTCCTGCTATTTTCAATGTCTTTTGAATCACACACATTTGAAAGACACCCCTTCTGATCTAGGAATATTGCTAAAGGAATTCCCTCCACAGGAGTCCCACCAGGAGTAGCTGGTGAGGGAGTTGGGAACTATCAAAACAGAAAACTCCCAGCCAATCTTCCTGATTCCTTTTTCACTTTTCAGCCTCTGTTTGTCAGCCCAAATATAAATTATTGGACTCTTCTTTAGTTCTTATCTGCCCACCCAGTGCACCCCTATCCCACTACTGACCCAGAATTCCTACCCTCACTCAAGCTTCCCAGTTTTGAAGCAGCTTCCTTGCAGAGCTCAGGCCATGTGTTGTCTCTGAGTGGGCATCTTAGCCTTTTGCTCATTTTTTTTAAGGTCCTGCCTTCTCTTCCTTTCTTAGTCACACCTACAGCTATTACTACTTATGAATGCCCTTCCTTTTATTCTCTTCTTTCTCTGGGTCCTGATGGGACTGGAATTCAGAGCTTTCTGGTTATCTTCCCCTAACATTTCTTCCCCTCTGAGAGAATGGAATAAGATTCTCTCAGAATTTTGGTGTGGAAGATGGGAGTTCTGGCTTCTTTAATTGCTTCTTAGCTGGACATGGGTGTTGGCAGGTCGATCCATACCCCAGCCTGCTTCTGTCTTTCCCTAGTGGGTTAGGGCTTTGTAGAGGTGAGATTCTGAGACACATTGGTGAGGTCATCTGCCCAGGAAACTCAGGATGCAATCATCATAGTGTCTGCAGTTTGGTGGTTGAAAGGCAGTAAGATATAAAGCTAGACAAAAAGGTTTAATAACAGGAACCAAAAAGTAGGAATAGAGCAGGTAAGGATAGGGATCTTAGGGTGGAAAGAAGCTATAAAGTCTATTTTAGATATGTTCCTAGGGGACCATGATTTTTGTTTGAGCTTGATGTCTTTAAAAAATTTTTTTATATTTATTTATTTTCCCTTTTGATGTCCTTGTTGTTTTTTTATTGTTGTTGTAGTTATTGTTGTTGTTATATAGGATAGAGAGAAATAGAGAGAGGAGGGGATAACAGAGAGGAGGAGAGAAAGACATACACCTGCAGACCTGCTTCACCACATGTGAAGCGACGCCCATGCAGGTGGGGAGCTGGGGGCTGGAACTGGTAGCCTCACACCAGTCCTTTCACTTTGCACCACCTGCGCTTAACCCAATGTGCTACCACCTGACTCCCCTGAGCTTTATATCTAACATGCAGGTGGACTAAAAATATTGTCTCATGGTCTGGGAGGTGGCACAGTGGATAAAGCATTGAACTCTTAAGCATGAGATCCTGAGTTCAATCCCTGGTGGCACAGATACCAGAGTGATGTGATGTCTGGTCCTTTCTCTGTCTCCTTTTCTCCCTTTCTTTCTTTCTTTCTTTCTTTCTTCCTTTCTCTTTCTCCTGACTAAATAAATAATATATATATATACATATATATATATGTATGTGTATGTATATATATATAGTGTGCATTTTTGTTTTCAGGTATATATTTTGCCTTAATTTATGGATACATGTGAACATATGCTCTATCTCATGGGACCTGGTCTATATCTAAGTTTTGGGACTTTGTTAGGAAGTGAACCACCTGGAATGAAATTAGAGAATCCTATGAAAGGAATGGTCTTACCTGAATAATGAGGCTGAAGGGTTGACATTCCACACCAGACATGTCTGGACATAAGTGAAGCATGCTGAAGTGGTACTCGTTGTGTTGATTAGGTTGGCATCAGCAGATGCAATATCATTTGGTATGAATTGAGAGAAGCATGCAGGAAAATGAACCCCACCCTAGAGGTTCCAGGACTGGGGGAAATATAGGCTCTATAAAGGAAGAGGTTCCTGCTATCTTAGGGTTTAAGAAGACAATAGATAGTTATTGCTGTTATCAAATTATTTGTCAATTAGGTTAACTTTGAAAATCCTTTTGTTAAGATTTGGTGTATCATACACAACATCATCATAACTTATATCCTTTGACATTATTTGTATATAACTATCTTATAGAGTAATGCCACCGGTTCCTTCTGTTCTCCCTGGTCTAGGCTTTTAAGAGATTCAACATTTCAAAAACTCAGCCTGTGGTCTGTGCATTAAAAAGTTTGAGACATTCAATCAGTTCTTCCCCTCTTATATTAAATAAATAGTAATTTATATGACTACAAGTTAATAGGAGTGTACATAAACGCCATTCCCACTACCAGAAGACTGTGCCCCATCCCATTCTTCCCCCACTATCCCCAGTGATATCAAACATCCACCCTCACCCTCAACCTAAAGATTTTCACTTTGGTGCCCTACTCCAAACTTAGTCAGATCTTGCTTTGAGTTTCCTTTTCTGTTCTTCTTTTTCAACTTCTGTTTATGAGTGGGATCATCCCATACTTGTCTTTATCTTTCTGACTTAGCTCACTTAACATAATTACTTCTAACTCCATCCAAATAGTGTCTACTTAGACTTAGATATCCTCCTCACCAACTTCCTATTATACTTCCTTCACTCACTCCAAAGCTAACCTTATCAAAGTAAGGACTGAAAAAGCTGAATAAGGGCAAGAGACTGGCATACTTTAATGATGACTCCTTAGTCATTATAGGTCACCCCTTCAGCTGGGGCCCTAGTCTGGGTGTCTTGAGATTCCCAAACAGACATGACAGGTGTAGACCTTGAAGACCTCGAATAGATCCCTCTCTCTATTGTTACTGGTCATCTCTATCAGGAACAATACAGTAGACCCCTTTGTGGGCCCCCATAGGACCTTGCCCCCAGTGTGAATCAACAATGGTAGAGAATATCCCATCCTCCCAAGGGAGGATGGACAACATACTTTATGCTACACCTGAAGAAGATGGGTCCTGATATTGGGGCAGGTTGGAACAATCCTACTCATGACCACAGAAGCTTAGACTTATAGGGATGCAGAGGTCACATAGGCTCTTAAGCTGAATATGGGCTCCAGATGAGATCAAATCAATGGGGTTTACAGTCAACAATACTTATGCACCTTTTCCATATTTTGGAGCTACTCTCTTACCTGATCCAGCTTTCTGGTCCAGCCATGACATCATTTCCCCAGACAATAACTTGGATCTACCTGCATATCAGATTTCAGGCTCAGGGAAAACAACAACAACAACAACAAAAAAACTAGTATAGTCGTGGGGTCTTTGGACTATAACTAAAATATGCCTACTAGCTATCTATAAAACAGAACCACCCTCATCCCAACTCTTCATATGTACTATTCCAGCCTTTAGGCTCATGATTAGTCAACAATTTCTTTGGCTCTATATGTTAACTATTTTTTTTCAACCACGAGATTCCAGATGATACCATGATGCCAAATGGGACTTCCCTGGACAGACAACCCCACCAATGTATCCTGGAGCCCCACTTGCCCAGAACCCCGCCCCACTAGAAAAAGAGAAAGATAGGCTGGGAGTATGGATCGGCCTGTCAATGCCCATGTTCAGTGGGGAAGCAATTATAGAATCCATAACTTCCACCTTGTTGCACACCATATTGACCCTGGGTCCATACTCCCAGAGGGATAAAGAACCGGAAAACCATCAGGGGAAGGTACGGGATACGGAGTTCTGGTGGTGGGAATTATATAGAGTTGTACCCCTCTTATCCTATGTTTCTTGTCAATGTTTCCTTTTTAAAAATAAAAATTAAAAATAAATAGACAAATAAGTAAATAAAAACAAAACAGAACAAAAAATATATATACATATATTGTCTGGGAAGATGGTGTGAGGTTTAGAATAGAGCGAGAAAGTTGAATTAGGGCAGAGAAGAACTCCCAGACTTGAAGACAAGTATATAAATACTTAAATTTTTTTATATTTATTCCCTTTTATTGCCCATGTTGTTTTATTGTTGTAGTTACTATTATTGTCATCATTGTTGGATAGAACAGAGAGAAATGGAGAGAGGAGGGGAAGTCAGAGAGGGGGGAGAGAAAGACACCTGCAGACCTGCTTCACCACTTGTGAATCGACTCCCCTGTAGGTGGGGATCCGGGGGCTTGAACCAGGATCTTTACTTACTCTGCTGTGCTACCGCCTGACTCCTCCATTAACTGTGTACCCCATCAATCTTACCCAGGGTTCATATATATTCATATTTAGTACAGCAGACTTTATAAGCTATGAGTCCCTGTCAGTCTGCACTTGGTGGTCACACCTAGGAACATTATAGGCTGCACTCATCTCAGGACCAGTCTTTCTCAACTGGGAGACCAGTCTTCCTTGAGTGGCAGACCATTCTTCAAGGTGCCTTTGCCTCCTCTCAGAGAATAAGACAAACCCTAACCATTGCTGATTTATAGTAAGGGCAAAGTCCTGGAGAGGCCCACAAAAGGGTTTATGATGATGTTCATGATAGAAGTGACCAGTGATGGTAGAGAGGGATCTATTAGAAGGATAGGAATGTCATATGTATGTGGGAATCCAAGGATCCCCTGACTTGGGGCCTCAGATGATGGGGTAGCCTAATATTGACCAAAAAGACCACCACTAAGTGATCCAGTCTCTTGCCCTTTTCCAACTTTTGTAGTCTCTTCTTTATCTGAGGAGCTTAGACTTTCTCCCAGTTGTTAAAGCAGTGAGTGTCATTTGTTGTACCCAAACTGGTATTAAGTTTAGCAGATCTGGCCTCTGGTCAGGGAGTTAATACACTTAGGATCTAATGGGGTCTTAGCCATGAGTTTTTCCACATTTATTTGTTTGATTATTCTAATAAATGGTGTTATAGGGACAATAATTGTCCTTTACTTGCTATATAATTGCTAGTGCAATTATTGGGACCCAAGACTTTCCATTAGCAAGGGCACAGATGGTCTCTTGACACAATAGCTAAGCTTGCCTTTTTGGGAGGGAGGCAAGGCTCTATTTTGGCCAATACCAGTATTGGAGCAAACCAAGTGGCTCAAGCTATTTAGCCACCTATGTGAAATCTCCCTATGTGAACTGCTGATGTTAGTGCAGGTGTCAACTCTCCATTGAAAAGTGCACAAATCAGGGAGGGTTAGATAGCATAATGGTTACACAAAGAGACTCTCATGCTTGAGGCTCTCAAGTGCCAGGTTCAGTTCCCACCACCACCACCATAAACCAGAGCTGAGCAGTGCTCTGGTGTTTCTCTCTATATCTCTTTCAAAAATAAAATAAATAAAATACTTTAAAAAAAAAAGTGCACTAGTCATAGCTTGCCACAGTAGCTAAGATGGCTGCCCCATATTCTTTCCCTGGATAGGCAGGAATATACTTAATTTAGCCCAAGAGTGGTAGGGGTTGTCAGATAAAATTGCTGATCCCAAGCTGGTTAGCCTTCTGATGGAAAATCCCCTCTTATGGATTGTTTAGTTTAATCCAGTAGCAGAGACTCTCCAGGTAGTCAGAGGCACAGATTAGTGTTGTCCTTGTTACCTAGATGGCTGCCTTATCACCTTATCTTGGAAAGAAGGACTTCACAGACTGTAAGTAATGGGACTTAACAGAAATTGGAGGAGAGCAAGTCACTTGAATAATAGGTTCATATTAGAATAGTAATAGGTTAGGGAGTCGGGCCATAGCAGTGGGTTTAGTGCACATGGTGAGAAGCTCAAGGACTGATGTAAGGATCCTGGTTGGAGCCCTTGGCTCCCCAGTAGGGGGGGGGGGTCGCTTCACAGGTTATGAAGCAGGTCTGCAGGTGTCTATATTTCTCTACCCTTCTCTGTATTCCCCTCCTCTCTCCATTTCTCTCTGTCCTAACAACAACGACATCAATAACAACAATAATAACTACAACAACCATAAAAAACAACAAAAGCAACAAAAGGAAAAAAAAAAACTATAGCCTCCAGGAGCAGTGGATTCTTGGTTCAGGCACTGAGCCTCAGCAATAACAATAAGGAAAAAGAAAAGGATGACAGAGGACCTAGTGGGGTTGTATTGTTATGTGGAAAACTGCGAAATGTTATGCATGTACAAACTGTTGTATTTACTGTAGAATGTAAAACATTAATCCTCCAATAAAGAAATTAAAAAAATAGTAATAGGTTCATTATAGAATCAAGAAAGTTATTTCACCAAATACTAAAGATTTCTAATAATTAAATAAAATATCAGTGCTTACGTTTAAATTAATTAAAATCAAATAGAACTTATAACTATGTTTCTCGTTATCATAAATGATGTTTTTAAATACTCAGTATCCTACTGGATTGCACAACTCTTTAATTTACATTATACCTCCCTCCTTTTTCCTGGCTTCATAGTACTTATACTTGGGAAATTTTAGAGGGGGTGCTTCATGTCCTGTTTTCTTTCTGTACTTTCTCTATGGGAATAAGTAGAGGTTGACCACTCCAGTGATGAAATCATATGCATAGCAAGTCCACTTATCAGTTGTCACAGACTCTGACACTGAACTTGGATTCTTAAACGCTCGCAAAGAAGAAGTGTTATCTTGGTATTTTTCATGAAAAGGTCGTTAAAATCTATTCAACATGAGAACTCTGATAGGAATGATATGGTTTTATACCCCTACTGTCTTATAATGTTGTAAATCAGTATTATCACTAATAAATTTTTTTTGAAAATGAAGAAATTAGTCAACATAGACCCAGATTTACTGACTTGAATTTGATCGTTGTTTGGTCATTGGTAGTTGATAGTGATTAACATATATTTATGGAGATTTACTAAATTTGGGGGTCTTATTTAGAATTTTCATAATTAAGTGATAGATTGTTATAAAGTACTAAATGTCAGCTAACAAAAATTTTCTTTAGTAGTGTTTAGGTATATCAGATCTCATTTCTTGTCCACAGAGTATTCTCGGTATCTTCATGCACATCTAGATACTCCCCTTACAGAATATAATATTGATGTAGATCTTCCTGGTAGCTTTAAAGACCACTGGGCTAAAAATCTGCCTTTCCTCATAGAAGAGTATGAAGAGCAGCCAGGGTTGCAACCCCACATAAGGTAAATGCTTTTGTTTTTCTTTCTTTCAAAACTGAGCTATAAGTTCTTCATGATATGTATTGGCCATTGAATAGCTTTCTGTTCATAATTCTGATTATTTTTTTAAATTTTTATATGTCTACAGATATTTTCTTTACTTTGTCAGGTACCTTGAAAGAGATATCTTTCCATCTAGACTGACTTTGATAACTTTAGGCCATCTTCAAACTTTAAATGCACTTATTGACTGATGGTCTGTAATATGCATAATTTTTACTATGTTATTGTTAATACAAATTACTTATATTGAAAGTTTTTTTAAATTTTTTAATATTTATTTATTCCCTTTAGTTGTCGTTTTTTATTGTTGTAGTTATTATTGATGTCATTATTTTTGGATAGGACAGAGAGAAATGGAGAGAGGAGGGGAAGACAGAGAGGGGAGAGAGAAAGATAGACACCTGTAGACCTGCTTCACCACTTGTGAAGCAACTCCCCTACAGGTGGGGAGCCGGGGGCTCGAACCGGGATCCTTATGCCAGTCCTTGCACTTTGCACTACATGCGCTTAACCCACTGTGCTACCACCCAACTACCATATTGAAAGTTTTGAACTATGCTGTTGGAGAATTATGCAAGAGACTATGCTGAAAAAAAGCAATTAGGTCTAGGATTGATAAAATAGCTCACTTGGATAGCATGCTGCTTTGCTATGTGTGTAACCCAGCATAAAGCCTGACCACCACTTCATTGAAGGTAACTTCAGTGCTATTGTCTTTCAGTTTCTCTCTGCTTCTGGTTCAATGTCTAAAAACAAGTAGACCTAGAATAGACAATAATCCTGGGCATCTAACAGTGCCTTAACCGTTAAGAGAAGTCATTAACGTTCAGCCTTCGATGGAGTTATACCCCTTTTATCTTACAATCTTTAATAAAAGATTTAAAAAGAAGAAATGTACAAAATTCAATCTGGTATAAGTAAGCATGGGGCCAGGTGGTGGTGTACCTGGTTGAGTGCACACATCACAGTTCAAGCCCCCAGTCCCCACCTGCAGGGGGAAAGCTTCACGAGTGGTGAAGCAGGGCTGCAGGTGTCTCTCTGTCTCTCTCCCTCTCTGTCTCCCCCACCCCTCTCAATTTCTCTCTGTCACTATCTAGTAAACAAATAAAAAGGAAAAAATTAAGTAAGCATATTTAAAAGGAAGAGCCTTGTGGAGTAAATGCATCTAATGGCTTCTTCAATGGAGTACTTGAAACATAGGCAGAAGGGGTTTGCAGACTTAGACTGTCAGGGACTTTAGAGAGTGGGATTGTATAATAAAAACTCCAAAATAGCCCCAACAGATTGAAGAAATTTTAAAAAATTAAAAATTATTTGAAGAAATTAAAAAATAAAACATGAGTAAACAATAGATGGTAAAAAAAATGACTAGGGGCCAGGTTTACCAGGTAGGGTGTGCTCATTATCCTGTGCGAAGACCCAAGTTCAAGCTCCCATCCCCACTTGTGTGGGAGACACTTAAATGCTCAATCAGTGCTGCAAGTTATCTCTCCTTTTGTCTTTCTCTTCCTCCTCCCCCCCTTCCTTACCGTCTATCAAAAATAAAAAGGTGGGGGGTGTGATGGACTTCAGGAAAAGTAGAGTTGTGTGGGCATTGAAACCCAACAATGTTCCTAGTGGCAAAATAAAATAAACAAATCGTGCTGGGGCTCACGTGGAGTGACTCCTTGGTAAGCTTACCAAGGCCCAGTCACCAGCTCAAGAGACTGTGTGATAAAGAAAGAGACTCGGGGAGAATTCTGATATGAATGCTCGATTTATTCAGGGGTGGGCTTGGGTATATATAGAGAAAGTTAAACAAAGAACATTTTTCAAATATTTCAGAAATTACAGGTTTCTTAAAGGTCAGCTTGCCCCTATGGTAGGGGGCTGGTACAACAAGAATTGATGCAATACATAAAGGTCAAGATAATTATTCTCCATGATGCAAACAGGTTAATTATCTAAAGGCATTTGAGAGAAGCATAGGGGTTAAACCATTAGGGTGAGATAGAGAGAAGATAAACAAGGCTTGATGTAAATCATAGATATCAAAGGAAATAAGGAAATAGTGTTTTGAGGCTTCACTGTCTGATGTTGGAGTGTAAGATGGAGTGTGTTTCTCCTTTGTGAATGAACCTTAAAGCAAGCAGCCATGTGGCCTGCCAGCAGGGAGAAACTAAGTGCAAGAGGTATGCAGGTTTTCTGTGAGCCTGGAAGGCTAACAAGGCAAGCTTAGTCTTGGAGACTTTTTCCCTCTTGGCTCATCTCTATGAGGAGAGAGGCTAACAAGTGGGGTGTCTTTCCAGACCTCCATCCAAGGATGGGAGAGCTCCGCTAAGCTCTACCAAGCTTTCACATAGTCCCACAAAATAGTAGACAGCTAGAAAGATGGAAAACACCTGAAAGTTTTAGGGATAAAAATAATATTAATTAAAATGAAGAGTTCTATATATATATACTAAATAGCAGACTAGATGTGGATGAGAGAACACTGTAGAAATGAGAGACAGAGCATTAGGAACTGTTCAGAGTGGAGCGTGGAGAATCAAGGAATAGAAAACATGAAAAAGATATAGAAGATGTATGAGGATTTTGCATATGTATAATTAAAATATCACTAGGAAATAATGGAGGAGAGGTAATTTTTAAAGATACTGTTACTAAGAATTTTCGAGAAATAAGAAAACACATAAATATACATTTTTTTAAAGCAGAACAAATGAAAAAATATCTATATTTAGACACATTGTTGGTAACACCTAAGATGAGGAAGAAAATCTTAAAAACAGAAATTCTGTATTACCTATTTAGGGTAAATAATTGGGTTGAATATATACTTACCAACAATGGCAACTAGAAGATAATGGAATAATAACTTCAGTATGATAAAAGAAAACATCTTTTTTTTTTTTTTTTTTAAAAAAAAGACTTTTATTTTTAATGAGAGAGGGAGAAAGAGATAGAGAGAAAGACCAAAACACTGCTCAGCTCTGGCTTATGGTGGGGCAGGGGATTGAACCTGGGTGTGCAGAGCCTCAGGCCTGAAAGTCTTGGTTGTCTCCCCAGCCAATAAAACATCTTTCAACTTGGAATTATGCACTCAACAAAATTTTCTTTAAAGCATAAAATCCATATAAACATATACTCACTAGTATTGATTATGACACTGTGTAGAGATAATTAACATATATTTTATGTCTTTGGTTTTTCAAAACCATATAAAACAAAAGTTTAAATTAGATTAAAAAATGGAATAGTAATATGAAAATGATATTTTTGTATAAA
This sequence comes from Erinaceus europaeus, assembly GCF_950295315.1. NCBI lineage: Eukaryota > Metazoa > Chordata > Mammalia > Eulipotyphla > Erinaceidae > Erinaceus > Erinaceus europaeus. The sequence continues at coordinate 32,594,975 of NC_080167.1, forward strand.
GTCAAAATTAATAAATTTAAAGAGATTATAAAGTAAAACATTTCAGGGGGTCGGGCAGTGGCGCAGTGGGTTAAGCACATGTGGCACAAAATGCAAGGACCAGTGTAAGGATCCCAATTAGAGCCCCTGGCTCCCCACCTGCAGGGGAGTCGCTTCACAGGCAGTGAAGCAGGTCTGCAGGTGTTTATCTTTCTCTTCCCCTCTGTCTTCCCCTCCTCTCTCCATTTCTCTCTGTCCTATCCAACAATGAACAACATCAACAATGGCAATAATAATAACCACAACGAGGCTACAACAACAAGGGCAACAAAGGGGGAAAAATGGCCTCCAGGAGCGGTGGGTTCATGGTGCAGGCACTGAGCCCAGCAATAACCCTGGAGGAAAATAAATAAATAAAGTAAAACATTTCAGTAACTTAAATTATTACTGAATAATAATGCACTACTGAAAAAAGAGAAATATTTAGGGGCCTGACAGTGGTTGCACCTGATAGAGCATACACATTGCCATGTGCAGTGAGCCAGATTCAAGGCTCTAGTCCCCACTTGCATGAAGTTAAGCTTCACAGGCAGTGCTGCAGGTATTTCTCTTTTTCTCACTCTTCTCTGTTTTTTTCTGTTTCTATCAAAATCAAAGAAAGAGGAAAAAAGAGAAAGATATTCTTTGTTTTTTTTTTTTTTTTTTCCCTCCAGGGTTATTGCTGGGCTCGGTGCCTGCACCATGAATCCACTGCTCCTGGAGGCCATTTTTCCCCCTTTTTGTTGCCCTAGTTGTTGCAGCCTCGTTGCGGTTATTATTGCCATTGTTGACGTTGCTTTGTTGTTGGGTAGGACAGAGAGAAATGGAGAGAGGAGGGGAAGACAGAGAGTGAGGGGAGAGAAAGATAGACACCTGCAGACCTGTTTCACCGCCCGTGAAGCGACGCCCCTGCTGGTGGGGAGCCGGGGGCTCGAACCGGGATCCTTACGCCGGTCCCTGCGCTTTGCGCCACGTGCGCTTAACCCACTGCGCCACCGCCCGACTCCCATTCTTTGTTTTTTTAATTTATTGGATAGAGATAGAGAGAAGCCTAAGGAAAGGGGGAGATAGGGACACCTGAAGCATTGTTTCACTGCTCATGAAGCCTTCTGCCTACTGGTGGGGACTAGGAGCTTGAACTTGGGTCCTTGTAGGTTGTAATATTGTTCAACTGAATGTACCATGGCTCAGCCCTGAGAAAGATTATTAATAAATTTAGTGTAGCCTAAGTGGATAATCTTTATGAAGTCTGGGAGGCACCAATGAGAAGTGCAGAGGCAGATATTTGTTCTGGTGGGGAGCCATCTCAGCTTAGCTCCCCTCTTCTCAGTCCCTTCAGCATAGCTCACTTAGGTACTACTGAGCTCAGCTTGTCTCCCTTCCTCAGGGCAGTTCTCAGGGGCTAGCTCTTGCTCACATTTGCAGCTCTCCAGGCAGCCTCTTAGGCCTCAGCTGCAGGGGCTTCTCATCAGAGTAGCAGCTCTCTGGGTCAGCAGCTCTAGTCAGTTCCCTGGGGCAGCAGTAGCAGTTGCTGCCTACATCAGTGTCCCTTTATCTCAGTTGCAGCAGCACCCCTCTCACCCAAACCTCTACCCATTTCCTCATGTGTTCCTCCCCAGTTCTCTAAGGGCTTCTCTCTGTCCCGTTATATATACAAGAGGAGAACAAAAGTAGCCTCTTGCCAAAAGGCTAACTACTGACATGCAGAGTGCCAGGCATGGCCCCAGGGCCACAAGGACATGTTTACTGGTTATCTACCCAGGCACCTGGTTTCCCAGGCAAGTAAGCCTGATAGTCTGACTCAGGAAGGCCTTGAGTCCATTTTCCTCACAACTTATAGTATAGTATAGTATATTAATTATATTATACTATACTATGCTATATTATATTGCATTATATTATATTATATCATATATGTTGTAGTAGGCTAGGACATCTAGCTTTATATAAGTTTCCTCTATGACATTCCCACAGCAATTAAAGTGCTAGAGACCACATTTCTCAGAATATGTCCCTGTTGTTACACCACAGATGACTGACTACTCAGGAGAAATTTACAAACCAATAAATTTACAAAACCAGTAAAAAATTTACAAACCTTCTGAATTGCAAAGTTAAGAGCAGTCATTGCTAATCAGTGTTAATAACAAGCATTTGGTAGTAATTATGGTTGGCAAAGAGCAATGAAGTAAAGAATCAGTGGTTATACTGTTCTTCATTAGTTTGCCAGTGGAAGAGCTGATTGTTTTTTGGGTGCAATTGGATTAGTAGATGTTTTGTGATGTGTATAATGTTTCTTTCAGAGATGTGTTGCATCAGAATTTTGAGAGTTATAAACCTGAGATACAAGAGCTGATCTGTGTAGCTGATCGTTTGGGATCACTAATGCAGTATGAAACTCCTGGTTTTCTGCCAAACAAGAGAATACACAGAGGTATTTTGAAAATGAGAATATTTTTTACATATGATCAAAGAGTGTTAACTCATATGCTTTAAAAACACTGTTGTTTATTGGCACACTTGGTTGAGTGTTACCATGCACAGGGACCAGGTTCCAGCCCCTGCTCCCCATCTGCAGGTGGGACATTTTATGAGCAATGAAATAGGACTGCAGGTGTCTATCTTTCTCACTTCCTCTCCCTCCCCACACCCTCTCAATTTCTCTATCCTATCAAATAAAAAACTAGAAAGGAAAGAGAGAGGGATGGCCACTGGGAGCAGTAGATTTGTAGTGTTAACATAGAACCCCAGCAATAACCCTGGTGGCAATTAAATAAATAAATAAATTCTGTCTGTTGTGTTTACTCAAAATATTCATGTAATTAAAACAGAAATCTGTAGATTCATTCATACTAAGTTGGAAAATAATTAGACTTCTGTGCTGTTGCTTCAGAACATAGGTCTTAAGTCATACTGTAAATGAGATAGCTGATTCATAGTCTATTTTGTTACTGTAGGAATGAGAGAATTTGAACCTCTAGTTGCTTCTGTAGGAGACAGAGTTTGGGAGTGTCTTTATTCTTCTCTAATAAATTTTAGTTTAGTAAGACCATCATGATTATAAATGTCATTTTTTAAAATTACTAATATTTGTGATTCATGGTTGGGGGACTGTTTTCAGCAATGGGCTATTTGGATATTTATAACATAATTTGTGGGCCATAAAACTTATCAACTTAAAAATTAGTGTTTGTGATTTAGGTAGTGGCACACCCAGTTGAGCACACGTATTTGCCATTCCACAAGTCTTGAACCTGGTTCAAGTCTCCATTCCCCATCTGAGGGAGGTGGGGGGAACTTCATAAGTGGTAAAGCAGTGCTACAAATGTTTTTCTCTCCCTCTCTACCTCCCCTTCCCATCTCAAATTTCTCTCTGCTTTGTCAAATAAAAATTAAAAAATAAATAAATAAGAAAGGAAAAAATGGCCAAATGGCCACCAGGAGCAGTGGATTCATAGTGCAGATATTGAGTCCCAGCTTAACCCTGGTGGCCAAAAAAAAAAAAAAAGAAAAGAAAAGAAAAAAGAAAGAAAGTAATACTGCAATGGAAAAAGCTCCTAGATTTATTGAATTTTGAGTCCCTATCTGTGGTTGCTTTGGCAGCGCCAGATCAGATGATTATATAGCACATGGGCCAGATGCACCTCATCCTCACTTTATATGATTTTAAAATTATCACTGATTCTCTGTAAAGTAGATAAAAATCAGTCTCTTTAAGGTATACTTATAGATTTTGTTTCCTCAATATTTCTTTCATTCAGCTATGGGGTTAGCTGCATTAGAAGTCATGCAAGCTGTACAGCGTACATGGACCAACTCAAAGGTTCGAATGAATGGTAAAACACGACTGATGCAGTGGAGAGACATGTTTGACATCGCAGTAAAGTGGAGGCGGTAATTAACATTAAATAAATTAATTAAAAGTAAATAAGTTAGAAATTTTGTTGTAAAATAATGTAAGTCTCTTTAGTTATAAGTTCGGAATTCAATTTTATTTATTAACAAAAGGTTTTATAAATTACTTTTCCTCTCTAAAATATGTGAAAATTACATAATTTTTGTTTGTTTTTTAGTATTTATTTATTTTATTAAAAGTGAGAAAGCAGATCACTGATCAGCTCTAGCTTATGATGGTGCTGAGGATTGCACCTGAAACCTCAGAGTCTCAAGCATGAAATAAAATCATTATTTTTAAAAATTTACTTAATGAATATTGATGAAATAGGAATTGATTGTTACCATGTTTCCAAAAACATTTTTATGTTTTACAAAAAACAATCCCTATAAAAGAGAATATCATTAATTTGGGTGCCTTTGAATGAACTTTAGTGTATAGACAGGCCCTTTGTACTTGGAGTAAGTGCCTGGTTAACCAGCTATAGTTTACAGAAAGAACCATTGATGTACATTTTCTTGAGAAAAATAGTACAAACAGATAGCTCACTGAATAGAGTCTGTGTCTCACCATTTCACAGCCCAGGTTTTATCCCAGGCATCACAGGGGACGAGGCATAGTTATATAGCACAGAGGAATCCTGGTGCTATATAGTCTCTCCATCTCTTTCTGTGTGTCTCTTTTTCTGCCTTCTTAGCTGAATGAAAAAGTGGCCTAGGATTGGTGAAGTTGTGTATGTGTATGTGTGATGCCCTGGTTCCTCAAGAAAGAAGGAAGGGATGGAGGGAAGGAGGAAAGTAACCTTTATTAACTTCATAGTTAGTCTTACTGGAACATCAGTTTGGAATATATAGGCTGTTGTTTCATATTTTTAGATATAATGAATTGAACAGTTGCTTTATCTCCACTTTTGTGAAGTTGGTAGTGTTTTATTTTTAGTGCTTTTAAACATACCAATATATTTTATAGTTTTTCATCTTAACAAGCTCTGTTTCATAGGATTGCTGACCCAGACCAGCCAGTGCTATGGTTAGATCAGATGCCAGCACGAAGTCTTAGCAGAGGTTTCAACAACCACATCAATCTAATCAGGTACAAACCTTCTGTGCCTTTTTCCCATTTTCATAGGAACATAGAAATCACAAACTGTCATTGCTACTTTTCTAACTGACTTATTTTCTCAAAGAAATACATTGGTTATCTCCCTTTTATGGGTTTCCCTCTGGATTCATTTCAGCTAGTTCCATTACAGGAAGAAATGCAGTACATGCTCTGCTTTATTTCTAGGCTTCTTTCTCAGTGTAGACCTCAGCTGAAGGATAGACTCTCAGATGTTTGCCTAAGATATCAGTATTATTATTGTTGTTATTGATTCAAGACCATAGGATAAGAGGGGTACAATTCCACAAATTCCCACCACCAGAGTTCCAGATCTCATTCCTTCCATTAGAAGCTTTCCTATTCTTTATCCCTCTGGAAGCATGGACCCAGGATCATTATGGGGTGAAAAGGTAGAAGATCTAGTTCTGTAATTGCTTCTCCACTGGACATGGGCACTAGCAGTTTAATCCATACTCCCAACCTCCCCACAACCTCTCCAGCATTTGTTGCTGCTGTAATTTTTGATGTATGACATTTTCATAGGTGTGAGATGGTATCTCATTGTTGTCTTTATTTGCATTTCTCTGACAATCAGTGACCTGGAGTAATTTTTCATATCTGTCATTTTTATGTTTCTTCTGTAGTGAATATTCTGTTCATATCCTCTCCCCACTTTTGGACTGGGTCATTTGTTTTTTTGATGCTGAGTTTGGTGAGTTCTTTATATATTTTGGTTATTAGCCTCTTGTCTGATGTATGACATGTAAAGATCTTATCCCATTGTGTGAAGGGTCTCTTTGGGTGATGGTTTCTTTTGCTGTGAAGAAGCTTTTCAATTTGATGTAGTCCCATTGATTTGTTTTTGACTTAGTCTTTCTTGCAATTGGGTTTGTAGCATCAAAGATTCCCTTGAGGTTTAGATGGGAGAGTGTTCCACCAGTGTTTTTCTCCAAGTATTTGATCATTTTTGGTCTAATATCCAGATCCGTGATACATTTGGAGTTGACTTCTGTTACTGGTGAGTTAAAGTGGTTAAGTTTCATTCTTCTGCATGTTTCAACCCTGTTTTCTCAGCACCATTTATTGAAGAGACCCCCCTCACTCCATTTAATAGTTTGGGCCCTCTTCTCAAAAAATTAGGTGTCCATATATTTTAGGTATATTCTAAGGGCTCCATGACTTTTCTAATTTTTGCCTGAGCCTGACAGCTAACTTGTATATGGGGTAAAGGTATTGTCTGGGAAGATGGTGTAAGAGTTGGAGATAGGACTAGAAAGCTGGATTGGGGAAGAGAGTAGCTCCCAATATGGGAAAAGCATATAAGTGCCATTAATTATAGGCCCCATTGTTCTGATCTGGGGCTTATGTTCAGCACAGAGCCTATGTATCCTCTGCATCCCTGTAGATCTGAGCTCTCATTCCAAGACTACAGCTAGGAATATTCTTGGCTGCACCCAATTCAGGACCAGTCTTCCAATCGAGTGGCAGAATATGTTGACTTAACCTCCCTTTGGAGAGTGGGGCAGACCCTGCCAATGTTCACCTACATTTAGGGCAAGATCCTGTAGAGGCTCACAAAAGTGTCCACTATGTTGCTCCTGATGGAGATGATCAATGATAGTGAAGAGAGGAATTTGTTAGAGGTCTAGGCGCATCATATTTTTGTGAGAATCCAAGGATTCTCTGACTAGGGCCCCAGATGATGGGGTGACCTGGTAGTGACCACAAGAGCCATCATTAAAGTGTGCCAGTCTCTTGCCCTTATCCAGCTTTTGTAGTCCTTACTTTATCTGACAAGGTTAGCCTTAGAGTGATAGAGGGAAGTGAAATGGGAAGTCCGGAGGTTATCTATCTAGGTCTAAGTAGAAAATATTTGAATAAGTACTTTATGGTGTCTTTTTTGGGTCTCTCTACAGGCTGCACTTACTGAGTCACTGCAAACTGTTGTGCAATTTTATTTTTAAGTATATATTTTCCTCTAACATATGTATACATGTGCACATTGACTCTATCTCATGGGCCCTGGTCTATGATACCAGTCTTAAAAGAGTCAAAAAGCATCATAGAAAGCAATTACATGGAGAGCATTGCATTTATCATAGTCTACTGATAATCCCTGAAATTTCTTATGTTGGGGGAAGGCTCTTTCTCTTTAGGGACAAAGGTTTTAGACTAGTAGTTCTTATCAGTAAGCTGTCAGGTTAACAGAGTTTTTTTGTTGTTGTTTGTTTTGTGATTAGAATCTAAAGACTGATTTTCATTTGACTTTATTTCTTTTATCTTATAGTTAAATGGTATCCAGTGTTGTCCTCCTGGTTTATTTTATTCAATACATGCCCCCGCCTTTTCCTTTCTTCCTTTCTTTCTTTCTTTCATTTTTTTCTTTTTCTTTTAAGGAGTTGAAGCAAGGCATTTATTCTTTTGCAAAAGGGTGTACACCAACAGTGGCCATGAGGCAGCAGCATACCCCCCTCAACCTTTTCCCATCTCTTATACCTGAGGCAGAACTGTCTTCTCCACCCCTGGGCTGGGCTTCAGAGATCACAATCTCTCTGTTGCCTAAATAAGGAAAGGAAGAAGAGAATTTAAGGGTCTCTGCTGAAGGATTAGCAAGTACTGCAAGGAGCTGACCTAAAGAATACAAAACTACTGGCCACAGGTGGTCATAGATAACAATTTATAAAATATTTTTTTAACCAAAACACTTTTCAGCTTTGGCTTGTGGTGGTATGGGAGAATTGAACCTGAGACTTTGGAGCCTCAGGATAAAAAGTATTTTTGTACTAAAAGGTTGTTCTATTCATTGTTCTTTTAAAGAGAAGACCTAATCATCTCTCACAATCCTCCTTTTTTATTTACTCTTCTCTTCAAACTAATTAGCATTTGTTATCTAAGAATATTTGTCCTCAGGTCCTTAGTAATAGTGTCATTAGATGTGGTATTGTTAAGAATAAAAGTACAGCACTGTCTTTTAAACATTACACCACTTTTATTTAATACTACCTTGTTTCTCTATGTCATGTAGCTAGTAGTGTTTGATTTGACACTTTTGTCACTATCTCTAGTATAATTTATAATTTTATTATAATAAATGTAATTTATTTAATCTACATTTTCTCTTTGGTGGATCACTAGAATAACAAGAACTCTATCTATCATGATTTTTTTTGGTTTATTTTTTATTTAAGAAAGGATAAATTAACAAAACCATAGGGTAGTAGGGGTACAACTCCACACAATTCCCACCACCCAATCTCCATATTCCATCCCCTCCCCTGATAGCTTTCCCATTCTCTATCCCTCTGGGAGCATGGACCCAGGGTCGTTGTGGGTTGCAGAAGGCAGAAGGTCTGGCTTCTGTAATTGCTTCCCCGCTGAACATGGACGTTGACTGGTCCATACTCCCAGTCTGCCTCTCTCTTTCCCTAGTAGGGTGGGTCTCTGGGGAAGTGGAGTTCCAGGACACATTGATGGAGTCCTCATATGATTTTTTTTTGCCTTAAACTCACTAGTAACTTCTCTAGGTATTTTACATTGCCAAGGTAGATATACAGGCCAAGGGAATCATGTTTAGTGTTCTCTCTTTCCTGATGGCTATGACTATCTGTCGTAGTGACTGAAATGTTGGGGTAAATGGTGTGGCCAATTGGACCAAAGCACAGGTACCTGTCTATTTGGGAGGCAATAGTACCAGGAGACCCCTGTCTCTGTAGTAACATCAGACATCAGCTCAAGGCACATGGAAGTTAGAGATGCTGCTTGTAATGTCAAAGGTATTTTCCAACTGGTCAGTAAACTCATCACCTTGAGATAATCTCTCCTCTCCTAGAGAGGCAGGAGTGGTTAACAGTCTTCATGATGGGTAGACTGAGTTCTAGTGGAGATAGCTGGGCTAGAGACTCCTCTTTTCTTAACAAGTGCACAGTCAGCTGGTTTTTGTAGTATCCTTTGTTCCAATTCAACAGGCCTTTTCCCCCGCAGCCAAATTCTTTGTCTTGGGTCCCTTGAAGGAGCCAGGGAGGAAGGGTCTGTCCTACTCCAGGTCAGCCTAAACTGGGGCAAAGCATGCCTCCTCTAGCCAGGACTTACCCAACTCATTCCTGACCTCAAGGTCATCCTGGACAAGCTCCCAAATTGTTGTAAATGATGTCCAATTAAAATTACTTATCAAGGCAAAAAATAAGGAGTTGAAGCAAAGAAAAAGAGCGTGCCTCCGACAATGGCCACCAGGCAGCAGCACTACCTCTCCTTTTTCACCCTTGCAAAGGGCAAAGGTATTTCATCTTTTCTCATAGCTAACTAGTATTCCACTGTATATATACCCACTCATATGCCGCTGAGCATAGACTGGTTCTATATCTTGGCTATTGTAAATGGTTCTGAAATGAGCATAGTGTGCATGTATATTTTTATGTTAGTGTATTTGTATTAGTTCTTAAAATTATATTGGTTATTTAATAATGGTTTGCAACATGATAAGATTATAGGATATAGTTTTCCAACATACCTGCCACCAAAATTCTGTTCTCTCACCCTCCCAACAATAACCATATAGTCCTCACAGAGTTTTAGAGACAGTTTGACTACTTCTTCTGTTTTGTTTTGTTTGCTGGTTTGCTTTCACAAGTTTCTGTGTTTCTGATTCTCTAGATTACACATATGAGTGAAACCATGCTACAGTTGTCTTTCAACTCTTACTTGAGTAGGCACAACCACCTGTAGTTCCATCCATTTTGTCCAGGAAGACATAGTCGTCTCTTTTTAATATTACAAATTAGTAATAATATGGAGTATATATTCTACAAAGTCTACAAAGTGGACATTTAAGTTGCTTCCACTTCTTGGCTATTGCAAATAGTGCATCTATGAGCATAGGGATCTATATATCCCTTTGAAGACACACACATTTGACAAACTGCATACTGTCATCACACATCTATAAAAATATCATACTGTTCAAGAAAATAAAAAAAATTAATAAGTGAATAAATGAGCTGAACAGTTTTTTAAAGAAATGACATGAAGGAATGATGCATTTCACTCATCATTAGAGAAAATGCAAATTAAAACTACACTGAGATTCTGCCTTACACCTATGGGAACAGCCTTCATCAACATCTCACAGTTAAATGAGATCATCCAGTATTATCCTTCTCCTGGCTCCTTTGTTTATTCTTGTGGAGTTTTCATTCTGTGTATAGAAGCTTTTTAGTTTGATGCCACACTGGTAAAACCTTGTGTTCAGTGTCCTGATGCCCCTGAGGTCATGTGTTAAGAGACCAGAGATTCCCTGCTTTCCAGCTGCCAGCGCTGTGCTCCTCTGTATTGCTTCCCAGATGGCTCCTGCTGCCAATATGTTGGGCTTATTCTATACTGAGAATTTCTCTTCCTTTTACTACTGTCCATTGGACACATGTTCCTACACTCATCTGTGACTAAAGTCTCAGCTATGGTTTGATGAGATGTGGGGTTGTCTTACATTGACTTCTCTAGTTATTTCAGTGACTATGGAACTGCAGAAGCCTCTGTTTCTGTCCTCTATGAAACTGGGTTGTTTCCATATTATAGAAATAAAGAGAGGTATGTATGTATGTTTTTGTATTGGTATATTTATATTTTTCACAGAGATACCAAGGAGTGGAGTTACTGAATCATATGGCAGTTCTATTTGTAATTTTTTGACAGACTTCTATATTGTTTTCCATAGGACTGAGATAGTTTACATTTATAAATAATGTGTTGTTGTTGAGTTCCTGCTAACTTTAATTGAAATTCACTGTCATCCTATTATTTTGTATGATGGTGATGTAAAAATGTAGTCTCTGACATTAAAAATCCTATAGTGAAGAAGATTAGTTAATTTTTTTTTAGTTAATTTTTAATTTAATTTTTTTTTAATTTTTAAATTTTAAAAAATTTTTTATGTGTTAAGAGTAATGTGGTGATATTATAGAATGTCAGAGATACAAAAGAAGGTGTTACTCAGTGCAGTCTTCAGATGATACATGTGCCACGTAGGGAGATGAAAAACAGAGATAGGTGAATGAGGTGTGAACCCACAAACAAGATAGGCCTGATCAGGAATTTAGGACTTTCAGTACAGTTGATGCTTAGTTTTCAAATAGGACAGTATCAGGAATCTTGGCTAGACAGAGTCCAGAATATAAATCAACTTAAATTTATGCTAAGGCTTTTTAACTTTTTTGAAGGTAATGTTGTACTTTACAGGCATTGTAAGCACTGAAGGGAATAAATTTATACATGTGGATAATCAGTTTGACAGTAGGTGAAAGAATTAAGTTTGATGATCAGTCGTTTTGGAAGCAATGAGCATATTTAGGAAATTGAATAATTCAGATAAATAAGTATTAATATATGAAAAACTTTGTGGGAGTGAATTGGAAAGGAAGAGATAGATATTAAGAAAGGATAATAAGGAGCACTGATGGTCAGTTAGAAATGGGGCAGAGTGTGGAGTTTCAGGAAGGCTGGTCAGTTGCCAACTCAAGTGCATAACTATCCTAGTGAACCAAGTAACAAGACAAAAAAAAGATATTTAAAGAAAATAATATAGGGGAGTTGGTAGCACAGAGGGTTAAGCGCACATGGCACAAAGTGCAAGGACCGGCATAAGGATCCCAGTTTGATCCCCCTGCTCTCCACTTGCAGGGGAGTTGCTTCACAGACGGTGAAGCAGGTCTGCAGGTATCTGTCTTTCTCTTCCTATCTTCCCCTCCCCTCTCCATTTCTCTCTGTCCTATCCAACAATGATGACATCAGTAATAACAATAATAAAACAAGGGCAACAAAAGGGAATAAATAAATTAATTAATTTAAAAAAAGAAAATAATATGGGAGCTGGTCGGTGGTGCAGTGGGTTAAGTGCAGGCGGCACAAAGTGCAAGGACCTGCGTAAGGATCTGGTTCAAACCCCTGGCTCTCACAGGTGGTGAAGCAGGTCTGCAGGTGTCTATCTTTCTCTCCCACTCTCTGTCTTTCCCTCCTCTCTCGATTTCTCTCTGTCCTACCCAACAACAATAACAGCAGTAACAACAAGAACAGCAACGATGGTGATAAACAACAAGGGCAACAAAGGGGAGGAATTAAATAAATAAAAAGAAAAAAAATATTTAGAAAGGGTGGAGTAGATAGAAATTGCAAGTCAATTAGACTGCAAGAACTATTAGCAGTTACTACTATAGTAAGAAGCAAAAGAGAATGGCATAGTGCCGAAATGTGAAGGGATCCATAATATAAAGTTGACATAAAAGTCTGGCCCTCATTTATATGCTAGAGGATTTTCTTCTTACTTTGGGATCTTTGAAACTGACTTTAGTGCCTTTACTGGCAGATTCTGGTCTAGAAGCTAACAATCTTGCTAAAAGGGTTTTTTGTTTTTCATCATTGGTCACAAACTAGTGAATTTCCCCAACTTTTTTGTTCTATGTTATCCTCAGAGCCATCTTATTATTCTTTTTAATGATCTTTGAAATGCTAATTGGAACATAACCTTTTTTGTAAAGAAATTCTGTTTTTTTCTTACAGAGGTCAAGTAATTAACATGAGATACCTGGAATATTTTGAGAAAATTCTCCATTTTATTAAGGATAGAATTCTTGTTTATCATGGGTAATCATTTAATTTTATTTTATAATAATAAATAGATTTCATGTGTTTTACATTATAGTTATAAAATTTTAAAACTAAGCCCATAAAAATTATAAACTAAGTTTATAATTTTTTATATTACTTGGTATGACAAAAGTTTCTTTCAAATACCACATAATATCTGTAAACATCAACTGAGATTTTTAAATTTAGCACACAATGGGTGACTTATTGTCTCTATTCTAGAAAGCAAGAGTCTTCTTTGAATTCTTTTACTAAGAATTTAGCCTTAATATTCATTGTCTCCCTCACCTGAAAGACAGTATGATATAAATATAACAGCAAACAGGACACTAGGAAAGAAATGAACTCTGGATAATTATCACCAAGTAAATATAACATTGGCATTTTTGTAAAGCTAGCAGATTTCCATCTGTACAACTATATAAGGAAAATGCATTTGCCTCTAATTTCAGATACAATAAGAGAAGCAAATATTTTTGATGAAATCCATCCCATATATGTATATACAAACACCAGCATTAATCCATTCTGTTTTTTCCTATTTCACCATTTAGATTGGCTGCTGCTAGCTATTTTCTTAATTCCTATCTGAAACCTGAAATTCTAGAATTAAACCATGTTATTATGAAGATTTTGTTATGATCCGCCATTTTGATTATTGAACTACCCATTATCTACTTAATGAAAGGTAACAACATAGTTATAACATCTGTATTAATATAAGTATTATCTCTTTCTCCCTCTTTTTTAAGAGCTAATAATCCAAAGGGAATGATGGAAGTTAGAGAAGCTCTGGAAAAAGTACACAAAGTAGAAGACCTTCTTCCAATTATGAAGGTAAATTTATCATCAAAGTCATAGTTGATGTTTTTAGGAGGAGAAAAATTCAAGAAATCAATTATTAAATAAATGTTTGCTAATATTATGCTGTATGTTTTTTACAGTGTATATAGAGTGCTACCTGAAAACAGTACTATAAATACACTCTAAATAATAAACAAAATAAAACACAGGCAGCATACTCAAAACAAAAGTCAGTCTGTAAGAAAACATTTAGTGTAGGAAATGAGGAAGAATGTGAAAAAAACATATGTTTAATTTCTTCTGTGGTTACAATGGCATGACTGATACTCAACTGCTGTATCACATTAGTACAGTTATAAAACTGGGCAAAAGAAAAGGCAGCTATTTTTATACTAATATAGACTCTTATTAGCAAAGAACTCAATCTAAAATTATAGCAACAAATTATAAATTTATCAGTAAATCTATGAATTATGTCTAAATTATTTTTTAATTTACAATTAATTTTTTCTTTATTGGGGATTAATGTTTTATAATCAACAGTAAATACAGTAGTTTGTACATGTATAACATTTCCTAGTTTTCCACATAACAATACAACCCCCACTAGGTCCTCTGCCATCATGTTCCAGGACCTGTACTCTTCCCCGCCCCCACCCCAGAGTATTTTACTTTAGTGCAATATACTAACTTCATTCCAAGTTCTGCTTAGTGTTTTCTCTTCTGATATTGTTTTTCAACTTCTGCCTGTGATTAAGATCATCCCATATTCATCCTTCTATTATAAGTCTAAATTATCGCAACAAGGAACAACAATCTAAAGTCAATAGGAGGGAAATAATAAAAATAAGAGCATAAATAAATGAAATAGAAATAAAAAAGACTATATAGTTAAGATTTGTATAGATGAACAATTATTAACTATGCTCAATAAGAAAAAAGATATCAATACACAGGACTGGTTTACAGATTTCTGGAGATAGAGCCATCATTGAATAGTCACCCACAAATTAGCTCCCTTAATGAAACCAATATTACAATGAAATATACCAGAACACAGCTGGGATTTCTGGATTAAATATCAGCTGAAAATAGGTGATGGGATAAGTATTTCAGGGTGGAGACACATCAGCCACTAGAGATATCTTGTCAAAATGAATAATAGGCTCAGGAAAGAAGAAATTGTAAGCATGTAAGATCTCACCTCTGAAGCATACCAGGGGAACCGAAATGCTAAACACAAGGACTCACCTTTGTGGCAGGGAGGAAAGCCAGTCAAAGCAGGTGGCTGAATTATAAAGAGACATTCTAATGATGTCACCTTCCCCATAGTATAGAACTGCCCCAGTGAAGGTACACAGGCTGGGGAAGTGAATCTTTGCCCTGTCCAATATTCAAAGAAATTTATCTTTGTACTGAAGGATATGAAGAGGGCAGGTTATAGGCTGAAATACTTTCTCTGGACCCAGGCATTACAGTGATGCTAGTTGCTATATTGTCATTTTACTCCTTCAACACTCTTCCACTACCCCCCCAAACAACTCATAATCAAAGAAGAAATCCAGCCTTTAGAGTGCCTGATCAAGAATAGAAGTCCAGCTAAATGTATAAACAAAAAAATTTCCAACAATGCTGATAGTAGAGAAATTATTACAAAAAGTGAGCCATGGTACAAATCTACAAAGATGCACTCATATAAATAATTCAGGAAATATATCAGTAAGACACTTAAGAAATCACAGTAACTCAACATACAGAAGGAGGTTTAAGATCAAAACAAAGTGGTAAAGGAATCAAGAAAAATTTGCCAAAGAGTTTAAAACTTTGAAGAAAAAAAAGAACCAAACAGTTACAGGGTGTGATGGATACTTTGAATGAAATGCAGGCTCAACTGGAAAGCCTTGGAAGTAGACTTGACTATGCAGAGAAAAGAATTTCAGGATTAGAGGATAAAATAACCATTATCTCTAAAATATAAGAGGGGGGGGTTGGAAAAAAGAAACAACACTGAAAAATATCAAACTACATTAGAAATAAAAAAAAATTAAAAGGTAATGGGAATTGCAGAAATAAAAGAGAAAGGGGAACAAAGAACATATGCAGGCAATAATAGCTGGAAAATTTCCAAATCTAGAGAATGGCTAAGATTTAAATGTTCAGCAAGTATAGAAAACATTCAGTTTTTTAAACTAAAAATGACGCCAAGACATATCATTGCTAGATTATCAAAGTCCGGGACAAGACCAGCAAGATAACTCACCTCGGTGGTACACTTGCTTTGCCGTGTATGTTCTAGCCTGATCCCTACCAAATTGGAGAAAACTTCAATCTTGTAGTGCCTCTCTCTCTCTCTCTCTCTCCCTGAAAAAGTAAGCCCAGAGCAATGAAGACATGAAGATCTGGCAACAGCAAAATAAATGCCAACAACAACACAAAGCATTGCAGGTTGCTAGGCAGAAGAAGAAAGTTGTCAGTCAAAGTTCACCGCCAGTATGCCGGGCTAGCTTCGCAGCGGGAGACAGACCAGGGACACACGGCTGAGCGGAGAAGCAATATTTCTTTTTTCACCAGCGAACGGTTCAAAAAACTAATCTAATCACCACACAATTCTGTCCTGCCTCTCTCTCCTCCGTCGGCAGCATCAGGAACCAAGGAAGTAATAGGATAGGGAGAGGGGAGAAGCAAGAAGTGCGAAAAGGCAAGGACTAAACCAAAATCTCCCACAGGCAGGGGGAGTGAGACCAAACCAATGTAACAGAATGACCATGTAAATAGACCACAAGCAATGTAACATAAGGGATCCCAGAAGCAGAACTAGAAGCATACCAACAGAAAGTGACAAAGGCAACATGATCAGGTTCTCATCAAACTTCTCAGCAGAAACCTGGGAAGCCAGTAGAGATGGAATGACAACTACCAACCATAAATACATTAGTCTGCCAGATTATCAATAAAATCTGTGGGAGAAATAGAGACCTCCTCAGATGTACAAAAGTCAAGTTTACATTTCTGCCTTACAAGAATTATTGAATGGAATTCAATAAAAGACAGAAGAGGAGCTACAAATAACTGAATGAGGAAAGTATTATTTACCAACTCAGATGAAAACAACAGATTCTCAGTATTTACAATAGTAAGATAAACAAAAAGTTTGTTTAGGAGAATTTGTGACCTTCCAGTTGAAAACAATGTGGGAAAAACATTCCTGTTGGAACTCTCACAGGGAAGGTATCCTTACCTACACTAGAGGAAAAGTGTACCTTCTACCTACTCTTGAATTCCAGGGCCATACAAACCTGCTCACACAGCACAGGAAAGTGAGAGAGAGGTAGCTGTAAGGTGTAACCCCCTCCCTTAAGGCAGATGCCAACCCATGAAGTTCTTGAAAACTGCTGTACCTCAAAGGGAACAGAAACAAAGAACTCTGCACTGGAATTAGAATGGAGACAAAGAACACAGCACCTAAATTCAGAACCAACCGGAGAGTGGGAAGAGTGAGCATCTCCTTCCAGAAATCACAACTCGTATATTCCCCAACTAAATGAGTGGCTTGTTCCCATTTGCAGTCTCACGGCAGCAGGTTTCTAGACAGTTCTTCTATAGCCCTAGTATCCCATGCCACCCTAAAACTAGTAGAAACTATCATTAAGTTCATAAAAGTGGCAGGATAATATATATAATCAAGTAGTTCTGAATCAGAGGAAAGGGAAACAAAGTATACAATCCCATTCACAGTCAAACTGAAAAAGACAAAATTCCTTTGAATAAACCTCAACAGTGAAATCTCTTAATTTTGTAAAGCAGTGTTAAGTCACTAATTTTTTTAATTAATTTTAAAACTAAAAAGACTGATTTACTAGACTTGTACAGGTTCAATCCTCAGCAATACTATAAACCAAAGCGGTGCTCTTGTCAGTTGGTCAGTCTGGCTATCTATCTATATCTCTCATCAAAATAAAGCAAAGTATATTTTAAAAATAAAGAACATATATAAGTAGTCAATGTCATACTCAGTGGTGAAAACTAAAAGCTTTTTCCCTAATACCTGGAACTAGACACAATATCCACTGTTCAGCATAGTCTTGGGCATCCTTGCCAGAGCAATCAAAGAGGTATTAAAGGAATTAAAATTGGAAAGGAAGAAGTTAAGCTATTTGCAAATCACTTGATAATATACATAGAAAACCCTAAGACTCCCTCAAAAAACTAGTAAAAACTATCATTAAGTTCAGAAAAGTGGCAGGATACAATATATATGTATATGTATGTGTAGTTCTGAATAAGAGGAAAGGGAAACAAACTATGTAATCTCATTCACAAACTGAAAAAGATAAAATTTCTTTTGAGTAAACCTCTACTGTGAAATCTCTTAATTTTGATTTTGTAAACCACTGTTAAGTCACTAATTTTTAAAATTACTTTAAAAACTAAAACTTGAGGGGGCTGGGTGGTGGTGCACCTGGTTGAGCGCACATATTACAGTGCACAAGGACCTGGGTTCGAACCCCCAGTCCCTACCTGCAGGGAGAAAGCTTTATGAGTGGTGAAGCAGGTCTGCAGGTGTCTATCTCTCTCCCTCTCTGTCTCCCCTCCTCTCAGTGTCTGGCTGTCTCTATCCAATAAATAAATAAAGATAAAAAAAAATTTAAAAAAAGAAAAGCTTTAAAAAAACCTAAAACTTGATTTACTAGACTTATACAGGTATGTGGAACACAAAGTATGGTTTTGCTGAGGTTAGGAGGCAGAGATTAGAGTTTGTGTCTGCTGAACATTATAGAATTTCTGGGGCAGAAAACACAGTGGGTGAGTGCCCAGAGATTAGTGTGGAAGTTCATTGTTTTCCCTTTTTTTTTTTCCCTTTCTTTAATTTTTTTTTATTGGGGAATTAATGTTTTACATTCAACAGTAAGTAAAATAGTTTGAACATGCATAACATTCCCCAGTTTCCCATATAACAATACAACCACCACTAGGTCCTCTGTCATCCTTCTTGGACCTGTGTTCTCCCACTAAGAAGTAGACACGTGTGTAGTGAGATTTTGAAAGGCAGTGAGGAATGGCTGTTATCAAAATGTAAGTTCAATAGCAGTATCTCACATTTATAGTATCAGAGATAAGATTCAGTCTTTACCAGGATTGAGAAATCCTGTAGCACATTTGGCACTTAACACCACAGAAAGACTGCAATATAGGGTCTTCATCCTCAAACGAAGGAAAATTTTCAAATAGAACACCCTAGCAAAATATAAAACCAAGCACAAGAGGCTTAAACAGTTCTGTTGCTGATCTGACTACCTGCCAAAAGTAAATCTCAGTGGTTTTTAAAGGAAAGCAACATACTCTAGACTCGTTGATTTTCAGGTAAGAAGTGGGAAAATAGGAGTGTATGTTAACACCAATTCTGCCACCTGTGTGTCACCCCCCCACCCCCATGAAGCTGAAAATTACCCTCACCCTCCACCCAGAGATTTTTACTTTGATGCAATACTCCAAACTTATTTTACAAATAAACTTAAAAAAAAAAGAAGTAGGAAAATGTGACTCAACAAAGAAAAATGAAATTAGTTATCTGAAAGATTCCAAGATGAATCAGAAGTTGGAATTGACTCTTTTATAATCCTTGTCTTCTTATTCTTCTTTTTAACTTGCTTTTTTTCCTCTTGTGTTGCCTTTTTTTTTTTTTTAGTGTTGTTGGATAAGACAGAGAGAAATGGAAAGAAATGGGGAAGACAGAGAGGGGGAGAGAAAGGCACCTGCAGACCTGCTTTACCACCCCTGAATCAACTCCCCTGAAGGTGGGGAGCCAGGTGGAACCAGATCCCTACCCAGGTTCCTGAGCTTTGCACTACTGTGTGCTTAACCTGCTGCTACCCTTGTCTTCTCCATACATGTTTTTTTTTTCTTTTCATAATTTTATTGTGGGGTTAATGATTTACGGTACAATTGTTGACAGAGGGTACAATTTCTTTTTTTTTTTTTACTTTATTTATTTATAAAATGGAAACAGAAGGGTACAATTCCCACCACCAAAGCTCCTTATCCCATCCCCTCCCCTGATAGCTTTCCTATTCTTTAGCCCTCTGGGAGTATGGATCCAGGGCCATTATGGGGTGCAGAAAGTGGAAGATCTGGCTTCTGTAATTGCTTCCCTGCTGAACATGGGCTTTGACAGGTCGATCCATATTCCTAGCCTGTCTCTCTTTCCCTTCTGGGGCAGAGCTCTGAGGGAGCAGAGCTCCAGGACACATTGGTGGCATAGTCTGTCCAGGGAAATCCCGTTGGCATCATGACAGCATCTGGAACCTGGTGGCAGAAAAAGTGATAAGTTTTTGCAAATCACTGTCAACCCCAACTTAAAGTCCTTTTCTACCGTTGTGCTCCGGAACTCCAAAGTCTTCCCTTCTCTGCCTCCTCCCAGCC
This sequence comes from Erinaceus europaeus, assembly GCF_950295315.1. Classification (NCBI taxonomy): domain Eukaryota; kingdom Metazoa; phylum Chordata; class Mammalia; order Eulipotyphla; family Erinaceidae; genus Erinaceus; species Erinaceus europaeus. The sequence goes on from NC_080167.1 coordinate 32,614,845, forward strand.
CTCCTTTCCCAGAGTTCTTTGCTTTGGTGCAATATTCCAAAACCAGTCTAAGTTTTACTTTGTGTTTTATCTTTCTGTCCTTATTTCTTAAGTTCTTCATATGAGTGAGATCAGCCAGTGTTCATCTTTCTCTTTTTGGTTTATCTCATTTAGCCATTTGGCATCGCTTCTTTTTTTTTTTTTTTCCTCCAGGGTTATTGCTGGGGCTCTGTGCCTGCACTAGAATCCACTGCTCCTATGGCCATTTTTTCAATTTTTTGGATAGGACAAAGAGAAATTGAGAGAGGAGGGGAAGAATGAGAGGGAGAGAGAGAATGATAGATACCTTTAGACCTGCTTCACTTGTGAAGTGACCCCCCTGCAGGTAGGGAGCCAGGGGCTTCAACTAGGATCCTTGAATAAGTGGTTGTGTTTTGTACTATGTATGCTTAACCCGGTGCATCACCCCCCGGCCCCCTTATATCATTTCTTATAAATGCGTTTTAAGAACTTAGAGAAAAACATGAAAAAAATGGACAATCTCAGTAAAGACATGCAAAATATAAAAAGAATCAAAAGAAAATTTTAGGATTTAAAAGTCAGATTCAGATTCTCATTGATAATCAAGTTCCCAGATATCTTTCTAGTCAGAGATTTACTTAACAGTAGCTGGATGACACACAAACCTATGCAACATCTTCACTCTCACTGTGAAGACTAGAAAATATACAGAGATGGCATCTTGCATCCTCACCTTCTTTATATGCATGGAGATAGGAAGTAAAAACTGATGCCCACCATCACATTGAAGCCAGTATTTTGGTTAAACTGAATATATCTCAAAGTGTATGTTAATTTACAGTTTTACTGGTTTAGAATCTTTCTTCCAGCTTAGGGTGTTTTCATTGTCTACCCCTGATTTTCAGAGAAGACCAGCAATGGAACACTACATAGTAATAAAAATGAGAAAGAATATTACTGTACATAGCCACAGGGGTAAACCTCAAAGACATGTTGAATAAGAGAGGCCAGGTTTAGAAAAAGGCCATTTAGAAAATATTTTTTACCACCCCATAAGGAACAGTGATTCTTACAAGGAATGGGATTTACCTGAAAGAACAGGAACATACTTTCCACAATGATGGAAATAGGACATGTCTTGATTAAAGTAGTGGTTAGATGAATGTATAAATTTACTAAAGTATATCAAATTATACATCACAGTTTATTGAGTATAATGTTTATGTCAGTAAAAAGTATGTAAATTTATTTCTGAAAGATTGAGCTAGTGTCTTATGTAGGTAGGTAGATATAGATGGCAACTAAATAGAAATAATATTCTCAAATCTTTTTAAATTTTGTATTGATACATAGTATTATCCGATTTTAGGTATATAGTCACATCTATGTATTATATGTCTATCACTCATTCCGTTAACCAACAAAGTTCCTGTCCCACAAAATCAAAGAGAACCAACCATTCACTTCCTTTCAATAATGGCTATAATTATCAGAGTTTAAATATTTTCTGCAAGTTCTATTTTTAGTTATGAGACTATCCAGTAGTTTACCCTTATTTTTTTATTCATTTAGCCTAATAATCTCCAACTTCATACATTTTGTCCTAAATGATAAAATCTCATCTTTTTTTTTTTTTTTTTTGTATTGCAGAGGTATATACTATTGATTATATATCTGGTATCTTCTTTACTAATTACCTGTTGATGGGCATTTAGGGTGATTTCCTATTTTAACTACTGTGAAAATGGTGCAACTATAAAGATAGGGAAACATATGTCCTATTAATTTAGTGTTTACTTTCTTTTTCAGTTTCAATACTGCTTTATTAAGGAAATATTGATTTATAGAACTGTTGTCAGAAGGGTACATCTCTCTTTTATATTTAATTTTTTATTTACAAAAAGGAAACATTTACTAAACCATAGAATAAGAGGGGTACAACTTCACACAATTCCTACCACCAGAATTCTGTATCCCATTCCCTCCCCCTGATAGGTTTCCTATTCTTTAACTCGCTGGGAGTATGTACCCAAGGTCATTGTGGGATGCAGAAGGTGGAAGATCTGGCTTCTGTAATTGCTTCCCTGCTGAACATGGGCGTTGACAGGTCGATCCATACTCCCAGCCTGTCTCTCTCTTTCCCTAGTGAGGAAGGGCTCTGGGGAAGTGGGGCTTCAGGACACATTGGTGGGGTTGTTTGTCCAGGGAAGTCTGGTTGGCATCATACTAGCATCTGGAACCTGGTGGTTGAAAATAGAGTTAACATACAAAGCCAGACAAATTGTTGACCAGTCATGAGCTTCTAAAGGCTGGAATAGTGCAGAGGAAGAGCTGGGGGGTCCTCCATATTATAGATAGCTAGTAGGCATATTTTAGCTATATTCCAAAGGGCCTGTGGCTATACTAGTGTTTTTTTGTTTGTTTGTTTGTTTGTTTTGTTTTGTTTTTGCCTGAGCCTGAAATCTGATATGCAAGTGGATCCTAATTATTGTCTGGGGAGGTGATGTCATGGCTGGCAGAAGGACCAGAAAGCTAGATCAGGGAAGAGAGTAGCTCCCTAATAAGGGAAAGGGGTATAAATATTGTTGACTGTAAACCCCATCAAATTGATGTGATCCATATTCAGATTAGGAGCCTATGTGATCTCTGCATCCCTGTAGATCTGAGCTCACATTCTGTGGTCATAAGTAGGAACGTTCCAAGCTGCCCCAATATCAGGTTCCATCTTCCTCAGGTGTAGCATAGAGTATATTGTCCAGCCTCCTTTCAAGGATGGAACATTCTCTACCATTGTTAATCCCAGCTGAGGGCAAGGTCCTATGGAGGCCCACAAAGGGGTCTGTTGTGTTGTTCCTGATAGGAATGACTGATAACAATGGAGAGAGGGAGAAAAGTGCATTTCTACAAAATCATCATCCTATCCTACTATAGGGATTTAGTTACCATCTACCCATTAGTGCCCCTCCCTTGTCCCATCTGAGTCCCTGTATCTACTATAATAGACTACAGTCCATTGAAGTGTATTTTTGCTTCTTAAATCTCTACTATGAGTACAATCATCCAGAATTTGTTCTTTCCCATCTAGCTTACTTTACTGAAAATGATTCCCTTCTAGTACCATCCTAGTTGTAACAAAGAGAAAATTTCTTCATTTCTTATAGCCTGTAATATTCCATTGTGTATATGTACCACAACTTATTTAATCACTTATCTATTGTTGGACACTTGGGTTGTTTACCAATATTGACTATTATAGTGTTACTTTGAACACAGTTGTGCATAGATCTCTTTTGTTAAGAGTTTCTATATTCCTGTGAGAATGCCATACATCAGAAACAATAGTAAAAACAAATGCTGAAGACACAGCGGTAGGGATGGGGGGAAAGGGAGTGGAGTGGTATGAGACGTCTCCTGCACTGCTGGTGGGAATGTAAATTGGTCCAACCCCTGTGAAGAGCACTCTAGAGAACTCTCACAAGGATAGACACGGACTTACCCTAAGACCCAGCAATTACTCTCTTGGGGACATCCTAAGGAATCAGACATTCATCCAAATAGATCTATGTATACCTATGTTCACAGCTGCACAATTTGTAATAGCCAAAACCTGGAGGCAGCCTAACTGTCCAGCAACTCAGAAAGCTCTGGTATATATACAAAATGGAATACTAATCAGCTACTAAGAAAGATGAATTCACGTTCTTCACCTTGTCTTGGATTCATGTTAAGTGAGATAAGCCAGAAAGAGAAGGGTAAATATGGGATGATCTCATTCATGGGCAGAAGTTGAGAAATAAGAACAGAAAGGGAAACACAAAGCAGAACTTGGACTGGGTTTGGTGTATTGCACCAAAGTAAAGAACACTGGGGGGGCTGGAGGGGAGGGGGTGGTGTTCAGGTTCTGGTATAAATGGTGGAGAAGGATCTAGACTAGGGGGTGAGAGAAAACAGAAATTTTACACATATACCAACAACTGTATTTACTAAAAATCATTAATCTCCCCAAGTAAAAAAAAGGTTTTCTGTTCTTTGGATAAATGCTTATGAGAGGAATTGCTGATTTACATGGTAGGTACATTTCTAATCCTCTGTGGTGTTGATTGTGGAAAATTCCTTTAGTTCTTGAATATTTGAGAAAACCTTTATTTCCCCCTCATATTTTTTGTTTTTTCTTTAATTTTTTATTTATAAAAAGGAAACATTGACTGAACCATAGGATAAGAGGTTACATACATCTGAGAGTATGAGCCCAAGGTATGGATTAACCTGTCAACATCCATGTTCAGCAGGGAAGCAGTTACAGAAGCTAGACCTTCCACCTTCTGCATCCCACAGTGGCTTTGGGTCCATACTCTCAGAGGGTTAAATAATAGGAAAGCTATCAGGGGAAGGTATGGGATACAGAGTTCTGGTGGTGGGAATTGTGTGGAGTTGTACCCCTCTTATCCTATGGTTCAGTCAATGTTTCCTTTTTATAAATAAAAAATTAAAGAATGAACAAAAAATATGAGGGGGAAATAAAGTTTTTCTCAAATATTCAAGAACTGAAGGAATTTGCCACAATCAACACCCCCTTACAAGAACTACTGAACTGAGTCCCGCAAGAAAGGAAGCAAAGGAATACATGTTCCAAACACCAAGTTGCAGATGCTACCATTGTGGGATGCAGAAGGTTGTTTTGCAGTATATAATATTCATGCCTGGAATTTCCTCTCCTTTAGTACTTTTAATATGTCATTCCACTCTCTCCTGGCCTCTAGAGTTTGTAAAGAGAAATCTGATGGAAGTCTTATAGCTCTGCCTTTGTATGTAACTTCTTTCCCTAGCAGCCAGCAAAATTTTTCCTTGTCGTTGACTTTTGATAGTTTTACAATAATGTGCCTTGGCATTAGTCTTTTAGTATTTATAAATCTGGGTGATCGTTCTGCCTCATGGATGAGAATGTTTTGATGGTTTCCTAAGTGAGGGAAGTTCTCAGCTAAAATTGTTCTGAAAAATGGACTCTGGGCTGTTTGCCTTGTCCTCCTCTTTAGATATACCTATCACTCTTATATTCAATCTTTTGATGGAGTCTGCAATTTCACAGAGATTTGCTTCAGTCTTTTTTTTTATTACTTTTTATTTTATTTTTTTTTATTATTGGGGAATTAATGTTTTACATTCAACAGTAATTACAATAGTTTGTACATGCATAACATTTCCCAGTTTCCCCTATAACAATACAACCTCCACTAGGTCCTCTGAATCCTTCTTGGACCTGTATTCTCCCCACCCACCCACCCCAGAGTCTTTTACTTTGGTGTAATACGCCAATTCGATTTCAGGTTCTACTTGTGTTTTCTTTTCTGATCTTGTTTTTCAACTTCTGCCTGAGAGTGAGATTATCCCATATTCATCCTTCTGTTTCTGACTTATTTCATATAACATGAATTTTTCAAGGTCCATCCAAGATCGGCTGAAAACAGTGAAGTCACCATTTTTTACAGCTGAGTAGTATTCCATTGTGTGTGTATATATATATATATATATATATATGTATATATATATATGTATATATGTATGTATATATATACCACAACTTTCTCAGCCACTCATTTGTTGTTGGACACCTGGGTTGCTTCCAGGTTTTGGCTATTACAAATTGTGCTGCCAAGAACATATGTGTACACAGATCTTTTTAGATGGATGTGTTGGGTTCCTTAGGAGAGGAATGTGTTGGGTTCCCAGGAGAGGAATTGCAGGATCGTAGATAGGGTAGGTCTATTTCTAGCCTTCTGAGAGTTCTCCAGACTGTTCTCCACAGAGGCTGGACCAATTGACATTCCCATCAGCAGTGCAGGAGGGTTCCTTTGACCCCACAACCTCTCCAGCATTTGCTGTTGTTACCTTTTCTGATGTATGACATTCTCACAGGAGTGAAGTGATATCTCATTGTTGTCTTGATTTTCATTTCTCTGACAATCAAAGACTTGGAGCATTTTTTCATGTGTTTCTCAGCCTTTTGGATCTCTTCTGTGGTGAATATTCTGTCCATGTCCTCTCCCCATTTGTAGACGGAGTTATTTGTTTTCTTGTTGAGTTTGGCAAGCTCTTTATTTATTTTTGTTATTAGCCTCTTGTATGATGTATGGTATGTAAAGATCTTCTCCCATTCTGTGAGGGGTCTCTTGGATTGGGTAGTGGTTTCTTTTGCTGTGCAGAAGCTTTTTAATTTGATGTAGTCCCATAGGTTAATGCTTGCCTTAGTCTTCCTTGTAATTGGATTTGTTTCATTCAGGATATCTTTAAAATTTATGAGGAAAAGAGTTCTACCAATATTTTCCTCTAAGTATCTTAGAGTTTCTGGTCTAACATCCAAGTCCTTAATCCACTTAGAAATTACTTTTGTGTTTGGTGAAATATAGTGGTTCAGTTTCACCCTTCTGCATGTATCAACCCATTTAATCCAACACCATTTGTTGAAGAGACTCATCTTTCCCCATTTAATAGTCTGGGCAACTTTGTCAAAGATTAGATATCCATAGGTGTGGGGGCTTACTTCTGGGCTCTCAATTCTATTCCACTGGTCAGTGTTTCTATTCATGTTCCAGTACCAAGCAGTTTTGATGACAATGGCCCTATAATACAATTTGAGATCTGAGAGTGTGACGCCTCCAGTTCTGTTCTTTCTTCTCAAGATTGTTTTGGCAATTCTAGGTCTTTTCTGGTTCCAGATAAACATTTGTAGCATTTGTTCTAGTCTCCTAAAAAATGTGCTTGGGATCTTAATGGGGATAGCATTAAATTAGTATATGACAACCAAAAAAGAAAACTACAGACCAATATCTCTGATGAACTTAGATGCGAAAATATTGAACAAAATTTTAGCCAACCGGATACAGCAGTATATCAAAAAGATTGTTCATCATGACCAAGTGGGGTTTATCCCAGGCATGCAAGGTTGGTTTAATATACGTAAATCAATCAATGTGATCCACCACATAAATAAAAGCAGGACCAAAAACCACATAGTCATATCAATAGATGCAGAGAAAGCCTTAGACAAAACACAACATCCATTTATGATCAAAACACTACAAAAAAATGGGAATAGATGGAAAATTCCTCAAGATAGTGGAGTCTATATATAGCAAACCTACAGCCAACATCATAATCAATGGAGAAAAACTGGAAGCATTTCCACTCAGATCAGGTACTAGACAAGGCTGCCCACTATCACCATTACTATTCAACATAGTGTTGGAAGTTCTTGCCATAGCAATCAGGCAGGAGCAAGGAATTAAAGGGATACAGATTGGAAAAGAAGAAGTCAAACTCTCCCTATTTGCAGATGACATGATAGTATACATGGAAAAACCTAAGGAATCCAGCAAGAAGCTTTTGGATATCATCAGGCAATATAGTAAGGTGTCAGGCTATAAAATTAACATTCAAAAGTCAGTGCCATTCCTCTATGCAAACACTAAGTCAGAAGAAGTTGAAATCCAGAAATCAATTCCTTTTACTATAGCAACAAAAACAATAAAATATCTAGGAGTAAATCTAACCAAGGAAGTGAAAGACTTGTATACTGAAAATTATGAGTCACTACTCAAGCAAATTGAAAAAGACACAAAGAAGTGGAAAGATGTTCCATGTTCATGGGTTGGAAGAATTAACATCATCAAAATGAATATATTACCCAGAGCCATCTACAAATTTAATGCTATCCCCATCCAGATCCGAAGTACATTTTTAGGAAAACAGAAAAAATGCTACAGATGTTTATCTGGAACCAGAAAAGACCTAGAATTGCCAAAACAATCTTGAAAAGAAAGAACAGAACCGGAGGCATCACACTCCCAGATTTCAAACTGTATTACAGGGCCATTGTCATCAAAACTGCTTGGTACTGGAACATGAATAGACACACTGACCAGTGGAATAGAATTGAGAGCCCAGAAATGAGGCCCCACACCTATGGACATCTAATCGTTGACAAAGGTGCCCAGATTATTAAATGGGGAAAGCAGAGTCTCTTCAAAAAATGTTGTTGGAAACAATGGATTGAAACATGCAGAAGAATGAAACTTCTTCTTCTTCTAGCGTTTGCCCTTCTTCCGTAGCCAGTCAACAGCGTCAGGTTGAAAGCTGTCAGGAGCTGCTTGTTGCTGGCTTTGAAGGTGACTGGGATCCATGTGGATTCAGTCGGCTAGGAAGGATCATCAGTTTCCCCAATGAATGGGTACTCATGGGATGCACCACGAGAAGGTCGATCCAATGCATCCCAGAATGAAACTGAATCACTGTATTTCACCAAATACAAAAGTAAATTCTAAGTGGATCAAGGACTTGGATGGTAGACCAGAAACTATCAGATACTTAGAGGAAAATATTGGCAGAACTCTTTTCCGCATAAATTTTAAAGACATTTTCAATGAAACGAATCCAATTACAAAGAAGACTAAGGCAAGTATAAACCTATGGAACTATATCAAACTAAAAAGCTTCTTCACAGCAAAAGAAACCACTACCCAAACCAAGAGACCCCTCACAGAATGGGAGAAGATCTTTACATGCCATACATCAGATAAGAGTTTAATAACCAACGTATATAAAGAGCTTGCCAGACTCAACAACAAGAAAACAAATAACCCCATCCAAAAATGGGGGGAGGACATGGACAGAATATTCAACACAGAAGAGATCCAAAAGGCTGAGAAACACATGAAAAAATGCTCCAAGTCTCTGATTGTCAGAGAAATGCAAATAAAGACAACAATGAGATATCACTTCGCTCCTGTGAGAATGTCATACATCAGAAAAGGTAACAGCAGCAAATGCTGGAGAAGGTGTGCGGTCAAAGGAACCTTCCTCCACTGCTGATGGGAATGTCAATTGGTCCAACCTCTGTGGAGAACAGTCTGGAGAACTCTCCAAAGGCTAGAAATGGACCTACCCTATGACCCTGCAATTCCTCTCCTGGGGATATATCCTAAGGAACCCAACACATCCATCCAAAAAGATCTGTGTACCATATGTTCTTGGCAGCACAATTTGTAATAGCCAAAACCTGGAAGCAACTCAGGTGTCCAACAACAGATGAGTGACTGAGCAAGTTGTGGTATATATATATATATATATATATATATATATACACAATGGAATACTACTCAGCTGTAAAAAATGGTGACTTCACTGTTTTCAGCCGATCTTGGATGGACCTTGAAAAATTCATGTTATATGAAATAAGTCAGAAACAGAAGGATGAATATGGGATGATCTCACTCTCAGGCAGAAGTTGAAAAACAAGATCAGAAACGAAAACGCAAGTAGAACCTGAAATGTAATTGGCATATCGCACTAAAGTAAAAGACTCTGGGGTGGGTGGGTGGGGAGAAATCAGGTCCATGAAGGATGAAAAATGACATAGTGGGGGTTGTATTGTTAAATGGGAAACTGGGGAATGTTATGCATGTACAAACTATTGTATTTACTGTTGAATGTAAACATTAGTTCCCAATAAAGAAAGAAATTTTTAAAAAAAAAAAAAAATTAGTATATGGCTCTGGGTAGTATATTCATTTTGATGTTAATTCTTCCATCCCATGAACATGGAATATCTTTCCACTTCTTTGTGTCTTTTTCAATTTGCTTGAGTAGTGACTCATAATTTTCAGTATACAAGTCTTTCACTTCCTTGGTTAGGTTTACTCCTAGGTATTTTATTGTTTCTGTTGCTATAGTAAAAGGAATTGATTTCTGGATTTCAACTTCTTCTAACTTAGTGTTTGAATAGAGTCAGTTTGCCACTGACTTTTGAATGTTAATTTTGTAGCCTGACACCTTCCTGTATTGCCTGATGATATCCAAAAGCTTCTTGCTGGATTCCTTAGGTTTTTCTATGTATATTATCATGTCATCTGCAAATAGGGAGAGTTTGACTTCTCTTCCAATCTGTATGTCTTTAATTTCTTGCTCCTGCCTGATTGCTATGGCAAGAACTTCCAACACTATGTTGAATAGTAATGGTGATAGTGGACAGCCTTGTCTAGTACCTGATCTGAGTGGAAATGCCTCCAGTTTTTCTCCATTGAGTATGATGTTGGCTGTAGGTGTGATATACATAGACTCCACTATCTTGAGGAATTTTCCATTTTTGTAGTGTTTTGATCATAAATGGATGTTGTGTTTTGTCAAAGGCTTTGTCTGCATCTATTGATATGACAATGTGGTTTTTGGTCTTCCTTTTATTGATGTGGTGGATCACATTGATTGATTTACGTATATTAAACTAAGCTTGCATGCCTGGGATAAACCCCACTTGGTCATGATGAACAATCTTTTTTATATTCTGCTATATCCGGTTTGCTAGAATTTTGTTCAATATTTTCGCATCTGTGTCCATCAGAGATATTGGTCTGTAGTTTTCTTTTTTGGTTGTGTCTGTGTCTGCTTTTGGTATCAAAGTGATGTTGACTTCATAGAAGCTGGAAGGAAATATTCCAGTGTCTTTAATCTTCTGGAAGACTTTTAAAAGTAGAGGTATTAGTTCTTCTTTGAAGGTTTTGTAGAATTCATTTGTAAAGCCATCTGGTCCATGACTTTTATTTTTGGGGAGATTTTTGATAACTGTTTCAATTTCATTAGTTGTGATGGGCCTGTTCATGTTATCTAGTTCCTCTTTACTTAATTTTTGGGAGTTCGTAGGTATCTAGGAAATTGTCCATTTCTTCCAGGTTCTCTAGCTTGGTGGCATATAATTGTTCATAGAAGCCTCTCATGATATGTTGAATTTCTGCAGTGTCTGTTGTGATACCTCCTTTTTCATTTACTATCCGATTTATTTGGGTCTTCTCCCTTTTTTGTTTTGTGAGTCTGGTTAAAGGTTTGTCAATTTTGTTCACTCTTTTGAAGAACCAACATTTATTTTCGTTGATCTTTTGTATGGTTTTCTTATTTTCAATGTTATTTATTTCTGCCCTAACTAGTGATTTCTGTCCTTTTGGTTGCTTTAGGGTTCTTTTGTTGTTCTTCTTCTAGGTCTTTAAGATGTGCAATCAGGCTGTTTCTTTGTGCTTTTTCTTATTTCCTAATGTGTGCTTGTATGGCTTAGTTGTGTCCCAAATGTTTTTATAGCTTGTGTCTTCATTTTCATTGAACTCTCAAAACATTTTGATTTCTTCCTCAATTTCCACTTTGACCCAGTAGATGTTAAGGAGTGTACTGTTGAGCTTCCACATTTTGGGACTATTACTAATCTTTTGTCGATTGTTCAGTGTTAGTTTAATTCCACTGTGGTCTGAAAGATGCTTGGGATGATTTCAATGCTCTTGAATTGGCTGATGCTGTCTTTGTGGCCTAACATATGGTCTATCCTTGAGAATGACCCATGTGGACTTGAGTAGAATGTGTATTCCAGTTTCTTGGGATGAATGACTCTGAAAATTTCCAATAGTTCTAGTTTATCTATCTCCTCATTTAGATCCCTTATGTCTTTATTTAGATATTCTGCCTGGAAGATCTCTCAAGTTGAGAGAGTAGGGTGTTGAAGTCCCCTACTAAGACTGTGTTGCTGTTAATATATTGCTGTAGCTCTTTCAGTAGACGTCTGATGTATTTAGATGGCTTCTCATTGATTGCATAGATGTTAATAATTGTTAAGTCCTTTTGATTGACTGATCCTCTGAGCACTAAGTAGTGTCCATTCCTATCTTTTTTAATTTTATTTATTTTATAGTCTATTATGTCAGATATAAGAATAGCTGTTCCTGCCCTTTTTGTGGGCCATTGGCCTGTATGATAGTTTTCCATCCTTTCACTTTGAGTCTGTGTTTGTCTTGTTGAGTTAGGTGGGTTTCCTGTAGACAGGGTTGTGTTTTCTGATCCATCTTCCTACTCTGTGTCTTTTAATAGGTGAATTCAGGCCATTGACATTTATTGATATCAAAGATTGAAGATATTTTAATGCCATTCTTGTAGAGTTTTAGAGTGTTCTGATATATGGCCTATTAATGGTGGCCTGACTGTTTATATGAGACCTTTCAGAACTTCTTTCAGGGCAGGCTTGGTGATAGTTGATTCCTTCAACTGTTGCTTGTCTGAGAAGGGTTTTATGCCTCCATCTAGTCTGAATGATAGTCAGCAGGATACAGTAGTCTTGGTTGAAAGCCTTTCTCATTGAGCACTCGATAGATATCTTGCCATTCTCTTCTTGCCTGTAGTATTTGTGTGGAGAAGTCTGCTGCTAATCTTTCGGGTTTTCCCCTGTAGGTGACGCTTTGTTTTTCTCTTGCAGCCTTCAGGATTGTTTTTTTATCCTTATTCCTTCCCATTTTAAATATGATGTGTCTTGGTGTCTTTAAGTCTGGGTTAATTCTATTTGGGACCCCCTGAGCTTCTTGAATGTCTTCTATGTTTTCTATGTCTTTTATGTTGTCTAGATTAGGGAAGTTCTCAGCTATTATGGCCTGAAGAATGTTTTCTTCCCCACCCTCTCTTTCTTTCTCTGGTAAGCCCATAATGAGTATATTATTTCTTTTGAAGTCATCCCATATGTCTCTGTTATTGTTTTCAGTATCTCTTTTTTTTTTTATTTTTTTTTTTTTTATTTAAGAAAGGATTAATTAAAAAAACCATAGGGTAGGAGGGGTACAACTCCACACAATTCCCACCGCCCAATCTCCATATCCCACCCCCTCCCCTGATAGCTTTCCCATTCTCTATCCCTCTGGGAGCATGGACCCAGGGTCATTGTGGGTTGCAGAAGGTAGAAGGTCTGGCTTCTGTAATTGCTTCCCCGCTGAACATGGGCGTTGACTGGTCGGTCCATACTCCCAGTCTGCCTCTCTCTTTCCCTAGTAGGGTGGGTCTCTGGGGAAGCTGAGCTCCAGGACATATTGGTGGGGTCTTCAATTCAGGGAAGTCTGGCCGGCATCCTGATGACACCTGGAACCTGGTGACTGAAAAGAGAGTTAACATACAAAGCCAAACAAATTGTTGAGCAATCATGGACCCAAAGCTTGGAAAAGTGGATAGGAGGAAGTATTAGGGAGGTACTCACTGCAAACTCTAGTGTACTTCTGCTTTCTTACTTTGGTGCCATACTCCAAACTCAGTCAATTTCTGCTTTGCGTTTCTACTTCTTTTTTTTTTTTTTACATACATAACATTCCCCAGATTCCCATTTAACAATACAACCCCCACTATTTCATTCATCATTTTTCATGGACCTGTATTCTCCCCATCCACCCACCCACCCCAGAGTCTTTTACTTTGGTGTAATACTCCAATTCCATTTCAGGTTCGACTTGTGTTTTCTTTTCTAATCTTGTTTTTCAACTTCGGCCTGAGAGTGAGATCATCCCATATTCATCCTTCTGTTTCTGACTTATTTCACTCAACATGATTTTTTCAAGGTCCATCCAAAATCGGCTGAAAACGGTGAAGTCACCATTTTTTACAGCTGAGTAGTATTCCATTGTGTATATATACCACAACTTGCTCAGCCACTCATCTGTTGTTGGACACCTGGGTTGCTTCCAGGTTTTGGCTATTACAAATTGTGCTGCCAAGAACATATGGTACACAGATCTTTTTGGATGGATGTGTTGGGTTCCTTAGGAGGGGAATTGCAGGGTCATAGGGTAGGTCCATTTCTAGCCTTCGGAGAGTTCTCCAGACTGTTCTCCACAGAGGTTGGACCAATTGACATTCCCACCAGCAGTGCAGGAGGGTTCCTTTGACCCCACACCCTTTCCAGCATTTGCTGCTGTTACCTTTTCTGATGTATGACATTCTCACAGGAGTGAAGTGATATCTCATTGTTGTCTTTATTTGCATTTCTCTGACAATCAGAGACTTGGAGCATTTTTTCATGTGTTTCTCGGCCTTTTGGATCTCTTCTGTGGTGAATATTCTGTCCAAGTCCTCCCTCCATTTTTGGATGGGGTTATTTGTTGTCTTGTTGTTGAGTCTGGCAAGCTCTTTATATACGTTGGTTATTAAACTCTTATCTGATGTATGGCATGTAAAGATCTTCTCCCATTCTGTGAGGGGTCTCTTGATTTGGGTAGTGGTTTCTTTTGCTGTGAAGAAGCTTTTTAATTTGATGTAGTCCCATAGGTTTTTACTTGCCTTAGTCTTCCTTGTAATTGGATTCGTTTCATTGAAAATGTCTTTAAAATTTATGCGGAAAAAAAGTTCTTCCAATATTTTCCTCTAAGTATCTGATAGTTTCTGGTCTAACATCCAAGTCCTTGATCCACTTGGAATTTACTTTTGTATTTGGTGAAATACAGTGGTTCAGTTTCATTCTTCTGCATGTTTCAACCCATTGTTTCCAACACCATTTGTTGAAGAGACTCTGCTTCCCCCATATAATAGTCTGGGCCCCTTTGTCAAAGATTAGATGTCCATACTTGTGGGGCCTCATTTCTGGGCTCTCAATTCTATTCCACTGGTCAGTGTGTCTGTTCATGTTCCAGTACCAAGCAGTTTTGATGACAATGGCCCTATAATACCGTTTGAGATCTGGCAGTGTGATGCCTCCGGTTCTGTTCTTTTTTCTCAAGATTGTTTTGGCAATTCTAGGTCTTTTCTGGTTCCAGATAAACATTTGTAGCGTTTGTTCTATTCTCCTAAAAAATGTGCTTGGGATCTTGATGGGGATAGCATTAAATTTTAGATGGCTCTGGGTAATATATTCATTTTGATGATGTCAATTCTTCCAACCCATGAACATGGAATATCTTTCCACTTCTTTGTGTCTTTTTCAATTTCTTTGAGTAGTGACTCATAATTTTCAGTATACAAGTCTTTCACTTCTTTGGTTAGGTTTACTCCTAGATATTTTATTGTTTTTGTTGCTATAGAAAAAGGAACTGATTTCTGGATTTCAATTTCTTCTAACTTAGTGTTTGCATAGAGGAATGCCACTGACTTTTGAATGTTAATTTTATAGCCTGACACATTACTGTATTGCCTGATGATTTCCAAAAGCTTCTTGCTGGATTCCTTAGGTTTTTCCATGTATACTATCATGTCATCTGCAAATAAGGAGAGTTTGACTTCTTCTCTTCCAATCTGTATGCCTTTAATTCCTTGCTCCTGCCTGATTGCTATGGCAAGAACTTCCAACACTATGTTGAATAGTAATGTTGATAGTGGGCAGCCCTGTCTAGTACCTGATCTGAGGGGAAATGCTTCCAGTTTTTCACCATTGAGTATGATGTTGGTTGTAGGTTTGCTATATATAGACTCCACTATCTTCAGGAATTTTCCATCTATTCCCATTTTTTTGTAGTGTTTTGATCATAAAGGGATGTTGTATTTTGTCAAAGGCTTTCTCTGCATCTATTGATATGACCATGTGGTTTTTGGTCTTGCTTTTGTTGATGTGGTGGATCACATTGATTGATTTACGTATATTAAACCAACCTTGCATGCCTGGGATAAACCCCACTTGGTCATGATGAACAATTTTTTTTGATATACTGCTGTATCCGGTTGTCTAGAATTTTGTTCAATATTTTCGCATCTATGTTCATCAGAGATATTGGTCTGTAGTTTTCTTTTTTGGTTGTGTCCCTGTCTGCTTTTGGTATCAGGATGATGTTGGCTTCATAGAAGCTGGCAGGGAGTATTCCAGTGTCTTCAATCTTCTGGAAGACTTTTAAAAGTAGAGGTATTAGTTCTTCTTTGAAAGTTTTGTAGAATTCATTTGTAAAACCATCTGGTCCAGGACTTTTATTTTTGGGGAGATTTTTGATAACTGTTTCAATTTCATTAGCTGTGATGGGCCTGTTCATGTTATCTACGTCCTCTTTACTTAGTTTTGGAAGTTGGTAGTTATCTAGGAAATCATTCATTTCTTCCAGGTTCTCTAGCTTGGTGGCATATAGTTGTTCATAGAAGCCTCGCATGATATGTTGAATTTCTGCAGTGTCTGTTGTGATTTCTCCTCTTTCATTTACTATCCGATTTATTTGGGTCTTCTCCCTTTTTTGTTTTGTGAGTCTGGCTAAAGGTTTGTCGATTTTGTTTACTCTTTCGAAGAACCAACATTTACTTTCATTGATCTTTTGTATGGTTTTCCTATTCTCAATGTTATTTATTTCTGCCCTAACTTTAGTAATTTCTGTCCTTCTGGTTGCTTTAGGATTCCTTTGTTGTTCTTCTTCTAGGTCTTTAAGATGTGCAATCAGGCTGTTTATTTGTGCCTTTTCTTGTTTCCTAATGTGTGCTTGTATAGCTATGAACTTCCCTCTTAGGACTGCTTTAGCTGTGTCCCAAATATTTTGATAGCTTGTGTCTTCATTTTCATTGAACTCTTGAAACATTTTGATTTCTTCCTTGATTTCCTCTTTGACCCAGAAGTTGTTAAGAAGTGTACTGTTGAGCTTCCACATTTTGGCACTGTTACTAATCTTTTGTTGATTGTTAAGTGTTAGTTTAATTCCACTGTGGTCTGAGAAGATGCTTGGGATGATTTCAGTGCTCTTGAATAGGCTGATGCTGTCTTTGTGGCCTAACATATGGTCTATCCTTGAGAATGATCCATGTGGATTTGAGTAAAATGTGTATTCCAGTTTCTTGGGATGAATGACTCTGAAAATGTCCAATAGTTCTAGTTTATCTCTTCATTTAGCTCCTTTATGTCTTTACTGATTTTCTTCCTGGATGATCTGTCAAGTTGAGATAGTGGGGTGTTGAAGTCCCCTACTATGATTGTGTTACTGTTAATATATTGCTGTAGCTCTTTCAGTAGAAGTTTGATGTATTTAGATGGCTTCTCATTGGGTGCATAGATATTAATAATTGTTAAGTCCTCTTGATTGACTGATCCTCTGAGCATTAAGTAGTGTCCATTCCTATCTTTTTTAATCTTATGTATTTTAAAGTCTATCATGTCAGATATGAGAATAGCTTTTCCTGCCCTTTTTTGTGGGCCATTGGCTTGAATGATAGTTTTCCATCCTTTCACTTTAAGTCTGTGTTTGTCTTGTTGCGTTAGTTGAGTTTCCTGTAGACAACATATTGTTGGGTTTTGTTTTCTGATCCATCTTCCTACTCTGTGTCTTTTAATAGGTGAATTCAGGCCATTGACATTTATTGATATCAAAGATTGAAGATATTTTAACGCCATTCTTGTAGAGTTTTAGAGTGTTTTGATATATTTCCTATTTGTGGTGGTCTGGTTGTTTATAGGAGACCTTTCAGAACTTCTTTCAGGGCAGGCTTGGTGATGGTTGATTCCTTCAACTGTTGCTTGTCTGAGAAGGTTTTGATGCTTCCATCTAGTCTGAATGACAATCTAGCAGGATACAGTATTCTTGGCTGAAAGCCTTTCTCATTGAGCACTCGATAGATATCTTGCCATTCTCTTCTGGCCTGTAGTGTTTGTATGGAGAAGTCTGCTGCTAATCTTATGGGTTTTCCTTTGTAGGTGACTCTTTGTTTTTCTCTTGCAGCCTTGAGGATCTTTTCTTTATCCTTATTCCTTTCCAATCTAAGTATGACATGTCTTGGTGTCTTTAGGTCTGGGTTAATTCTGTTTGGGACCCTCTGGGCTTCTTGAATCTTTATGTTTTTGGTGTTGTCTAGACTCGAGAAATTTTCAGCTATTATGGCCTGGAGAACGCTTTCTTCCTCCCCTTCTCTTTCTTCCTCTGGTAAGCCAATAATGCGTATATTGTTTCTTTTGAAGTCATCCCATAGGACTCTGTTGTTGTTTTCAGCATCTCTTAGTCTCTTTTTGAGATCTCTTACTTCTTTTTTAGTTGTCTCTAATTCATCCTCAGTCTTGCTAATTCTGTCTTCAGCCTCATTGATTCTATTCTCTCTGCCCTCTACTGCTTTCTGGAGTTCATCTCTTTTGTTGCCCTGCTCTGATACTGTTTTAGCTTGTTCAGCTAGTTGCCTTCTTAGCTCAGCGATTTCAGCTTTCAGCTCTCTAATAACCATGAGATTATTAGAATTTTCTTCCATATTCTCATTTGTTGTTCCTGCATTTCTGATTACAATTTTTTCAAATTCTTTACTCACTCCTGTTATTATTTCCTTGGCTAATGTTTGGAGGTTGAACTCGTTGTTTTGTGTTTCACCCTCTGGAGGACTTTTAGCTGGACTCTTGTCCTGGTTCGAGTCTCCAATATTTTTTCTTGTTGTTTTAACCATTTTATATAAGTTAACAGTTTTTTCAATCCCTGAGTTGGAGTTCAGTTGGAGTTTTTTCAATCCCTGAGTTGGAGTTCAGCCTTTTTTTTCCCCCCTGTAGGCTATGGGAGCCTGAGGGCTTTTAAACTATCAATAGGCTTCTTAGCTTAATCACTGACTCCTGACCAAGAGATAAAGCAGGGTGTGGCAGAGATAATCCAGTGGTTATGCAAAGAGACTTTCACAGCCCCTCAGCTATGCCACCGAGGTATAGGTCTTCTCCTGAGTTTCCCGGTTAGATCTCTGTACCCTGGTGTCCCTCCCTGTTGCTGCTTCAGATTCTGAGGGTAGTAGCAATGGAGACTCAGAGTTGCACTTGGTGAGTCTCTGGGGAGTCCTTTCTTCCCTTCAGCTGTCCCCTTGTTGGTGGAGCAGACTGGAGGTGGTGTCTCCACTGACAAACTGTTGAACTGTTAGCAGTCACTTAATGTCTCCTTAGGCCCCTCCTCTCTGTCACCAGCCACGCGTGTTTGTACTCACGGGTGATTTACTGGGTTTCTGTGGTCATTCTAGTCCTGTCTTGTTTCAGTCCGGGTGGTATCCTTTGGTATTCCTAGTTGATCCAGGAGAGGAGAGGAGAGGAGAGAAAGTGATCTGCTGCTCGTAGCTCCGCCTCCGGAAGTCCCCTGTTTTCAGTATCTCTTAATCCCTTTTTGAGATCTCTTGCTTCTTTTTTAATTGTCTCTGATTCATCCTCGATTTTGCTTATTCTGTCTTCAGCCTCATTGATTCTATTCTCTCTGCCCTCTACTGCTTTCTGGAGTTCATCTATTTTGTTACCCTGTTCTGATACTGTTTTAGCTTGTTCAGCTAGTTGTGTTCTTAGCTCAGCTATTTCAGCTTTCAGCTCTCTAATAATCGTGAGATGAGTGTTTTCTTCCAGAGTCTCATTGGTTGTTTCTGCATTTCTGATGACAATTTTTTCAAACTCTTTACTCAGTCCTGTGATTATTTCCTTAGCTAGTGTTTGGATGTTGACCTCACTATTTTGTGCTTCACCCTTTGGGGGCCTTTTAGCTGGACCCTTGTCATGGTTCATTTCTCCAATATTTCTTCTTGTTGGTTTAACCATTTTATATAATATATAATGAGGTCTCTCTCTCAGTACTTTTCAAATTACTGATCACTCTTACTTGGTTTAACTTGTGTCTAAGTATTGTAATTAAAGGGTTCACAGTTATGGAAGTTAACAGTTGTTTCAGTAGTATTTTAATCCCTGAGTTGGAGTACTGTGCCTTAAAAGCCTCTTTTGTTCTTTTTCTTCCCTGTAGGCTATGGAAGCATGTGGGCTTTTAAACTATAAGTAGGCTTCTTAGCTTAATCACTGACTCCTAACCAAGAGATAAAGCAGGTTGGGTCAGAGATAATCCAGTTGTTATGCAAAGAGACTTTCACAGCCCCACTGCTAGGCCACTGAGTTAGAGATCTTCTCCTGAGTTTCCTTGTTAGTTCTCTGTCCCCTGGTGTCAGCACAGGGCCTCCCCTCTGCTGCTCCCATTTCTGAAGGCAGTAGCCTAGGAGACTCTCCTCCATTCAGCCATCTTTTTGTTTGTGAAAGAGACTGGAGGTGGTGTCTCAACTGGTAAACTGATGGGCTGTTAGCAGGCACTTACTCTTTCCCTGTGTTCCTCTCTGTCCAGGAGCAACAGGTGTTTGCACTCACTGGTGATTTGGTGGGTTCCTGAAATTGTTCTAGTCCTGCCTTGTTGCGGTCCCAGGTGGTCTCCTTTGGTATTCCTAGTTGACCCGGGAGAGGAGAGGAGAGAATCACAGCTGCTGCTGGTCCATAGCCCCCAACTTTTTTTTTTTCTGCTTCAGTCTTCTTAAACCACTCCTCTCCCTCCTCTTTGAATTGAAAGAGTGGCCTGGCTGTGTCTTCTGGACTGGAGATATTTCTTCTGAATATATGGATCTACTTACTAAGCCTTCTACCTGGGCATGAGCTGCAGTTAGGGTGTCTTTTACTCCCTGGATTTCTGACTGAAGTTCTTCTTTCAAGAATTTAGTGATGACTTGAACTGGATTTGGTGTATTGTACCAAAGTAAAGGACTCTGGGGTTCGGGGGGTATGGGTCCAAAAAGGATGATAAGAGGACCTAGTGTGGGTGTATTGTTATGTGGGAAACTAAGAAATGTTATGTACAAACTACTGTATTTACTGTTGAATTGTTGTTAAAATTCCGACGGCTCCAGCTGGCCGGGCTAGCTTCACGGCGGGTAACAGAGACACGGAGACAACGGCTGGGCAGGGAAGCTGTATTTCTTTATTCAGGAACGATTCATAAACTAAGACAAACTAATCACCAAACAGAACCCTGCTATCTCTTTGCAGCGGCGCAAGCACTCTCTCGAACTCAGGAACCCTCTCCCTGGAACTCTGGCGGGGTTCCTTCGGGGCGCAGGCCCATGAAACTAACTGGACTGATCTAATTCTCTCGGTGGGGGAGAACTAGAACCCAATGTAAAGCATACAACATTGAATGTAAAACATTGATTCCCCAATAAAGAAAGAGAGAGAGGGAGAGAGAATTTTGTGCTCTTTCCCATAAGCCTTGTCCTATGCACCTCCTATATTTGGATAGTCATCTGCATCCTTTACCAGGTCCTTTAAAATAAACTGACAAATAGGAAGCAGTTAAAAAAAATAGTATTTAATGATGTCTCTTATAAGTTCATCTCTCATGCATTTTAATTCCATAGTAATATGCTCTTTCAATTCTTGCTTACTTTCTTGGTGAGCCTTTATAATGATCTCTGTGTAGTCTATCTCTGAAAGTCTCTCTAAATCTTTAATTCCTTTGGATTTCCTGTTTCATTTCTGTCTAGCTGATATGGCATAGTTGGCTGTTCTGTTTCTCTGCTTGTCCATTTTTTGTGCTGGTTACTGATGGCCAGCAGGTGGTGCTATTGTGACCTCTGGGTTTTTCTTGCTTGTATGATCTGCAGAGTGTGGGACAGGGTGGGTGGGGGGTGGTTGTTCTGAGCTGTCTTTCAGTCACATATGCCCTGTTTTATGTTGTGTCCTTGCCTTGAATTCAGAAGGCTAAAGCCCCTGAGTCAAAGACTGAGAGGTTTTAAGCCCCTGACTTTTCTTCTGGCCCTTGGAATGTTACTTGCTTGCTGTGCTTAAAGTGAAATCGCCAAAATGGCGCAGCTCGGTGCCCATGCTGCCCAAAGCTCTGCTTTGACTTTGCTGTTCTTCAACCTGTGCCCACACCCCTTTCTGCTCCAACAGCATGTGAACACCCACCTGAGGCTACAGAACTTTCAGCTGTAGATTATGACATCAATTAGATCTCTTGTTGTATTTATTTGTTGTTTTGGGAGGAGAGGTGATTTGGTCCCAGTTATTCCATGGCCACGCCTCCTAGAAGTCTATAATGAGTTTATAAAAGTTGAGTAGTCTAAAAAAAAGTTGAGTAGTTTAGGTTTTTTTTTTTTTTTGGTCACTTTTCCAGGTTGACTTTTGCTAGAAAGACATACTTAGAGAAAGACACCATAGCACTCCTTTAGAACAGTACACACAGGCTTGAACATGGGTTGTGTGTGTATCAAGTACACTACCCATGTGAATTATCTTGCTTTCCCTGTGTAGTTTATAATAGGATATAAACATCTCAGTGTATCAACATTCAAGAATGTCTTCATGGGAATCCATAAAGAAGTAGCCAGTTGCTTGTGCTTAATGTGTGAATTATTGGAGCATGACATTAATAAGTGTAGTCTGCTATCTATGTTATTTGGTGACTGGAGTATTGTGGCTATAAAGTTGCTGACCTGGCTATCTGAGGTGATAAATGTCTCTTAGTGGAGTCCCAAATAATAAACACTTGCCTCAGTTTTTATATTTGTATTTCTGGAAAAGTCTGCATGTTTTAAAACTGTGTAAAAATTTAATAACTAAGTATAAAATAGAGTCTGGTTATAAATAGTTTCTTTGTTTATATGAAAGTCCAGTAGAGCATTAAGAATTCATGCATTTGTGACTATTCCCTGTACTATGGGACACTGCATAACCTTGACCTGCTAATTTCCAATGATTATTCCCACCAGCTAATCACTAAAGCCATCAAACTCTTCCACATTTTTACCAGATATCCTCCAAAGAACAGCATGGCTTCATGAAAGGCTGTAGGATACACCATACAGGAAGTAAACTGGCACATCAGTTTTTAATCTTTGAATTTCCAATGTTTATTTTAGGACTATAAAATCACTATACTAATAACATATAACCATATTAGAGAAATATTAATAGTTATGTATATGTGGATAATTATATGCACATGTGTATATATTTATATGTATGTATGTATGTATACAGCTTTGTTGAAAAGGAAAATCATTATGAACTGCAAGACTAAAACTGCTGCTAATCAGGATGAAGAAAAGACCCAAGGGGGGCTCTTTTTATTTTTAAACCACATATGTAGAAAGTCATTTTAAAGATTTGTTTATTAAGTAGAGACAAAAATCAAAGCATTGCTATGGCATATGCAATATAGGAGATTGAATTTGGGACTTTTTTTGGGGGGGGGAAGACATCATTCTTTAGAGTTTAGCACTTTATCCACTGTTCTACCTCTTGGGCTGTTCCAAAGGGAATACTCCCATTTTGATTAGGAGGGTTTTTTTAAATGTTTTTTTTCTTAATTTTTTATTAGTGATGTAATAATAATCAACAAGATTGTGGGGTAACGGAGGTATAATTCCCACCACCAGAGTTCTGTATCCGATCTCCTCCATTAGAAGGTTCCCTATTCTTGAGAGCTTTTTTGGAGGTTCTAGCAGGGGAGTGCAGCTACTCATATACCCTTGACCTTTATCCTCTTCGACTGAGTGTGCAGCTTCAGGAGGGACACACATGGAGCGGTGAGGGAGGAAGGGGACACCCACCTAGCCAGCCAAATCAGCTGAATCAACCCTGGCGATCAATGGGGTGACAGACGTCACAGCCAGATCGCCCTCACATCCAGGTTCCCTATTCTTTATCCCTCTGAGAGTATGGACTTAGCTCTTTATGGGGTGTAGAATGTGGGAGGTCTGGCTTCTGTATTGCTTCTCTGCTAGACATAGACATTGGCAATTTGATCCATATCCCCTTTGATCCATACCCCCAACCTGTTTCTACCTTTCCTTAGTAGTGCAGTAGGGCTCTGAGAAGGTGGGGTTGTAGGGCATACTGGTGAGGACATTTGCCCAGGGAAGTCAGGTTGACTGCAGTTTGATGGCTGAAAAGCATTAAGATATAAAGCAGGGAAAAAAAAAAGTTTAATAATTAGGAACCTAAAGGTAAGACTGTAGCAGATGATATATGGGGTGTTCATGTTGAAAGAAGCTAGGAAGCCTGTTTTAGGTATATTCCAAGGAGCCCATGACATGCAGTTGGGCTAAAAGTATTGTCTGGGAAGATGGTATCAGAGTTGAGAATGGGAATGGAAAGCTGGATCAGGACAGAGAATATCTCCCAAATATGGGAAAAGTAAGTAAATATCATTAACTGTAAACCCCATCAATCTGACCTAGTAGGGCCCATGTCTATTCATATTTAGCACAGGAGCCTGTGTAATCTCTGCATCCCTGTCAGTCTGAGCTTGCATTCCATTGTCATAGCTAGGAACATTCTAGGCTGCACTCATTTCAGGATGAGTCTTCTTGGAGTGGCAAAGTAAGTTGACCCAGCCTGTGGGGAAATGGGTGGGCAAATAGCATAATAGTTATATGAAGAGACTCTCATGTTTGAGGCTCTATAGTCCCAGGTTCAATCTGCCACATCACCATAAGCCAGGGCTAAGCAGTGCTCTAGTATATAAAAATTTAAAAAAGAAAAATGTGTCTCAAAAAATAAACCAAAATGGAGAGTGGGACAGTTTCTCCCATTGTTGTTCTGTGTTGAGGGCAAGGTCCTATAGAGGCATACAAAATGGCTTATAATTTTGTTCTTGATGGAAATGATGAGTGTTGGTGGAGAGAGGGATCTGTTAGAGGTCACGACCCATCATATCTATGTAGGAATCCCAGGATTCCCTGACTAGGGCCCCAGTTGATGGGGTGACCTGGTAGTGACCAAAAGGGCCATCATTAAAGTGTGCCAGTCTCTTGCCTTAATGCAACATTTGTAGTCCTTATTTTATCTGACAAGGTTAGCCTTAGGGTGATTGAGGAAATGAAACAGGAATATCTAGGTCTAAGTAGAACACATTTGATTAAGTACTTTATGGTGTTTTTTCTAGGTCTTTCTACTTGCTTGCTGCACTTATTGAGTCACTGCAAACTATTGTGTACTTTTACTTTAAGTTATATATTTTCCCCTAACTTATGGATACATGTGCCCTATCTCATGAGTGTTGTTCTAATATCTAGGTTTTGAGGTTTTGTTAGGAAGTGCCCCACCTGAAATGGAATTAAGTGTCCTATGAGCAAGGAAAGGTCTCCCCAGAGTATTAGAGCTGGAGGGTTGACATCTCAGGCCTGGCATCTCTGGACACAGTCGAAAGCGAAACATGTCAAGGTGGCACTAGTTGCATTGATTTGAGTCTTATACTGAGACTTTCTGCTTCCTTTGATAGGGACCACAGAGAGTCCAGTATGGACTTAGAATTTATGTCTAGAATTGTGTATCTTAAATCACTAATTGCCAGGACAAAGAATATATGGTCAGTTGTTTCAGGAACTTCTGTGACCCTGCTTAAAATCATGGAAGTCAGAATCAGCACTGACACGCACAGAGCAGCAGTTGAATAGAACATAAGACTTAAATGCAAGAGATCCCAGGTTTGTTTCCTGGCACCACTGAGCAATCCTCTTATCAAAAAAGAAAAAGATCCATTAAGTATATACTAGTAATGTGATTTTTCTTTTTCCCTGAAAGCAGTTTAATACTAAAACAAAGGATGGTTTTACTGTGAACACCAAAGTTCCCAGCCTCAAGGATCAAGGGAAGGAATATGATGGATTCACAATCACTATTACAGGAGACAAGTATGTATGCTTTCTCAGTTTGGATATAAGGAAAGGCTAGTATAAGAAAGCATGCTTATGCTTGATATTGTCCCCAGCAGTTCAATTTACTGGCTTTTGCTTTATCTTGGAGTGAAAATCATTAAGGTACAGTGTAGCTACTACCAATTTTTTATTTCTTTGTGACATTTAAAATATTACACAGGCATTTTCTGACCATCTGCATCTAATAGCTTCCCAAATATGTAATATCATGTCTACTGTAGTTTCTGAAAAACATTCTTCTGGGTTCTTAAAGTTCATTGTGGGGGATCCATCTAATAAAATGAAAAGGTATGCAAAAATTGAAGACTTTTAAAAATTTTTTTTTAATTTATTATTTATTCCCTTTTGTTGCCCTTGTTTTATTGTTGTAGTTACGATTGATGTTGTTGTTGGATAGGACAGAGAGAAATGGAGAAAGGAGGGAAAGACAGGGGGAGAGAAAGACAGACACCTGCAGACCTGCTTCACCGCCTGTGAAGCGACTCCCCT
The DNA here is from genome assembly GCF_950295315.1 of Erinaceus europaeus. Taxonomy (NCBI): domain Eukaryota; kingdom Metazoa; phylum Chordata; class Mammalia; order Eulipotyphla; family Erinaceidae; genus Erinaceus; species Erinaceus europaeus. Next base: position 32,640,534 of record NC_080167.1, read on the forward strand.
GCAGGTGGGGAGCTGGGGGCTTGAACCGGGATCCTTATGCCGATCCTTGCGCTTTGCGCCACCTGCGCTTAACCCGCTGCGCTACCACCGGACTCCCAAAATTGAAGACTTTTGTAAGATTTTTTAGTATAAATTTTATGTGTTACAGCGGTAATACAGTTTTATTTTAGAAAATTTATAATATACATATAAGCAAAGATAAAGTTATTTTCTTTAAAAACTGAGGTTATACTATACATATTTCTATGTAAGTTTTTCTTTATCTCTTTATCATGAAAATTTTCCTGTCCTATTTTTACAAGGAATTAATCATAGTTTTCTATATAGATGTAGTTTTAATAAAGTTTTTGTTATTTATCATTTATAGAATCCCATTTTTCACTTTATAATATAGTAAATATATTCATTGACTATCATTTACATATGAAATCCAGACTGTTTCAAATCCAGACTATCATTTACATATGAAATCATCAGGCTGTTTCAAAATTTAAATTTGGTTTCATGTGTAAATAGCAGTTTGGCAACTTCCAGATTTTTTTGTCTTTTCCATATCCTTGAGGTCTCAACTGCTACTCCAAGCCACTTATCAAAGTACTTTCCCATTAAATATCATTACCCTTCTAACCCAAAAAGGAACTTCTGAGTTTTCTATTAACACCAAAATTACTCTCCTACATCTTCAACCCAGTGTGAGCAAGAGAGAAAGTGTGTGTCAAGGAATGAGTTTTAGATAATTTAAACTAATATGCCTAGGCTCTGTCATAGTTACTAAATGTATGAGCTAAGATATGAATGGTTTTTATTTGTTTGTTTGTTTACAAGAGAACTGATCAGCTCTGGCTGATAGCTATGGGGGCTAAGGGGTTTGAGCCTGGGACTTTGGAGCCTCAGGCATGAAAACCTCTTTGCATAACCATTATGCTATTTATCCCCACCCTGAGATATGTTAATACAGAAGTTTAAATTGCTTTGAAACAAAATATATCTAGAACCAGAAATATATGACTTTGTAGAAGTTAAGAGAAGAGTCTACTGTACTGAATTCTGTTAATAAAACAAGACAAAAAAAGAAGAAAGTGTATACGTGTGTATTTTTTTCTCAGACTAAATAACCAGGAAGAAATAGAATTACTGCCTAGGAAAATAGTGAAACTGGTAAACTGGAAGAGCAAAGGACTTGATGTCTGAGGCTCCTGGTTTGATCATCCTTGGCACTGCATGTCCCAATTGGCATTTTTCTCGCTGATGTGAAACTCTACTTTAAATCTTTTTTTTTTTTTTTTTAAGAACGAGATAGAATTAATGACTAAAAGAGTACCCAAATCCTTTACTCTGAAACAATGTCATTCCTCAACTGTTCTACCCCATTAATTACTTCTTTTTCTCTGGGCCTCTAACCCCTTAGATGGGGTCTGTCATCTTCTGGTGGCATACAGTTCTCCGTTAGTGTCCCTAAGGCTCCATATGGTGATCTAAGGTGAATGATAAGGTGTCCCTAAGGTGATCTCCTAAAAAGTACCTCTCCAGTCTATCCTGCCATTGCTTGCTGATGACAAAATAAATCCCTTTACCAAACATTCAAAATCTACAAGAATATTATCTCAAGCATTTTTTTTTTTTTACTTTACCTGAACTTTACCAGTCAGAACCTGACCTACTAATTCAACTAAGATGGTATATTTCTAAAGAGCCACCCACTCATCTTTAGGCCTGTGTTACTCCCATTCTGATCTTCAAGACCCATGTTCAGATTACTTCTTCCATGAAACACTTTTTTTTTTTACATTTTCCAAATTATGTTATTCCTTTTCTTTTTTAAATTTTTATTTATAAAAAGGAAATACTGACAAAACCATAGGATAAGAGGGGTACAACTTCACATAGTTTCTACCACCAGAACTCTGTATCCCCTCCTCTCCCCTCATTGAACTATATTATGACTAAGCATGTTGAGGAAGGTTGCTTAGTAGAAAGACAGAAATTCTGCAGGATTTTTATGTGTGAAGTGCTGAGTTTGATTGTTGATACACCATAGGACAGAGTAGAGTGATGCTCTAGGCTCTTCCTCCCTCTCTTTACAAAACCAACTAAATGAATAAATAATTCAGTAACAAATACCTATTGTTTCAAATTTGATTTCCTTTATAAAGCCTTCCGAAGAGCTATAATGCTGCAGAAGTATAACAAAAACTGGAGTTATGGGGGACAGGGGTAGCACACCATGTTAAGCATAGCTAGTACAAAGTGCAAGTGTGTTTTCAGGGATCCCAGTTTCTCTCTCCCTATCTCCCTCTCATCTCTCAGTTTCTCTCTGTCCTATCCTGTAAAAAGGAAAGGAAAGAGAAAGGGAAAGGAAGGGGGGGAAAGGGGAAGCGGAAAGGGGAAAAGGGGAAGGGGAAAGGGGAAAGGAGGAAGGAATTACCTCCAGGAGCAGTGGATTCATAATTTAGGCACTGAGCCTCAGTGATAACCCGGAGAAAAAACAAAAAAGACCAGAGTTAGATTTTGATCTTGATCTACAATCGTAATAGGTAATAAAATATTTAGTAGGCATTTAAATATATTCTCGACACTAGTTATGGCCTCCTACATTAGCTTAAACTCATGTATGTATGGTTAGACTGGAAAATATATCATTTTATGAAAAATCCACATGCTCAAGAAGAACATCATGTGTAGTTACAAAAGAAGGATACATTCTTAAATATAGCATATGCTATATTTACTTATTTCCTTTTTCATCTTTTTTAGGGTTGGAAATGTACTATTCTCTGTGGAAACACAAACCACAGAAGAAAGGACACAATTATATCACGCTGAAATAGATGCACTTTATAAAGATCTAACAGTAAAAGGAAAAGTACTCATTCTTTCATCAGAATTTGGGGTAGGTTTTTGTTTCCATTTTGTTCACGCTTCCTATGATTCCTTTGTAAACTTTTTGAAGCCCTTAATCTTCCATTGAAATGATATATATTATGCTTTTAATTTACCTGTAAATGTTTCTTTTTCAATATTCTTATAGAAAAAATACATATTTAATAGCTACAGTTATTGCCAAGGGTGGTTGTGATAAACTATGTTATATTATTATCTTGTCAAGATTTAAATGGAAAATTTACTCCATAAGGAAAATAACCTATATGTGCTGCAGTTAGGGGCCTTTCCTTGATCTATGATCTTGCTACTTCTTTATTCTCTTGAATTAATAGGACTTCTTGGGGGCAGTAACTTGCCTATTAACCATTGTTGTTGTAGCTGCCACTGTGCCAAGAATATAGTGGGTACTCCATCCATGTTCTGGAATGAATGCCCATGGCCCTGAGGCACTACCCCCTTTGACATTTAATCAACTCGTACATATAAATATATGTTTAAGTTTTATACATATATCAGTCAATGGTTTTTTTACCTAAATCCCAGTGTGGAGTGAGTGGCTTATCACTCTTTTGTGATAGGGAAGTTTGTAATTTCAGAAAGCACGTTTGATTCTAATAAGTGTTTTGTCTTTTTTTTATTTTAGCTCAGTGTATATTATTTATCCAAAAACATTGTAGTTTTAAAATCAGCTAGGAAAATGTTTTAAATTGAAATATATATCACTAAAAACAGGGATAAAGGACTAGGAGATAGTTCACCAAATAAAAGCATTTGCCTTATTGTTTGGAAAGCCCTGGAATTGAGCCATCTCACAGGAGCACCATGTGGAGTGGTGCTGAGCTGTTTTCTTCCTCTGTTTCATTTGTTTATTTTAATTTTATTTTATTGGGGGTTAATGATTTACAGTATTCATTCCTCTCTCTCAAAAAAGAAAAGAAAAATAAAAATGGATCCAGGAGGCCTCTCAGTAGCATCACACATATGAGACTGTGAGCTGGTGTCACATAGGAGAAAGAGAAAGGAAAAAAAAGAAGAAGAAGAAAGAGGGTCAGGGTGGTGGCACACCTGGTTGAGCAGCACATATGTTACAGGGCTCAAAGACCCAGGTTCAGGCCGCTGGTCCCCACCTGCAGAGGGGTAACCTCACAAATGGTGTAGCAGGGCTGCAGGTGTCTTTCTGTTTCTCTCCCTCTGAATCTCTACATTTCTCTTTAGTTCTGGCTATCTCTATCAAATGAATAAAGATAATAAAAAAATAAGAAGGAAGGAAGAAGTATATTCATATATGGGCCAGCAAGAGAGCTTACCTGGCTAGTGTGCCTAACTTGTCATTTTCACAATTCAGGTTTGATTCTTGCTCTCACTACACTGGAGGAAGTTTTGGTGCTATGGTATCTCTCCCTCTTTCCTGCTGTCTTTCTTTTCTTTCTATCTGAAAAAAGTAGACCCATAATAGTAAAGACCAGGTGATAACAAAAAATAAATAAATAAAAATACACAAAAGGTATGAAATATTCAAGAATGTGAGAAATAGATTCTTGTAGGAGAAAAATGAAATTATCCTTTACCTGATACATAAATGATTATATGTTCTCAAGTACCTTTTTCCCTTCCAGGAGGCTGATGCTGTTTGCAACTTAATCTTATCTCTAGTTTATTATTTTTATAATTTAATGCCACTCTCTCGAGGATCCAGGTAAATGATTTCCCTATATTTTTTGTTTTTACATAAAAAAAATGTTATTTTTACTTAAGCTCCTACTGGTGGTATGGATATAAAAGTACCCCAAATAATTGCAGTAAGCCCTTTTTGCTTTTACAAAAACCCTTCAAAAAGTATTTCCTTAATCTACTACAATCAAAAGAATTATGAAAGTAATTTTAATGTTGTATGCTTAAGTTTTACAGGTTAGGCGTTCATCAGGTCAACAAATATCTGTTGAAACCATGTTTATGATTGCTGTACTCACTGTATTTTAATTTCTGATGTTTGTTTAGACTATTACTCTTTTTTCTCTCTGCTCTCCACTTCCTCATTTTTGATAATTGACCTATACTTTAAGTTATTGTTTAGAATTTTTATTATTTTGAATAAGTTCTTGCTATCATCAAGGATTTTATAATAATTTGTACTAATGATTTAATAATAGTTTGTACAGTTAAAATATTTCAGGCTTCACACATACACTGAAGTTCCTATCAGGAATATTTTTAGAGAAGGAATATATATGTAAAGTTTTCTTTTTATTTTCTTTTATCCAGTACTCTGTGTAGTAAATCATGTAAATTGTCTATACTATTGCTAGCACATATCTGAATTAAAGATATTTGGGGTAGTATAACATATGTGAATCTCTCCTTTTTAAAAATACTTTTTTATTTTTAATTTTTATTATCTTTACTTATTTATTGGATAGATGTAGCCAGAAATTTATAGGGAAGGGGGTGATAGGGAAAGAGACAGAGAGGTGTATAACACTTCTTGCCCACTTAGAAAGCTTTCACCAAGCAGGTGAGGACTGAGGGCTCAAACCCAGGTCTTTGTGCATTATAACATGTGCACTCAACCTGTGCTCCACCACCTGGCCCCAAAATACCATTATCTTTAATTAATACTTTAAAAAGTAAAACTCTTACAGTCAGGGAGGTGACTTGGCATGTAGAGCACTGGATTTACATTCATGAAGGCCTGGGTATGTTCCCCAGCACTTTATGTGCACAACAGTACTTTGTTTTTTCCTTCTCTCTCTCTCTCTCTCTCTCTCTCTCTCTCATAAATAAAGTAAATAAATGGACATAATAGTTTATTTTGTTATAGTACTTAAAAAGCATTAAGACAAAAATAGAAATGGAAATATTCTGATATCAGGGAGATAGTACAGTGGTAGTGTAGTATAAGAAGCCCCAAGCTAGATCTCTGGCACCACTATATGCCAAAGCTGAGTAATGCTCTGATTAAAAAAAAGAAGAAAAAAAAAACTGTAAAATTGGCATGATTGTTACCAGTTGTGTCCAAAAGATATATGATATACACTTATATCAATTAGTTATATAGGCACTATACAGACACCCAACATTTTATCATTTTCTCTCACAGCTGCTTTGTTGGCTCATGTGTGACATAAAAGCAGTATAGTTCCAGTCATCCTCTATAAGTTGCTCTGGCCCTATATCTGTTCAGTCCCTCTTCAATTTCTTATTCTCCTATTCTCTCCTACTACCATAGTTCAGACCCTTGTCATTTCTTGCTATAACCTTTCTTACTAGCATCATAACATACAAGCTTTTCTCCTTCCCATATCTATGCAACATTTGTTAGTGATTTGATAATGGTTTATAAAATTTGAGATTTCAGGGGTCTAATTTCACACTACATTGACCACCAAAGTTCTGTATACCTCCCCCATATCACCTTAGTTCTCACAGAATCTTTAAGAAACTCACTAATTGCAATTTGCTATATCCTTTTACCATTATCAGTTCTTTTTAAAAAAATGTATTTATAAAATGGAAACACTAACAAAATCATAGGATAAGAGGGGTACAATTCCAACCACCAGAACTCCATATCCCGTCTCCTCCCCTGATAGCTTTCCTATTCTTTAACCCTCTAGGAGTATGGACCCAGGGTCATTATGGGGTGCAGAAGGTCTGGCTTCTGTAATTGCTTCCCCACTGAACATGGGTGTTAGCAGGTTTATCCATACTTCCAGCCTGTCTCTTTCCCTAGTGGGGCAGAGCTCTGGGGAAGCAGTGCTCCAGGACATATTGGTGGGGTTGTCTGTCCAGGGAAGTTCGGTTGGCATCATGGTAGCTTCTGGAACCTGGTGGCTGAAAGAAGAGTTAACATATAAAGCCAAACAAATTGCTGACTAGTCATGAACCTAAAGGTTGGAATATTGCAGATGAAGATTTAGGGTCTCCATTTTGGAAATAACTAGTAGGTCTATTTTAGGTATATTCTAAAGGGCCCATGACTTTATTAGTTTTTGCCTGAGCATGACATCTAATATGCAGTTGGATCTAAGTTATTGTCTGGGGGGGGGTGCTGTCATGGTTGAAAAAAGGGCTAGAAAGCTGGATCAAGGAAGAGAGTATCTCCCAAATATGGGAAAAGTGTATAAATATTGTTGAACCATTATCTATTCTTGATCTCTCTCTCTCTCTCTCTCTCTCTCCCTGCCCACTCCATTCTTTTTTTGGATAGAGACAGAAAAATTGAAAGGGAGAGGGAAAGTACACATTACCATGTGCAAAGACCTGGTTTTAAGCTTCTAGTCCCTACCTGTAGGAAGAAGCTTCATTAGTGGAATACTACTTATTACTTGAACCCAAGTCTTTCCACATGGTGTGCTCTATAGGATGTGCCAGCACCTCCCCTGACATTTATTTTATTTATTTTTTACCAGAATGTTGCTCAGCTCTGGCTTATGGTGGTGCAGGAGAATGAACCTTTAATAGTTGAGTAGTATACATACTACAACTTACTCAGCCACTCATCTTTTGTTGGACACCTAGGTTGCTTCCAGTGAACCTTACTTTGAGTCTCATATATAAGAGTCTTTTTGCATAACCATTATGCTGTCTCCCCCCACATATCATAATCTGAGACATAGTTTGACTTTTTTTTTCTCCTATAAGTTCATGTGGTTGTTGTTTGTTGGTTTGCTTTTGCCACCAGAGTTATTACTGGGGCTCAGTGCCAGCACTGTTGTAATTATAATTAGAAGAAGGACTCAGCTGAGGTGTGCTAGGAAGTGGGTTTAAACAATCAATGATTTATAACAGTAGCAAGATAAGCAATTATCAGAAGGGGTAAGAATAAGCTAGGCCATAAGTCCATGAGTTAGTTACCAGAAGTTCAGCCCCACGTGTTCATATTCTCTGGTTAGTAGCAGCATCATGTGTCTTTGGAAGCTGCACCGTGGAGAAGAGCGGACGTCCAGAGCAAAGGGGTACACAAATCTTTATAATAGGATGGGGGGGGGAGGTTTGGTTCAGACCACGTGGAGCCAGCCGGCAATGGCTGACCATGGGGGGAGAGCAGGGAGCGAGACCTCAGAGAGGGAGAGCCGAGAGCCCAGAGAGAGCGAGGGGAGGGGTGAGGGGGCTTTTTATTGGGCGACAACCAGGGGTGACGTGTAGGGCCAGGATTGGTTGAAAGGGGGCACTCTAGGATTTAGCGGGGCATAGAAAAACCTGGGGGCGGAGCCAGGATTGGTTGAAAGGGGGCACTCTAGGATTTAGCGGGGCATAGAAAAACCTGGGGGCGGAGACTGCATCAGAATAAGTCCTCAGCAACATCTCCTCCTATCCCTTTATATCTAAATGGACACAGTAAAGAAAAATGGAATGGAGCAGGCTTAAATGTTTTAGAGGAATGCCATGCTCAGGTGGGAAGATGTAGGACTTTCTGTGGAGGAGGGAAGGCTTAAATGGCTGCCAACCTTGTGAGATTTATGCGTCCTCCTGTGCTCAACCCCTCTTTAGAGAGAGAGACTTACCTGGAGAGACTCATCTCATAGGTTTAAGCGCAGCCTATCTCTACATCTTTTCTATCTTTCTACCTAGTAATAGCATAAGATGTACAAAGTCTATAAAAGACTATCATGGGGCAGAAACCTTTTGGGCATAAGCCTAAATGATATAACAAAATAGGAAGAGACAAGTAGGGGAGAAGTAAAAGCCAGTGTGGTGTGAAGGGAAGGATTGGTGTGTAAAGGAGCATTCCCTGTTTGGGTGGGGAAAGGGGCAAGGGTACATAATGAGGGGGAGGCGGGAGGCATGACCCACCAAACAGAGGGGCTATTTGGCATTGTATAGTCCTCAAGGCAACAGTCTGTAAAGTCTATGAATTACTCAGGATCAGTCTATGAAAAACCAGCAGCGTGAAGGGAAATAAGCTGCTTCAAAATTGTGTAAAATGTATATAGGGTATGTCAGAAAGTCCGATACAAGTCTCAGTCCGAAGTAGATGGCTAGGGGGAGAATTGGCAGGGGATGCAATGCTGCATGAGGGAGGTCAGCCGCTGGAATGTTGTTCTTTTGTAGATAGCTAGCTGGAACTGCCAACACGTAACAAGCAGGTCAGAAGCAGGAACGGTAACCAGGCATGAAGAAAGTTCTGTCCTTGGAGTTTGTGTATCAGGTTCTTCAGATCGCGTTGAGTGACATCTAGGGTTTCGGGGGGTGTGCCACGGTAGTCGTGCCATCTAGTGAGTGACGTCAGGGTGTGCAGGGGTTCAGATGGTTTTTCCGGGATTCCTGTGAAAGAAACATAAACAATCTGCTTCTCGTGGTTAGCAGGGCATCTGATTTGAATGCTTTATAGAAAAAGAGGTTTGGTGCCTTGACCAACTGAGTATTGGGGGATGTATCTTTCCTATTCATTTATGATTATATTTTATATTATTTGTCATGGTAGTCAGCCATTTATCTGGAAGGTCCTGGGTGATTCATGGGGAAAAAGACCTTAACAAAGACTCTAAGCTGTAGGGAAGTGGGAACTATCTTATCCTTTTTTTTTTTTTTTGAATCTTGCCTTTGTTGCCCTAGTTGTTTTATTGTATGTAATTACTGATATTGTGGTCATTGGATAGAACAGAGAGAAATGGAGAGAGGAGGGGAAGACAGGGGGAGAGAAAGACACCTGTAGACCTGCTTCACTGCCTGTGAAGTGATTCCCCTGCAGGTGAGGAGCCAGGGGCTCAAACTGGGATCCTCAAGCCAGTTCTTGCTAAACCCGCTGCGCCACCACCCGATTCCCAGGAACTATCTTTTAACATAAACTCTATGGCCATGCCAATAGCAACCTTGAGGGCACATGTGGCTCCCCACATGTCCCCCTGTCTTATATCATGTTTTGATGTTTGGCGGACTTTGTTTTGTGGCAGGGTGGACTGTGCCTGTCTTAGGTTGGGGATCAGCCTTCCGTCTTACCCGTCATTGGAACACCTGGTCATTTTTGCCCAGTAGTACCAGATGCCCTGTCTTAGGTTGACTGGATAGCGCTAGTTTCCTCTTACCCGTCATTGGCTAGCCAGCCCTCTACATGGTGGACGTTCTGATGGAGGGGGGCAAATCCTCCACAGCAACTCAATATTCTGCCATGTCCAGCCTATGATAGTGACTTTGTATAGGTTGCATCTTTATGGCATCAATCTGTTGCTGCAAAAGGCCATGAGCTTGTTAAGAATTATAGGACTGTGGTCCGGGAGGTGATGCAGTGACTAAAGCCTTGGACTCTTAAGCATGAGGTCCTGAGTTCGATCCCTGGCAGCACATGTACCAGAGTGAGTCTGGTTCTTTCTCTCTTTCTCATTAATAAATAAATTTAAAATGTTGAAAAAAAGAATTATAGGACCTATTGTGAGCAGAAGAAGTAAAACAAGCTAGGGTCCCACAACTAAGGGTATACAGGTAAGGAAGGGGGAATGTATCCATTGATATGAAGAGGTAGGATCATATCTCAAGTCTAAGGGAAGCAGTCAGTGAATGTGATGTCCAGGGGAACAGCCATTTGTCTTTGGGGTAGTAAAGGATGTCCGTGGCATGGGTGATGTTATAAAGAGAAACATTTAAATTGTTGGCTGACAAAGGCAGGCCTATGGTGGCAAGACAAGATACACCAGTTAAGTTTACAAGAATATGTGAATGTTGCTAATTCACATAGGTTGGATATGGAGGAACTTCTTACAGTTTAATACCTTACCATATGAACAGATGATTCCTCATATGAAGGCTTGATAGCTGTAATCACTTACTTGTGAAAAACAATAAAACTTGTAACAAGTTAGAGGTGTACTATAATTGACTTTGGACTATAAGCAGACTCAGGTTACTTAGAGAGTTAATGCATGTTAGTAACAATGGTTTTAACATTTAGAGTACTTCTAAGCAGATGGGTCATACAAAAATTTTTGGTCATTCAGCACACTCACTCACAAAACACAACTGGCCATTCATAACATAAGACATTCAGGGAAGGGGTAGGAGAGAGGGCTCTGTGAGCCAACTTTTGTAGGTTCTGCCATGCCATATTATGGATCCTGGGATGTATCCTGCATCTAGTCCTCTTGTGTTATTTCTTGTTCTTCAGGAATAACAGCGCCATCCTGCGGGTATTGTCGGACATGGCGGGCAGGAACCCAGACAGGTTTAGAGAAACTTTGAGGGAAAATGCATGCGAAACCCCTTCCCATGGTCAATAATGGGTCAGGCCCTTTCCAAACTTTATCGAGTGGGTCTCTCCATTTGACCTTAATAGATGGGAGGGTAGATGGTGTTTGCCAGTGAAGAATAATAGGGGGTAAGGCTGAGTTATTGTAAATATTAAAGAGATTTAACGTAGTTAAGGCTTTTGCTAGCTGGATATTGGGGGGATATGTTCCTCCTTTATCTTTATTTAGTTGAGCCTTCAGAGTTTGATGGGCCCTCTCGACAATGCCTTGTCCCTGTGGATTGTAGGGAATGCCCGTGGTATGAGTAATATTCCAGAGGGAACAAAAATCTTTAAATTGTTTGCTTGTAAACATAGGTGCATTGTCTGTTTTCAAAAATAATGGGACCCCCATAACGGCAAAACAAGAGAGCATATGGCTTAAAAGCTTTTTAGCACTTTCTCCTGTCTGAGCTGTAGCCCACATAAATTTAGAAAAGGTATCAATTGAGACAAACACATATTTTTGTTTGCCAAAGTTTGGTATGTGGGTGACATCAATTTGCCAAATAGCATTAGCTTTTAAACCTCGGGGGTTAACCCCAAGGGTCTGGATAGCAGGTGTCTTTATGAGACTTGCACAAGAAGAGCATGTAGCGAGGATATGTTTTAACTGTGGTACAGGAACATCAGGGTATCGAGCTTGAAGGCCTTTAAGATTAACATGGGTTAGAGAGTGAAAATTAGCAGGATCAGAGACAGAGACTGGGAAAGTTCCTGTGGAGGCAAGGCGGTCAACTGCGGCATTCCCTTCGGACAGGGAACCAGGAAGAGGGCTGTGGGAACGAAGGTGTTGAATATACAGTGGTTGGGTTCGAGAACAGAGCATAGAGGCGATTTGAATCAAGAGAGGGGAAAGTGGGTTGTCATCAATTTTCACATTCGAACGAGCAAACCATGGAAGTAAGTTAACAGTATACACACTGTCAGAAAAAAGGTTGAAGGATTCTGGTACAACTTTTAGTGCAAGAAAAACAGCATAAAGTTCTTTGTACTGAGGGGAATTATCAGGAAGCTCAGTAAAGAGAGGTTTAGGAGATTGTTTGTCTGGGTAATATATAAGGGCAGCAGCTCCCCTTTTTTCACCATCAGTAAAGATTGTAGGAGCAGAGGGAATGGGATCCCGAGAGAAAAGTTTAGGTGCTAGTAGAGGCAGAAGAGGTAAAGAAGCTATCAATTTATTAGAAGGAAAATGGTTATCTATTTGTCCTGGAAACCCCACGAAACTTATGGCAAAGCGGGAATGATGGCGTATAAGCCACTCTGTATCTGTGAGAGAAAAGGGCAGAATGATTAAATCCGGTTCTTTCCCTAAGACCTGCACAGTCCTATTTCTCCCTTGGCAAACCATGAATGCTAACGCATCTATCTCAGTGAGGAGTCTTGGAGCTCCTCCTACTGGCGTGTGAAGCCATTCGAGAACCCCATGGTCTTGCCACAGTGCCCCTACTACTGTGGGGGTGGAGTTGAAGATTAGAAGGTTTACCGGAGAGGAGGGGGAGAATCGAACAAGGTGCATGTCCTGGAGGGCCTGGTTAACCCTTTCCAGTGCCAAGGAGGCCTCAGGAGTTAACTTACGTTTTGAAGAGGGCTGTTTGTTTCCTTTCAACAGGTCAAACAGTGGTTGGAGGCAGCTTGTGGGCAGATAGAGATACTGCCTAAGCCAATTTAAATTTCCTAGAAAACTTTGTAAAGAAGCAAGAGTAAGGTTAGAAGGGAAGGTAACATTAGGTTTTAAGGGACAAATTTGTGTTAGAGAAATCTCTGAACCTAGGAAGGGTATTGGAGGGATTAGCTGTATCTTCTCAGGGGCTACATTAAGGCCGCTTTTCTTTAATGCAGGAATGAGAAAATCACGTAAGGCATAGAGATCTGTATCTGATTTTCCCCATATTAAAATATCATCTGTATAATGAAAAATATTAAGGCCCTTATGAATATATGGGACAAGGGCAGATTTAACAGCCTCCTGACAAATTGTAGGACTATTGGCCATACCCTGGGGCAGCACCACCCATTCAAATCTATCAGCGGGGCTGGCATTATTAATAGATGGAACAGAGAAGGCAAAACGTTTACAATTTCGCGGATTCAAGGGGATAGAGAAAAAACAATCTTGTATATCAATAGCTATGATTGGAATTCCCATGGGAATTGCAGAAGCAAGAGGCAAACCCCTTTGGGGGTAGCCCCAGACCTGCATGGTTTTATTTACTGCACGGAGATCTTGAAGGAGGCGCCATTTTCCTGAGCGCTTGTTAATCACAAAGACAGGAGTATTCCATGGGCTTCGAGAATGACGAATGTGTCCCAAGGACAACTGCTCTCGGACGAGCTCTTTCAAAATTTTTAGCTTATCCCTAGGTAAAGGCCACTGTTCCACCCAGACAGGCTCATTAGAAAGCCAGCTTAAGCGGGGTGTTTGGCTACGAACAGTGGCATTTAGTATTGGGGGTGCTGAATAGACCTGGTATCGCGGGAATGAGTTTTACGCTCTGCAGAGGCGTCTGTGGATATCCTAACATCAAGACATTCCAGAAGATCCCTGCCCAGTAAGTTGGTGCTAATATTAGCTACCAAAGGGCGGAAGTGTCCGGTAGAACCTTCTGGGTCTTCCCACATACGTGAGTCTCGTGTGCAAAATGCTCTCGTCATCCCTCCTATTCCATGTAAACTGGGTCCAGGGATGAGTTCCCAATCTTGGGGAACCTCTTCTTGCCTTAAGATCATCTTTGCTGCCCCCGTGTCAATCAGAAATTTAAAAGGAATATTGCCAATCTTTACTGTCATAGAAGGGTGACCTTGTTCTAAAACAGGAGTGGTCCACAAAATCTCAGGCCCCGAATTTGTACCATTCAGGGGCGAACCATCTTTATGAAATTGGGACCGACAATCTCTCTTCCAATGAAACCCCTTATGACATTTTGGACAAACAGTACGTGGTCTCTGGCTCCCTGACTAAAAGCGGGGTTGCTCTGGCTGGAGGCATGGTTTCCCTGACTGGAGGCGTGGTCGCAACTTATCAGGACATTGGTTACGCCAGTGTCCTTGGCGACCGCACTGAAAGCAGGCCCCGTTTTGCTTACGTGGGGCAACTGCATAGACCTGCGTCGTAGCGGGTGTCCCATAATTGCCTGATGTAAGTTCCTGTGTCGCTAGAATCCAATTATCTGGGTGTAGGTGTTTAAGATTAAGGCATACCTGACGGAATTGTGGTGTCATGCCTTCCCAGACAATAGAGCACAGGAGTAGTTTGCGGACGTCAGGATTATAAACCTTTCTCTCTAAGCTTCTATTCACCCTTGAGATGAAGCTCGCCAATGACTCATCAGAGCCTTGGTGAAAAGAGTTAATGGGAGCTGATGGATCTACATCAGGTGTGGTCACCCTTTCCCATGCTTGTGTTCAAAATAACCAGTTGGAAACCTGGCTTCTGCCTGCTGAGCTCCAGATTCATAAGCTCCTGCTCCAAACAAAGCATCAAAATTCCATTCTACCTGTTTGTTACTATTTTCCTGCGATTGCCTAGAGCACTCATCGCGGAAACATGCCTGCCACTGAAGATAGAGTGGGTCTGGGAGTGCAGCACGAGCCAGTCTTTCCAGTCTTGTGGTGTATTTAAATGCTGGTAAAAGCTTCTCAAGACGGACTTGGTCCATGGAGAGTGCATCCCGTCCTCCCTGACTGCTTGTCTGAGCGTTCCAAGTTCCTTAGAGGAATATGGCTGCCACGGTTGAGGGTTTTGTTTAGAAGGGGCCAAGTTTACCGGGAATGTGTGGATTTGGTCCGATGGCGCGGGAGAGGGAGCTACAGAAGTGGAAAGTTCAGTAGGAACTGCTGTAGTGGCTGCAGGGGAGACTAAACGCATATCTACGGGGACGGAGCTCCCGGGGTGGACTGCACATGGTTTAAAATCCTTAAATGCTGAAAAAATATCCTTTAGCTCTCGTATCTCAGTCACTAGGTCCCTTAATGGTGACGTATCAGCAGGGGGCGGGGTCAGGGACGAGGAAGCCTCAGGCAGAGCTGAAACCGCGGCAGCAGGGGCCAGGGGCGGGGTCCGGAAAACGGAAGCTGCAGGCGGAGCTGAAACTGCGGCGGCAGGGGGAGGGGCTAGAGAACTGGAAGCCTCAGGGGAAGCAGGGGGCGGGGCCAGAGAAGCAGAAGGAACTGAACACATGTCTGTGTGGACAGCTGGGGGAGGGGTCAAAGGAGCGGCCAAACACGTGTCTTCAGGGGCAGCGGTTTGGGGGCTGACTGCAGATTGCTTAGGGTGTTTAAGTCCTAAGCAAATATCCTTTAACTCCTGTATCTCAGCCTCAAGGTCACTTAACCTTTTGGCGGGAGGCCTTGTACATATCCTGAAAATAGTAAATATAGCCATGAGAACCCATGGTGTAGCAAAAATTAAAGCGTCTCTGAGATCGAAAGCCTGTCCCAGGAGAGAAGGATAGAATGTCTGGGACACCTCCTCATAAAACGGAAAAAATCCCATGGTGGAGGGAAACGCGGGGCCACAGAAGTGGGCGGATGCCACTTACCTCTGTCTGGGCGGTTTCGGAGACCTCAGGCCGGGCATGGTGTGGGTACGGAACACGATGGGCGCCAGATGTTGTTGCGGCGGTCTGGTGTCGGGCTGCACCGCGGAGAAGAGAGCGGACGTCCAGAGCAAAGGGGTACACAAATCTTTATAATAGGATGGGGGGGGAGGTTTGGTTCAGACCACGTGGAGCCAGCCGGCAATGGCCGACCATGGGGGGAGAGCAGGGAGCGAGACCTCAGAGTGGGAGAGCCGAGAGCCCAGAGAGAGCGAGGGGAGGGGTGAGGGGGCTTTTTATTGGGCGACAACCAGGGGTGACGTGTAGGGCCAGGATTGGTTGAAAGGGGGCACTCTAGGATTTAGCGGGGCATAGAAAAACCTGGGGGCGGAGCCAGGATTGGTTGAAAGGGGCACTCTAGGATTTAGCGGGGCATAGAAAAACCTGGGGGCGGAGACTGCATCAGAATAAGTCCTCAGCAACAATCATGTGTCTTTGGAAGCTGAGCAGGGATCTGTGAGAATAAGAGAAAGAGGCCAGGAAAAGGTGACTAAGAATAGACCAGACCCATGAGAAAGGTTAATTACCAAGATTTAAATTCATGTGTGTGCAAGCCATCAGAGAAGCAGCCATGGCAGGGACAAATATCTCTCTCTTCCCTGACCCCAGGCCAGCTTTCTGCAGTAACCGCCCACTGCTCAAGCATCCAGTCACAGAGCATGCTCGGGCCAAGAAGGGCCAGACTTCTGGCTACCTGCAAGTTAAATAACTTTGGTTTTCATCAGTCCATCAACCTGATGTTAGCTCCAGCCAATTACATTCCAACAGTTATGCCGTGTCACAACATAGCACTACAAATCTACCTCTTCCAATAGCCATTTTTTCCTA
Source organism: Erinaceus europaeus (assembly GCF_950295315.1). Taxonomy (NCBI): domain Eukaryota; kingdom Metazoa; phylum Chordata; class Mammalia; order Eulipotyphla; family Erinaceidae; genus Erinaceus; species Erinaceus europaeus. The sequence goes on from NC_080167.1 coordinate 32,657,061, forward strand.
TTTTGTTTTGAGAAATTGAGAGGGGAGGGGTAGGTTGTTTACTTGCTTCACCCCCCACAACCCCCTCATCCAACCCAGGTCCTTATACATGGTAATGTGAGCACTAAACTGGGTGCACCCACCAACTTGTCTCCCAAGTTTATTTCAATCCTGTATATTCCACATATGAGAGAAGCCATTGGGTAGTATTAGTGCCTGTGATTTTCTATGACTTCAGTTTTGATGCAGAATAACTTAATCCAACTCAATCAAATAAATGCTGAAAGACTTCAGTTTATTCTTAACAAAGATGGTGTGGCAAACAGCCTTATTGCCTTTAGAAAGACAAAAGAAATGTCATCAGGCTCTTCAGACACACAGAACTGATCTGCCCTCTTCACTGACAGATAATGAAAAGGAGGTGCTGGTGTTTATAACAATTTTTATAACAGTGCTGGTGTTTATAACAATTAGGTTTGCTCTGCCTTCTTAAGTACTGTAATATATTTTTAAATGTTGGGAGCTGGGCGGTAGCGCAGTCAGTGGGTTAAGCACATGTGGCGCAAAGTGGAAGGACTGGCGTGACGATCCCGGTTCGAACCTCTGGCTCCCCACCTGCAGGGGGTTTGCTTCACAAGCGGTGAAGCAGGTCTGCAGGTGTCTTTCTCTCCCCCTCTCTTTCTACCCCTCCTCTCTCTATTTCTCTCTGTCCTATCCAACAATGACATCAATAACAACAACAATAATAACTACAACAACAATTAAAAACAAGGGCAACAAAGAGGAAATAATAAATATTAATATATATATATATTTAAATGTAATATAAGCTTAGATTTTCCCTGAAATAAATGACTTCATGAATGTGTAATGTTTGGATAAATTAAAGGACTATCGTTACAAAAAAAAAAAAGGAAAGAAAGGAAGGAAGAAAGAAAGAAATGTCATCCCAATCATGGAAGTCTTTTGCCTTTTATTAGTTAGTAACAGGATACATCAAAAGGAATACCAAAAAATGCTTACATCAGCAAAATGTATAATGGGTACATTAACAAGGAATTATAAAAAGAAGAGATATCTGGGAAATGGTGGGGCAGACATAGACTAGCCATCAGTTTTTTTAAATTTCTTTATTGGGGAATTAATGTTTTGCATTTGACAGTAAATACAATAGTTTGTACATGCATAACATTTCTCAGTTTTCCATATACAACCCCTACTAGGTCCTCTGTCATCCTTTTTGGACCTGTATTCTCCACCCCCACACATTTTTAACTTCACCAGGTATTGATACAAGGGAGACTACAGCACTGGAGCTTCCTCTAGTTCTATACCACCTCCTGTTTGGTACTAGGGGTTGGAAATTAAACTGTGTGCTGGCAAAGCAATCCCCTACCTAGTGAGCTATATCTTTTAACCTAAGGTTTGTTTATTTATTTATTTATGTATTTATGTATCAGAAAGGGAACTAGAACCAGAGCATCATTCTGGCATATATGATACTAGGGACTGAGAACTCAAGACCTCAAGGGTTAATCAAGCACTCTACCTGTTACGCCATCTCCTAGGCAAGTGATTATAAAAGCAAAATATTTTTATGTTTAATATCTAAAGAATAACTTAAATTAGAACTTTATCTTTCATTATGGAAAAGTCAGTTGTGCAGTTTTGTTTTGTTTTGTAGTCAGCTCTAGTTTATGGTGATGCTGGGGGATGAACCTTGTACCTGGACATCCCATGTATAAAAGTATAAAAGTCTCTTTGCATAGCCATTATGTTATTTCCCCTGCCCTGTGATGCATTTTAACACAACTTTTTGTATACTTGAACTGATTATTGTTCTTTATTTAAATAGTGTAATAGCTTACTCAGTGATTGTCGGAGCACTGATGGCAAGTGGAAAAGAAGTAGCAGGGAAAATTCCAAAAGGAAAGGTATTCTGGAAATGGGAAGGAAAGTGGTTGTTAGTGTAAATTCCAATTTGTGAATTTTTCATATGAAGACACATGAATTAAATAGATTTCAAAGTGAGCCTTAATTCTCCATTTTTAATTTAATATGTTTTTCTTTTTCAGTTAGTGGACTTTGAAGCTATGACGGCACCTGGATCAGAAGCCTTTAGCAAAATAGCTAAAAGCTGGATGAACTTGAAAAGGTGAGAGTCAAAAAAAGGGCTAATACTGATAATGATAAAGGAACTAAAATTAACTTTTGAGCTATATGAGACTGGAATTTATTCACTTATAAATTATTACCTATCTTAAGGTTAAGATACTTTATTGCTGTGTAATACTCCTTATAAGTGTATATAGATGAAAGCAGATAATGAGATAGCCTGGAAGGTGGTGCAGTAGATAAAGCATTGGACTCACAGACATGAGGTCCAGAGTTCAGTCCCCATCATGGAATATGCCAGAGTGACGTTCTGATTCTTTCTCTTATTAATAATAAATAAATTCGGGAGTCGGGCGGTAGCTCAGTGGGTTAAGCGCAGGTGGTGCAAAGAGCAAGACAGGCAGAAGGATCCTGGTTCGAGCCTCCAGCTCCCCACCTGCAGGGGAGTCACTTCACAGGCGGTGAAGCAGGTCTGCAGGTGTCTCTCTTTCTCTCCCCTCCCTGTCTTCCCCTCTTCTCTCCATTTCTCTCTGTCCTACCTAACAACAATGACATCAATAATAACTACAACAAAAAACAACAAAGGCAACAAAAGGGAATAAATAAATAAATATTTTTAAAAGGATTTAAAAATAAATAAATTGTTTTAAAATTATTAAGAAGTTGAGAATGGGGGCTGGACAGTGGTGCAGTGGGTTAAGCGCACATGGTGCAAAGCACAAGGACCAGAATAAAGATCCTGGTTTAAGCCCCTGGCTCCCCCCTGCAGGGGGGTCGCTTCACAGGTGGTGAAGCAGTCTGCAGATGTCTGTCTTTCCCCCTGTCTTCCCATCTTCTTCATTTCTGTCTGTCCTATCCAACAACAACGACAGCAGTAACAACAATGATAACCACAGTGATAAACAACAAGGCCAACAAAAAGGGAAAAAATAGCCTCCAGGTGCAGTGGATTCATAGTGCAGGAGCTGAATCCCAGTGATAACCCTGGAGGCAAATAAATAAATTAAATAAATAAATAAATGTTAAGAATAAGTTAATGAGTATATAAATGAAAAGTTACAAGTATCTTTATGTAATGAGATAATCATTTTTCTTGACTACTTTATCCTTTGTTCAATATTTCTACTCGATAGAGGTGTAAATTCCTATTTCCTTGAATGGTGACTCATAATTTTTAGCATACTTTTATTTCATTTCATTGACTGTTAGGTTTACATCTACATATTTTATTGTTTTTGCTGCTATAGTAAATAGGACTGATTTATGAATTTCTTCTTCTGACTTAGTGTTTGCATAGAGGAATGCCACCAACTTTTGTATATTAATTTTGTAGCCTTACACTTTACTGCATTGCTTGATAATTCCCAGGAGCTTTTGGCTGAATTCTTTAGGTCTTTCTTTGTATACTATCAGATCATCTGCAAATAGTGGCTTGACTTCTTCTCTTCCTATCTGTATCACTTTAATTCCTTTCTCTTACCTAGTTGCTATGGCAAGAACTTCCAACACTATGTTGAATAGTAACAGTGACAGTGGACAACCCTGTCTAGTACATGATCTAAGTGGGAATGCTTGCATTTTCTTACCATTGAGTATAATTATATCGAGCAATTGAATATAATGTTGGCTATAGGTTTGTTGTATATGGATTCCACTAGATTAAGAAATTTTCCATCGATTCCCATTTTTTGTAATGTTTTGATCATGAAAGAATGTTGGGTTTTGTCAAAGGCTTTCTCTGTATCTACTAAGATAGTAATGTGGTTTTATATTTTTCTTTATTGGTATAGTGGCTCACATTGATTGACTTATATATATATATATATTGAACCAGCCTTGCTTCCTGGGATAAATCCAGGTTGTGATATACAATCATTTTAATATACTTCAGTTGGCTAGAATTTTGTTCATTATTCTAACATATTCATCAGTGATATTTTTCTGTGTGTGTGTGTGTGTGTGTGTGTTTCTGTCTGCTTTTGATATCAGGGTGATGTTGACTTTTAAGAAGTATAGGTATTAACTCTTCCTTGAAGGTTTTGTAAAATTGGTTTGTAAAACCATCTGGTCCTTAACTTTTGTTGGGAGTGTTCTTGACAACTGTTTCAATTTCTATGACTGTGATTGGACTATTTATGCTTTCTAGTTCCTCTTAGTTCACTTTAGGAAGATTGTATGTTTCTAGGAACTTTTCCATTTCTTCCATGAGAGCCTTTCATGATACTTTGGATTTCTGTGATGTCTATTGTGATATCTCCTCTTTAATTTACAGTTCTATTTACTTGAGTCTTTTCTTTTTCCAGTGAATCTAAGAGCTTCAGTGTCCAAGGGTTTGTCAATTTGTTTACCCTTTCAAAGAAGCAACACTTAGGCATACTCCCATACCATTCCTACCACCAGAGTACTGAATCCCTAGTCTCCCCATTGCAAGCCACCAGTTTCCTAAGGTTGCAGACATAGGTCAACCATCATCTCTACAACTATCTACATTTGTATATAATTTCTCCCCTTTTTCTTCTAGGTACAGTCCTCTCAAGCCACTCATGACACCGTTACTACATCCAAATCCCTCTCCTTTTCCTCTCTCTCTGGGTGCTAATGGAGCTGGAGTTCAGAGACATCTTGTCCTCTGGCTCCTATCGTTTGTATGTTCTTTTTATTTTTTATGTTATTTCTGCCCTGGTTTTAATTATTTCATTACTTTAGCATACTTTAGGGTTCCTTTGTTCTTCTTCTAAGTGGTGTGTGTAACCAAGTTGTTTGTTTGAGTTTTTTATTTCCTAGTGTGTGCCTCTATAAGTCTGAATGTCCCTCTTAGCTATGTCCCAAATATTTTGATAGCTTATGTTTTAATTTTCATTTGATTCTAGGAACATTTAATTTCTCCCTTAATTTCCTCTTTGACCCAGTTAAGTAGTGTACTGTTGAGTTTCCATATTTTGGGACTTTTACTAATTTTTTGCTTGTTCTTAAGTGTTAGTTTAACTGAGTGAAACGTATTACAGACTTTATTTTGAATTGTGGCAGCATTTGTTCATTCAACCACATTTTTACCACAATGTAGATTTTGAGAAAGTGGTACTTATTGTAACTTCGGTGAAGAATATGTATGAGTCAGTAAATACTCGCTAGGAATGACCCCTGATGATTTCCTGTGGGAATTCCAAGAGTCCAAACTTTGCTGGTTCTTATTTCCGGAAGAACAACATAGGAGTGTATAAGTTGAAATAAGTTCAACTCAAAAGATGTTCAATAAATAATAAACAAATTGCTCTATTTGACCATATTTATCTTTTGTTCCATCATCATGTTTTTGAATCATAGCCACCTCTAATTTTACCTTTTGACATATTTTTGCCATAGCCACAATTCTGTGAAAGTTACTGAGTTTATTTGTGCTTATTTAAAACAGAGAAATTCACATCTGTTAGGGAACTTTTGTTTTAACTTGTATTATAGTTTATAATGAATAATTCTAAGACAGTTATACCTTGTCTCAGTATATTCTTATTTCTGGTTTACTAGTTTGCACAGATTTTAGCAATTTTCCCATAAAGCCAGTATCTCACTTCTGTTTCTTTTTTTTTTTTTTCTTTTTTAGTGTTAACCCTTAAAAAATGATACTACTGCACCAAAGTAAAAAACTCTGGTATAGGTGGATGAGTGGGGAGAATACAGGTCCTGGAAAAGGATACAGAAGACTTATTGGGGGTTATGTATTGTTATGTGGAAAACTGAGAAATGTTATACATGTACAAACTATTGTATTTACTGTCGAATGTAAAACATTAATCCCATAATAAGGGGGGTAGGGTTTGATTTTCATAGCCCCTTGGGGGCTGGGTGGTGGCACACCAGTATGAAGTGTAAGGAATCATGCAAGGATCCCAGTTCGAGACCCTGGCTTCCCACCTGCAAGGGTGTCACTTCACAAGTGGTGAAGCACATTTGCAGGTGTCTTTCACTCTCCCTTTCTATCTTCCCCTCCCTCTCAATTTCTCTTTGTCCTACCCAAAAAAGAGAAAGCAAAAAAATGACCACAGGAGCATTGGGTTTGTAGTGCAAAGATATCCCTGTAGGAGAAAAAATAAAATTGTACTACCTTACATTGTCATTAAAGTCTCACAGTGTACCTTTGTATATATTATTTGTCCCATGGTTACTTAGTGGGTAAGAATACTATCTTAGGTATAGATAGGGGAATTGGTGCTTAGAGAAATAACTAAAGTGGGGGTTAGGTGGTGGTTTACCGGGTTAAAAGCACATAGTACCCCTGCTGTAAGGATCCCAGTTTGAGCCTCTGGGTCACTACCTGCAGGGGGCTTGCTTCACAAGCACTGAAACAGGTTTGCAGGTGTCTTTCTCCCTTTCTATCTCCCACTCCTCTCTCTGTCCTATCTGCTGAAATGGAAAAAAAAAATGGCCACCAGGAGCAGTGGATTCATAGTGCCAGCACTGAGCCCCAGCATGATAACCCCAGAGACAGAGGGGGGGGGGGAGAGAGAGAGATGACTAAAGCTAAAAACTAACAAGGAGTGAGATTGGACCTGAAACTTATGTATTCTGATTCCAAAACTATCCTAAACCTAACAGGTCATTTGTAATTGTTACTGTAAAAATCAAAATTTTTCTTTCCCAGAGACTATGAGCTTTCAGAGGCATATAAATGTGAGCCTTCTGATCTCCTAGTCTATAGTTATAGAAGGATCTGTTCTCAATATTTCTGCCTTTGTAATATTACCTGACATCACACAAATGGAAGGTTGGTAAATTGATTGTCACAATAGGAATAAATATAAACGTTGCCCTTTTTTGTAGCATTGTATTAATTTTCATACCCTTTCTGTGTGTTTTTCTTTTTCAGTATTTCGCCTTCTTATAAGACTCTTCCATCAGTATCAGAGATGTTCCCAACATTAAGATCAATGATCGAGGTGCTAAACACTGATTCTGCTCCACGTTGTCTTAAGAAACTCTAGTTAGCTGTGGTATTTTTAAAAGTAAAGAGCCGGACCTCTTGCTTAAGTTATTTTTTAAAACACGGAATTATAAAGAAATTGGGTCCTTTATTATTTTTGATATCAATTTTTGATAGGAATTGAATACTTGAAATCATTTTCTTTTCTGAACCATAGCAAAAATCATGGAAAGATTTTTAGGAGAGAAAAACTGGGAGAGAAAATATATATATTAGACTGTGGTCTGTTGGTTTCCACTTGTAAAATCTACAATTCTTTCATTACAGCAAAAGTTCACTTCTCAAGCCAGAAACTAATAATTAAAAGTAACAAAGAAAATGTTTTCATTCTTTTAAAGATGTGGATATTTTCCAGAATTTTTTATGTATATTGTGATTGGCCATCTTGCTTTTAACTTGTAGTTGAAAATTTGAGGTTTCTCCATTTTATTTGAACAATGAAAAGTTCATAGGCATAAACACATACCACAGAGTTCACAGCCAAGAACACTTATTAAACAGTATCTGCCAATGATCCAAACACTGAATTATTGAACTGTTTTTTTTCTTTCTCTTTGTTGGAAAAAAATAAACAGGTGATTTCTTTAAGTCACCAGTTTTTAACATTAGATTATGCATGCTTTCATTTTGTGAATTTGTTTTACTTTCAAGTAAAAGAATATAGTGGAAATTGCTGAGTTTTTAGTTTACAGACAGGACAAGTGACAGTGAGTAAAATCAATTCATTAAACTGTTGTCGTTTCCAAATCATTTTCATTTCCCTTTGATTTTTGTTAGAATATGAATAGCCTACTCACTGCTTTTGTATTAAAGTGTCTCTCTATAGAGCATGACATTTTGATCAAGTAGGGCTTGCCCTCTGGACAGATAATATTCCTCATGCTGATGTGTACTTCAAAATAGCTACAGAGATGTGGCACATATTCTCATTTAGCAACCAAGGAAAAGGGGTTAATGATATAAATTGTTAAGCAGATCTCATTTTATACATTTCATGTCCACAAATCAATTTTATCCTATCTAATTGATTTTGTGAAGATAGGAATGTTATATCAGCCATGCCCAGTGACTTGGGAAGCAGCATAATTCCATCTGTTACTGACTTGAGGGTATGGGGTAGGCCTTTGGTCTGCATTTTCACTGATAGTCAGGTGATTGACACACAGGTGATATAGCAGCCTACTAAAGAAACATCAAACCATGATATCATTAACTTCTATGGATACTTGTTTGCCTCAAAGTTTTTTCTAATTGTTATGAAGCCAAGTTTTTTTTTCTCCTAATCTTAAAAAAAAAAGTCATCTGTTTTATATTGACATTCCAGTCAGAATGCAAATCATTACAATATAGCTAAGATTTCCTAAGTGCTTTTCATTTGTCATTTCTACAGTCTGGAGGCAAATTTAGCTTGCCAATAAACCCCACCACTTTGATCTGTTTTAGGTATGATCCTTCTTAGAGTATCAAAACTCATGAACAGTGAGCTCTGGTTGCAAAAGAGGATTTGTTTTTCTCACCTGTCTAAAAGTTTTTGGCTACAAATTTAAAAAAAAAAGTAAGCACAAGTTCTTGAATTATATTGTATTTGTGGTTAGAATTAATTAATTATATTATATAGAATTAATTAATTATATTGTATTTGTGGTTAGAATTAAGGCAGTTCATTTTTTCTTCAAGTTGTGTTTCCATGAATATGAAATCACTTTAGTTCTACAGCTTGTTACATATATTTGTTTATTTATTATTATTGGATAGAGACAGAGAGAAATTGAAAGGAGAGGGGGAGGTAGAGAGACAGAGAGACACCTGCAGCTCTGCTTCACCACTTGTGAAGCTTTCCCCCTGCAGGTGGGGACCAGGGGCTTGAACCCAGGTCCTTGTGCACTGTAATGTGTGCACTGCTTGGCCCCAAGTTCTACAGCTTGTAAACCCAGTGATTACCAGTGCAGTTAGTAGTCCACCAAAGTTGGGTATGCAAATATATATGAAATAAAAAATGAGTTCTCTACAATTGGATATAATTATAAGAAAACTCCAATTTCTGCTAGTAATGAAAATTTTAACCTTGTTTTGTTTCTCAGTCAGAGAAGCTTGTAATTCTCTGTCCTGATTGGCCACCTATGAAAGTTCACATTTTCTGTGCTAAGGTAGTGGTCTCTGTGCAGCAGCATCTACCACTGAGCAACTAGGTTGCTAATCAACAGCATGTATACTTCCTGATGGCTTCTCAACACTCCAGAACCTTTGACTCCAAGATACCAGGCTGAGCATACAGAATTCAGTTCAAGTGTTCAGTTATTGTGGTGGATCCCATGTCAGCCATCACTCAAGTATGGTGAGCCATGCTGGGTTTTGACCTTCTCAAAGCTACCATCTTTTCCAGGAAGGGACATAGAAGGGTGGGAGAAGGCGTGTGTACTAGTCTTTTAGAGCCAGTTCATTTGGAACATTTACTGTGGTGGTGGTTGTCCTCAGTGTTGCACATTTTTACCTCATTTAATAGTTTCAAGTGTCCAATGACGTAAACACTGAGTGACTTACCCATCTGTGCTATTGAATTTTTCCTAAATACTTGTCATATAATAAGCACTCAGTGAATTATGATGGTGGTGAATCAGTGGGAATCCCTAAATATAGTTCCATTTACTAAGTAAATTAAGTAATGTTGACTATTTGCTTCAAGTCATCTAGAGTCTCCTGGCAGTCATCCATCATTAATTGGTTTATTATGTAATGAAACTTTTGGTAGGTTATGAATGAACAAATTTGTCAAGACTTTTAAAAAAATATTTCTTATTTTTTACCAGAGCACTGCTCAGCTCTATTGTAAAGTGACAAGGGGCTTTGGAACTTCAAGCATATGAGTCTCTTTGCATAAATATTATGTTGTCTTCCCCACCTAAGACTTCATAATGTCAGAAATAAGAATTGTCACTTGTCACTAGAATCAAAACTTAAAATGATACATCTCTGTAAAAAAATATTCTCAGTTATTCTTTCAATTAGTAGACTTACTAGATCTATAGTTAACTTTTTAAGTATCAGTTTGGTATAGAAGTAACTTTTAAAGTTAATACAGTACCTTTTGCTTTACGTAAACACTCTTACATTTTACAAAGGTTTAAAGTAACAAAACTATTTTCAATACAAAACAATAATATAAGAGATAGCTAACTATTAAAATACATATGTTTCAGTGCCAAGGAGTTGACACAACACTAGAATAACATTCCTTACAAGCATGAGACCCTGCCTGGGTTTGATCCTCAGCAGCGTATAAGAGAACAAAAACAAAAATAAATGAGTTCATGAATGGTGGAGTGATGTTTTGGTTCCATAAAAATAAAATAAAGTGCTTAATCATATTTTATATTACATGCCTTTTAATGCTCATAAGACTGTAGAACCTAAAGGGGTTGTCATATCATCTAGTCAAGCTTCTATACCTTGTAACTGAAGAAAGTAGGGCATAAAGACATGAGCAGCTTTCCAAGATTATAATAACAAGCTAACAGGGCTGATGATGGACCTCAGTAAAGAACATTATCATTGACTCTAAAGCAGAAAACTGACAGTGCAACCACCCATTGGTTACTCTTTCCAACTAAATAGCCTCTCCATTTTTTTCTTCCTCTTTCTACTCCTATTTCCTCTTAATACTTCTTAAATGAAATATTCATGCATAAAATAGTAGTTTAGCTATATAGTTTAGCCAATGCAGAGCTTAAAGAAGCTTTTTTTTAAAAAATAAACCAATGGCAGTACCTCAGACTGAAAAGCTGTACAGCAAAGGAAACCATAACAGAAAAACTCCCTACATAGTGGGACATCTTTATACATCAGATAAAGGACTAGTAAACAAAATATATAAGAAGCTCACTTAACTCAGCAACAACAAAAAAACTCCATTAGAAAATGGGGCAAAGGGAAGATAAGAGGATTTAACAATTATTAACATATATGCACCCAATGAGGGCCCATCTAAATACATCACACATACTGAAAGAACTACAAAAATACATCAATAGTAATACAATAATAGTAATAGACTTCAACACCCCACTCTCAAACTTAGATTAACTAAGCAGAGAATCAACAAAGAAACAAGAGAATTAACTGAAGAGATGGGTAGATTAGGCCTGCACATTTTCAGAGTTCTGAAGAAACTAGAATACACAACCTTTTCAAAGCCACACAGCACATCCTCAAGGATAGATCACATATTAGGCCATAAAGACAGTATCAACAAATTCAAGAGCATTGAAATCATCCCAAGCATCTTCTCAGACCACAGTGGAGTAAAGCTAGCACTCAGCAACAAACACAAAATTGTTGGAAGTCAACAAAATTTGAAAACTCAACTCCATACTGCTTAATAACCACTGTGTCGGGAGTCGGGTGGTAGCGCAGTAGGTTAAGTGCAGGTAGCACAAAGAATGGCATAAGGATCCTGGTTTGAGCCCCTGGCTCCCCACCTGCAGGCTCCTTGCTTCTCAGTCAGTGAAGCAGGTCTCCAGGTGTCTGTCTTCCCCTCCTCTCTCCATTTGTCTCTGTCCTGTCCAACAACTAAGACAACAAAAACTACAACAATAAAACAACAAGGGCGACAAAAAGAATAAGTAAATAAATATTTTAAAAATATATAAAAATAAATAAATAACCACTGGGTCAATGAGGAACTCAAGCAAGAAACTCAAAGGTTCTTAGAATCAAATGAAAATGAAGACATAAGCTATGAAAATATTTGGGAAACAGCTAAAGTGATACTTAAAGGTGATCTCATAGCCACACCAGGACACATTAAAGAACAAGAAAAAGTTCTAATAAACGACTTTAATGCACACCTTAAGGACTTAGAAGAGGAACAGAGAAACAAACCCTAAAGCAATGAGAAGGACTGAAATCACTAAAATTATAGCAGAAATTTAAAAAAAAACATCAAAAATAAGAGATCCATACAAAAGATAAATGAAGCCATATGTTGGTTCTTTGAAAATTTAAACAAAATTGACAAACCCTTAGCCAGACTCACTAAAGAAAAAAAGGGGGGAAACTAAAATAAATAGAAATGTAAATTATAGGGGAGATACCACAACAGACAACACAGAAATCCAAAAATCATGCAAAGCTTCTATGAACAACTATATGCCACCAAGGTAAGAATCTGGAAAAAATGAAAGAATTCCTAGAAACATATACCCTTCCAAAAACTGAACCAGGAAGAAGTACAAAACCTAAATGGACCAATCACAGACAAAGAAATTGAAACAGTTATTAAGAACCTCCCCAACAACAAAAGTCCTGGACCAGATGGCTTTACAAATGAATTCTACAAAACGTTTAGGAAACTGTTAATACCTATACTTTTAAAGCTCTTGCAAAAGATTGAATAAACAGAAACACTCCCTTCCACCTTCTATGAAGCCAACATCACCCTACTACCAACACAACAAAAAAGGAAAACTACAGACCAATATCTCTGATAAACATAGATGCTGAAATATTGAACAAGATCCTAGCCAACCAGATACAGCAGTATATCAAAAAGATTGTTTATCACGGCCAAGTGAGAGTCATTCCAGGAATGCAAGGCTGGTTCATTATACATAAATCAATGAATGTCATTCACCACAACAATAAAAGCAAAACCAAAAATCACCACATGATTATCTCAATAGATGCAGAGAAAACTGACAAAATCCAACACCCATTCATGCTCAAAACACTACAAAAATGGGAATATATGGAAAATTCCTCAAGATATTAAAGAGTCCATATACAGCAAACTTACAGACAACATCATACTCAATGTGCAGAAGCTGAAAGCTTCTTCAAATCGGGGACTAGACAGGGCTGTCCATTATCACCATTACTCTTGAACATAATTGAAGTCCTTGCAATCAGGTTAAGAGAAAGGAGTCAAATACAGATCGGAAGGGAAAAAGTCAAACTCTCATTATTTGCAGATGATATGATAGAATACATAGAAAAACCTAAAGAATCCAGCAGAAAGCTACTGGATATCATTAGGCAGTATAGCAATGTGTCAAAATCAATGTATAAAAATCAGTGGCATTTATTTATGCAAACATTAAGTCTAAAGAAGAGGATATCCAAATCACTCTCATTTACTGTCGCATCAAAATCAATAACATATCTAGGAATAAACCTGACCAAAAAAGTGAAAGACTTGTATACTGAAAACTATGAGTCACTATTCAAAGAAATAGAAAAGATACCAAGAAATGGAAAGACATCCCATGCTCATAGATTGGAAGGGTTAATATAATCAAAATGAATATTCTTCCCCGGACCATATACAAAAATTAATGTAATATCCATCAAAGTTCCACCAAGCTTCTTTAAGAGAATAGATCAAAAATTACAATCATTTATCTGGAGCCAGAAAACACCTAGAATCGCCAAAACAATCTTGAGGAAAAGAAACAGAAATGGAGGCATCACACTCCCAGATCTCAAACTATATTATAAGGCCATCATAACCAAAACTACTTTGTACTGGAGCAAAAATAGGTACACATCAGTAAATTGAAAGTCTAGAAACTAACCCCAACACCTATGGACATCTAATTTTTGATAAGTGGGCCCAAGCAATTAAATGGAGAAAGGATGATCATTTCAATAAATGGTGCTGTGAAAATTGGGTACAAACATGCAGAAGAATAAAACAACCTTGTTATCTCACCAGTCAACTCCAAATGGATCAAGGACCTGGATGTTAGACCAGAAACTATCAAATACTTACAGGAAAATATTGGTGGAATTCTTTCCCATCTAAATCTCAAGGGCATCTTTAATAATACAGACCCAATTGCTATGAAGACTAAATAAAAAATAAATCAATGGGACTACATCAAACTGAAAATCTGCACAGCAAAAGAAACCATCACCCAAACAAAGAGACTCCTCACAGAATGGAAGATCTTTACATGCCATACATTAGACAAGATGCTAGTAACTAAAATATATTAAGAGCTCACCAAACTTAACAACAATCAAATAACCCAATTCTAAAGTGGGAGAGAATATAAACAGAATATACACTATATATGAGATACAAAGGCCAATAGACATATGGAAAATTGCTCCGAGTCATTGAATGTCAGAGAAATGCAAGTAAAGACAACAACCTCTGTGAGACTGTCATACATCAGAAATAATAGCAACAACGAATGATGAAGAGATTGTGGGAACAAAGGATCCCTCCTGCACTGCTGGTGGGAATGTAAATTGGTTCAACCCCTGTGGGAGAACTCTCACAAGGCTAGAAATGGACCTTCCTTATGAGGCAGTAATTCCTCTTCTAGGGATATATCCCAAGGAGTCAAACACACTGTCATCACTGATTACTAGAGAAATACAGAAATTTTAAATATTTTATTAGTGGTTTAATAATGATTAACAAGATTGTAGGATAACAGGGTACAATTCTACACAGTTCCCAACACCACAGTTCTGTGTCTATCCCTCTCTGGGATTATGAACCAAAATTCTTTATGGGGTGCAGAAGGTGGATGATCTGGCTTCTGTAATTTGCTTCTCTGCTGAACATGGAAGTTGGTAGGTCAATCCATACCCCCAACCTGAAGAAATGCACATTTAAGCAGCAATGAGATACAACTTAACCTGTGAGAATCCCATACATTAGGCACTATGAAAAAAAATCTTTTGGGGCTGGGTGTTGGTGCACCTGAGTGAGCACACATGTTACTATGAGCAAGAACCCAGGTTCGAGTCCCTGCCCCACCTGCAGAGGGAAAGCTTTGCAAGTGGTGAAGCAGTGTTGCAAGTGTCTCTCTGTCTCTCTCCTCTTGATTTCTGGCTGTCTCTATTTGTTAAATAAAGATAATTTTAAAAAAAATCCAAAGTTCCCAGGTTCAATCCCCAGTACCACCATAAATCAGAATTAAATCAGAATTAGCTGGTGGTAAACCTGATTGAGTGCACATGTTACAATGCACAAGGACCCAGTTTCAAGCCCCTGATCCCCACCTTCAGGGGGAAAGCTTCACAAGTTGTGAAGAAAGGCTGCTCTCTTTCTCCCTATCACCCCCTTTCCTCTTGATTTCTGTATATGGCTATGAGTAAAATGGTCATTTTAACCATATTAATTCTTCTTTTTTTAACAATATTAATTCTTCTAACCCATGATCATGGTATATTTTTCCATGTCTTTTTCCATTTCCTTTAGCAGTGATTCATGATTTTTGTTGTACTAGTCTTTCATCTGCTTTATTATGTTTATCCTTATGTACCTAATTGCTTTTTCACCTATTGTGAACAAGACTGGTTTCTGGATTTTGTCTTCTGTTTTATAATTAACAAAACTAATGCCACTGGTTTTTTTATATTAATTTTTCTGTTTGTCACCTTAATATGTTGCCTTACCATTTCTAGATGTTTTCTGCTTGACTGATTTGGATTTTTTATCGGTGTTATCATACCATCTGCAAATAGTGATATCTTTACTTCTCTTCCACTATGTATCCCTTTTATTCCATCCTCTTGTTTAATTGCTGTATCTAGAACTTTAAGATTATGTTGAATTTATTACTTGCAGTAATAAGTCAGTAGATGTATAACACAGTAGGGTTGATTTAGGGGAAAGCATTCAATTTTTCCCTAATGAGTATGATTTTAGCCATGGTTTTGTCATATATAGCCTTTATTATGTTGAGGAATTTTCCTTCCACTCCTAATTTCTTGAGGGCCTTTATTATGATTTAAAATTTTTTTATTTATAAAAAGGGGGCCTTTATTATGAATGGATGTTGCATTTTGCAAGATGCTTTTTCTGCATCAATTGATAAAATCATGTAATTTAATTAATTTATTTTTATATGGTGGATTACATTACAGATGTTGAACCATCCTTGTTCTTGGTCTTAGATTATTCTCTGAATGTGTTGTTGGATTCGATTAGCCAAGAATCTCTGCATCAGTATTCATCAGGGGTATAGTTCATAGTTTTCTTTTTTGGTGGAATCCTTTTGCTGCTATGGGGATCAGAGTGATGTTAGCCTTACAGAATGTGTTTGAAAGTCTTCCCTCTTCCTCTGTTTTCTGGAAGACTTTGAAGAGGATGGGTGTTAGTTCTTTGAATGTTTTATAGAATCCATTTGTATGACCATCTGGACCCAGGCTTTTTTTCTTGGGATGACTTTTGGTTACTATTTCAATTTCTTTATTAGTCATCAGCCCATTATATTTATTTACTTCCTCTTGTGTCAAGATTGGCAGTTGGTATGACACTAAGAATGTGTCTGTATCTTCTAAGTTATCAAATTTATTTCCATAAAGTTGTCCATAATAATCTTGCAAGACCCTTTATATTGCTACCTTGTCTTGTGTAGTATCTCCTCTCTTATTTCTAAGTAATCTTACTATACCTTTCTCTCTTTTTCTCTTAGTAAATGTAGCTAGTGGTTTATCTATTTTATTTATCCTTTCAAAGAATCAGCTTTCGGTTTCTGTAGTCTTCCCAATTGTTTTTTCCATTTCATTGATTTCTGCTCTGATTTTTAACTGTTTTCTATCATCTGCTGACTGTTGAGTCTCCTTGTTTGCTCCATTTCTAGTTGGTTCAGTTGGATTGTTAGAGGGTTTACTATCTTTATTAATGTGGGTCTATATTGCTATGAACTTCCCTCTCAGAACTGCATTTGCTGTACCCCCTAGGGTCTGGTAGCTGGCTTCTTCACTTTTGTTGATACTGAGATAAGTCTAATAATTTCTATTTTGATCTTTTCAGTGATACATGTATTGTTCAGAAGCATGTTGTTTAGTCTCAAACTTTGGGGCAGTTTCTTTTCTTTTTGTGGTTGATTTCTAGCTTCATATTATCATGGTCAGAGAAGATGCATTTTATAACATTAATATTTACATATTTGTTTAGGCTGTCTTTGTGACCCAGCATATGGTCAACCCTTGTGAATGTTCCATGTCTACTTGAGAAGAATGAGTTTCATTTATTTTGAGATGGAAAATACTATATATGTCTGTTAGGTCATTTCATCTATGGTTTCATTTAAGACAGCTATTTCCTTATTGATTTTTTTGTCTGGATGATCAGTCTCTTGCTGTGAGTGGTATGTTAAGATCTACTATTATTGTGTTGCTGTCAATGTCTCCCTGAAGTTCAGTATTTGTTCTGTATATTTGGATGCACCTCAGTTTGGGGCATATATACATACAATAGTTATTTCTTCCTGAGAGTTCAATGTCTTATCCACTCTGCCACCTCCCGGACCACAGTGGTTATGTCTTCTTGTTGGATTAATCTTTTGAGAACTATGTAACATTCCTCTCTGTCTCTGCTTACTTTGTCTACCTGAAAGTTTATTTTATCTTCAAACAGAATAGCTATTCCTGCCCTTTTTACTGAATTATTAGCTTGGAACATCTTACTCCAACCTCTTACATTAATCCTTCAATTGTCTTTTTTCTTTGGATGTGTGTTTCCTGAAGACATATAATGGATAGATCCTGTTCTTTAATCCATTTAGTTACTGAGTCTTTTGACAGGTGAATTTAGGCCATTCACATTTAGAATGATTATTGATATATATAGGTTACTTACATCCATTTTTATTTTTGTTTTGAGTTTGTTTCAAGTTGTTGATTCTTTGCCCATTTGTTTCTGTCTGTCATTTTGTTTGGTTGGCTTACTGTGATGAGTTACTCTCCAATTTCTCCTGTACTTTTTGTAAATTTCTACTCCTTGTTTTGTATTGTGGTTACCATACACTAATATAGTGTATCTTAAAATGTCTTTTTAAGTTTGGTCTTGCCTAACTTTTTAGAGAACTGTTTTGTCCATTAATTCCTTTCCCTTTTCTGTTTTATTGTTCTTTTATATTTTTATTGTGTTCTTAGTTCTAGTCTACTGCTCTTCACCTCACTTAGAAAGTGTATTCCTTTGCTTCTTTTCTTCTGGAACTCTTTTCAGTAATTCTTGCAGTGTGGAGTGGATGGTGGTAAATTCTATAATTTTGGTATTTGAGATGACCTTTCTCATATTTGAAAGATACTTTTGCATTATACAGTATTTGTGACTGGCATTCCCTATCTTTTAGTACTTTGAATATATCATTCCACTCTCTACTTGCCTAGAGAGGGTTTGTGAAGTCTGATGAGAGCCTGATAAAAATCTCAAAAAAGCTTATAAGCCACATGTTCTCTATTTTGTTGTAACAGACATACCCATTTGACTTACTGTTGTTCCCTTTATAACATTACTCTCATTACAATATTCCCTTTACTATACTATACTATCAAACCTCTAGACATAATTAAATAAAAAGAGGGGGAATGTTCCCCAAATATTTAGTTGGCTAAAGCGTTAATGGAGTAACTACAGTAAACCTTTTTAATATCTACAAAATTTGAATTTTCCACCTATTCTCTCCCTGACAAATGCTGCCCACCCTTCCAGTCGTAGAGACATTTTTGTTAATGATGGATGTCCATATGTCTTCTTTCCTTTTGATAATTCAGGCAGTTGCCTCACAGCTGTTGAGTATTATGGTGGATGCCGTTACTGGTCTTACAAAATCCACGAAGTTTTATTGGTTTTATATCACATGGTTACCAAAAGGGCTCCACACCGATATACAACTCTAGCCAACAATATTTTTCTGACAAGGGATCTCTTAAATTTGCCATTCATGACCCATGGCACCCCAGGTGGGCCACTAGAGTCACTAGAAAACTTTACTACAGTGCTGCTACTAATTCTCTTTCTGCTGATGTTTTCATGTCTCAACAGTTAGTCCTTGCTTCTAGAGAAGCTCAAATTCATAACATTATAACCAAACACAAACAAGCTCATTCTCAAGCTCTTGCCTCTTGTTCTTCGAACTATGATCTCTCATCATGGCCTGATTATCTTCAGTATGCTGTCTCTCTTATTGATCAATCCCCTGCTTTCCTAAATGCTTCAAACTGCTTTCTGTATGCCTCTCTTAAAAGACCCCTTCTAGCTGCTACACCAGTAAACAATACTCCAGCCAACCTTACTAGCCTACCCAATTCCTCCTTCTCTGCTGATTTACCACCCCTTACCTCAATTCCCCTCTACACAGAAGCTCAGACTTCATCCTTACATGTCTGTTGATCTCTTCCTTTTCCCCTAAAGTAACCACAATGTTCAGAAAACCTTACCTTTTCTTCCAATGTGTATGCCCCTCCTCTATTTGTGTTCTGGTGCAATTCTACCCTATATTTTTGTGTCAAGTCTTCTCTACCCGGTCCTTGCCTCCTACTCTCCCTTTTCCACAGCTAACCCTCTATGAAGAAGAAGAATTCCACTGGCTGACATCTCACCTGAGGACCAGGTGTGCAGTGTTCCTTCCCCTGGTCATTGGCATCAGACTGACTGCCTCCATTGGGCTTGCTGGCGGTGCCTTGGGACAATCTCTTTATAAAGCTGGATTCATCAAGAATCAACTTCAACAGTCCATCAACTTCATCTCTGACAGCTTAGAGTCTCTCCAGAGACAGATAAACTCTCTTGCCAAGGTGGTACTCCAAAACTGTCGAGCCCTTGACTTGATTCTGGCACAACAGGGAGGGACATGTTTGACATTACAAAAAAATGCTGCTTTTTCATAAATGAATCTGGACTGGTAATACAAAATGTTGATACCTTGCATAAACTTAGCCATGACATTAAGAATTCCTTTTCATCTTTTGGTACTAACTCTTGGCTTTCTTCACCTCTAACTTCTTGGCTCTTACCTTTTCTGGGCCCCTTGATGGCTATTGCAGTTCTGTTACTGATTGCTCCTTGCCTTATTCGATTCCTCAAAAAGCACATACATGACATTATAAACGTTACAGTTCAGAAAGTTTCTATTCAGCCCTGTACTGCTGTCCCTATGACAGACATGACATCCTTTGCTGATATAAATCCATAACATTGCTCATTAATAAAAAAAAAAAAAAAAAGAGGAATTGTGGGATTATGTGAAAGCATGGTAGAGAATAGGGGAACTCCCCCATCCTTGAGATGGAGGTCTGAAAAGACAGCCTCACCTGTCAGTCTCTCCCTTTCAGGGATAGAGCTTGTTGGGAAATGCTTTTCCTGACTCAACTTCCCCTTATCAGCCTCCCGATTCACAGAGGCCTGCAACTTCTGTCACTTAACTCATTCCTCTGATGCAAGCCAAATGGTTGCCTGCTTGAATACTCCTCACACTGTCTTGCTTGCAACGTAACAATGAGACTTCCACACACACCCCTTTCTGGTTCTTTGATCATCATGGCTTACATCAATTCTCTGCCATTCTCTGCTTTATCTCACTCTGCTGGTTTAACAACCATGTATTTCCTAACACCTTTAGATAATTAACATTTCTTGCCTTATGGTTTCAATCTTTTTATATCTCATCAATTCCTGCCATTCCTTAGTTCATTAGTTCTCCCCACCATAGGGGTACTGGCCTATTGAAAACCTGTGATTACTGACATATGTGAAAAAATGTTCTTTGTTCTACTTGCTATATAACCTTGTCCTTCTCAGAATAAAGTTGGAAGTTCTTACCTGAATTTCTCCTGGCTGTTTCCTTCTGCATCTTGTGACCCCTTGAGTTCTTGATGGGAAAGCCAGAAGTTACCTTGGGTTGTAAGGCCACCCATGTGAGCACCAACACCTGATAACTCT
Organism: Erinaceus europaeus; assembly: GCF_950295315.1. Lineage (NCBI taxonomy): Eukaryota > Metazoa > Chordata > Mammalia > Eulipotyphla > Erinaceidae > Erinaceus > Erinaceus europaeus. The sequence goes on from NC_080167.1 coordinate 32,677,817, forward strand.
ACCTTCACATGTAACTTCAGGTGAATTTGAGGCCAGACCCTATAGACTTATTCAGGTTTGATACAAATATGACAGTGCTTTAACATCAGGTAGAAAGTCCAAGCTCCTTAGATAAAAAAGGGACTACAAAATCTGGATAAGAGAAAATGAGTGGCTTACTTAATTGTGGCCTTTTTGATCACTAAAGGACACCCCATCACCTGAGGCCTCTATAGATACAATGGAATTAGACATCTAATAGGCCACACTATTTACCATCATTGGTCACTTCCATCAGGAACATCATCATGAGGCCCTTTTAATGGCCTCTTGAGGACTGTACCTTCACTATAAAGTAGCAATGATAAGGACTGCCCCACTCTCTGAAGGGAGGCTGGGCCAGCCTACTCTGCCACTCAAGGAAGACTTTCTGAAATGAGTGCAGCATAGAATGTTTCTAGTAGTGACCATGGACTGTGAGGTCAGACTAACAGAGACTCAGGTGTTATATAGTCTCCTGCACTAAATGTCAATATACATAGGCCCTGGGTCAGATTGATCAGATAAACAGTTAATTAAGTTTATATAATCTCCCATAGGGAGCTACTCTCTGCCCTATCAAGCTTTCAAGTTTTATTCTCAATACCATCTTCCCAGACACTGTGTTTAGTCCATCTCCATGTTAAATATCAAGCTCAAGCAAAAATTACAAAGTTCATGGGCCCTTAGGAATATACTTAAACTAGATTTCCTAACTTCTTATAACATTAAAATCCCTATACTCACCTGTTTTATTCCTACTTTCTGGTTCATATTTATTAAGCATTTTTGTCCTGCTTCATATCTTAACTGCCTTTCAAACACCAAGTTGCAGATACTACTATGATTCAATCCTGAACTCCCTGGGTAGACCACCTCAGCAGTGTGTCCTGGAACATCACCTTCCCCCTAGAGGGAAATATAGAACCAGACTATGTGGTTATGGATTAACCTGCCAACATTTATGTCCAGCAGAGAATCAATTATAAAAGTCAGAACTGCCACCTGATGCAACACATAAAGAATTTTGGCCCATACTCCCATATGTGGAGAAAAGTTAGGGGAAGATGACTATATGGCTCTAAAACCCAATTCAATCAGAACTCAGAGAGAAGAGGAAAAAAAAGGAAAGACATTCAGAAGTACTAACAGGTGTAGATATAACTTAGAAAGGAAGAGAAGGCCATAGAAAAAATGGACAAAAAATATATAGAAATAGACAGATAGTTATAGAAATAATAGTCAACCCATATCTGATTCCTTGGAAGAACCACTGCAGTATTCAAAAGAGCAAATAGGACACAGAATTCTGGTATTTAGAATCATGTGGAATTGTACCCCCTTTTCCTTGTAATTTCATAAAACAATATTAATAAAAAATGAAAATGAAATTTACAGAAGAAAAATCATATACTTGTAGATAAAAAAAAAACCTATAGGACTTCTGGAGGCATGGCCATGGAATAACTGGGACCAAATACAAATAAATATAACAAGAGACCCAACTGAAGTCATGATCTACTCCCAAAAGTTCTGTAGCTTCATGTGGGTGCTCGTGTGTGGTTAGAGCAAAAAGGGGCACGGGTGCAGGCTGAAGAACAGCAAAGTCAAATCAGAGCTCTGGGTGGTGCAGGCACTGAGCTGCACCATTTTGGCGATTTCACTTTAAATGCAGGAAGCAAGTAACATTGTTCCTAGTGCCTGAAGAAAAGAGACGGGCTTAAAACCTCTCAGTCTTTGACTCATGGGGGGTTTAGCCATCTAAATTCAAGGCAAGGGCACAACATAAAACAGGGCATTTGTGACAGCAAGACGGCCCAAAACAACCACCCCACCCTCTTGCCACTGCGTCCTGAGAGGAGGAACGAGAGCTGAGGGGTAGGGAGGACTGTGCCAAAGACACAGCAAGTTTATTCTGCTGAGGCATGTATTTATACTTCCCATCACCAATTAAACAACAGGCAAATTATACATAAATTTAAGCAGCACCTGGTGTTTACAAACGTCTATGTGTTTTGGGTTATTCAGCAGCTAGCAAAACAAAGGTCAGAATGTTCTACTAATGTTTGCAACATAACTGGGGAAGTTGCAGGTTCAACCAAAGGCCATGGTATTCTTTCCCATGCCTCCTCCCGAAAGCCTTGTTTATCAAGGGCCTAATGGGTGGTTGCCTTTTGCTTTACTCCTACATAGCCCCCTTTTTTGTTATTTAAAAATGAAGTTTACTGGGAGTCGGGCTATAGCGCAGCGGGTTAAGCGCAGGTGGCGCAAAGCACAAGGACCAGTATAAGGATCACGGTTCAAGCCCTGGCTCCCCACCTGCAGGGGAGTCGCTTCACAAGCGGTGAAGCAGGTCTGCAGGTGTCTGTCTTTCTCTCCCCCTCTGTCTTCCCCTCCTCTCTCCATTTCTCTCTGTCCTATCCAACAATAATAATGACAACAATAATAACTACAACAATAAAACAACAAGGCCAACAAAAGGGAATAAATAAAATAAATATTTAAAAAAAAAATGATGTTTACTTTGTGTATGTATTTGGAGGGCATGCACTAGTGCCCAGAAATTTTGTAGCTGCTGAATAACCAAACCGAAGAACAAAGGGAGGCACAACATAATCATCAGAAGCATGAGTAGAAGGACTAATAAACCTGTTAACATATGCCAGAGTTGAGAGGGTCAAACCAATTGATTTAAAATACCCTCCAGGTCAACCCCAAGATCATTCTCTGCCAGCTTAGGGGCCTTTTGAATATCATTTATTTCTGTACTCGGAGAATATCTAAACTGGTGTTTGTGTCATGCCTGTAACGTTTTTTGATTCTGTCCCAGGGATATTTAGTGGCATTGTAGGTAATTGTTGGTAATACAGACCCATTTAAAGTCAGCATGGCATTTCAGGGTCCCTCTTGCTTTTAAAGCTTCTACTTGGTCACCAATTACTTGAACAGTGTCCCATAAAGCATTCAGCCTGGCTTCTAACTTTTTATCTATGTTTTCATGGGTTCCAAAAGTGAGAATAACATTCTTAGCTAATTGGCAGTCTGTGCTTCTCCAGCCAAGGCTATACCAGCTGTGGTTGTGGCAGCTATCATGGCGACCAAAGCAGAGATGACAGCTATTAAAAGCCCAACATATCTTTTGTGGATCCCCAAGCCTGTTCAAACTTTCTCCAGGTTTGGCGCCCCTTATCTTCAAATTTACAGGGATTAATATGAAAGATGGCTGTTTTACCACAAGCATTTGCTTGTTTTTCCCTATACCCATAACATAGTTAGAAATAGAACAGTTCTTACATGTCACATTCCAATGTCTGCCCTCTTTTGGTAATAGAAACATTTCCCAACATAAGTCCCCCAGGGAAGGGCACACAGGCCCTTGTAGATCCAAGGTGTTGGTCTATCCCTCCTCTAGAGATAATAACATTTTCATCCTCCCTAACATTGTCGGGCCCTGATTCATTATTTTTAGTCATAGCCAAAGCCAATCTCCAAACCTGGGATTGGAGTTTACCACCTTTGATATCCCAAAGTCCTTCAGTCATCCAAAATCCACCACCTCCCAACTTGTTTGCATCTTCTTTTGTGTTCCAAGATACCCAATTGATATTGTTTCTAGTCCAGTAAAAAGCGTTTGTGGCTCAGCACAACAGCCAAGGAGACTGTTGGGAATAGTTCCTGGTAGCCTTCTCGCAGATTGGGACAGGTGGGATTTTTTCAGAAACAGCCTCATTTCCATTAGGAAACATGCATCCCTTAACTTTCCATTCAATGACATTATATGTTACTTAAAGGAAAAAAGTGTGATTCACCTTGATCTCTATTATTAGAGGAACACGAGGCAAGGCATAAGTGTCCTTTGGAGTTCCAAACACCCAGTAACATCAGTGCCACTGTTGGTATGAAGGCAAATGGGCACATCAGAGCTAAGCCCTTCAAAATAAAAATGAGTGTTCCTTTCCCATGTTATGTGTCCAGCATAGTGTCATCCCACTATTTGTGTGGCATTGTTGTATACTGGAACCTCCCCACTGTTCCACACAGCTGCCTGAAGTAGTGGGGGGTCTGGAACATATGTCCAGAACTGCTCCCCATGAGCTGGGCAGGCTGTCAGTACCAAGAGAGCAAGGAACAATGTCATCAGTGTAAGGGGTTTATCAGCCTGCTGGACAAGCATAGCAGCCCTTCCTGTCAGGCCAGGGTATGGTGTCATCCTTGCCAGGCCTGCAGTGTCTGCCAGCGTCATCCTCTCCTTTCCGGCCACCATCCCTCTCAGGTTCCTCCATTCTCATGCATTCCATCTCCTCTTCCACTTGCCGGACACACCTTTCTGGTAGCCAATGTGCTTCATTATCTGTATGGGAGAAAACACAAATATGCCCTCATCCCATATGAGGACAGGATCTGGTCCTTTCCAAAGACCCTGCCAAAGGGTCTTTCCATTTAACCAGTGCATATCCACTGTTAGTTGTGGTTTTCCAGAACCTGTCACTGGAAGATTTTCCTTGTGCATCCAAATTTAAATTATTAATTGTAAAGAGTGCTCTATTAAGAATATTGTGTGGAGTCTGTGGTCCTGTCTCCCTCTTTTTTTCAAAAGCACATGAATTGTCTGTTGCAGCATTCTATTAGCATGTTTAGCAATGGTCTGTCCTTGAGGATTATAAGGAATGCCTGTGGTATGTTTGATTTTAAACGTACAGCAGAGACAAATGCTTTACTAGTATAGCCAGGCCCATTTACATGTTTGTACATCCCTGGAACATCAAAGATGGCAAACTGAGATAAGCATTGGCGAAGAATATGTTTAACTGCCTCGCATGTTTGAGCACTGGCAAAAATAAGTCCAGAAAAAGTGTCAACAGACACATGAATAAATTTTAGGGAGCCAAAAGAGGATTCATGAGTGACATCCATTTGCCACACTGCGTTAGGCAGCAACCCACGGGGGTTGATTCCTTGATGAGGAACAGGACTATAAATTGCACAATTAGGACAAGACTTGACAATAGACCTGGCAGCCTCTTGGGATATATGAAATTGGCCCTGGAGGGCAGCAGCATTTTGATGATGAATGGAATGAGAATTGGTAGCTTCTAGAACAGAGCATACACGGATGGCCTGGTCCACCGAATCAGCTAAGGGTCCCAGTAGTCCAGAGTGTGCCGGGATAGCCTGAGGGTGCTTCTTCCCGAGCAAGTGCTCTCTGGGTTGGAGAGAACTCAACAGAGACAACCTAGGCTGCTGCGTGGGAGAGGGATAAGGAACTTGTGCTGGGCTAGCATCGCAGGAGAAAGACTCTGGGACTCTTGGAGCCGGAAGGCAATCCCCCGTGTGTTCAATCAGAAGAGCAGCTGTATATATACTTGCCAAGTAGTGTGGAAACAGGATGTGACATAGAGAGGGTGGAGCGAAAAGAGAGTGGTGGAAATCAGGGTGTGACTGGGAGAGGGGTGGAGCAAAAAGATAGTTTGAACCAGTGGGATTAAACCAATACCCTGTAGGCAGGGCAGTTCCCAGGTAATAATGGTTATATAAATAGACTGCAGATTTAAGCAGGGGGAAGCTGGCAGACTGCCCAACATCTCCCCCTTTCTTTTTAACTAATGGCCATAGTATCAGAAGTGCGGGGCACTTTGTGAGGCAGGGAGACTGATAGGAGGCACACCTTTGGGGTTCTACTGTCCCTCCTTGCTCAACCTCTCAGTAGAGAGAGAGACTAACAAGATTGACACACCCCTCAGGCTCAAATCCTTCCAAGCTCCACCACATCCTTACAATTTCCCAACATCTCCCTCTTACTTAATGGTCATATATAAATGGGTCAATGTCTGTAAAAGGCTCCATCTCTGTCAGGGGAATAGCAGTGTAGGGGTGAACAGAAACCTGTTGGGAAGAAACCTGAATGATAGCAAGTAAATGTCTTCAAAAAGAACAAGACAGGGAGGGATAATTAAGAGTAGCAAGGGACAGAGTGAGACTGAAGAGAGGTCTGGTAGGTGGAGAGGAGGGCTGCCTGATGGGTGGAAGAGAGGGGCCTGATAAGCTGAGGGGTGAGAGGGGTGATCGGGCTGCAAAGTCCATGGACTGCTACAGTCAGTCCTCAACAAGTCCAGCAGTGAAAAGAGAGTGTCCAAAGGTGTATCAGCAAATCCGATAAAGGTGTCAGTCCAATGTCAACAACCAGGGAAAAATAATGCCGCACGTCTATCTCGATGGGGGAGGACAGCCACTGGAACTTTTCTTCTCTTGTAGAGAGTGAGCTGGAACCACAAAAATGTGACAGGCAAAGCAGAAGCAGGAAGAGCAGACAGTGATGGGTGAGAGAAAGGTGGTAGGAAACTCTTGTCCTTTGGAGTCCGTGAATCAGGTTCTCCAGATCATGTCAGGTCACATCATGGGTTTCGGGGGGGTAGCTGTAGTTGTGGGAGATGTAAGAGGACAGGGGTGCAAAATGGATTTCTGGGGATTCTGTATGAGTAGATGATTCATGTGAAGGCTTGACATAGCTGTAGTCAATTACTTGTGAAGAAAAAACTTGTAACAAATTAGAAGTTTACTATAATTGATAACTCAATGATTATAACTGGTTTAGGTATCTTTATAATTTCGTTTAAAGGGTCATCTTTTTTTATATTTATTTTATTTATTTATTCCCTTTTGTTGCCCTTGTTGTTTTATTGTTGTAGTTATTATTGTTGTTGTCGTTGTTGGATAGGACAGAGAGAAATGGAGAGAGGGAGGGGAAGACAGAGAGGAGAGAAAGATAGACACCTGCAGACCTGCTTCACCACCTGTGAAGTGACTCCCCTGCAGGTGGGGAGCCGGGGTTCGAACCGGGATCCTTATGCCGGTCCTTGTGCTTTGCACTACCTGCGCTTAGCCCGCTGCACTACAGCCCGACTCCCCTAAAGGGTCATCTTATGTGACCTCATGTAGCAGTCTCTGTACAACAGAATTTTCAGACCAAATTTAGGTAAAATATATATTGATTTTTAACTATTTTTTTTTACATTGGACTTTAAACAAACTCAAGTTACTTATGTTAGTAACAATGTTTTGGTTTTTTTAACATATACAATGTCAAATTGATGCCAGATTTGTTGGGGATTAATTTCCACAAGATTAGTTTACAGGGCATTTTGGGGGGCCCTCCAAAAATGTCCTGTATATAGAATTTGTATTTTATCTTTGGAGATAATGAATTGTCACACTGAATATTTAGACTTTTACCTTAAATAATCAGTTACTTTAGTGAATTAATTTTTCTTTCCTGGTAAGAATGTAGCTTTAAAGTTACAATTTTAACCATTAAGTTAATGTTAACCAAACTTGAAACACACACATAAACATGTATTTATAACACACAGGAGGAGAAAAAAACTTGTTATGAAGACATATCATTTCAAATGCGAATTTAGATCTGTACTGTCATAGTTGAACCATCTTTACTAACACAGTTTAAGACTAAATGTTTCATATTTATACCGAGACTGAAAAGAAATCAAAAAGAGTAAAAAATATTTTTGGACTATTTCTGGATGTCTCCAGAAACCATGGCTGTGTCCAGCATTTTTTATATAAAGTCAATTAAGTTTCAGAGTACTCTGAGCAAAATGGGTCATACAAAATATTTTTGTCACTCAACTCAGTTAATTTTTTTTCAACTCGCTCATAAAACACAACTGGCCAGTCATAGCATAAGACATTCATGGCGGGGGGAGAGCTCTGTGAATCAGTTTTTTCAGATTCTAACATGTCGTATTATGGATCCTGTGGTGCGTCCTGTAGACAGTCCTCTTGCAGTGTTTCTTATTCCTCGGGGATATCAGCGCCATCATGTGTGTATTGCCAGGCATGGCAAGCAGGAACCCAGACAGGTTTGGAGTAATTCTGTGGAAAAACGCATGCAAAACCTCTCCCCATGGTCAAATTTTATCAAGTGGGTTTTTCCATTTGACCTTAATAGCTGGGGGGTGGGTTGTGTTTGCCAATGAAGAATAATAGGAGGTTGGTCCACGTTTTTGTAAATATTAAAGAGATTTAATGTAGTTAAGGTTTTTGCCAACTGGATATTGAGGGGGTACATTTCCCCTTTTTCTTTATAAAATTGAGCCTTAAGAGTCTGATGGGTCCTCTCGACAATGCCTTGTCCCTGTGGATTATACAGAATGCCTGTAGTATGAGTAATGTTCCAGAGGGGACAAAAATCTTTAAATTGTTTGCTGGTAAAAGCATACCCATTCTCAGTTTTAAGTTGAAGAGGTATGCTCATTACAACAAAACAAGAGAGCATATGACTTAAAAGCTTTTTTGAGCTTTCTCCCATCTGAGCTGTAGCCCACATAAACTTAGAGAAGGTATCAATTGAGACAAACACGTATTTTTGTTTGCCAAAGTTGGGTATGTGGGTGACATCGATTTGCCAAAGAGCGTTGGCTTTTAAGGCTCGGGGGTTAACCCCAAGAGTTTGAATAGAAGATGTTTTGATTAGACCTGCACAGGAGGAACATGTAGCAAGAATACGTTTTTACTGTGCCAGAGGAATATCAGGAAATCAAGCTCGAAGGCCTTTAAGATTAACATGGGTTAGGGAATGAAAGTCAGCAGGATTAGAGACAGAGGCTAGGAGAATTCATGCAGAGGCGAGGAGGTCAGCTGCAGCATTCCCTTCAGACGGGACCAGGAAGAGGGCTGTGGGAACGAAGGTGTTGAAAATACAGTGGTTGGGTTCCAGAACAGAGCATAGAGGCAATTTGAATTAAGAGAGGAGAAAGTGGGTTGTCATCAACTTTCACATAAGATCGAGCAAGCCATGGAAGTAAATTAACAGTATACACACTGTCAGAAAAAAGGTTGAAGGATTCTGGTACAGCTTTTAATGCAAGGAAAACAGCATAAAGTTCTTTGTACTGAAGGGAATTATCAGGAAGCTCAGTAAAGAGAGTTTTGGGGTATTGCTGGTCTGGATAGTATATAAGGGCAGCAGCTCCCTTTTTTCCACCATCAGTGAACAGAGGGGATGGGATCTTGAGAGAAAAGTTTAGGTACTAGTAGAGGCAAAAGAGGTAAAAAAGCTATCAAATTATTAGAGGGGAAATGATTATCTAATTGTCCTGGAAAACCCATTAAACTTATGGCAAAACAAGAATGGTGGCATATGAGCCATTCCGTATTTGTGAGAGAAAAGGGAAGAATGATTGAATCCGGTTCCCTTCCTAAGACCTGTACTGATCTATTTCTTCCATGGCGAACCATGAATGCTAAGGCATCAATCTCCGTAAGAAGTATTGGAGCTCCCCCTACTGGCGTATGAAGCCATTCGAGAATGCCATGCTTTTGCCACAGTGCCCCCACTACGGTGGGGGTGGAGTTAAAGATTGAAAGATTTACCAGAGAGGAGGGTGAGAACCGAACAAGGTGCATGTCCTGGAGAGCCTGGTTAACTCTTTCCAGTGCCAAGGAGGCTTCTGGAGTTAACATACACTTTGAAGAGGGCTGTTTTCCTTTTAACAGATCAAACAGTGGTTGCAGGCAGCTATTAGGGAGATAAAGATACTGCCTAAGCCAATTTAAATTTCCAAGAAAACTTTGTAAAGAAGCAAGAGTGAGAAGGAAAAGTAACGCAAGGTTTTATAGGATGAATCTGCGTTAGGGAAATCTCTGAGCCTAAGAAAGATATTGGAGAAATTAGTTGTATCTTCTCAGGAGCTGCATTAAGGCCGCTTTTCTTTAAGGCAGGGATAAGAAAATCACATAGGGCGGAGAGATCTGTATCTAATTATCGCCATATTAACACGTCATCCATATAATGAAAAACCTTAAGGCCCTTATGAATATATGGAAAAAGGGCAGATTTAACAGCCTCTTGACCAATAGTAGAACTATTGGCCATGCCCTTGGGCAGTACTACCCATTCATATCTATCGTCAGGGCTGCCATTATTAATAGAAGGAACAGAGAAGGCAAAACATTTACAATCTTGTGGGTGCAAGGGAATAGAGAAAAAACAACCCTGTATATCAATAGCTATGATTGGAATTCCTGTGGTAATTGCAGAAGCAAGAGGCAAACCCCTTTGGGGGGAGCCCCAAATCTGCATGGGTTTATTAACTGCATGAAGCTCTTGGAGGAGGCGCTATTTTCCAGAGTGCTTTTTAATCACAAAACAGGAATATTCCATGGGCTCTGGGAATGACGAATGTGTTCCAAGGACAACTGCTCTTGGATGAGCTCTTTTAAAAATTCTAGCTTCTCCCTAGGCAAAAGCTTGTTAGAAAGCCAATCTAAGCAGGCGGGGAGTTCGGTTACGAACAGTGGCAGGTAGTATTGGGGGTGGTGGTCAGGTCTAGTAGTCTCACAGGAGTATGTGTGGTGCCTTGCAGAGGTGTCTGAGGATATTACCACATCCAGAGATTCCAGCAAGTCTCTCCCCAATAAATTGGTGCTTATATCAGCTATTAAAGGACAAAAGCATCTGGTAATCCCTTTTGGATCTTCCCACACAAGGGAATCTCGTGTGAGGAATGCTTGAGTCAACCCTCCAACACCATGTAAATGCGGTCCTGGGAGGAGTTCCCAACCCTGGGGAACCTCTGCTTGTCTTAAGATTGTCTTATCTGCCCCTGTGTCAATCAAACACTTAAAAGGAATATTACCAACCCTTATTGTCATAGTTGGGTGACCCCTTTCTAAAGCAGGGATGGTCCACAAAATCTCAGGCTCTGAATCTGAACCGTTTTCTTGCTCCAGCCAGTTATTTCTACGCTGGAAGTTCCCACACGCTGCTCATTCCTCCTTCCGCTCACCCTCTGCCATTGTTATATGGCATGGTGGGGAGAGTGAAGGGTTGGGTCCCAAGCTGGGCTTCTGTTTATGGAAGAAGGGTGCGGCACCAAACATATGACCTGCTTCATTGCCTCTTGAAGGCGGGGCTAAGGATGCCTCACACATAGTTTAAATCCCTGTTTACATTTGGCAGGGGCGTGCCATTCCTATGGAACCTTGACCAACAATCTCTCCTCCAAAGAAACCCTTTCTGGCCATCTGGGACAAGGCATTCGGGTCTCTGGCTCCCTGACGAGAGGCAGGGTTGCCCTGACTGGAGGCAGGGTCGCGGTTTATTTTCTGGACATTGGTTACACCAATGCCCTTGGCGACTGCACAGAAAACAAGCCCTTTTTCACTTATGTAGGGTAGCTGCATAGGCCTGCATAGTAGGTACCTGACAAGAGCTTGATCTAAGATCCCATGTGCTAAAATCCAGCTATCTGTGTGTTCATTTTTAAGAGTGATACAGGCCTGTTGGAAATCCGGAAGCATGCTATCCCAGACAATGGATTGCAGGAGGAGAAAACGAGCGTCAAGATTACAAATCTTCCTTTCCAAACTTGATAGGACCCCGGCAATGAATTTAGCCAGGGATTCATCCGGTTCTTGTTGAAGGGAGAGAATGGGGTCTGGGGCTACTCCTGTGGGTGGTTTTAACCGCTCCCATGCTTTTAATGCACAGAGGCGTACCTGATCAAAATACCTGGGTGGAAACTTGGCCTTTGCCTGTTGAATTACTGTTTACAAATGACCCGTTCCAAACAATGCAGCAAAATTCTCCTCTGGCTTATCTTGACTATTTTTCCACGATTGTTGTAAACATTCGTCACGAAAAAAACCTCCCATTGCAGGAAGAGAGGGCCTGGGTGTGTTGCGTGAGTTACATCCCTCCAATCTTGGGGTGTATTAAGGTTCTGGAGCAGGTTTTGTAAAATGGACCTGGTCCATGGAGCATTAATTCCATCATCCTTAATAGCCTGGCATACTCCTTTAAGGTCTGTGGTGGAATAAGGATAAAGGCCTGAGGTTTTTGTCTATTGGGGGCAACATTGACCGGGAATATGTGGACTTGCTCTGATAGCTGTGTAGCAGTGGGGGGAGGAGTCACAGAAGTGGAAGCCACTGGATAAGAAAGAAGTAGCAGTGGAGGCTGCAGGAGAATCTGGACATGTGTCTGCCAAAATGGGGGTGGCCAAAGAAGTGGCTGTGGAGGCTGCAGGAGAATCCGGACATGTGTCTGCCAAAACGGGCACCTCATGGCAAGATGCAGAGGGCTTAGGGTGGGTCAGGATTGGGACAGTCTTTGCTTCTTCTTTTAAGCATTTATGGTGCTGGGTGAGTGCTATGACCATTTCCTTTAATTCTTGGATCTTAGCCTCAAGGTCCCTTAGCCTTTTGGGAGGTTGCCCTATATATCCCCAAAAAGCTGTGACCATGGTCAAAGCATCCAACGTGTGGCCCCGAAAAAAATGTCCCAGAGATATAAAAACTGTATATAAAAAAAAGAGTACAGGATTTTGAAAAGATCGTCCATGGTGGAGAGGTCTCAGGAAAATAATAAGAAAGATAAGAGAGAAAAAAGAAAAGAATCACAGTGCCTTAACATGAGGTTGCAGATAGCCAAGCGTGTATACTTATCTGGGATGTCTTCTTGAAAGTCTGTCCCTGTTCCAGGCGCCAGATGCCGGGATAGCCTGAGGGTGCTTCTTCCTGAGCAACTGCTCTCTGGGTTGGAGAGAACTCAACTGGAGCCAACCTAGGCTGCTGTGTGGGAGAGGGATCAGGAACTTGTGCCAGGATAGCACTGCAGGAGAGAGACTCTGGGACTCTCGGAGCCGGAAGGCAATACCCCATGTGTTTAATCAGAAGAGCAGCTGTATATATACTCGCCAAGTAGGGTGGAAAAAGGATGTGACATAGAGAGGGTGGAGCGAAAAGAGAGTGGTGGAAATCAGGGTGTGACTGGGAGAGGGGGCGGAGCAAAAAGACAGTTTGAATCAGTGGGATTAAACCAATGCCCTGTAGGCAGGGCAGTTCCCAGGTAACAGTGGTTATGTAAATAGACCGCAGAGTTAAGCAGGGGGAAGCTGGTGTACTGCCCAACAAGAGTGTACACAAATGTATCCAATAAAAACAGGTTCAGTTCTAGCCTGTAAAATAAGTTGTAGTCTGGAAAACAGCATCAACAAAGGAGAAGAGTCATGATTAGGAATTATGGCAATCTCTATATCTTGACAAGAGAAGTCTATGTATCTACTATCAGAGTAAATATCAGGGTGAGGAAGGGAATGAAGAGAGAACTGCAATTATGGCGGCAAATTCACAATCTACGCTGATAGTAAACTGGTAGAAAATGAAACAACTTTGCCTCTCACAGAGTAAGCAGCAATTCTATTGCTGGACCCATCAGTAAATACCAACCATGCATCAGGGATAGGGGATCTTTTAACAACTTTTTGAAAAATAAATTCAGTAGAAAGAGCAAACTGCAAAAGTTTGTGAGAAGGGTAGTGGTTATCAACTATTCCTGCAAAATTTGTGAGTGCAATAGCCCAAGGTCACTGTTTTGCAGGAGCCAATTAGTTTCATCTGCCTTAAAGGGGATAATAATTCTGTCAGGACCTTTTGCAAAGATCTCTCTATTCCTACATCTTCCCTTAAGGATTAATTGAGCTATGGTTTCATAAAAAGTTAACAATGATTTATGAGGGGTAGCTGATAAATGCAGCCATTCTAAAGGGCCTTCTTGCCAGAGTATGGCAGTAGGCATATAATGGGTATTTAATATGCATAGGCTAAAATGTAAGGTATAATCTACAAATTTTAGTTGAGCTGCCTGCAACTCCTTTTCCACTTGTTTCAAGGCAGTTAAGGCTTCCGGGGTGAGAGACCTTGAAGAAGTCGGATCAGAATCCCCTTTCAAGACATCAAACAAAGGTCTCAACTGTCTCATAGTTAATTTTAATGAGGGGTGAAGCCAATTAATGTCTCCAAGTAATTTCTGGAAGTCATTCAGAGTACTTAATTTATCTCCATGTTTTTCCACCTTTTGTGGTAAAATTTGATCTTTTAATAGTCTGTACCCTAAATATTCATAAGGTTCTCTAATTTGAACTTTTTTAGGAGCAATAATCAAGCCACTGTCCTTCAAATTCTGTCTCATAACTTCCCAGGCTTGCTTTCTTTTTCACGGCCTACCATATCATTCATATAATGAATCAGATAAAGAGCAGGAAATGCCCGAGTAACATATTTCTGGCATAATGTAGGGCTGTTTTTCATTCCCTGTGGGAGAACCACCCAATGATATCTATCATGGGGCTGAACATGATTAACACTAGGGAGGCTGAAGGCAAAACGCTGGCAGTTCTCAGGTGCCAGGGGAATAGTATAAAAGCAGTCTTTCAGATCAATGATCATAATAAAGAAGCCTCTAGGTATCGCCACAGGTGAAGGCAGCCCAGGTTGAAGTGCTCCCATTGTTTGCATAGTTAAATTAACTTTTCTGAGGTCTTGTAACAGTCTCCATTTGCCTGACCTTTTCTTTATCACAAATATAGGGGAATCCCAGGGAGAGTTAGAGGGCTATATATGACCATCAGCCAATTGTTCCTCATTTAAGACTTTTGTGGCAGCCAGCTTTTCTGCAGAAAGGGGCCATTGTTCCACCCACACAGACTCATCTGAAAGCCAGGTAATGGAGTCTGTATGCCGCTTAACAGCCGCCACCATCACAAAAGCCGATCTTCTAGGTAATATAGAGTCATTCCCAAAGCAGCAAGGATATCTCTTCCCCAAAGATTAATGGGAATTTCCTTCACCACAAAAGGGAGAAAATGTCCCTGTCTATTCTAGTCATGGCTCCAGACAAGCCATGAAGAGGAGTGATCCACTCCCACCCTGCTGCCTATGGCACTCAGCAGGGTATCAGTTGGTGCTAGAGGCCAAGAAATAGGCCAATCATTGGAAGAAATAACTGAAACATCCGCCCCTGTATCAATAAGGCCAGTAAAGGCTTTTCCATTAACAGAAAGTTTCATCTCTGGGTGGGCTGATTTTACTTCCTGGGTCCAGTAAATCTGATGACCCAAACCCTCCGGTCCCTCTGCTTTCCTTTCGCCAGGACCATTGTTTTGTTAAGTGAGGCAACAACAACAGCTGAGCTATTATAGTCCCTGTAGGCAAATTTACAAAGATGCTGGAGGCCATAACCTTAATTTCTCCCTCATAATATCGATTACTCCTGGAAGAATTTGCAATCCTTTCATAGTAGTACTGCTTCTCCCGATTATTAACCCTATAGTATTGGAGGGCAGAGGGCCCCAGACGCCAGTAGGCAGTGCTTGAGGGCCCATTTCAGGAGATAGGATTGCATATACGCTTATGGGGAGATTCAGTCCTGCACTGCGCTGGTAGCGTGGGAGAGTTCTCAGCCTCGCTTCTGCCCTGGGTGTCCACCGAGGCCACAAACCGTTCTGAGTTTGCCACAGGCTCTGGGATAGGCCTATCTTCCCAGATGATATAATCATCTGGCCTCTTTTGTCTTTTTTTCATCTACACTCACTAGCCCAGTGTCTGCTCTTGTGACACTTAGGGCACATTCCAGGCTGTCTTTTATTATTCCCTCTGCGGCATTCCCTTTTGTAATGTCCAGGTTTTCTGCATTTAAAACACTTTTCTCCTTTCCCCCCAAACTGGTTTTGGATCTCCTTCTGATAAGGCACCCCTTTCATTGCTGCTGCAATGGAAACACCTTGAACAAAAGATGGCCCAATTTCAGCTCAGAGCCTGATATAATCATTAAGGGAGGCAGCCATCCGATAGGGCCTGATAGTAGCCTGGTAGGCAGTGTTAGCATTCTCAAAGGCCATCATTTTTGTAAGTATTTCTCCGGCCTGAGGGTCACTGAACAGCCTTCCTGTAACCACCAGCAAACTCTTGACAAAGTCAGCGTAAGGTTCGTCTGGTCCTTGCTGGACCCTAGAGAGTTCCTCATGTCTGTTTCCTGTAGCTGGAAGCTTATTCCATGCCTTTCTTGCCGCTGCTTTTATCTGTTCATACACTCCTAGTTGGAATCGTAGCTGATTACTAAGGTCTGCACAATGACCCTCCCTAACCAACATTTCCCCCGAGATAGGTATCTGCTGCTGTCTATTTATACTGGCAGTCTGGCAGCAGAACTCGTAAAAACCGACTTCCATAGGAGATAATCACTGTTGGAGAACTGCTTTGGCCAAAGCCTTCCAATCATGAGGGCACAGCTATAGTTTCCATAATTGATAAAGTAAAAGGAGCCAAAGGGCCATATTGAGTTGAGAGCAAGCTGTTTTAAACTCCTTGATTATTTTAAAAGGTAAGCGTTCATGAATTCTATGGTTCTGAATATCTAGTCTAACTGGAAAGATATCTAAAAATCTTGTCACATCCTCTCCCTCTCTTATAGCCTGTACAATAGCCTTTTACAAAGGTTTCGTATTTATCTTGACTTCTGTTATTTTATGCCCCATGGTCCCAGCCTTCTTGAAGGTCACAGTATTATTAATGCCCAGTATTTGAAATTTTTCATCAATATCAAGGGGATGAGGCTCCACCTTAGAGGCACATACAAAAGGTGGATCAAAGTACTCTTTCTCCTCTTTTCCTAGCTCCTTCTGATACTCAGGGGGCAAAGGCTCATCCTTTGGCATTATGTCTTCCATTAAGGGAGCGGAGGGAGTCATTTCCTTAACAAGCTCTTATTCCTCCATCTCCGGTGAGGAAGAAAGGGCCATATTGTCTCTCACCAATCTCCACAAAGTAAAGGTATCTACAGGAATATTGGTGGGTCCATTACTATTATAGTACTGCAGAAATTCAAGCCCAACCTGTTTACAAGTCTTTTCATTCAAAATCCCTTGCTTTGGAAACCAGGAACACACTAAATGCACATAATCTAAAAATTGCTCAATTTGTCTTCGTTTCACTTTTATTCCCTTAGCTGCTATAAGCTGCTGTATAGTTTGTGCAAAAAGCTGCTTGCCTGTTGCTTACCCCATGTTTTACTCCCTATTATTATATACACAATTCCCTGGCTGTTAATACTCACCGTATGGTCTTTGTTCTTCTCAGAGGCTCTTTATTTACTCCTTCATTCTCAGGTCCCTGTTCGGGCACCACTTCTTGCCACTGTGTCCTGCAAAGGGCAAGGTCGAACGGGAGTCCTGAGAGGAGGAATGAGAGCTGAGGGGTAGGGAGGACTGTGCCAAAGACACAGCAAATTTATTCTGTTGAGGCATATATATATACTTCCCATCACCAACTAAACAACAGGCAAATGATACATAAATTTAAGCAGCACCTGGTGTTTACAAACTTCTTCTGTGTGTTTTAGGTTATTCAGCAGCTAACAAAACAAAGGTCAGGTCAGAATGTTCTACTAATGTTTGCAACATAACTGGGGAAGTTGCGTGTTCAACCAAAGGCCATGGTATTCTTTCCCATGCCTTCTCCCGGCAGCCACAAATAAACAATTATCAAGGGCCTAATGGAAGGTTGCCTTTTGGTTGTCTCCTACACCCCACACCCTGTCCCACACACTACAGAGCATACAAACAAGAGAAACCTAGAGATCACAATATCACCACCTGCTGGCCATCAATAACCAGCATAAAAAATGTGCAAGCAGAGAAACAGAACTAAACAGCCAACTATGCCATATCAGCCAGACAGAAATGAAACAGGAAATCCAAGGAAGTACAGATTTAGAGAGAATCTTAGAGACAGACTACACAGAGCTCATTATGAGGAATACCCAAGAAATTAAGCAAGAATTTAAAAGAGAATGTTACTATGGAATTAAAACACCTGAGAGAGTAACGTAGAGTTCACCAAAAATCGGCAAATCCTGGAAGAAGAATTTCAGTCAGAACTCTAGGGAGTAATAGACACTCTAACTGCAACCCATGCCCAGGTAGAAGGCTTAGGAAGTAGATGAACACATTCAGAAGAAATAATCTCCAATATAGAAGATACAGCCAGCCCACTACTTCAATTCAAAGATGAGGTAGAGGAATGGTTTGGAAAGACTGAAGCAACTCTCTGTTAAATTGTAGACTCCATCAAAAGATTGAATATAAGAGTGATAGGTATATCTAAAGAGGCCAAAGGCCCAGGGTCCATTTTCAGAACAATTTTAGCTGAGAATTCCTTCACTTAGGAAACCATCAAATCATTCTCATCCAAGAGGCAGAACGATCACCCAGATTTATAAATACAAAAAGACTAATGCCAAGACACATTACTGTAAAACTATCAAAAGTCAACGACAAGGAAAAAATTTTGCTGGATGCTAGGGAAAGGAAAGAAGTTACATAAAAAGGCAGAGCTATGGGGAGGAGTGCGGGAAGATGGCGGACTGAGAAGCTGCTAACAGCGAGTGCTCTGATCGCATCGTCGGCAACGGTAGGATTTTCTGCCTTTAGCAGGCCAGTCAAAAAGGAGTGACACCAAAGAGGTGATTATAATTTAATTTGGGTTAAGAATTAGAGTAAAGGTGACACGGACTAGTGGGGCTCCAGACCTCCCAGGCGCCAGGCAAGGCGAGTGCGCCGGGCATTGTCCTCCGCCCGGGA
The DNA here is from genome assembly GCF_950295315.1 of Erinaceus europaeus. Taxonomy (NCBI): domain Eukaryota; kingdom Metazoa; phylum Chordata; class Mammalia; order Eulipotyphla; family Erinaceidae; genus Erinaceus; species Erinaceus europaeus. The sequence goes on from NC_080167.1 coordinate 32,696,272, forward strand.
AGGCGGCTCCTCCGCCGGTTGCAGAGCGCAGCGGGCAGAGGACCTGGAGAGAGCACTTTAGCTCGGGGGCTTTCTCTTGGGAGTCTCCAGGGTCCAACGTGACCCTGAGGGCGGATCCAAAGACTTCTTGAGTATAGCTCTCATTGGATCAAAGGACTTGGAGCTAGTTTCCATTTTCAAGAAATCCTTTAAAAAAGTCTGGAGGGGGGGGGGGTTCCCGGAAGCTGCTAGCCTCTGAGCTCCGAACGCACTCCCCTGGAGACAATGGGATTTTCTGCCTTTAGCAGACCAGCCAATAAGGTGTCCTTAGACACCAAGGAGGCGATTATAACTTAATTTGGGTTAAGAATTAGAGTAGGGAAAAAAATTCTTTTTTCTTCCTTTTAATTTTCAAGCATACATCCTTCCCGCCACCCCTCCCCCCCCATAAGCAGTCCCTGGGACCAGCTACTAGCAGGATACCCCATACCACCAAACAGGGTATTTTTTTTTTAACTCACTGATACGCATTCGGGAAGTTCCTTAAACTGCTCTTTAATTACAACTCTTCTTCTTATCTTCTCCCTTTTCTCTCTCTTATCTCTCTCTCTCTTTTTTTTTTTAAATCTTGTCATACACTTCTTTCTTCTCTGCCTTTCTGAATTTGTGAATTACTTTGGGGAAGAAATATGACTCAGATTGGACTCTCTATGTGTGTATCTCTGCTCTAGTTCCCTTTCCCCTCTTGTTACACCTAGAATATACACTGGATAGTAGATTTGCATAACTGTCTATTCTTGCTATCCTCTCTTTCTTTTCTCTTTCTTCACTGGGATTTGGTTACTATTTTTTCACAGACTGGAGAAATTGTTTGGCTAACTGGTAATGATTAAACTACTTTAATACTTACTTCAGTTGCTACTGTAATTCCGGAGGTTGGTGAGTGCAATTGTCATAAAGGTATTTAGTACAGTGTTACTTGTACTCAAGACACAACAACTGAGGAAAAACAGAGCATAAAAAAAAGAGAAACACATAAAAAAATGGGTAGATTAAAAACAAATAAAACTGCTACTCCAATGAATGAAGACAAGAGCCCAGAAGAAACTACAAATCAGCCAGAAGTAACCATAGATAAAAGTATGCAAGCAATAATAAACTTAGTAATCACAGAAATGAAAACAACATTGGAGGAAAGGAATGGCAGTATTAGGGAAACAACCGTTGAGACCCCCAAGGAAAATACTGATTATCTTGAGACAATTAGAGAACTGAAAGCTGAAATAGCTGTAATGAAGAAAGAAGCTGAGGCAAGGGAAAGCAGACTAACAGAAGCAGAAAACAGAATTAGTCAGACAGAGGATGAGTTAGAGAAAACTAAGAAAGAGGTGAAAGAGCTTAAAAAGAGATGGAGAGACACTGTAAACAACAACAGAGACATATGGGATGATCTCAAAAGAAGTAACATTCGTATAATTGGCCTGCCAGAGGAAGAAAGAGAGGAAGGGGAAGCAAACATTCTAGAGGAAATAATACAAGAAAACTTCCCAGACCTGAATAACAGAAAGGATATCAAGGTTCAAGAGGCCCAGAGAGTACCAAACAGAATCAACCCAGACCTGAAGACACCAAGACACATCATAGTCACAATGAGAAGAAGTAAGGATAAAGAAAGGATCCTAAAGGCTTCAAGAGAGAAACAAAAAGTCACATACAAGGGAAAACCCATAAGACTATCTGCAGATTTCTCCACTCAAACTCTAAAAGCCAGAAGGGAGTGGCAAGATATCTATTGATCTCTGAATGAAAAAGGGTTTCAACCAAGGATAATATATCCTGCTAGACTTTCATTCAAGCTAGATGGAGAGATCAAAACCTTCTTAGACAAACAACAGTTAAAGGAGGCAACCATCACCAAGCCGGCCCTGAAAGAGGTACTAAAAGACCTCTTATAAACAAGAACATCACTATAATACTTGCAATATATCAGAGCAAACAAACTGTTTTTTAGAACAATGGCACTACAATACATTAAATCCATAATATCAATAAATGTCAATGGCTTAAACTCACCCATCAAAAGGCACAGGGTGGGGGGAGGGATCAGAAAACATAACCCAACCATATGCTGCTTGCAAGAATCCCATCTGTCACAACAAGATAAACATAGACTTAAAGTGAAAGGATGGAAAACTATCATACAGGCTAACAGTCCACAAAAAAGGGCAGGAACAGCCATTCTCATCTCAGACATGATAGATTTTAAATTAAATAAAGTAATAAAAGATAGGCAAGGACATTACATAATGATTAGAGGATCAATCAGCCAAGAAGACTTAACAATTATTAACAGTTATGCACCCAACAAGGGACCATCTAAATACATTAAGCATCTACTGAAAGAATTTCAAAAATACATCAATAGTAATACAATAATAGTGGGAGACTTTAATACATACCCCACTCTCACACTTAGACAGATCTACAAAGCAGAGAACCAATAAAGATACAAGAGAATTGAATGAAGAGATTGACAGACTAGACCTCTTGGACATTTTCAGACTCCTCCACCCCAAAAAACTGGAATACACCTTCTTTTCAAACCCACATAACACATACTCAAGGATAGACCACATGTTAGGCCACAAAGACAGCATCAATAAATTCAAGAGCATTGAAATCATGCCAAGTATCTTCTCAGACCACAGTGGAGTAAAAATAACATTTAACAACAAACGGAAAATTATTAAAAGACATAGAATTTGGAAACTAAACAACATGCTCCTTAAGAACCACTGGGTCAAAGACTCACTCAACCAGGAAATTCAAATGTTCCTGGAAACTAATGAAAATGAAGACACAACCTATCAAAATATTTGGGACACAGCTAAAGCAGTACTGAGAGGGAAAATTATAGCCATACAATCACATATTAAACACCAAGAAGAAGCCCAAATGAACGACCTTACTGCACACCTCAAGGACTTAGAGGAAGAGGAACAAAGGAACCCTAAAGCAACCAGAAGGACAGAAATCACTAAAGTTAGATAAGAAATAAAGAACATCGAAAATAAAAGAATCATACAAAAGATCAATGAAGCCAAAATGTTGGTTCTTCGAAAGATTAAACAAAATTGACAAACCCCTAGCCAGACTCACCAAACATAAAAGAGAGAAGACTCAAATTAATAGAATTGTAAACGATGCAGAAGATATCACAACTGACACCACAGAAATCCAGAGAATCCTGCAAAACTTCTATAAAAAACTATATGCCACCAAGCTAGAGAATCTGGAAGAAATGGAACAATTCCTAGAAACCTATGCACTTCCAAAACGGAACCAAGAAGAACTACAAAATCTAAATGCACCAATCACAGACAAAGAAATTGAAACCGTTATTAAGAATCTCCCCAACAACAAAAGTCCTGGACCAGATGGCTTCACAAACGAATTCTACAAAACTTTCAGGAAACAGTTAATACCCATACTTCTGAAGCTATTCCATAAGATTGAAGAAACAGGAATATTCCCTTCCACCTTTTATGAAGCCAACATCACCCTGATAACAAAAGCTGATAGGGACAGAACAAAAAAGGAAAACTACAGACCAATATCGCTGATGAACATAGATGCCAAAATATTAAACAAGATCTTGGCCAACTGGATACAGCAACACATCAAAAAGATTGTTCATCATGACCAAGTGGGATTCATCCCAGGAATGCAAGGCTGGTTCAACATCCGTAAGTCAATCAATGTCATTCACCACATCAATAAAAGCAAGTCCAAAAACCACATGATTATCTCAATAGATGCAGAGAAAGCCTTTGACAAAATCCAACACCCATTCATGCTCAAAACTCTATAAAAAATGGGAATAGATGGGAAATTCCTCAAGATAGTGGAGTCTATATATAGCAAACCTACAGCCAACATCATACTCAATGGACAGAAGCTGAAAGCATTCCCCCTTAGATCGGGGACTAGACAGGGCTGTCCACTGTCACCGTTACTCTTCAACATAGTATTGGAAGTTCTTGCCATAGCAATCAGGCAAGAGAAAGAAATCAAAGGGATACAGATTGGAAGGGAAGAAGTCAAGCTCTCACTATTTGCAGATGATATGATAGTATACATAGAAAGACCTAAAGAATCCAGTAGAAAATTACTGGAAGTTGTTAGGCAATATAGCAAGGTATCAGGCTACAAAATCAATGTACAAAAATCAGTGGCATTTCTTTATGCAAACACTAAATCTGAAGAAGAAGACATCCAGAAATCACTCCCATTTACTGTTTCAGCAAAATCAATCAAATACCTAGGAATAAAGTTGACCAAAGAAGTGAAAGACTTGTATGCTGAAAACTATGAGTTGCTACTCAAGGAAATAGAAACTGATACCAAGAAATGGAAAGATATCCCATGCTCATGGATTGGAAGAATAAATATCATCAAAATGAATATTCTCCCCAGAGCCATATACAAATTTAATGCAATACCCATCAAAGTTCCACCAAGCTTCTTTAAGAGAATAGAACAAACACTACAATCATTTATCTGGAACCTGAAAACACCTAGAATTGCCAAAACCATCTTAAGGAAAAGAAACAGAAATGGAGGCATCACACTCCCAGACCTTAAACAATATTATAAAACCATCATCATCAAAACAGCATGGTACTGGAACAAAAATAGGCATACAGACCAGTGGAACAGAATTGAAAGCCCAGAAGTAAATCCCAACACCTATGGGCATCTAATCTTTGATAAGGAGGCACAAAGGATTAAATGGAAAAAGGAGGTTCTCTTCAATAAATGGTGCTGGGAAAACTGGGTTGAAACATGCAGAAGAATGAAATTGAACCACTTTATCTCACCAGAAACAAATATCAACTCCAAATGGATCAAAGACCTAGATGTCAGACCAGAAACAATCAAATACTTAGAGGAAAACATTGGTAAAACACTTTCCCACATACACCCGAAGGACATCTTTGATGAAATAAACCCAATTGCAAGGAAGACTAAAGCAGAAACAAACCAATGGGACTACATCAAATTGAAAAGCTTCTGCACATCCAAAGAAACTATTAAACAAACAGAGAGACCCCTCACAGAATGGGAGAAGATCTTCACATGCCAGACATCAGACAAGAAACTAATCACCAAAATATATAAAGAGCTCAGCAAACTTAGCCGCAAAAAAGCAAATGACCCCATCCAAAAATGGGCAGAGGAAATGAACAAAACATTCACCACAGAGGAGATACAAAAGGCTAACAAACATATGAAAAACTGCTCTAGGTCACTGATCGTCAGAGAAATGCAAATTAAGACAACACGAAGATACCACCTCACTCCTGTAAGAATGGCATACATCAAAAAGGACAGCAGCAACAAATGCTGGAGAGGATGTGGGGACAGAGGAACCCTTTTACATTACTGGTGGTAATGTAAATTGGTACAGCCCCACCTTCTCTGACCCATCTTGGACAGAGCTAGAAGGAATTATGTTAAGTGAACTACGTCAGAAAGATAAAGATGAGTATGGGATGATCCCACTCATCAACAGAAGCTGACTAAGAAGATCTGAAAGGGAAACTAAAAGCAGAACCTGATCAAATTGTAAGTAGGGCACCAAAGTAAAAACCCAGTGGTGAGGGGTAGACATGTAGCTTCCTGGGCCAGTGGGGGGTGGGAGTGGGCGGGAGGGATGCGTCACAGCCCTTTGGTGGTGGGAATGGTGTTTATGTACACTCCTAGCAAAATGTAGACATATAAATCAGTAGTTAATTAACATGAGAGGGGGAAATCAATTGTATGTCTCAAAGTTTCTCAAAAGACAAACTGAATCTTTTTAATATATAGGCTGTGTATTTGATATGCGGACTCTCTCAAAAGCCTAGACCAAGTAGATTAGAAGCATCCAATAGCACAGCTATATACAAGATACTGGGTACTGTACAGCAAACCATAACAAAGGGACTTTTCAAAGTTAACCCAATTAACAAATAAAGTGATGATAATATTAACTACTGATTGTCTTTTTGAACCCTAAGACAGCAGGAACCTCACATCTTTACTATAGAGCCCCTACTTCCCCCAGTCCTGGAACCCTTGGATAGGGCCCACTTTCCCGTATGCATCTCCCAATCCAAACCAAATAATATTGCATCCGCCGATCACAACCTAACCAAAGCAACGATTGCCACCTCAATATGCTTCACCTCAGACTGTATCCAGAGACTTCACGTGTGGAATGACAACCCTTCAACTTCATTACTCGGGTGAGACCTTTCCTTTTATAGTACACTCTAATTTCATCTCTGGTAGTTCACTTTCTAACAAAGTCCCATAATCTAGATATACACCAGTTTCTGTGAGAGAGAGCTTATGTGCACACGTATCCATAAACTACTGCAAAATATATACCTGAAAGCAGAAGTACAGTAGAGTTTGCAGTGAGTACCTCCCTAACACTTCCTCTCCACTATTCCAAGCTTGGGATCCATGATTGCTCAACAAATTGTTTGGCCTCATATGTTAACTCTCTTTTCAATCACCAGGTTCCAGATGCCACCAGGATGCTGGCCAGGCTTCCCTGGATTGAAGACCCCACCAATGTGTCCTGGAGCTCAGCTTCCCCAGAGACACACCTTACTAGGGAAAGAGAGAGGCAGACTGGGAGTATGGACCGACCAGTCAACGCCCATGTTCAGCGGGGAAGCAATTACAGAAGCCAGACCTTCTACCTTCTGCAACCCTCAACGACCCTGGGTCCATGCTCCCAGAGGGCTAGAGAATGGGAAAGCTACCATGGGAGGGGGGGATTATGGGGATTGGGTGGTGGGAATTGTGTGGAGTTGGACCCCTTCTACCTTATGTTTTTGTTCACTAATCCTTTCTTAAATAAAAAATTTTAAAAAAAAAGGCAGAGCTATAAGACTTTCATCAGATTTCTTTTTACAAACTCTAGAGGTACGGAGAGATTGGAATGACATATTCAAATTACTAAAGGAGAGAGAATTGCAGCCACGAATATTGTATCCTGCAAAATTATCCTTCAAATATGAGGGGGAAATAAAGGTTTTCTCAAATACTCAAGAACTAAAGGAGTTTGCCACAGTCAACCCCACAAGAGCTACTGAACTGAGTCCCACAAGAAAGGGGGAGGCAAAGTAATACATGTCCCGAGCACCAAGTTGCAGATGCTACCATGATGTCAACCTGACTTGCCTGGACAGACAACCTCACCAACCTGGACAGACTACCTCTCCAGAGCCTTGCCTCAGTAGGGAAAGATAGGGACAGGCTGGGAGTATGGATCAAACCTGTCAATGCTCATGTCCATCAGAGAAGCAATTACAGAAACCAGACCTCCCACCTTCTGTACCCCATAATGACCCTGGGTCCATGCTCCCAGAGAGATAAAGAATAGGAAAGCTTCCAGTGGAGGAGAGGGGATATGGAACTCTGGTGGTGGGAAATGTGTGGAATTTCACTCCTCTTATTCTATTGTTTTGTCTATATCTTCTATCTTACAAATAAAATTTAAAAATGGGGAAAAAAGAAAACTACAAACCAATATTTTCAGTGAACACAGGAGATATAATATTGAACAAAATTACAGCAAATCCAGCTAGATGAAGCAATATATTAAAATGATTGTACATCATGACCAAGCGGGACTTATTCCAGTGAGTCAAGGCTGATTCATAAATAAATGTGATCTACCATATAAATAAAAGAAAAAACATAAACTACATGGTTATCTCAGCTGATGCAGTGAAAGCCTTTGACAAAACACATATCTTCATGATCAAACATGACAAAAAATGGGAATAGAGGGAAAATTCCTAACCAAGTGGAATCAATATACAGAAAACTTACAGCCAACATCAGACTCAATGGTAAGAAACTGAAAACATCGGGAGGTAGCATAGCAGGTTAAGTGCACATGGTGCAAAGCACAAGGACAGACTGGCATAAGGATCTTGGTTTGAGCCCTCACCTCTCCACCTTCAAGGGAGCCGCTTCACAAGCAGAATCTGAAAGCATTCTCACTTAGATCAGGCACTACAATAGGTTTCCCACTATCACCATTACTATTCACCATAGTGTTGGCATTTCTAGCCACTGAAATCAGGGAAAAGCAAAAAATAAATGAGATACAGATTGGAAGAGAGGAAGTCAAACTGCCACTATATGCAGATATTATGATTGTATACATAGAAAAACCTACAAAATCCAGTAGGAAACTCTTGGAAATTATCAGGCAATATAATAAGGTGTCAGGATAAAAAGTCAACATAAAAATTTGTGGCATTCCTTTATGCAAACACTAAGAAGAAAAAGAAACCCCAAAATATAGTAGCAAAATCAATAAAATATCTAGGATTAAAAAGAAAACCAAAGTAAGTGAGTGATGTATATACTGAAAGCTATGACTCACTTATCAAGGAAATGGAAAAGGATACAAAGAAGTGGAAAGATATGCCATGTTCACGAACTGGAAGAATTAACATAATCAAAATGACTATTCTACCTAGAGCCATGTACAAATTTAATGCAATTCCTATCAAGGTCTTACCAATTTTTAAAAAGATAATAGAACAGAAACTACATTTATCTGGAACCAGAAAACACTTAGAATTGCCCCAAAAAATCAAGAGACAGAGAGAGAGAGAGAGAGAGAGAGAAAACAAAACTTGAAGCATCACACTCTCAGATCTCAAAATAAATTATAGGGTTATTGTAATCAAAATTGCCTGCTACTGGAACAAAAACATTGACCAATGGGATAGAATTGAGAGCACAGAAATAAACCCCCACACTATTGTTTTTGCCGGGCTGGCTTCACAGGTGGGAGACGTAGATGACCAGAAACTTGTGGCTGAGCTGAGAATGCAGCTTAATTTTTATTCACGAGCGGGCAAGCAGTCCAACAACCTAATCACAACACAATGGGCTCCTCCATCTTGCTCCTCCAGTGGCAGCGCCAGGAACCAAGGAAGTACGTAGGATGGGGGAGGGGAGAAGAGAGAAGTGCGAAATAGCAAGGACTAAACCAAAATCTCCCGGAGGCAGGGGGAGTGAGACCAAACCAATGTAACAGAATGACCATGTAAATAGACCACAACGTCAAGCAATGTAACAGAAGGGATCCCAGAAGCAGAACTAGAAGCATACCAATACCCGCACCCATGAACACTTAATTTTTGACTATTAAATGTAGAAAGAAGTGTCTTTTAAAATTTTTAAAATTTATTTATAAAAAGGAAACACAGACAAAACCATAGGATAAGAGGGGTACAACTCCACACAATTCTCACCACCAGAACTCTGTATCCTTTCCCGGCCCCCGATAGCTTTCCTATTCTTTAATTCTCTGGGAGTATGGACTCAAGGTCACTGTGGGATGCAGAAGGTGGAAAGTCTGGTCCCATAGCGTCCTTTGCCGGGCAAGGTCAAACAGAAGTCTTGAGAGGAGGAATGAGAGCTGGGGGTAGGGAGGGTTGTGCCAAAGACACAAGTTTATTTGGTTTTAAGCATACATATATATATATATATATATATATATATATATATATATATATATATATATATATATATATATACTTCATATCACCAGTTAAACAATAGGCAAGCGGTTACATAAGTTCAAGCAGCACCTGGTGTTTATGAACTCCTACTATATGTTTGGGTTTATTCAGCAGCTAGCAAAGCCAGGGCCAGGTAAAAATGTTCTGTTAATGTTTGCAGACATAACTGGGGAAGCTGCAGGTTCAATCAAAGGCCATGGGGTCCTTTCCCATGCTTTTTCTTCCGGCAGCCTTGTTTATCAAGGGCCTAATGAAGACTTGCCTTTTGATGGTCTGGCTTCTGTAACTGCTTCCCTGCAAAACATGGGTGTTGATAGGTCGATCCATACTTCCAGCCTGCCTCTCTCTTTCCCTAGTGGGGTGGGGTTCTGGCGAATCGGAGCTCTAGGACACATTGGTGGGGTTGTCTGTCCAGGGGAGTCTGGTTGGCTTCATGCTAACTAGCATCTGGAACCTGGGCTGAAAAGAGAGTTACCATATAAAGCCAAACAAATTGTTGACTAATCATGAATCTAAAGACTGGAATAGTTGAGATGAAGAGTTGGGGGGGGGTCTCCATTGTAGATAGCTAATAGGCATATTTTGGTTATATTCCAAAGGGCCTGTGGCTATACTAGCCTGTGGCTAGTTTTTATTTTTTTTTCTTTCCCTGAGCATGAAATCTGATATGCAGGTGGATCCAAGTTATTGTCTGGTGAGATGATGACATGGTTGGTAAAAGGACCAGAAAACTGGACCAGGGAAGAGAGTAGCTCCCAAATATGGGAAAGGTGTATAAATACTGTAGACTGTAAACCCCATCGATTTGATGTAATCTGGAGCCCACATTCAGCTTAGGAGCCTATGTGATTTCTGCATCCCTGTAGATCTGAGTTCACATTCTGTGGTCATGAGTGGAACCTTCCAAGATGCCCCAATATCAGGACCCATCTTCCTCAGGAGGATGGAACATTCTCTAGCATTGTTGATCCAAGTTGATGCCAAGGTCCTATGGGGGCCCACAAAGGGGTCTGTTTTGTTGTTCTTGATATTGATGACCGGTAACAATGGAGAGAGGGATTTATTTGAGGTCTACGCCCATCATGTCTGTTTGGGAATCTTAGGACTCCCCGACTAGGGCCCCAGCTGATGGGGTGGCCTGATAGTGACTAAAGAATCATCGTTAAAGTACGCCTGTCTTTGACCTTATTCAGCATTTGAAGTCCTTGCTTTGATAAAGATAGCTTGGGAGTGAGTGAGGGAAGTATAATAGGACTTAGCTAAGGAGGGTACCTAAGTCTAAATAGACACTATTTCATTAGAAACTTCATAGTGACTCACTGAGACTATTGTGTACTTTTGCTTTCAGGTATATATTTTGCCCTAATTTATGGATACATGTGAACCTGTGCTCTATCTCATGGGACCTGGTCTATATCTGTTTTGGGACTTTGTTAGGAATTGAACCTCCTGGAATGGAATTAGAGAATACTATGAAAGGAAAGGTCTCACCCAAGTAATGAGGCTGAAGGGTTAATATTCCATGCCTGATGTCTCTGGACACAGTCTAAAGTGAAGCATGCTGAGGTGATACTTGTTGCATTGATAGGTTGGGATCAGCAGATGTGATATCATTTGGTATGAACTGAGAGAAGCATGCAGGAAAGTGAGGCCCACTCTAAAGGTTCCAGGACTGAGGAAATATAGGCTCTATGGAGGAAGTGGGAGGTTCCTGCTGTCTTAGGGTTAAGAAGGCAATAGTTATTGCTATAATCACATTATTTGGCAATTGGGTTAAATTTGAGAAATCCCTTTGTTAGGATTTGCTGTATCATACACAACATCACCATAATTTATGTCCTTTGACATTATTTGTATATAGCTGTGCCACCGGTAGCTTCTGTTCTCCCTGGTCTAAGCTTTTAAGAGTCAACATATCAAAGACTCAGCCTATGGTCTGCGTATTAAAAAGTTTGAGACATTCAATCATTTTTTCCCCTCATATTAATTAGTGATTTATATGACTAGAAATTAATAGGAGTGTACATAAACACCATTCCCACCACCAAAAGACTGTGTCCCACCCCCCCACCCCCCTCCCACACCTCATGATACTGAACATCCACCCTCACCCTCAACCCAGGGTTTTTACTCTGGTGCCCTATTCCAAAGAAGAATCTTTTTAACAAATGGTATTGGGAACTTGCGTTGAAATATGCTGAAGAACGAAGCTGAACCATCACATTTCACCACTCACAAAAGTAAACTCTAAGTGGATCAAGGACTTGCATATTAGTCCAAAAGTTATCAAATGTGTAGGGGAATATATTGATAGTATTTTGGTACATGAATATAATTAGCATATGGCTGACATCAGCCTTACAAGCATACTATGGACTTACATAAACTCACAAAGGGTTGTGAATTACAGAAAGTTATTCAAGTGAGTGTCTGATGGAAGTTATTCTACTCCTGAGTGCTCTTAGTTCCTATGGATTCTGTTCCTGTGGCCCTTGTCTGCTGTCCAAACATGTGTAGTTGAGCGTTAGTAACAAGCTTAAAGACTCACCTGCCATCATGACCAGCCAATCTTTTCCCCTTTGTCTATTTCGCTGTACCTAAATAACCCACAATGTAATAAACCTCCCATTTGTTTAAACTCCAGGCCCAAGTCCATGGAAGCTTCTTGTTTTATAATTACTATAGTAGAACTCTTTTTCATCTAAACTTTATAGGCATCTTCAGTGACTTAAGTGCAATTGCAAGGAAGACTAAAACAAAGATAAACCAATGGAACTATATCAAATGGAAAAGTTTTTACATAGAAAAAGAAAACATCACCCAAATAAAGAGACTCTTAAATGAATGGGAGATCTTTACATCAGAAAAAATGCTAATAACCAAAATATATTAAGAGCTCATGAGCTGGGTGGTGGCACACCTTGTTGAGTGCACATGTTACAATACACTAGGACCTGGGTTTGAACCCCCAGTCCCCACTTGCAGGGGGAAAGCTTCATGGGTTGTGAAGCAGGGCTACAGGTGTTTATCTCCCCTTCCCTCTCATTCTGACTGTCTCTGCTAATAAATAAATAAAGATAATAATTTAAAATTTTAAAAAAGAGCTCATCAAACTCAGCAACAAAAACAAATGACCCCATCAAAAAATGGGGGTGAGAATATGAACAAAATATTCACCAAAGTAGAGACTTTAAAGGCCAACAGATACATGAAAAAATGTTCCAAGTCATTGTCAGAGAAATGCAAATAAAGGCAACAATGAGATACCATTTCACCCCTGTGAGAATGCCATACATCAGAAATGATAGCAACAACAAATACTGGAGATAACTTAGGGGTCCTAGTGCATAATGCAATTCTTTTTTTTTTTTTTTTTTTTTCCTCCAGGGTTATTGCTGGGCTTGGTGCCTGCACCATGAATCCACCGCTCCTGGAGGCCATTTTTCCCCCTTTTTGTTGCCCTAGTTGTTGCAGCCTCGTTGCGGTTATTATTGCCATTGTTGACGTTGCTTTGTTGTTGGATAGGACAGAGAGAAATGGAGAGAGGAGGGGAAGACAGAGAGAGAGGGGAGAGAAAGACACCTGCAGACCTGCTTCACCGCCTGTGAAGCGACTCCCCTGCAGGTGGGGAGTCGGGGGCTTGAACCGGGATCCTTACGCGGGTCCCTGTGCTTTGCGCCACGTGCGCTTAACCCACTGCGCCACCGCCCAACTCCCGCAATTGTTTTTTTAAAATTTATTTATAAAATAAAAAATGCTGACAAGACCATAGGATAAGAGGGGTACAATTCCACACAATTCCTACCACCAGAGTTCCATATCCCATCCCCTCCCTTGAAAGCTTTCCTATTCTTTATCTCTCTGGGAGCATGGACCCAGGGTCATTGTCATTATGTGGTGAAGAAGGTGGAGGGTCTGGCTACGGAAGAAGGGCAAACGCTAGAAGAAGAAGTAGAAACTATTTGATTAAGTACTTTATGTTGTCTTTTTCAGGTCTTTGTACTTGCTTGCTGCATTTATTGAGTCACTGCAAACTACTGTGCATTTTTGCTTTAAGGTATGTATTTTCCCTAACTTATGGATACATGTGTACATATGCGCTATATCAAGGGCCTTGACCTATATCTAGGTTTTAAGGCTTTGTTAGGAAGAGCACCACCCAAAATGGAATTAAGGAGTCCTATGAGCTTGGAAAGATCTCACCAGTATAATGAAGCTGGAGGGCTGACATTCTACACCTGACGTGCCAGGACTGACGCAGTCTGAAGTGAAACATGCCAATGTGGTACTGGTTGCATTGATTAGGTTAACAACTGTCCTTTAAATCAACATTTCTTTTTTAAAATCATACTTAATCTTAAAAAAAAATGGAACTGCTATAGAGAGGAGACCCATGCCAACCTGATTATATAAAATATAAGATTTTTCTTTATTGTTGGGGCTCAGCGCCTGCACTATGAGTCTACTGCTCTTGGAGGCCATTTTACTCATTTTTGTTGCCCTTGTTGCTGTATAGGACAGAGGAATTGAGACAGATGGGAAAGACAGAGAGGAGCAGAGGAAAATAGACACCTGCAGACCTGCTTCACTGCTTGTGAACAAACTCCCCTGCAGGTGGGGAGCTGGTCCTTGAGCTTTGAGCTATGTGTGTTTAAAGAGGTTCTCTACTGCTCTGCCCCAAAATGTCCTATTCTAAGGGACATGTTCATCTACATCATTTTGGTTATTTAGACATACTGTAACATTAGGAAGGAAGGGAACTATACTTTTTTTTTTTGGTCATTTTATTCCCAACACTGGTCAGGTTTCCCCAGGTTTTCTAGGGCTCCTTCCAACCTGGTACCCAACCTTTCTATGTCAGTTCAAGGTGTCAGGACCCTGGTCTGGAGAGTTGGGACGCTCAGGATTACCAAAAGTGGCACGTTAGGGGGAAAAAGAATAGGAATAAGCCGGAGGCTGCTAGGTCTTGTAATGCCAGGGTCTTTCACTGGCACATTGGCAGAAGTTACCTTTGTCAAAGTGGCCACCTGGTAGTATGGTGGTAAACACTGCAATTCTCTCAGACCGCTGTGCGCCAAATTGGCGAGGAGCTAGCGACTACTTCAACTGGTCATGGGGAGACTAGGAAAGTGCTGGCATTGCCAAAACCTACCAAGTCAAATTTTTTGTATACCAGGAACCGAGAGTAAAGGAGAGGCGCTGACTGCGAGGCTTCTCGGGCGGAGCTCCGAGGGCTGGGCTGGGCACGCCAGAGGCCGAGTTTCCTGTATGGGCGGGCTCTATGGGTGGGCTCCCTCGTGCGTGCGTGCGTGCGTACGTACGTGCGTGCGTGCGTGCAAGCGTAGGGCGGGCTTTGGGGGCGACAGCAAGGTCTCCTTGCTGGAAGGGGGTGGGGAAGGAGTGGGGGAGGAGCTGGGGCGGGGCCAGGACGGGGCGAGGACTGGGCGAGGACAGGGTGGTGCTCTGGGCGGCGGGGCCAGTGGGGCAGGCAGAGGCACAAGCTGGGGCAGTTGCTGTTCCCCGGAGATGGCGTCTATGGCGGCGGCGATCGCGGCGTCGCGCTCAGCAGTTATGAGTGGGAACCGACCTCTGGACGACAGGGAACGGAAGCGTTTCACCTACTTCTCATCGCTGAGCCCCATGGCCAGGAAGATCATGCAGGACAAAGAGAAGATCCGCGAGAAATATGGGCCCGAGTGGGCGCGGCTGCCGCAAGCGAAGCAGGATGAAATCATTGACCGGTGTCTGGTGGGAGCGGGCGCTCGGACGACCGGCGACTGCGCGGAGCAGGTGGACACCGAGATGCTCACGCTCTTTCCTGGCCTGCGTGGACCCACCGGCCAGAAGGTGGTGCGTTTCGGGGACGAGGTAGGTATGGGGGACCCTTTCCCCGCGCCTGACGCGCCCCCTGACCTGCTTTACGGAGAAGCCGCGGCCAGTGGTGGTGGAGGCTGGAGCGGAGGAGGCACGGGAGTGGGAATGGATGGGGGATTGTCCCAGAGCCAAAGCTGGGAATCTCAGGGCTCCTCTTGGAAGCGGCGGCAGTGGGGGTGGGGTGGGAAGAATACTTTAAGAATCTCTGAAAAGAGGTCTCCTAAAACTCTCCGTTTGAACATGAACTTGCCTCAGGGGGCTTCATCATATCCAGAGACTTCTTTTGGAGCTCAAGGCTGCTGCTTAGAGGGAGGCCAAAGTATTACCAGTAAGGAGTTTTAAATAAGCATGCTTAGATTATAACCCTGCTCTGAAATTTAGTGTCACGGTTTTTTTGAACCTCAGTTTTCCATGGTCTAAAACAAGGATAATAATACCCATTCCCATGCCCGACAGAGCTCTTAGCTAATTATTGTACTAATACTATTTGTGATGAGTTGTAAGGGGAAACTGAACTTGCCATGCCAGGTAACAAGACATTACAAGATCAGGAGGTGAAATCCAAAGTCTGAGATAATATTCAGCAATTTTGTTTTGAGGTGGGTCTGGTGGCCCCGGTTTTTTTCCACCCCAAAACTAATGGAGAAGTTTAAGTGAACTCCGGGAAACACTTGTTACAGATATCCCAGACCTTTAAAGGAGCTGCCATTTGAAGGATGAAACATTGAAACTGATACCAGCAACAACTTTAGTGTTGACCTGTGCTAAATCAGAACTGTCTGAGTGTTCTGTGCTAACTCAAAAACTTTTCTTGGAAGTGTGTTAAACTTTGCAAGTTTTTTAGAAGTTTAATGGCCTGTTGGGTGCCATTAAATTTTGCTTTGGTTTTTTGGACCCTTTATTGAGAGGCCAAGTGAAAAAGAATGAAAAAAAATATAAAAATGAGATAGGCACACTGTTAAGGCTGTGAGAATGCAGAGAGGTGGCACAGCTTTATTTGGAAGGTGTTTTTCAAGTAAGCTGTGTAGTGGGAAAGGAATTCTAGTTAAGAGTATTGGGATCCTGGGACCTTATGATAGAAAAGGACCTAAGTTGGGGAAGGTTTTGGGCATCTGCAATGGTAATCATATTAACAAGATGATAATAGAGAAGAGGTATATGAAAAACCTAGGATGAATATAAATGATCCCACTCAAAGACCAAAAAAAAAAAAAAAAAAAAAAAAGGGAAAACACAAAGCAGAGCTTGAACTACATTTGGTGTATTGCACCAAAGTAAAGAACTCTGGGTTTGGGGGTAGTGTTCAGGTCCCAGAACATGATCATGTCGTGGAGGAGCTAGATGGGAGGTGGGGAGGGTTTAAAGTGTTATATGGAAAACAGAAATGTTACACTACTGTTGACTGTAAACCTTAAATCCCCCCACTAAAGAAAAGAAAAAGAAAAACCTGGGGACATTAAAAATAGCTGCTGATAGTGGGAATAATTTTTATATAATTACTTTAATTTAAAATTTGTTAAAATTTGTTATTAAGGGGGCTGGGCGGTAGCACAGTGAGTTAAACGCATACTCGCAAAGCTTAAGGACTGGCATAAGGATGGATCCTGATTGGAGCCGCGAGTCCCCACCTGCAGGGGGGTCGCTTCACGGATGGTGAAGCTGGTCTGCAGGTGTCTGTCTTTCTTTCCCCTGTCTTCCCCTCCTCTCTCGATTTCTTGCTGTCCTAACAACAGCTATAACAACAACAACAACTACTACTACCACAACAAGGGCAACAAAATGGGAAAAATAGCCTCTAGGAGCAGCGGATTTGTAGTGCAGGCACCGAGCCCCAGTGATAAACCTGGAGGCTAAATAAATAAATTTTAAAAATCATTATTAATAGTATGTTACAACATTGTAAAATTACAATGTATAGTTCCACACCATACCCACCACTGAAACTCTATATCCCCCACCCTCCTAAAGATAACCACCATAGTTCTCACAAGTTTTACAGTTTGCTTGCTTCTGTTTTATTTTTTTATTTTATTTATTTATTTTTTGTCAAGTTCATGTGAATCACATCTCTAGATTCCACATATGAGTGAAAGCATCTGGTAGTTGTTTTTCATCTCTTACTTTGCTAAGCATAATTCCCACCTGATGGTTGGAATTTTAATATTGCTAGCTTGATACAAGTTTCATCTTATATACTAATCCTGCTGTTGATAATCCTGGATTGACAATATAGAGTTGTTCATGTGAAAAATATGAAAAAGCTCTGCCAGGATAGATTTAGTTGATGATGTGCTGTGGGATACATATTTTGAAACTTTGCTCAGTATGTAGTGTGAATGTGATGTGGTCTGTGTCCCTATCAGCTGCCACTCCACTCTCAGATTTTGCATCCTTTTCTCTACCTGAAAGGACAAAGACATTGCCTGTTTTAATGTACCTTTCTTCCCTGTCACTGGTTAAGACTTTTATCTCACATAGGTGGTGCAAATGTAGCCTCAAAGTTGCATTGCAGGAGCAAACTTAATGATAGAGAAAATGCTCATAACTTTTGTTGAATGTGGTCAGAGCTCATTCACACATCTAAGTCTGCTCTGTACAGGACAAGTGCAGCCACATGCATGTTTGTTTTTACTCCCATAAGTGAGAAGATCTGGACCAGACCCTGATCCTCCCATGCTATGGTGACTAGCCTGGTGCAGAGAGGAAATTTGGCTACCTTTGAATACTGAAGCTTCAGGAGACCTGTTGATATTTGTGTGTGTGGAACTGGGGCCTGCCTTGCATGTGCACAATATCACTGCTCTGGGCTACTTTTTTATTTAGGTAGAGACACATACACAGCACTGAAGCTACTTCCATTGCCTTACCACGTCCCATGTGGTGGTGTGATTTGAATTAAGGTCTCATCCATGGTTATGTAGGTACCCTACCTGATAAATCTGATTCTCATTTTTGGCTATTATTTAGTCAGGAATCAGTTGCACAAACGTTTCTCTTTGTTTGTTCTTCTGCTTTTCTCTTTGCTTCTCATTCCTAGCTGCATTTTGGAGTTTTCTTACATCTGCTAATGTACTTTGTTAGTGCCCTGGTGCCTTATTGTCTACAGTAAGGATCCCGGTTCAAGCCCTGGCTCCCCACCTGCAGGGGGGGTTGCTTCACGAGTATATAGTTTTTTCAGATTTGTATCACTTTTTTTTTTTTTATCATTTGTCTTTACTGTTTACTAATATTTCATTGAACATCTGCATTTCACTTATATGTTCATTTATGGAAGCTTGGCTGCCTCCATGTTTTGGTAAGGTTATAAACAGAGGTTCCATGTGTGGCTTTTTATTGGGATATATAATTTTTCAGCCTTTTTGTTCAAACACCAAGGATCATAGTTACTCCACATCTGTTTTCAGTATTCAGCTATGTATTAGAGGTACTTGCTGACACTGAACAGCTAAGTAAGATGTTCTATGTCCTTGGCTACCTAGTATCATGAGAGAATACACATAGCAATGAGTACATCCCACTCCTGCAGTCTTTGCTTTTTAGCCTTATTTTTCACTTATTTTTTAAGTGTTGACTTAAATTTCTATCTTTTTAAATTATATTTTTGAGGTAAACTTCTTTTACAGGATTATAAATGCTTTAGAAGTACCGTTTCACACCTCTTTAGCATGTGTTGCTATACTACACCCACCACAAAAGTGCCAATAGTTCTCACAAAGTGTTAAATACTGGATACCTTGTTTTGTCAAATTCTTGATTTAATTTATCTATATAACACATATTAGTGAAACCACTTTGTAGTTGTCTTTCACCTACTTACTTTCTTCATTACTCCATCCATTTTGTTCTGAAGGATGTAATAATAGCATCTTTTTAAATTGCAGGATAATTTTTTTACCCAGTCATCTTTCAGTGGGCATTTAGGTTGTTTCCACTCCTTGGTTATTGTGAATAATGCAGCTGTGAGCACAGGTGTGTATATATCTCTTTGAATTAGTGTTTTTTTGTGTGCCATGTGGATATATGCCTAAAAGTGATACTACTGGATCAAAAGGCATTTCCACTTTTATTTGTCCAAGGATTGTCTATGTTGTCTCAAGAGGGGCTGACCAGTTTATTTTTCTCCATATCCTCACCAACTCTTGTCATTTTTTTTGTTTTATTCATGGGGGGCACACACACACACACACACCCTACCCCTATAGGGAGGAAGCTTCAAGAGCTGTGAAGCAGGTCTGCAGATGTCTATCTTCCTTTCTTTATCTTCTTTATCTATCTATCTATCTATCTATCTATTATCTATCTTCCTCACAATCTCTCACTGACCTATCAAATAAAAATAATAGAAATAGCATTAACAACAAAAATAATTCAAAGTTTTAGATTATTTGTACTTAATATTAAGTTAATTGGGTTAAGATTGTTACTTTACTACAGAGAAAAACTAGAAGCTGGTTTTACATAAAATACTGACTGTAAAATCTTTAGAAATTTGATAATTCATTGCCAGAATTTCTTTTTATATTTCATATATTTTAAATTTTCTGTCACATTTTATTTATTATGTGTATACTTTCTGAGATTAGACAAGGTTCTGTGTGTTCAGGGTGGTGTGGCTGTGGACCTGGTGCTGCGTTTCAAATAAATCATTTCCGTATTTGGGAGTTACTCTCTGCCCTGGTCCAGCTTTCTAGTCTTATTCCCAGCTTTCGACACCATCTTCCCAGATAATACTTTTAGCCCACCTGCATGTTAGCTGTCAGGCTCAGGCAAAAAGTAGTAAAGTCATAGGCCCTTTGAAATATACCTAAAATGGACTTCCTAACTTCTTCCAATGTAAAGACCACCTATCTCATCTGCTATGTTCTTATATTTAGGTTTACGATTATTAAACAGTTTGTTCTGCTTTGTATCTTAATGCCACCAAGTTCCAGATGCCACCATGATGTCAACATGACGCTGTCAACTGGACAGACGACCTCACAAATGTGTCCTGGAACCCTACCTCTCCAGAGCCCTACCAAACTAGGGAAAGATAGGAACATGCTGGGAGTGTGGCTCAATCTGTCAATGCCCATGTCCAGCAGAGAAGCAATTACAGAAGCCAGACCTCCCACCTTCTGCACTCCATAAAGCTCTTTGGTCCATACTCCTAAATGGGTAAAGAATAGGGAACCTTCCAATAGAGGAGAGGGGATACAGAACTCTGGTGGTGGGAATTGTATGGAAGTAACCCTCTTATCCCACAATCTTGTCGATTATTATTAAATCATGTGTCTCTTAGGGAGAGGAATTTGGCTTTGAGAATAACTCTCAGCTAAAATGAAGTCTACTCTGAGTTAACCTGTGGTCAGAGTAGCAGATGCTCTTTGAGGCATAGATAATTTCAGACCTTGAACATTAGGAAGCCAGGTGGTTTAAGCTATGGAAGTAATAGGAAAAACCCTATAGGAAGTATATGTGTTTGTCCACAGTATGTGTCTAGCAACATTTTGGTTGCATGCCAATTATGTGGAAATAAAACTATATGTATATGTATATATCTTTGTGTGCTACCACTTTACAATTCTGGTATTTTATATCTAGCTGCCTAGGGAATAGGCAGCCAGTGACATCAGAGCTTTAATTGCATTTTTGTTTGGCATGTTTATTTTGTTAAACACTTAATATTAAGCTTTATGAGCCTAGAAGTACAGAAATCTAAAGAATTTGCCCCTTGATGGGGTTTCTTACTAGAGCCAACAAAATACCAACATGGGGAGGAATCAGTGTGACCTTATGTCTATGGCCCCCTTGAAATTTCAGCTAATATGAACTGCAACTATGGAGATTGCTGGCTTACCAAACTCCAGGCCAAATCTTTGTTCCTTTGTTCGAATCACTCATTTATTCACTTTCCAAAGCCAAAAACCTTATTATTTCTATCTTTGTAGAATTCAAAGAGATCCAAGTTGCATAATTAATATTTTGAGGATTGATCTCATACATGATATGAGTTTAGTTTTATTATGTCTGGCCAGTGATCCTGCTCCCCTCCCTGCCTCTGTCTGCCTAGTAAATTTCCACTGAGGTGGCTGCTGTGCTATCTCACTTCTGATTAGGAGGGAGTAAATTGAGTTCCTTTTAGTTTTTTTCCACAGTTTCAAAATTAGTGATACTTTCATTTTGTTGGCTACTTTTATTATTCATATATGAAAAGAAAGTCTTTGTTTTTTTTACATCAAATAGAAACTAAGAGAATTCTGAGATGATAGAATTTAGGGATTTTTAAGTCATTTAGCTCAGCTTCAATACTACATACATACATGCATGCATGCATGCATGCATATTTACTATACATACATCCTGAATGCTCACATAGGGACCAGAGTGCATGATCCTTCCTAAAAGGGAAGGTGGAGCTACAGCCTGGAGTTATTGCAGGACCTAGTTACTAACTCATTCATTCCACCAACCCATTTCCATTTTTGGAGGACACAGTTGTAAATGGAAAAGTAACTGTTTTTAATGAAATTCCAAATGGGAAGGTAGTGGTTTATTTTTCCTATTTAAAACTTTCTTGAAAAAAGAATGATCATTCATAGAGTAAACTAGAAGTGGAGCCTACTCTGACTGAAGTAGCCCATCTGTAGAACAAGTCTGCCTTGCAGGGGGTAGTTAGAGAACCTAACTCTGGGACAGGAAGTGTTCTGGAAATGAAAAAGATATAATTTACTTATATTATAAAAAAATTTACTTATATTATGGTAAAATGGTCTCAATTTAAATTATTTTATCTTATTTTTATGTTTCACCCAATGTTTCCTAATTTTTAGTTCAGAATACAATAGTAATTGTTATGGGCAAGGCTTTTTCTTTCTTTTCTTTTTTTTATTGATTTAATAATGATCGAGAAGACCATAGGATAAGACAAGTACAATTCCACAAAATTCCTACAACCAGAGCTCCGCATCCCATCTCCTCCACTGGAAGTTTTCGTATTCTTTTTTTTTTTTTTTAATATTTTATTTTCTTTTGTTGCCCTTGCTGTTTTGTTATTGTAGTTATTATTGTTGTTGTTGTTATTGATGTTGTAGTTGTTAGATAGGACAGAGAGAAATGGAGAGAGGAGAGGAAGACACAAAGGGGCAGAGAAAGATAGAAACCTGCAGACCTGCTTTCACTGCTTGTGAAGCGACCCCCCTGCAGGTGGGGAGCTTGGGGCTCGAACCAGGATCCTTGTGCTAGTTCTTACGCTTTGCACCACCTGCACTTAACCAGCTGCCCCTTTTGTATTCTTTATCCCTCTGGGAACATGGACCCAGGATCATTATGAGGTGCAGAAGGTGGAAAGTCTAGCTTCTCTAATTGTTTCTCCACTGGGCATGGGCATTGGTAGGTCGATTCATACTCCTAGCCTGCTTCTGTCTTTCACTAGTGGGGCAGAGCTCTGGAGAGGTGGGGTTCCAGGACATATTCATGAGGTCATCTGCCCAGGAAAGTCAGGTTGACATCATGATAGCATTTGGAACCTGGTAGCTGAAAAAGAGTTAAGATATAAAGCAAAACAAATTGTTGACTAATTATGAACCTAAAGGCTGGAATATTGCAGATGAAGATTTGGAGTCTCTGTTTTGGAAGAAGCTAGTAGATCTGTTTTAGGTATATTCCAAGGGGCCCATGACTTTATTGGTTTTTGCTTGAGCCTGACAGCTAACATGCAGGTGGGCTAAAGGTATTCTATGGGAAGGGGCAAAACTTTCTTTTTTCTAATTTATTTATTTATTTAAATTTTTATTTATAAAAAGGAAACACTGACAAAGCCATAGGATAAAAGGGGTATAACTTTACACAGTTCCCACCACTAGAACTTCGTATCCCATTACCTCCCCTGACAGCTTTCCTATTCTTTTCCTGTTCTTTAACTCTGGGAGTATAGACCCAGGGTCATTAGGGGGTTCAGAAGGTGGAAGGTCTGGCTTCTGTAATTGCTTCCCCGCTAAACATGAGCATTGGCAGGTCTATCCATACTCCCTGCATGTTGCTCTCTCTTTCCCTAGAGGGGCAGGGCTCTGGGGAAGCAGGGCTCCAGAACACATTGGTGGGGTTGTCTGCCCAGGGATGTCTGCTTGGCATCATGGTAGCATCTGGAACCTGGTGGCTAAAAAAAGAGTTAACATATAAAGCCAAACAAATTGTTGACTAATCATGAACCTAGAGGCTGGAATATTACAGATGAAGATTTGGGGTCTCTGTTTTGAAGATAGATAGTAGGTCTGTTTTAGGTATATTTCAAAGGGCCCATGACTATACTAGTTTTTTCCTGAGCCTGACCTCTGATATGCAGGTGGACCCAAGTTATTGCCTGGGAAGATGATGTCATGGCTGGAAAAAGGGCTAGAAAGCTGGATCAGGAAAGAGAGTAGTTCCTAAATATGGGAAAGGTGTATAAATATTGTTGATTGTGAACCCCATCAATTTGATCTGGGGCCCATATTCAGGGGACAAGATTTTTTCTAACATAGAAATGTAGCTCCAGTATTCTGTTTATATTTTATATTTATTTCATATTTCTCTTCATTTAAAAAGTTATTTATAAAAAGGAAACATTGACCAAACCATAGGATAACAATAATAATTGTTATTATTATTTTATTGTTATAATAATAAAAAATTGAATAAATCATAGGGTAACAATAATAATTGTGTGGTACAACTTCACACAGTTCCCACCACCAGAACTCTGTATCCCATCTACTCCCCTGATAGCTTTCCTATTCTTTAACCCTCTGGGACCCAAGGTCGTTGTGGGATGCAGAAGGTGGAAGGTCTAGCTTCTGTAATTGCTTCCCGCTGAACATGGGCGTTGACAGGTCGATCCGTACTCCTAGCCTGCCTCTCTCTTTCCCTAGTGGGGAAGGGCTCTGGGGAAGTGGGCCTCCAGGAGACATTGGTGGAGTTGTCTGTCCAGGGAAGTCTGGTCGGCATCATGCTAGCATCTGGAACCTGGAGGTTGAAAAGAGTTAACATACAAAGTGAAACAAATTGTTGACCAATTATGGACCTAAAGGCTAAAATAGTGCAGATGAAGTGTTGGGGGGGGGGGGTCCTTCATTTTGTAGATAGCTAGTAGGCATATTTTAGTTATATTCCAATGGGCCTGTGGCTATGCTTTTTTTTTTTTTTTCTTTTTTCCCCTGAGCCTGAAATCTGATTTGCTGGTGGATCCAAGTTATTGTCTGGGGAGATGATGTCATGGTTGGAAAAAGGACCAGAAAGCTGGATCAGGGAAGAGAGTAGCTCCCTAATATGGGAAAGGTGTATAAATATTGTTGACTGTAAACCTTGTTGATTTGACGTGATCTTTGGTCTGTAAACAGCTTAGTAGCCTATGTGACCTCGAGACCTTTCCTTTCATAGTATTCTCTAATTCCATTCCAGGAGGTTCACTTCCTGTCAAAGTCCCAAAACCTAGATATAGGCCAGGTACCTTGAGATAGAGCATATGTTCACATGTATCCATAAATTAGGGCAAAATATGTACCTGAAAGCTAAAATACACAATAGTTTGTAGTGAGTCAGTGTAAAGTTCATAATGAAATAGTGTCTGCTTAGACTTAGATACCCTCCTCACCTACTTCCTATTACAGTTCTCTCACTCACTCCAAAGCTAACCTCATCAAAGCAAGGACTGCAAAAGTTGAATAAGGGCAAGAGACTGGCATACTTTAACAGTGACTCTTTAGTCACTATCAGGCCACCCCATCAACTGGGGCCCTAATTGGGGAATACTGAGATTCCCAAACAGACATAATGGGCCTAGACCTCGAATAAATCCCTCTCTCCATTGTTACCAGTCATTTCTATTGGGAACAACACAATATACCCCTTTAGGGCCCACATAGGACATTGCCCTCAACTTGGATCAACAATGGTAGAGAATGTTCCATCCTCCAAAAGGAGGATGGACAACATACTGCATGCTACACCTGAGGAATATGGGTCAATACTGTGGCAGCCTGGAATGTTCCTACTCATGACCACGGAATGTGAGCTCAGATCTAGAGGGATGCAGAGGTTACATAGGCTCCTACGCTGATTTCTGTTCATTTAACTCCTCATCCCAATGCTATAAGAGAAGGAAGGGTCTCCTTTTATAGACAAGAAGACTGAGTCTTAAACCACATACCCAGTGGTGCTACTAAGAACTGAGCCTATAAAGCCCTTTTTTTATTTAATACAATTTACCTTGAAGTCTTGTGTGTGGGGTTATCCAGGCATTTTCTAGGCAAGTGTTTGCCAAGCAAGGTAGAAATATGCCTGACAGCCTTCCCTTGAAAAGTGAGGATGAAGCCAGACTGAGAAAGCACATTCTCTATAGAATGTGAAAACATCGGGCTTATATAGAATCAAGAATTGGAGTTATTCCTAAATGTTGACTCCTCTATGACCTTGGGTTGATGTTTGCCTGGTTGTGTTTGGGTTATAATTTCATATTTAATGTTAAATTTTTATTTCAGGACATAACTTGGCAAGATGAACACTCTGCCCCTTTCTCCTGGGAAACAAGGGTAAGTTGGATTACATTTAGATTTCTTTATCCTTTAAAAGAACTTTCTTGTTATGATTTTTATTTCAGTATTTGATGGACTTAAAATACAACAACCCTATTCCTAGGTGATGTGCCCACTGTTGTTAGAAAAGGAGAGAACTGTGATGAATTAGGAAACACGTGTATGACTTGGTGATCGAATAGTCATCCTCAGGACCCAGTGATGTCTTGACTAAGTTCCCAGCTATCTGGGAAGGCAGGGACTATTCTTTGCTTGTGTGTTTGTCCTTGACCTAAAACTTGGTGGGGTACTTGAAAGCAAAGCTTTGAGGGAAGTTTTTTTTTTCTCTTTGTTTTTGGTGGGAGTTATAGCTGCTTTCATTGAAATGAAATCAGAAGGGTAACAGGGACGAGAAGTTGGGTAGGTATGGAAATAAGAGAGACAGAGTCAGAAATAAGACTGCTGGTCTATGAAAACTGCCAAGAAGAGTCAGCCCTAAGGTACAAGGTTCCTGAGGGTTAAAGAAAAAGGGACATCTTTTGATGCCAAAACAGTCAGTTGGTACATATACACACATATTGGTAAATACATACCTACTTGAATTGCTAACTCTTTGTCTCTGGGTCCTCATTCTTTTTGTCATTATCATCACAGTCATCATAGAGATACTTCAAATCATTAAACTTAACTGATATCCCTTGACAAATCATTAAACTTAACTAATATCCCTTGACTTTCTTAGTTGTTTAGTAGAAGTACATTAATAAGCAGCAAAGTGACCAAGAGAACCTATCTCTGACCCCAAAAAGGAAATTAAAAAGACCATGATTTTCTGAATTCTGGAGCATTTAGTCCTGTATTTGGCTAACACTTTCTGTATCAGAGGTGACCAAGACAACTAAACTGCATGCCTGTATTAGGGCTAGAACTTGATATTGAAGCAAGACTTTCAAGCACTCATACTTGAAGGGGTTTGTTTCTTAATTTTTCATTTGTCCCTGTGACAATTTTGACACACCAGCAGAAACAGGCATCCAGAGTCTGTGTGGGAGATGGGTCATATAGGCACAAAGTAATGAGGAGGTAAGATTTATTCATAGGGGACTATTGTCTTAAGATAAGTACTTGAAAAAGGTTCAGATGGGTAAGATTGGCTGGCATTCTTGCACAGAGACAAGCATGTGATAAATGATTGATGACTGCCCCAAGTAAATTGACTTTAGGTTGGGGAAATAAATACAAGTTGATGTAGTTCTTAAGTCAGAATAAAGTGGTTTATAAGATGTGCAAGCTCATTTGGTGAACCCAGATTCCTTTCATCTTAAGGCTATCATTACATTGGAGCTTAGACATTCTAAAAATAAAGATAAAAACATCTGGACCTTATGTATGTTATTAAAAAATGTTGCAGATTAATAATGTAGGTCCATGAAGCGGGGGAAGGTAGGCAAAAACAAGTGTGGCTGGAAGCTTGTGGCTCCTCTAGGCATGTAGGCATTGGTAAAAAGTTAGGGGCTTGGTGAAAAATACCAAGGAACAGCCTGAAATTGCAGTAGCTTTCAAACCCAACAATAATCCTTAGGTGGTGGCATACCTGGTTGAGTACACATGACCCAAGTTTAAGCCCCTGGTCCCCATCTTCAGGGAGAAGCTTCACAAGCAGTGGAGCAGTGCTGCAAGTGTCTCTCTCCTTCACTATCTCCCTCTTCCCACTCATTTTCTCTCTGTTTATTATCCAATAAACAGAATTTAAAAATAAAGTAAATCATCATGTTAACATTCAACCAAGGCTCTCAGGTTAAGAACAATATAGGAACACTCAGGTGGGGATCAGGGGCTTGAACCTGAGCCCTTGTGCACTGTAATGTGTGCACTCAACCAGGTGTGCCACCACTGCCCCCCACCTTTTTTTGTTTGTTTGTTTTTGTGTCCAGGGTTATCTCTGGGGCTCCGTGCCTGCACTATATTTCACTGTTCCAGAAGGTCATTTTTTCCATTTTGTTATCGTTGTTGTCATTGTTTTTTTTTTTTTTTTTTATTGCTGTTGTTTTTGGATAGGACAAAGAAAAACCGAGAGAGGGAAAGACAGAGGGGGAGATAAGAACAAGATAAGAACAAGAATTCTGTGGATAATAGTTCATGACAATAGAAAAGCAGGTACTCTGCAGATCTGCATGGTACAATTTTGGGTACATTTTCAAGAAGGCAGCACAGATCTTCATAGATGGTGATATCATAGTTATGAAAGCACAGAGACATCAAATTAAAAAAAATTTTTTTCTTTATTGGGGGATTAATGTTTTACATTTGACAGTGAATACAATAGTTTGTACATGCATAACATTTCTCAGTTATATTGTTATGCAACCCCCACTAGGTTCTCTGTCATTCTTTTCCAGGACCTGTATGAGAGGTCAAAATTATTAAAAGTCCATCATAACTTTATCTTCTTTTTTAAGAATGTACCCTGGGGGTCACGTGGTAGCACAGTGGTTTAAGCGCACATGGCGTGAAGTGCAAGGACCAGTGCAAGGATCCTGGCTTGAGCCCCTGGCTCCCCACCTTCAGGGGGCTCACTTCACAAGCAGTGAAGCAGGTCTGCAGGTATCTTTCTCTCCCCCTTTCTGTCTTTTTCTTTCTCTGTTTCTCTCTGTCCTATCCAACAACAACAGCAATAAAAAAAAAAAAAGCTATAACAACAAGGATAACAAAATGGAAAAAATGGCCTTCAGGAGCAGTGGATTATAGTGCAGGCACTGAGCCCGAGTGATAACCCTGGATGCAAAAAAAAAAAGTGGGGGGGCAGGTGGTGGCACACCTGGTTGAGCACACTCATTACAGTGTATAAGAACTCAGGTTCAAGTCCCTGATCTCCACCTGCAGGGGGGAAGCTTCATAAGTGATGAAGCAGGGCTGCAGGTGTCTCTCTGTCTCTCTTCCTCTCTATCTCTTCCTCCCCTCTTAATTTCTCACTGTCTCTAGTCAATCGTAAATAAATAAAATAAAAGTACCCCCCAAAAAGAAAAAAAGAATGTACCTTGTTAAATCTTCCTAAGTCAACTACTTGTGGGACAGGACATTTAATCTATTACTTACTTGCTGCAAGTGACATAGTAGAACTGGGTATGACAGTATTTAGGGTGGTTGCAGAGACATGACTTAGCTACTAGGAGAAGCTTGAAAAATAGCTAGGAACTTATCATGGGATTTTCAAGGTGAACCAAGTTCCCAAATAAGTTTGTTAAAATAACAATCTGTTGCCTTCTTAAACTCTTAAGACAGCAAGGAACCTTCCTTATTCTCTATAAAACCAGTATTTCTCCCAGTCCTGGAGCCTTTGCGGCATTGCTCGTTTTTCTTCATGGTTCTTTTGTTTCATACCACTTGATACCGCATCTATTGATCTCAACCAAATCAATGCAACCAGTGCCACCTTGATAAGTTTTACTTCAGACTGTGACCAGACTGTCTAGGCCTGGAGTATCAACCCTCCAGTTCCAGTACTCTGTCACCAAGTTGCAGATGCTACCATGATACCAACCTGACTTCTCAGGGCAGTTGACCTCACTAATGTGTCCTGGAAACTCACCTCCCCAGACCCCTACCCCACTACTAGGGAAAGATATAAACAAGCTGTGAGTATGGATCAATCTGTCAGTGTCCATGTCCAGCAGAGAAGCAATTACTGAAGCCAGACCTCTTACCTTCTGCACCCTATGTAGATCTTTGGTCCATACTCCCAGAGGGATAAAGAATAAGGAGGAGATACAGAACTCTGGTGGTGGGAATTGTATGGAATTGTTCCCCTGTTATCCCAAATCTTGTCAATCCTTATTAAATCACTAATAAAAAATAAAGAAAAAAATAGCTAGGAGACATAATACAGTGCAGCATGGATTATAGCTGTAATTATAATTGTCTACAGATAGCAGGCCCCATAGGAACCTGATTGATTGACTTGGCTTGATAAATTCAGCCATTTTTCTAATTAAAAAAAAAAAAAAGAAAGAAAAACATGAGTTCTCCTTACCCTCCATTTGACTTGTTAAACACAGCATTCAAAATTATTAACCAGCCAATTAATACTCTATCCCAAGTTTTCTTGCTATATTCTAAGTCCCTCTTATTTATATAACCAATACTTCTAAAACTCATTGATAAAAAAAGGTTTTCAGGGCTAGGTGGTGATGCACCTAGAAAAAAAAATCAGGTTGTATGTGTCACCTCTTTTGAAATTGAGTCCTTTTAGTAAAAAGTACAGTTTTTATGGCTCAGAGTTCTCAGTTCCATTTCACTTTCTGTTAGTGAAATAATTTCATAAGCTCTCAATTCCCATCTTCTTTGATCTCTTTAAGTCAGGTTATTGTTAGAACATAGCAGAGGCAAAATGGAATTGTGCCGAACACAGGTGTATATCCCTACTTGGTCTTCAAAGGTCAGTGTCCAGTTCTAGTAAGTGTTGCCACTTGCTCTGCCCCAGTCTTATAAACTCAAGAGTGCCTTGCCTCTTGGTTTGCCAGACATTGTCATGTGATTCCTTAGGACTGATTGCCAAAACCCCTCTGCAGAACTACATTTAGGCTTAAATGTAGTTAGGGTAAAATGGTCTTGATTTCTACTGCAAAACTGGATACTTAGACCTGCTTCTTGTTCTTCATCATTTGATTCCTTCCACATTCTGAGTATCTATTGTACATTGTAAACTATCCCACAGTGTAATGGCTTAAGACATTAATTTTATTTGTTGTTGACTTAGACTGCTTTTAACTGTTAACTTTGCCTGGGATGGCTCATGTGTCATTTGACAATCTCATGGGAGCTGGCTGCTCCAAGATAGCATAATTTCTTTCTTCCTTCCTTCCTTTCTTTATTTCTTTTTTTTTTTTTTTCCTCCAGGGTTATTGCTGGGGCTCAGTGCCAGCATCATGAATACATTGCTCCTGGAGGCCAGTTTTCCCCCTTTTGTTGCCCTTCTTGTTGTAGCCTTGTTGTGGTTATTATTGTTATTGTTGATGTCATTCATTGTTGGATAGGACAGAAAAAAATAGAGAGAGGAGGGGAAGACAGAGAGGGGGAGAGAAAGACAGACACCTGCAGACCTACTTCACCACCTGTGAAGTGACTGTTCTTCAGGCGGGGAGCCAGGGGCTCAAACTGGGATCCCTATGCCAGTCCTTGCACTTTGCACCATGCGCGTTTAACCTGCTGCGCCACCGCCCAACCCCCAATAGCATCATTTCTATATCCATTAGTGCTTGCTAACAGGAGATGACGTGTCTAGCAGGTCAGCCTGGACTTCTTCACAGAGCATTAGAAAAGTTTGAAAGAAGGTGCTACTACAAGATTAGCGAAGTGCTATTTCAGTTTGTTTTGCTAATCAAATTCAGACTTAGTCTAGCCTGGATTCAAAGTGTGAGCAAACAGACTATACCTCTTGATTAAGAGTTGCAATGAATTTATAGTTTTTTTTTAATGTGCCAGAGAGTGAATCTAGGGCATCATGTATATGGTATGCTACCAAACCACCTTCCAGATTCAGTGTTTATTTACTTATTATGAGAGAGAGAATGAGTCCAAAGCACCACGCTACCATGGAGTTCCCCTTTTGTCTTTGGTACTTTCTAATGCAATGCAGAGGTTTGAACCCAGGGCCTCATATTACATACATAGGCATAGGTGCTGCTGAGCCACCTCCTCAGTTCTGTAGCTGTTTTATCCTTTAAAAGAGAGGTAAAGAAACTACTTTGAAAACCCACCAAATCACCAGAGCATCCAAAGATCGCAACTCTGCTCAGACCTCCAGCTCTATCCAATTGAGAAACTTCTCTAAAGAACAAGAAATATCAAAGGTCACCTGAGACAGCAACAAGACAAGAATTGGACTATTTTGGGAACCCACTAAGTCACTGTTGAGTGAAAATCACCTGTGAGTGCAAACACATGTGGCTCATGGACAGAGAGGAGCCTAAGGAGAGATTCCTGGGACTAAAGCCCATATCTACTCCTGAGTGGCTGGTAACAGTCTGGAAGTTTGCCAGTTGAGGAGCCACCACCAGTCTGTTTTACTAATAAAAAGACTGCTGAAGGAAGGGAGGAGAGGACTCCCCTAAGACTCACCAAATGCAACTGTGAGTCTCCATTGCTACTGCCCTCAGAGGCTGGAGCAGCAGGGGGCGAGGCCCTATACTGACATTAGGGTAGGCAGAGAACTGACCAGGAAACTCAGAGAAGATCTACACCCAGGTGGTCTAGCAGTGGGGCTCTATAATGGGAGCTATTCCACATTGTTCTCCTGATGAGAACATGGTGACTAATTGCCTCAGAACCTACAGACTATAAATGGTTCTTGTTTAGAAATTCACAGGGCCCAGCAGTGCTGCCCAGCTAGGCTCTGGCTGCCAGCAAAGAAGCTGAATTGAGCCCATGAGTTTTGGATCCTTGGGGTATGGGAGTCTCCTTGTAAAACCACTGTGCTATCTCTTCCCCATCCTGCTTTATCTGTTGGTCAGGAGTTGGTGATTAAGCTAAAAAGCCTACTTACAGGTAAAAAGCCCTCAGGCTACCATAACCCACAGGGAAGAAAAAGAACAATAGAGGCTTTAACAGCCACTGTTCTTCAACTCAGGGATTGAGATAACATTGAAACAACTACTAATTTCCATAACTATGAACTCTTTTAAGTACCTTACTTACACATGAGTCAACTGGGGCAAGAGTGATTAGTAATTTGAAAGTACTGAAAGACCTCATAACATACTACGTAGAATGGTTAAACCAAGAAAAAACATTGGAGAAATGAACCAAGACAAAATTACAGCTAAAAGCCCCCCAAAAGTAGAAGCATAGAACAGTGAGATTAGCATCTAAACACTAATGGAAGAATTAGTCACAGGAGAGAGGAAAGAGTTTGAAAGAATTGTCATCATAAATGGGGAAACAACAAATGAGACTCTGAAAGAAAACACTAATTATCTCAAGGTCATTAGAGAGCTGAAAGCTGAAATAGCTGAGCTAAGAGCACAACTAGATGAACAAGCTAATACAGTATCAGAACAGGGTAACAAAATAGCTGAGCTACAGAAAAAAGCAGAGGGGAGAGAGAATAGAATAAATGAGGCAGAACACAGAATTAGCAAGATTGTAGATGAATTAGAGAAAACTAAGAACACAGTAAGAGACCTGAAAAAGAGATTCTGCAAACAACAACAGACACATATGGGATGACTTCAAAGGAAGTAATATACATAATATAGGCTTACCAGATCAAGAAAGAGAGGGAAGGGAAGAAAGCATTCTATAGGACATAATAGAGGAGGACTTCCCTAGTCTAGACAACATAAAAGACATAAAGGTTCCAGATGCCCAGAGAGTCCCAAACAGAATTAACCCAGACTTAAAGACACCAAGATACATCATAATTAGAATGAAAAGGAATAAAGATAAAGAAAGAATCCTGAAGGCTGCTAGAGAAAAACCAAGAGTCACTTAAAGAGGAAACCCTATAAGATTAGCAGCTGATTTCTCCACACAAACACTACAGGCCAGAAGATAATGGCAAAATATGTATCAAGTCCTCAATGAGAAAGACTTTCTACCAACAATACTGTATCCTGCTAGACTTTCATTCAGACTAGATGGAGGCATTAAAACCTTCTCAGACAAACAACAGTTGAAGGAATCAACTATCACTAAGGCTATCCTGAAAGAAGTTCTGAAATATCTTCTATAAACATATCACCATAAACATGCCATATATCAGAACACTCTAAAAATCTACAATAATGGCATTAAAATATCTTCAATCTATACTATTAATAAATGTCAATGACCTGAATTCACCTATTAAAAGACATAGAGTAGGAAGATAGATGAGAAAACACAACCCAACCATATGTTGTCTGCAGGAAACCCACCTAACTCAACAAGACAAACACAGACTCAAAGTGAAAGGATGGAAAACTGCCATACAAGCCAATGGACCACAAAAAAGGGACAGGAACAGCTGTACTCATATCTGACATGATAGACCTTAAAATAAAGTTAAAAAAGAGGGATGGACATTACTTAGTGTTCAGAGGATCAATCAATTAAGAGGACTTAATGATTATCAACACATGTGCACCCAAGGAGAGGCCATCCAAATACATCAAACATCTACTTAAAGAGCTACAGGAATATAACAACAGCAACACAGTAATAGTAGGGGACTTCAACAGCCCCCTCTCAACTTGATAGATTACCGAGGCAGAAAATTAATAAAGAAACAAGGGAGCTAAATGAAGTGATAGATAAACTAGAACTATTGCACATTTTCAGCCCATCT
Organism: Erinaceus europaeus; assembly: GCF_950295315.1. NCBI lineage: Eukaryota > Metazoa > Chordata > Mammalia > Eulipotyphla > Erinaceidae > Erinaceus > Erinaceus europaeus. Next base: position 32,730,582 of record NC_080167.1, read on the forward strand.
TGGATGGAGCTTGAAGAAATCATGTTAAGTGAAATCAGTCAGAAGCAGAAGGATGAATGTGGGATGATATCATTCACTGGCAGAAGCTGAAAAACAAGATCAGAAGAGAAACCAGTAAGCAGAACTTGGACTGGAGTTGGTATATTGTGCCAAAGTAAAAGACTCTGGGGGGAGAGTTCAGGTCCTGGAACAGGATGGCAGAGGACCCACTGGGGGTTGTACTGTTGGGTGGAAAACTGAGAGACATTATGCACATACAAACTATTGTGTTTACTGTCGACTGTAAAGCACTAATCCCCCAATAAAGAAATAAATAAAATAAACTCATCAAACAAGAAAAAATAAATAAAAGAGAGGTGGGGAGGATCTATTAGAGTACTGCAGTGCTGGAATAGCACTTCTCCCTGCTGAGCAATCTCCTCAGCTTCTTGTAGCCACTTTTAATCTGAGAGTGTACACTCTTGCAGCTGTGACATCGAATCATTTCATTTGTGTGTTTACACATCTATTGATTTTTTTTAATTTCAACTTTTAGCTGTGGTAAAATACCCATAAAATTTACCATTTTAAATATTTAACTCATTTTTAAAGCTTAATTTGTCTTTACATGATAGAAGTGAGAGATGTTGGCAGGTATAGTCTTAATGCCTTCTTCCAGAAGACAGATCAGCAGATATGTCATGAGTGTTAGGTGCCCAGCTCTTTTTTCCATTCTAACTTCTCAGCCCTTCTTCATCAGATTAACAAGCATGCTTTAAGGTCATAATTTTCAGGGCAGAATTAAAAACTCTAGGGATCTGAACCTGCTTGGTTTTTTCTTTTCTTTCTTTTCCCTCTTTCTCACTTTTTTTTTTTTTTCACTACTGGGATTTTTTTTTTTTTTCCATCTAGAAGATAGAAAGAAAGATACCACAGCACTGAAATTTCCTTTAGTATGATTACGGGAAGACTCATACCTAGGTTGAGCACATGAGAAAGCAAACACACCAAATGTGCTTTTGTAGCCTAAGACTCCTTTCTTTGGGCTAGTTCATGGCAATTCTATCTACAGAGAGTGATCTGAGACTGTGCTTGGGGTACTAGCTGCCACCCCAAACACAGTTCAGATCAGGAGATTCCTGGATGATCAGCCAGCACAGTTTGTTTAGCTTCCTATAGCCTATGTCTTGCTTTGAATCCTGCTCTGTCTTTCAGACCTTCTGTCCCTACCCAAGTCTTATCTTTTTTCTGAGAATAATTGAGGCTGGAGTTCTTGTACCTCTAATTTCTTCCTTCATGGAAGGGAGACCTCAAGGGATAGCAGCCAGTGTGAGGAAGGGTGGTCATGGCTGTTATCTTTTCCCTTCATCTGTTAGCTTGGCAGTTGTGCTGAGTGAAAGGGTACCCATGGGGCCTCACAGTGAATTCCTCTCTGATGCTACTGATGTTTCAAGAGGAAGAAAAATCTCAGCATTTGGAATGCTCCAGAAGTGGGAAGGAAGGATGGAGGGATTCTTGGCATTTCCTAGCTGGGTTATAGAATGTAGAGGAGGTGCCTGGAGCCAGGTCAGGCTTTGGTATTAGGCCACTAAACTCTGGGGAATCTCTCACTCTTGCCCTTGCTTTCCTCCTTTCAGCTGTCTGGCTTTCTCCTTTCTGTCTACTCAAGTCCTTCTAATGGGTTTCTGGATTCTTTTGGTAACGGAAGATCACCAAGGGGGGAGTTGGGTGGTAGCACAGTGAGCTAAGCGCAGGTGGTGCAAAGTGCAAGGACCAGCGTAAGGATCCCAGTTCAAGCCCCCAGCTCCCATCCTGCAGGGGAGTCTCTTCACAAGTGGTGAAACAGGTCTGCAGGTGTTTATCTTTCTCTCCCCCTCTCTGTCTTCCCCTCCTCTCTGCATTTCTCTCTGTCCTATACAGCAACAACTACAATAGTAAAACAACAAGCGCAACAAAAGGAAATAAATAAATATTTTTTTTTTAAAAAAAGAAAAGAAACAAAGGAAAAAGGAAAAGAAAAAAAGAAGAAGAAGATTGCCAAGGGCCAATATAGATCATTCCCTCAATATGAGGGATCCACCTTTCCTCAAGAAAACAAGTAGAAACTTAGGGGTAGGAAGCACTTCCTATGTCCTGTGCCTGAATCAGGGATTTGCATACATGTTGAATTTTTCACCCTTGGAGAGTTTATTGTCCCTGCCTGACAACAGCACAGGGAAGGTAGTCACTGGCAAGTTGACTGGATGGAAAATGGTTTGGAACTCAGGTTTGTCTATGACTTCTGTCTTAGATGATTCCCTTGGCTCTAAGAAGTAACTACTAATGTGTCCCTTCTTAGTTTCATCCAGAAGTTTCTGAGAAGCATGGTTGACAGACGAGCTGTCCCCATGACTGTAAATTCTGCACTGATTATGGTTCTTGGGCCCTTCTCACCAAGTCCACTCCATCCCTATCTCAAGTCAGTTCTTTCCTCTCTACCCTCTTCCCCCATGCTATTTCTAACACATCTTCTAGAGATCCAGAGTTTATCTCTATGGCCTCACTCTAGACCTATGCTTATGTTCAGTTATATGTCAGCTCCCACAGACCAGGGCCCCAGCCATGCTTCTTTGATCTCAAGGAATCTTTCCTATTGGTCTCTCCTATAACCTGTCCTGCCTGGTAACACTACCTTGTTCCAGCACTGTTCTATCCTGCTTTAGGGGCTCAGGCCCCACTCCTAGCCACCAGTGAACATCCAGACCTGACACAGATCCACTGTCTTGGGATTTTCCCAATTGTAGCAGCCTTCTGTCCCAGACTGTGTTAAGTACCAGTGGTGCTTTTCCTCATTTTAATGCTCACTAGAACCCCATTTTGCAGTTGAAAAATCCAAGGCATAAAGTGTGGGATATGAGCCAAACATATACAGGTTGTATACATACCCTGAAATGATCCTTCTTCTGTACTATCCTTGATAAATGCTACAGTAGGTGAGTATATGAAGTTAAGTGTTTTTTGTTTTTATTGATTCTCTTTAGTGCAGAATAACAAGCCTGGAAGATAGAGTTTTGTCCCTTAACTTTATAGCAATTTAACTTTTCTTCACCCAAAATACCACTCAGTGCTGGTGGTGCTCAGGATCAAACCCGGGGCTTTATACATGCAGGTCCTGTACACTACTGTCATGCTATCTCCTTAATCCTGCCCCTTAACCAGAGGCAATTTGTATTCACCACCTGTTGGGGTATCTGTTGGGTTTTCTTTCGGTTCACATGCCTGGTAGGTGGGTACAGGCAAATAAATCCATTTGTTTGTGCAATTTTTAGCTCCATTATGTTCCCAGATAAAAATGTAGAAGTGTATCATTTAGCCCCTGTCCCATGCTCGGTATCTCAAGACCAATGACAGGAAGTCCACTGGGCACTGCTGCTCCCTTATTTAACCCAGACAATCTGGCTTCCCAGTCTCTGATATGGAATTTTGCTGTCTACTCGAAAGTTGTCACTAATTTTTTTATTCTAAATGTTTTTAGTGTTCTTCCTCCTCATTCTTTCTCTTCCACTAGCTCTTTCTCCCTCCCTTTTTCCTTTCTTCTTTCTTTTTCCTTCTTTGGGAAAGGAAGTAGGGAGAATAGATGTATATGATGTGTATTTATTAGAATCGTTTCAGCAAATAGTTACATTTTTTGACAATGTTTCTGCTCTCTTTGTCTCAACAACTTAAGTTCTGCTGAAGCTGCCAAACCAAACAGTTAGTTTTGGCTGTGTGTACGCCCCGTTACTGAAATAATACACATTCCTCTCCAGTGAGTGTGATGTAAAAATAGATCTGGGCTTAGTTGTGGCCTTTCTTTTTTTAGAACAGACATGGCCATCTGAGATCCACTTTCCTACTTGAGGGGCCAATGCCCAGTCATGGCTTTACTGGCCTCCCTCCCAGTTCACCCACTCTGGAACTTTAGCTCCAGTTTGGGACTTTGAGGGTGGGATTGGTAGTACTGGTTGTTACCAGGGGAAGAACTCTGTCTGTTCTCTCCCTTTTTGAAGACCATTCCACCTCAAGTAGGTGAAATAGAATCTATTGACCCCTCAGTGACCCTTCACACACAGTGTTCTTCAGTTGGGTCCCTGGATCAATAGACAAAAATATGTCTACCTGAAATAAAATCTACACTTAGAGTTGGGTAGCTGGTGGGTGGTTCTTCCATTTACTGAGAAAAACTAGTCTCAGGGGGAAGGAGACTGGTTTTGAACTGACTAGTATAAGTTATCTTTAAGTGTCTTAATTGTGTGTCTAGTTGCTGTGGTTCATGAATTTACTCATTGGGTATCTAAGGAGAAAACATAGAGAAGGAGTAGCCCAAGATGCACATATCTGTTAGAAAAGGGGGAAAGGTTACCAGGGAGGAGAGACCAACAGGATGGAGGAAAAGAAAAAAAAAGCAGAACTACAAATAAATCTGAAATCACTTCCATATGATCTCATTGGATTTTGAGTCTTTGAAAATGAATCTGAAGTCATTTCTCTCTCTATTCCAGTACAGTGACTTCAGGCACTGTTGTTTTCGCCAGGCTGGCTTTGTGGGCGAGGGACAGAGATGACCAGGGACTCATGGCTGAGCTGAGAACGCAGTTCAATCTTTATTCACGAGTGGGGATGCAGTTCAACAACAATCTAATCTTTAATCACAGTTCTGTTCTGTCCTGCATCCTTCTCCTCCGGCGGCAGTGTCAGGAACCAAGGGAGAATATGTACGTAGGATAGGGGGCGTGGAGAAGGGAAGAGCGTGAACCAGCGAGGACTAAACCAAAATCTCCCGGAGGCAGGGAGAGTGAGACCAAACCAGTGTAACAGAATGACCATGTAAATAGACCACAACGTCAAGCAATGTAACAGAAGGGGTCCCAGAAGCAGAACTAGAAGCATACCAACAAGGCACATAGGTTTTGTGTGTGTGTGCGCGCGCGCACGTGTGTGCGTGTGCTTAAGGTTCAGAAGAGGCACAGTTCCTGAACAATTGGTCATGGAGGACAATTTTTAGTGGGTAAAACAAAACTTTAAAAATAACATATGATTAGGAAAAAGACTAGAATATTTTTCTTCGATTTCTTGTTTTCCTTATTTTTATCTCCAGAGTGTCAACAGACAAGTAACCATGTGTATTAGCATATTCCTCTCTTCTAATATATGTGTGTCTTCCTCCCCTGTGGAGCTGTCCTGTTTTTGGTTGTCCAAGGAGTCTGGGGATTAATAGGTTTTGTTATTCTGTTCTAGGGTGTTGGAGCCCTATCAATAGTGGCTTAAAGTAGTACCGAACCATTGTGATCAACTCTCAACTGTCCCTGGTGTGGCCCATTACTGCCCTCCACATAAACAAATGGTTTAAGCTAACCTTACTAATGGCAGAGTCTCACTGGAGGAATTGCTGGTCCTGAAAGTCTGCAGCTTGACAAAGTAGAGTCTTTCTTTGAGTTTTGGCCGCCACTTTCATGCCACTTTTAGCTACTTTCTTCTTTAAAGAAGTATCATCTTTATGCCTATGGCCTCCCTTTATTCTCTTATGGAATTTGGAAATATGCAGAATACTGATAATGTTTTACTTAGAAATAGTCCTTCATAAAACTGGTTAGATTTGGGCTGGGTAGTGGTGCATTGATTGAGTGCACACACACTAAGCCCCTAGTCCTCACCTGTAGGGGGGGAAGCTTCACAAGTGGTGCTACAGATGTGTCTGTCTCTGTCTCTAAATCTAGTTTGGTCATTGATATTCTTTTTTATTTTCGTTCCTTTATTGTAGGATTAATGTTTTACATTTGACAGTAAATACAATAGTAATGTTTTACATTTCTCAGTTTTCCACATTAACAATACAACCCCACTAAGTCCTCTGTCACCACATAACAATACAACCCCCACTAAGTCCTCTATCATTCTTTTCCAGGACCTGTACTCTCCCCTCAACCCACTCCAGAGTCTTTTACTTTGGTGTAATACACCAAATTGAGTCCAGGTTCTGCTGAGTGTTTTCTCTTCTGATCTTGTTTTTCAGCTTCTGCTGTGAGTGAGATCACCCCATATTCATCCTTCTGTTTCTGACTTATTTCACTTAATATGATTTCTTCAAGCTCCATTTAAGATGGCCTGAAAATGATGAAGTCACTATGTTTAATAGCTGAGTAGTATTCCATTGTGTATATATACCACAACTTGCTCAGTCACTCATCTGTTGTTGGACATCTGGGTTTCTTCCAGATTTTTGGTATTACAAATTGTGCTGCTATCAACATATAAAGACTTGTACACACAAGTCTTTTTGGGTGGGTGTGTTGGGTTCCTTAGGATATATCCCCAGGAGAGGAATTGCAGGGTCATAAGGTAGGTCCATTTCTAGCCTTGGAAGAGTTCTCCGGACTGCTTTCCACAGGGGTTGGACCAATTGACATTCCCACCATCAGTGCAGGAGGGTTCCTTTGACCCCACAACCTCTCCAGCATTTGTGGCTGTTACCTTTTCTGATGTATGACATTCTCACAGGAGTGAAGTGGTATCTCATTGTTGTCTTTATTTGCATTTCTCTGACAATCAGTTTAAGGTCTATCATGTCAGATATGAGAATAGCTGTTCCTGCCTTTTTTGTGGTCATGTATAGTAGTTTTCCATCTTTTCACTTGAGTCTGTGTTTGTCTTGTTGAGTTAGGTGGGTTTCCTGCAGACAGTATATTGTTGGGTTGTGCTTTCTGATCCATCTTCCTACTCTGTGCCTTTTAATAGGTGGATTCAGTCCACTGACATTTATTAATAGTATAGATTGAAGATATTTTAATGCCATTATTGTAGCTTTTTAGAGTGTTCTGATATATGGCATGTTTATGGTGATTTGATTGTTTATAGGAGACCTTTCAGAACTTTCAGGGCAAGCTTGGTGGTGATAGTTAATTGTTTAAACTGTTGTTTGTGATAGTTAATTCAACTGTTGTTTGTCTGAGAAGGTTTTAATGCCTCCATCTAGTCTGAATGAAAGTCTAGCAGGATACAGTATTGTTGGTAGAAAGTCTTTCTCATTGAGGACTCGATACATATTTTGTCATTATCTTCTGGCCTGTAGTGTTTGTGTGGAGAAATCAGCTGCTAATCTTATAGGGTTTCCTCTTTAAGTGACTCTTGGTTTTTCTCTAGCAGCCTTCAGGATTCTTTCTTTATCTTTATTCCTTTTCATTCTAATTATGATGTATCTTGGTGTCTTTAAGTCTGGGTTAATTCTGTTTGGGACTCTCTGGGCATCTGGAACCTTTATGTCTTTTATGTTGTCTAGACTAGGGAAGTCCTCCTCTATTATGTCCTATAGAATGCTTTCTTCCCTTCCCTCTCTTTCTTGATCTGGTAAGCCTATATTATGTATATTACTTCCTTTGAAGTCATCCCATATGTGTCTGTTGTTGTTTGCAGAATCTCTTTTTCAGGTCTCTTACTGTGTTCTTAGTTTTCTCTAATTCATCTACAATCTTGCTAATTCTGTGTTCTGCCTCATTTATTCTATTCTCTCTCCCCTCTGCTTTTTTCTGTAGCTCAGCTATTTTGTTACCCTGTTCTGATACTGTATTAGCTTGTTCATCTAGTTGTGCTCTTAGCTCAGCTATTTCAGCTTTCAGCTCTCTAATGACCTTGAGATAATTAGTGTTTTCTTTCAGAGTCTCATTTGTTGTTTCCCCATTTATGATGACAATTCTTTCAAACTCTTTCCTCTCTCCTGTGACTAATTCTTCCATTAGTGTTTAGATGCTAGTCTCACTGTTCTGTGCTTCTACTTTTGGGGGGCTTTTAGCTGTAATTTTGTCTTGGTTCATTTCTCCAATGTTTTTTCTTGGTTTAACCATTCTACGTAGTATGTTATGAGGTCTTTCAGTACTTTCAAATTACTAATCACTCTTGCCCCAGTTGACTCATGTGTAAGTAAGGTACTTAAAGAGTTCATAGTTATGGAAATTATCTCAATCCCTGAGTTGAAGAACAGTGGCTGTTAAAGCCTCTATTGTTCTTTTCTTCCATGTAGCCTATAGCGGCTGAGGGATTTTTACCTATAAGTAGATGTTTTAACTTAATCACTCATTTCTGAACAAGAGAAAAAGGAGTGAGATAAAACAGTGGTTATGCACAGAGATTCCCACTCCCTGGGGATCCAAAGCCCTGGACTCTATTCAGCTGCTCTTCCAGCAGCCTGAGCCAAGCTGGGAGTACTTGGCCCTTTGAGTTTCCACACATGTCTTGTTTATTGCCTGTGGGTTCTGTGGCAGTTACTCACCGTGTCTCCCTAATTCATCAGGAGAACAGAGTACAAATGGTACCACTATACAGCCCCACATCTAACCCACAGGGTATAGATGTTCTCCTGAATTTCCCGGCCAGTTCTCTGCCTCCCAATGTCAGCATGGGGCCTCCTGGCTGCTGCTCCAGCCTCTGAGGGCAGTAGCAATGGAGACTCACAGTTGCATTTGGTGAGTCTTAGGGGAGTCCTCTCCTCCCTTCAGCAGTCTTTTTGTTAGTAAAACAGACTGGAGTTGGCATCTCAGTTGGTAAATTGCTATACTGTTACCAGCTGCTCAGGAGTAGATGTGAGCTTTAGCCCCAGGAATCTCTGTGTAGGCTCCTCTCTGTCCATGAGCTACATGTGTTTGCACTCACAGGTGATTTTCAGATTCTCAAAGTATTTCTAGTCCTGTCTTGTTGTGGTCCCAGGTGTTTTCCTTTGATATTCCTGGTTGACTGGGGAGGGGGGGCAGAGGGGGAGGGAGAGGAGAAGAGAGGAGAGGGGAAAAGAGGAGAGGAGAGGAGAGGGGAAAAGAAAAACACAACTGCTGCTGCTACTCTGTAGTCCTGCCTCCAGAAGTCTCGGATTCTATTGATGTTCTTCGAACAATCCTGATACATACTAAGTTGTCTGGCAATTACTTTAGCATTGTCCTGATTGTCAATTGAGTTTTTACACAAACTGATACCCAGTGTGATTTCTGATCTTGGAATTACTTGATCCAAATTAAAGTTCAGTTGCAAAAATCTCCTAATGAATTATTTATTCAATTGCTGCAAACGTCTTCATTTGTAGAATGACAATTCAAGCATACACACATAAATAAAAATACCTCCCAAAATCCACAAGAACAAAGAAGTGCTTGATATATTGGACTCACTTAATAATCTTATGTATATAGCATAGGAGACACATCACAATCTAAACCACAACTCGTGGCAGAATCAGAGTTTTGGCCTTGCTTCCTTGGGTTATTTTTAATGACATTGAGCTTCAAGAGAGCCTGTACTTGTGATTTACATTTGAGATCTACATGGCTTCATCATCTTTCTTTAACCTTGAAAGTAGGCCTGGGCTATCAGAAATCTGGGCTTCTAAAGAAAGTCTCATATGAAGAAAACAAGTCAAGCTCTCTTGGTTCAGGACCTGTAGTTTCTATAAGACAAACAGTATTTTCAGGAATCGGGCAGTAGCGCAGCAGGTTAAGCGCACATGGTGCAAAACACAAGGACCAGCTCAAGGATCTTGGTTCGAGCCCCTGGCTTCCCACCTGCAGGGAATTCACTTCATAGGCAGTGAAGCAGGTCTGCAGGTGTTTATCTTTCTCTCCCCCTCTGCGTCTTCCTCTCCTCTTTCCATTACTCTCTGTCCTATTCAACAATGATGACATCAATATCAACAACAATAATAATTACAACAATAAAACAAGGGCAACAAAAGAGAATAAATAAATTTTTAAAAACCCCAGTATTTTCATTCTTGTCCTAATATGTTTATGCCACTGGTGAGAGTCCTGTTTGTAAAAACTGTAAGAGCTAAATATCATTTTTATTAAGTGAATGAATTTGCATTAAAGAAATAAGAAATCATGGTTACAATTCTTCTAGCGTTTGCCATGGTTACAATAAGTTAATGTAACAGTTTAAAATTGTACTCAGTAACTGTGGAAGCTTTAACTTAAAATGATACTCTGATATATAGCTCATAACATAGAAGTTGGGCCCTTGGAAAACATTCAAAAATATGCATATGTTTTTTTCTTATTTTTACTTGTTTTTTTATTAATAGTGGGTTACAATATTGTAAGACTGCAGCATATATTTCCACACCACATCCACCACTAATGTTCTGCTTCCCCAACTCCCACCTCCCAATGGTAACCACCATAGTTCTCAGAGTCTGAAAAATAGTTTGCTTCTGGTTTTTTGTTTGTGTTTGTTTTTGTAAGTTCATGTGTTTCAGGCCTCCAGATTCTATGAATTAGTGAGACCATCCAGTAGTTTTCTTGTCTTTCATCTCTTTATTTATTTTGCTATGCACAACCATCTCTTGCTCCATCCATTTTGTCTGAAAAGACACAAAATTGTCTTTTTTGATTGCAAGTAGTATTTAATAGAGTAAATATTTCATAATTTCCTTAATTATCTGTTGATGGACAGGCTGCTTCCACTTTTTGGTTATCATAAATAAAGCAATATTTTTTCTTTTAACAAAAATTTATTCTTTATATTTAAAAAGTTGTAATTCTTACAACACATAGAAAATATCTTTATAATATGGAATAGGCATCTCTTTGGTATATGAACACACCACATCTGTGATCTCTTACTTAAAAAAATTAGTTAAGAACTATGGCAATATGCTAAACAGACTATTTTTCTCCATCCATTTGCCCTCTTTCATAGACTCATTGTGGGGTTTTACAATATAGTTTTGTACACATACACATCTACAAAAAAAAAAAAAACTAAAATAGTTATATCAGACACTTAGAAGTCACACAGAAGAGAACCAGCTGGCTTAATAGTTGTTGCATAGGACACAAGCCACAAAGAGAGTAAAAGATATAGGACAAATATAAATTTATAATTAAAATATAATATGAATAGAATTGCACCATTCAAATTTGATGCATTAAAAACAAAGTAACAATTTCAAACTGTCAATATAAGCAGTATACAAAGTTACAAAAGCAGTAATAGTCATAATTATGTTAAGGCACTTAAGGAAAGCAAAAACAATATCAAATACTAGAAATATCTGTAAAAGTAGTTAACTTATAAGTAAATGTATAAGAACTATGCATTCTTTTCAGATAGGCTTTCACTTTCTATTTATTTATTTATTTATTTAATTTATAAAAATGAAATATTGACAAGACTTACAGGATAAGAGGGGGTACATTTCCACACAGTGCCCACCCCTGGAGCTCCATATCCAATTCTTTCTCTTGATATCTTCCCTATTCTTTATCCCTCTGGGAGCATGGACAGAACTGGCTTCTGTAACTGCTTCTCTTCTGAACATGGGCATTGGCAGGTCGATCCATACTCCCAGCCTGTCTCTTTCTTTCCCTACTGGGGCAGGGCTCTGGGGAGGTGGGGTTCCAAGACACATTGGTGGGGTTGTCTGCCCACGGAAGTCAGGTTGGCAACATGGTATCATCTGGAACCTGGTGGCTGAAAAAGAGTTAAGATATAATGCATAACAAATTGTTGACTAGTCATGAACCTAAAGGCAAGAATATTGCAGATGAAGATTTGGGGGTCTCCATTTTAGAAAAAGCTAGTACTATTTTGGGTATATTCCAAGGGGCCCATGACTTTAATAGTTTTGCCTTCACCTGTTTTTTGTGCAAAAGATGCATCATGACTTTTCTGACAACCCAATAGAAGTGACTTTGTATTTTCTATTTTGTCCTTTCAATTTTGTAAATCTTTCCAAAGAAATTATCTCCAAACCAGAAAGAGCTAAATTCATGGAGATGATGACAGTTTAATTATAGCAACAAAGATTATAAATAACAAATTGTCAGTTAATATGTCAGAACAACAGTTCAGATATTTTCACTTATTAAATATAATGGTTACAGGACTGGTTAACACACCTGTGAAGGTGTGTGCTTTGTTATGTGTACAACCCAGGTTAGATCTCCTGGCTCCAATGACAATGAGAGATTTTTCTGTGTTGAGATCTCTCTCTCCTTTTCTCTATAAAATTCAGGCCCAAAGCAAGGAAGATCCTGTGATGATGATAATGGTGATAATGATAATGATGATGATAATAATTACAAAAACCTGAAAAAAAACATTATCCAAAGTTATATTTAAAATAGAGCTGTGGGGAGTCAGGCAGTAGTGCAGCGGGTTAAGTGCAGGTAGCGCAAAGTGCAAGGAGCGGCGTAAGGATCCCGGTTCAAGCCCCTGGCTTCCCACTTGCAGGGGAGTCGCTTCACAGGCGGTGAAGAAGGTCTTCAGGTGTCTATCTTTCCCTCTCCCTCTCTGTCTTCCCCTCCTCTCTCCATTTCTCTCTGTCCTATCCAACAACGACGACAAGAGCAACAAAAAGGAATAAATAAATAAATAATAAATAAAACAGAGCTGTGATATCTTGTACAGGGAGTAACTCATTGATAGAGCACAGGAGTTGCATTAATGAGGTCCCAGATTTGATACACCTGGCACTACATGTGCCAAAGTGCCTCTCTCATAAAATTATCTCTAAAATAATTCTTTTTGGGGTTGAGGAAGTGGTGCATCTAGTAGAGTGTACATATTACAGTGCTCAAAGACATGACTTCAAGCCCCTGGTATCCACCTATAGAAGGAAAGTTTCACTGGCCATGAAGCATTGCTACAGGTTGTCTCCCCCCTTCCATATTGATTTCTTTCTGTCTCTAAAATTAAATAATATTTTTAACAATTTACTTCCTTTTTGTTACCCTTTTTTAAAATTGTTTTTTTGTTGTTTTTATTGATGTTGTTGTTGGATAGGACAGAGAAATGGAGAGATGAGGGGAAGACAGAGAGGGGGAGTCACTTGTGAAGTGACTCCCTTGCAGGTGGGGAGATGGTGGCTCCACCTGGGATCCTTAAGCCGGTCCTTGCACTTTGCGCCACCTGTGCTTAACCCGCCTGACTTGCTAAAAATAAATGAAATTTTTAAATGACATTTTAACTTCTTAAAATACATGTCTTAGAAAATATTACACAAAAACATAAAACTAGTGATTATGAGAAGAGGAGAAAGACATGATTTTTTTTCTTCTTTCTAATTGCCCTTTCTGTATTGTGGTTTTGTTCCTTTAATTAAATAAAATAAAGTGAAAGGTAGTAAGAAAAAGTAGAAGTAATGAGGAAGATAGGAATTTTCAAGGCTGAATTTAGGAATACATGAAATAACAATTTGCTTGTTCTATAGAACTAGGTAGATGACACTCACCTATGCATTTTACTTTAAAGTGGGGGGTTAGGTTTCACCTGTTGTTTGTGGTCAAAACAGTTTAACTTTATTATTTTTAGAAGTCATGATGGTATGTAATTTCAAGTGAAGGAAAGTGTTTCTGGGACACTCAGATGCAGGAATGAGGACTCTGAGTGCTTGGGCCCTGCCCCACCCTTTGGGGAGGAGTGTGTTTCTATCAATGGTGACAGCGTGTTTTGGTTTATAGGACAAGGAACTTGCAAGGTTAGAGCAACTGTGCTGAGCAAGAGCATCTCAGGAGAGGAAATCTTTGCAGCAAGACATCTTGGTCAGTCCTGGCTGCTGGAATGCTTGGGGGCTTATTGTGTACATTCATTTCTCAGTTTGGAGGCTAGAAGTCAAGGTGCCAGTAAAGCTGGATGTTGGTAAAGGTGTTTCAGTTTGCAGACAGTGTCTTGCCATGCCCTTGTTTGGGGTGGGGGGACAGAGATACTGATTCTCTCTTAAGTGAATTACAAGGACTCTAATTGGAATATCATCCTCACTGTTGAACTCATCACTTCATAGAAACTTGCCTCCTCCTAATTCATCACTTTGAGAATTTGGACTTTAATATGTGTGTATGTGTGTTTGTGTGTGTGTGTACACACCTGTAATTTACAATTTACAGTAGAGGTGATGATAGGTAGACTTTGTTTATTCCAGGAAATCTGGGTCTGACTCTGCAGGCTTTCTTTCACTTTTGTCTTCCTGGAGACATATAGGCCTTGACCCTCACTGCAGTGCTGGGTTATGTTGTGCTATGAATACTTCCACATTTCCTGTCTTGTCTCTCTCTGGGCAGATTTACCTTAGAAGAATCAGTCCCCACCCCCTGCTTTTATTAAGACATAACTTGACATATTACATTTTTTTTAGGTTTAAGTGTAATTATAGGTCTTAATATATTGTGAAATGATTGTAATAAGTCTAGTTAATATTTATCATCTCACAGTTTAAAAAAAAAGATAAAGGAAAAAATTTTTTTCTTGTGATAAGAATTCTTGGAATTTATTCTCTTAGCAGCTTTTAAATATACCATACAACATTTAGTTACCAAGTTGTTCATTATGTTACCATGACTGACTTATCTTTTTACAGTTAATTTACCTATGAGAAAGAGCAGGAGAAGAAGAGAGAACCAGAACATTATTTTGGCATATGCAGTACCAGGGATCAAATTCAGTACCTCATGCTTGCAAGTGAAGTTCTCTCTCTCTAACAGACAGAGGAGAGAGGAGACAGTGAGAAAGACGCCTGCAGATCTGCTTCACTGCTCAAAGCATCCTTCCTGCAGGTGGGGAGTGAGGGTTTGAACCTATGTCCTTATGCATGGTAGTATGTGCTAAACTGAGTACACCGCTGCCTGCCCCCCTCAAGTCAGGTTCTCTATGCCACTGTATAACTTCCCAGTTGGCAGATTTATTTCTTATAACCTTCATCCAGTTCTCCCTATTTCTAGCCCTTGCTTATGGTAACCAAAAATAGTTGATCTCTTCTTCTGTATGAAAGAGAGTGTGTGCTTTAAGATTTCACATATGAGCTATAGTATATGTCCTTTTATTTAAAATAACATAAAAGATGTTTTAATTTAAATGAGAGAGACACCAGAGCACTACTCAACTTTGGAATTTGATGGTGCTAGGGATTGAACCTGTTACCTCTGCTTCTTGATGCAATATTATATTTTCCTTTCTTGTCTAGCTTACTTTATTTATCATTATTCTACCAAGGTCCTTCCATGTTGTTAAATATATTTAGACATACATATTTAGCATATAAATGCATATGTGTGTGTATCTCTTCCACAACTTTTTTATAAGTGATTTAATATCGCTTTACAAAATTACAAGATAATGGGATACAGCTCCATACTAGTCTACCAGAGTTCTGGATCCCCAGTTACTCCATTGTAAGCTACAGCAGTTCTACCAAGGTTGCATATATGTGTTAACAATTATTTCTACAACTATTTGTATATATTTGCACACACACCCCCCTTTTAAGGTTGCATCTTCTTTTCCTTTCCAAGTCACACATAATACCTATTACTACATCCAGATACCCCCCACCCCCTTTTTCCTCCTGTCTGTGGTTCCTGATGGAGGTGGAGTTCAGAACCCTCTGGTCATTTTCCTACTATCATTTCTCCCTCACTGGGAGTATGGATCATAATTACTTTGGGGGTGCAGAAGGTGGGAGGTCTAGCGTCTGTAATTGCTTCTCTGCTGGACATGGGTATTAGCAGGTCAGTCCATACCCCTAGCCTGCTTCTATCTTTCCCTAGTGGGGTAGGGATCTGGAGTGGTGAGGTTCCAGGGTACATCCACAACTTCTTTATTTGTCTATTGATGAACACTAGGGTAGTTAGTTTCTATGTCTTGACTTTTGTGAATATGCTCCTGAGATGACAGGTGCTCAGTTCATCAAGCAGAAGGGCATTAAATTATAAGCAAAATTCAGGAGTTTCTGAGTTATTTTTTAATGTGGACATTGGGTAAATGGATGATGATAGGGCCTTGGTATTAAAGCTGCTGTTTTCCAGGTATCCAATAGCAGTCCTGAATAAACCAGTCAAGACAAATGAGAAGTTTCAGCAAATAGACAACAGTTAGTATCACTGCTTTGGAGAGGGCATATATGAGCTTACATACTTGTTCTTGTTGACTATAAAGTGACTTTTTTTTTCTCTCTCCTTTCTGACTAGAGTCAGATGGAGTTTAGCATCTCGTCCTTATCCATCCAAGAACCAAGTAATGGCACTACAACCAGTGAGCTGAGGCAACTGTCCAAAGCTCCTCAGGGTTCTCAAGCCCTCCGACCCTTCCAGGGTGGCAAGTCTTCCAGCCTGGATGTTCTCGGTCCTGTATGGAAGGAAGAAGAAGCCTCTTTCTGGAAAATCAATGCAGAGCGATCCCGGGGGGAGGGACCTGAGGCCGAGTTCCAGTCACTGACCCCCAGCCAGATCAAGTCCATGGAGAAAGGTGAAAAGGTTTTGCCTACCTGTTATAGGCAGGATCCCGCCCTGAGGGACAGGGAGACCAAGGCAGAAAGACCAAGCAACCTGCACCAAGAGCAGCATGTTCTTCCCAGCACCATCTTGGAGCATGAGAAACCCCAGGCCATTCAGACCTGCACTAACACATTGAATGAAGATGTTGAAGCTGGATTGAAGCTGCCATCTTTAAAGGCCAGCCAGGAGGATGTGGAAGAACCTCTGTTCTCTGAACCTATATCTGCACAGGTGGGTAGCCTTGTTTTAAACTCTGGCCTGGGAGATCTCCTCCACTGATGCCTCAAAGGACTTTAAAGATCAGAAGTTCTGCTCTACTCCTGACTGATGTGAAAAGAGAGGAGATAGGTTTTTGAATCTGCCTCAGTACTTTTACTTGTTCCATGGCTGTGTTCTACCTGTTTGTTGCCCTTTTCCAGGTCTATGAGGAGAGATGAGAATCCCAGGGAGAAGATATGTTAGAAGGGATTTGGTTGCGTACTTGAATTAAAGGAACTGTGAGTTTAGGCAGAAGCATTATTAAGGAATGGACTTACAGACATTCTGATGAGATCAGGTGTGTTCAGGGTGGTATGGCCATAGATTCTCATTCTGTAAGGAATGAGGAGGAATAAGGTAGATCCCAGTACCCTTACCAAGAGCAGCTGTGCTTGCTCTCAGCAGCCATAGAAGACACCTCATTTCCAAGTAGGGGGTAGGATTTTGTGTCCAAGAAGACAGTAACTTTTCTTTGGTAGTAGAGGAGAACAAAGACTGTTCCAAGAGGGTATGTATGTCGTGAAGTAAAAGCAACTGTGTTAAGAGAATAAATAGTTTGAGTGACTTAAGTATGTTTTCCTGTTTGTTTGTGGGTATGGTACTCATTTATTTACCAGTAGGTCTGCATTAAGAAATTGAGACAAGAAATTGGAGGAGGCAGAGAGCTTGTGGAGCCCCAGGAAGAAGTGGGGAAAGGGCAACCCCAGAGTGGGGGCTGGTCTGGTCTGGACTGATCTGCCCCTCTGATCTGGTCTCTCAAGTACTCTGCTAAGGTGTTGTCCTTGGAATTGGAGCCATATTACTATAAATAATATCTTACTCTTAAACCTATATGTCTGTGCTTATGTAGCCCTTCCTCTAGCCCTATTCTACTTTGTTTCTATGAACTTCTCTAAATACCCATAAAGTAGAATTTTACATGTTTTTGACTTTGAGTCTGGCTTACTTAATATAACATCCATTTATGTTGTTTCAGCATTTTCTTCATTAGTGTATTTCAGTCAGTCTTGTCAGTTGTCCTTTCAGAAGGGGAGCCCTGGGAGATTACATTCTACTTCCCATCAGCTCCACCTCAACTTTCTAGCTGTTCTTTCCCTTTAGGTCTGCACATTACTTAAATTAGTATATTCAACCTTGTCTCCTCCTACCTCCCCTGACACCTTGTCCCAGATTTTTCATTTTGTTTTACGTTTCTAACCTTCCTGCCATGATTCCTCTTCCTTTTTTTTTTCTAAATGGAAGTGGGGGGGGGGTGCTGCTAATGTGGGTCCTGGAGCTCAAACCAAGGACCTCGTCTCTCCTTGACCTCATACCTCCCAGACCTCATGTCTCCATCTTATAGATTAACTTAGCTTTCCTCTTTATTTGACTAGTATCCTAGCTATGCATTTGGGTCTTCCTCAATTAATTGTAATTGTAAAAAAAGAGAAGCAGGAAAGTGTGTAGGAGGGATGAAGAGTAGGAGAGAGCACAACAAATCTTTTGAAAGAAAAGATTTCTGAGTGCAAAGCACAGAGTGAACTGCCACTGTATTTAAGAAACTAGTAAGACTAAGTCAGGAAAAGCCAAACCTGCTTTATCTCTTTCAGTTTTTGATGTGTATTTCTTCTGTATCAATCTCAGATACAGGAAAACTGGACCTGGGGTAGGATTTAGGAGATACTGCTTCATCTATTAACTTGCCTTTATCTATTTTGCCAGCTGTGCAGCAGGCAAAGTTTTCTTGCAACCCACCAGGTGAATGCCTACTTCTATTTGCCTAGAGGCAGCTGACCAGAAGTTCACTGGTATATTTCTGAATGTAGCAGTAGTTGGAGACAGCTTGTGCTCAAATGGGATGCTTTAAATTAAGCCCATGTCATCCTTGACCTGAAAGATGTCCCCGACTTAGGGAAAATCACTTTTTCCTCAACTGAGAAATTTTGTTTTTTTTTTCTGTGTATTTTACATTAGAATGCCCATCACTGTAATTTGTTCTCTTACTCCTTAATGGCTAAATTTAAATATTCCTACTATTTAGAAATAGAAAATATACTTTTCTTTTTTTCTGCTCATAGACAGGACTGTTGTTGATGGGCAGAGTATAGCTTGCATTGAGTTTTATTTAATTTTCTAGTTTTAAGCACTGAGGCAAATTGGGGCCAGGGAGCTGATAATAGTAGACTGTCTCAGTTGGATCATTTAAAATGTGATGCCATTTTTAGATTATGTATAACTTTAAAAATACCTCACACCTTAATTAGGTGTTTTTGTCCCTTCTACAGGTCACCTCAAGTAATGTTGTTTTGAAGACGGGATTTGATTTTCTGGACAACTGGTAAAATATCTTAGACCAAAAAACATGTAAAGAAAACCAAGAATCCTAATTTTTTTTCCAAAATAGTGTGGTGGAGGTCAAAAGAATAATTTTACTGATTTTTGTATACCCTTTTCTTAAATCATTTGAAAAATGGTAAATGTTGCCTTGTCATAGTTTCTAGATTCTCTCTCTCTCTTTTTTTTTTTGTGAGAGAATATATATGCTATTTTTAATGGTTTTATAACAGAAGTTTTACATTTGGAATTTTTAAAGACTCATTGGAATTCAGTAGATCTTACTATAATTTTTTTTAAATAATAAAACATTTTTTTCTTTTTATGTCATATCTGGAGCCTCCTGTATGCAATTTCATTGCTCATTACTGACATTCATTATTATAGAGACACATAGTCATTCTAGAGAGACACCATAGTACTATACTTTCACCCAGTGTTATGGTCCTCCCTTGCATTCTTGGGGTTCAAACCTGGGCCACATTCATGGCAAGGCACATACCCAACCCATGAACTGTCTCTCAACCCCTAAATAAAACTTATGTCCCTGGGGACTTGGAGATGACTCATTTAATAGAGCACACAATTTATCATTTGTGATGACCTAGGATCAAGCCTCTGGCTACCACTTGGGAACACCTAGATAAACACATGGATAAATTTTCACAAGTGGTAGAGCAGTGCTGTGGTAGCTCTTCTCTCTCTCTCTCTGGAAAAATATTATACACACACACATATAATTGTCCACTGGGAACAGAAGAATGATGCAAACACAGATCCCTAGCCATACCCCTTGTAACAAAGAAAAAAAAATCTTTTCTCAACTCTAGTTTCCCCCTTTCTCAGTGAAAGTGTTCTCAATTATGGCACAAAAAAATGTAAGCCATTTATATCTCCTTTATTCCCTCTGCTTAAAAAACAGTGTATAAAGTTTCTTGGTTGATTGTTGGTAATGACATTAAGGGGCAGTGGTAGCACACAGGACTTGTATTTGAGAATTCCCAGGTTTAATGTCTGGTATCTCACTATCCAAGTTGAGTTCTCTGGTTAAAAACAAAACAAAATTGATATTGGCACACTAACTATGATTATGGAAAGTTTTGATCCCCAAGCAATCTTACATGACACTCCTAACTGCCTTTGGCTTCCTTGCTGAAACCACATCTCTTAAATTATGTGCCACCATTATGCCATTTCTGGGAAACAAACTGCTAGTACATGGCATTGATTGTTTTTAAACTACTCTGATACCTAAACTATTCATAATTGTTTAAAAAGATTTGCTTAACAGTTTTTTATTAACCTTCTTCTTTTTTAAAATTTAGATTTAGCAGCTATAGGGTTCTTATTTTTCTTAGGTTTGTACTCCTTTCCTTTTGGAAATCCTTTGCTACTTACTTGGCCTATGAGATGACAATCTGTTCTGGGCATCTAAAGGAATCTGGGCAGATGTTTTCTGCTTAGTTGTGTTTAAACTTTCCAGCATGTGACTGATGGGTGGTGGATAGCCTTCATCCCAAGAATGGTCAAGCTTCATCACAGTGGACCCTCTCCCAACCCTAACTACCAGGAGTTGAAGAGGATTCTGTTTTTGCAGCACCCCAGCAGCACTCCTGAAGACCTTTGTTATACTGACATCTAAAGCTGGACTTGGCTTCCCACTTACTGCTCTGGTGATGGAACAGAGCCAAGTGAACTGTTGGAAGTCTATGCTCTATCCTGAGCTGGCCAAGCCTGCAGGCTGTGCCCAAATATGATCTACGCATTGCTTCTCACTGTGTTTTCCTCACCTTAAGCCTTAATCCCTGAAAATCCTGCTAGTAACACCTATACCAGTATCCAAGTGTGTATTTTTTTTTTAAAAAAGCCTTTATTTTTCATTAACTCTTTTGAAATGGGTTTTAGAATATTTTATCATGCTCCAAGATAAAAACTCACAGCAATGCCTTTTTCTAGTAAAATTTCTGCCAAAACTGTGACTTAAGATAACTTCTAGCTTGGTTCCTGCACAATTGGTTTTTTTTCCCTAAACTTTATTTGGACCCTCAAGGGTCTTAAATTTTATCTTCTGCCTTTGGTGACTGTATCATGGCAACTCCAGTTCATTTTTGTACTGTTTAAGAATAATTAATCCATATAAGGGTCAAACATTTTCTAGAATGACAACGCAGAAAATAGCAGCCTAGAAATCATAACTAAACATCATGGCAGGATGTCATACCCCAGCCCGAGTGATCCTACACTAGATAGCAGGGTCCCATAAAAGATAAAGGGAGGGAAAAAATGAGAGAGGTGAGGGAAGGAAGAGAGAGAAGGGAGAAGAAAAATTATGCAGCTGTGAGTTGTATTCCTTGTTGTCTTATGATTGTCTTAGGATAAATAAGCCCTCAGTAGCCGATCTGTTTTGTTTTTGGAAGATGGTTGTAATTTCTTTTCCACTTTCTCATAAAGCCCAACATTCCCTTCAGCCCTTGCAAGCTAAGGGGGTGAAGTACCATTGAAAGCTTCTGATCTGGGGCCTAATATCTGGCATTGTTTAGTTATCTCTTACAGTAATGCTTGAAAATTCATTGTGGCACTGCCTTCTAAAGATTAAATGTGAAATAAAAATTTGGGATGTTGGGGTGGGGGGGGTCAAAAAATTTGGGATGTTTTAGAGGGAGTTCTAAAGTTGTGTTATTCTACCCTGATTCTGGAAATAAATGAGTGTGAGGAGCTTGGAAGGTGTGTGCTCATGGGTCTTCATCTCATCTGACCTGTCGATCTCCTTTTAACACCTGATGTCAAATTGAAAGCAGTTCCTTTACCATCTTCCTGAGAAACAATGTTCAGTATGTCCAAGAAAGTGTGTCCTTTTTGTTTTTTGTTTTGTTTTGTTCCTCCCAATACTCATGTATTAGAATGGAATTTATGTTTATTATTTTAAAATATACTTTCCAGCGGAGTCTTGCATTTGGTTTTAGATTTCCTCTCCTCCGCCTCCTACATGCACATCTGGGATATGTGTATCTAGTATCTGGGATTCAGCTCAAGAATTCAACATCTAGCTTTGAGTGGCAGTATTTTGCAAAATCTTTACCAGGAGATCAGGAATCAATCTCAAGTTATTTGACTTGTGGGTTCTTCCTCCTGTTCTCTGAATTTGTGTGTGTGATCCTCCAATGAAACAACAGGTAACCTACCCTTTGTTACACCCATGTGGCTGTCAGAGCAGCTTCCTTTTCTGTATAAATATTTTTTAAATGAAATGTTCTTACTATTTGTAACTTGGTTGTATTTTATATTAATAACCTTTAATAAAGCCATTTATAATATTCTAGATGTGTCTGTTTTGGGCCTACATCAAAGTCAGGATGATTGCTGGTGAATACAGAGGAGAGAAGAAAGATAAACAGCCTTGGAAGTGGCACCTTTGTGAAACTCAAAAGCATAAGGTTCTGAGTTTGATCCCCAGCATTGCATGTGCCTAAGTGATGCTTTCTCTGGTTTTCTCTGCCTCTTTCTCATAAATAAATAAATCTAAAGTGAAAAAAAAAGATAAAGTAGTTTGAAACCTATTTGGAAAGCTCACTTTGCACAGTCCTAACTTGGTTTCTCTTACAGGTTTGTGGGAAGTGAGGGCCAAGGGTTGTGAGCTCCTTACAGAAGGGGTTCCTATTTTCTTTCTCTTTCCTCTTTCCTCCCTGCCCTGAAAGGAAAAATATGTTTTGGAAAGCTCCTTTTCAACCATCAGATACTGTGAAAACCATGAAAAATCTTTCCAAAGATGAATTTTACCACACTGAATGACTGACTTTGCAGATGCTATTTCCCTAAAAGCTTTTCCTTTGGAACTGATTGAAATGATTTGGGAGAAGTGGGAGGGTAATAAGTACAAAAGTAGGCATAGCTAGTCCATCCTATTCTATTCATTAAATTGTAGGTAGTCTTTAGAGCCCTACCCCACTAGAGAAAGATAGAAACAGGCTGGGGGTATGGACCAACCTGCCAATGCCCAATTACAGAAGCCTTCAGAACTCCCACATTCTGCATCCTATAAAGAATTTTGATCAGGAGCCAGGCAGTGGTATACCTGGTTGAGTGCACACATTACCATGTGCAAGGATCCAGGTTCAAACCTCCAGTCTCCACCTATGGGGGGAACCTTCAAGAGTGGTGAAGCAAGGTTGCAGATGTCTCTCTGTTTCTCTCCCTCTCTTCTCCTTTCCCTCTCAGTTTCTGTCTATTACAGTAATAAATAAATATTAAAAAATCATTTTGGCTCATACTCCCGGGGGGAGAATATTGGGGGAAGATGAACAGAGGACTCTGAAACCCAATGCTATCAGGACCTAGAGAGAGGAGAGGAAAAAAAATGAAAGACATTCAGAAATACCAGTAGGTATAGGTATGACTTGAGAAGGCAGGACCATAGGAAAAAATGGGCAAAAATATGTATAGATAGAGAGACAATATCTGTGTCCTTGGGAGAACCACTGCATTTTCCAATGGAGGGAATGAGGACACAATTTGTGGTGGGAATGGTATGGAATTATAGCCCTGTTATCTTGTAATTTTGTAAATCATATTAAATCACTAATAAAAATGTAGGTTGTAAGTTACATATTGAGAATTATGTCAATTTTCTATTATGAACAAGCTACATACAATTAAAAAAACATTAGGGTGCCTGGTGGTGGCACACCTGGGTAAGCAAACACTACAGTGTGTAAGGACCTGGGTTTAAGCCCCTGGTCCCCACCTGCAGCAGGGGGAAAGCTTCACAAGTGGTAAAGTAGAGCTTCAGGTGTTTTTCTGTGTCTCTCCCTCTCTATCTCTCACCCCCTCTCAATTTCTGTTTCTATTTAATAATAAATAAAATATTAACAAGTATTTATTAAAGAAAGGAAGAACCAGACAACACTGTTGGCACATACACTGCTGAGCATCCAACTTAGGACCTCATGATTATAAATCTTGTGCTCTACCACTATGACACCTCCCCAGGACATCCAGATAAGCTTTTTTTTTTTTTTTTTTCCTCCAGGGTTATTGCTGGGCTCGGTGCCTGCACCATGAATCCACCGCTCCTGGAGGCCATTTTTCCCCCTTTTTGTTGCCCTAGTTGTTGCAGCCTCGTTGCGGTTATTATTGCCATTGTTGACGTTGCTTTGTTGTTGGATAGAACAGAGAGAAATGGAGAGAGGACGGGAAGACAGAGAGTGAGGGGAGAGAAAGATAGACACCCGCAGACCTGCTTCACCACCCGTGAAGCTACTCCCCTGCAGGTGGGGAGCCGGGGGCTCGAACCGGGATCCTTACGCGGGTCCCTGTGCTTTGCGCCACGTGCGCTTAACCCACTGCGCCACGGCCCTACTCCCCAGATAAGCTTTTAAAAGAGAAAAAAAAATTAGTCCTGCTTTATATCTTACCTACAAGTTGCAGATGTAACTACCATGAAGCCAACCTGACTTCCCTGGGCAGATGACCTCACCAATGTGTTGTCCCAAAGTCTTGCCTCTTAGAGTCCTACCCCACTAGGGGGAGAGAGAGAGACAGGTTGGGGGTATGGATCAACCTGTCAATGTCCATGTCCAGTGGAGAAACAACTGTAGAAGTTTTTATACCCCAAGAAGTTTGGTCCATACTCCTAGAGGGATAAAGAATAGGGAATCTTTATCACAGCCAGCACTTTGTGTTGCTGCTTGTGCTCTTGCATAGAGCCAATCACAACAAGTGCTCTCAAATTCATCTTCCATGTATTTGGTTTTAATTTCATCCATTGTCACCCTGACCATGTACAAGCACCCATCTAAGGCTACAGTACTTCTGTGAGTGTCTCAGCAGTATTTTGATGAAGTTTTCTAAGTTCAATATTTGTTAATAATTGTTGTTTTGGGGGAGCATCTCTGTGTTTGCTGTTAGTCCATGGCAATACCTCAACAATCTTATTATATTGATATGTTGAAATTTTGTATCTTCCCTTTATTTTTTTTTTTTGTAGTTGTTGGGAGTCTCACTGCTCTAGGTTTACTTTTTCAGATAGAAAGATACAGAAAAAATGAGAGAGAGAGAGAGATACAGAAACAATGAGAGAGAGAGAGAGAGAGGAGTAAAGACAACATAGAGCTTAAATTTCCTCCAGTGAGTAAGTGAACTAAGTTCATGGTGTGAACTTAGGTCATATGCATGGCAAAAAAAGCATACTATTTAGGTGAGCTATTTTGTTGACTCTTGAAATAATAATTCTGGCATATAGTCTCAAAAATAATATGTTAGTATTACTTTCATTTAAAAATGATATATTTATGTATATATTAATGGGAGGAGAAAATAGAAAGAGGGAGAGAAAACAGGAGTATGATTGTGGCATATTTGGTAATGGGGCTAGTATTCAAGACCTGCTGCAAGTCCTGTGGTCTATCTATATGCCATCCTCCAGTGATACTCCTACTTTTTTTTCTCTATATTTTAAAATGTCATTGCCAGAAATGTAAGAATTTTCCTAAGAAAGGGGAAGTAGTACAGCTGGTTGAGTACATGTTACCAAGCACAAGGACCCAGGTTCAAGCTCTTGCTCCCTACCTACCTCCAGGGAGGAAGCTTCATAGCAGTGAAGCTGATCTGCAATATCTATCCTTCTTTCCCCTTCTTTGCTTCCCCTTTCCCTGTCGTTTTCTTTTTTTCCTATCAAATATGAAGAAAAAAGAAAAAGAAAACCTGCCAGGAGTAGTGGATTTGTAGTGCTGGCTCTGAGGCCCAATAATAATGCTGGTGGCAAATAAAAAAATTAATTTTCTTAAGAAGATATACAAATGACCACCATATATATGAAAAGTTGATTAACATCACTATTCATCAGGTAAATACAAATAAAATTAAAGTAAGAACACTTAAAACCTATTATAATGTCTATTATAAAAAATACAACAGATGGGAACTGGGCTATGGCGCAGCGGGTTAAGCGCACATGATGCAAGGACTGGCATAAGGATCCCAGTTCCAGCCCCCGGGTCTCCAACAGCTGGGGGTTCGCTTCACAAGTGGTGAAGCATGTCTACAGGTGTCAATCTTTCTCTCCCCCTCTGTCTTCCCCTCCTCTCTCCATTTCTCTCTGTCCTATCCAACAACAACGACATCAATAACAATAACGACAATAAACAAGGGCAACAAAAGTGAAAAAAAAATATATACAACAGATAAGTGTGGGTAGAAGGGGCCCTTTGTATGCTGTTGGTGGAACTGGTGTAGCCACTATGGAAAACAGTTCAGAGGTTCCTCAAGAAATTAAAGAGCAATATCAGCAAAATAGCTCACTTGAGTAGTATGCTGCTTTACTACCCAGGTTTGAATCTGGCTCCCACTGCATTAGAGGAAAATTTGCTGCTCTTCTGTGATATCTCTCTCTCTCTCTCACTCTCTCACTCTCCTGCCTCTATCTAAAAAAGCTATAGAACTAGATTGTAATAAAAATTCCATTTCTGGCTATTTATCTGAAGGAAATAAAACTGTTGTCTCAAAAAGACGTATTAATCCCCATGTTAATTGCAGCACTATTTATAATAGCCAAAATTTTTCCATTTTAGATGCCCATCCACTGATTATAGGATGAAAAATGTGATATGTAATGGATATTGCCTCACCATAAAAACAGGGAATCCTGTCATTTTTGACAAAGTGAATACACCTTTAGGGCATTATATTAAGTAAAATAAGCCTGACTGAGAAACACAAATACAAAGCTAGAACTCATAGATACATATAGTGACAGTTATCAGACATGGTGGCAGATAAACAAAATAGATCCAGGTAGTCAAAAGGCATAAATCAATTATAAGTTAAAAAAAAATCTTTGGATGGGAAGATGTATAGTGATAGTTCATCATACTTGCATGCAAAAGGTCACAGAGGTTCAGGTGCTGTCTCCCAGCATTACTATATGCCAGAGCTGAGCAGTGCTCTTGTCTCTTTCATGAAAATATATGTAAATATATGCAATCTTTTAAACTTTTTAAAAATTATATCTATGGTGGCAGTCAGGCAGCACAAGTGGTGCAAAGCGCAAGGACCCACGTAAGGATCTGGGTTCGAGCCCCTGGCTCCCCACCTGCAGGGGAGTTGCTTCACAAGCAGTAAAGCAGGTCTGTAGGTGTCCTATCTTTCTCTCCCCCTCTCTGTCTTCCCCTCCTCTCTCTGTCCTATTCAACAATGACATAAATAACAACAACAATAATAATTACAACAATAAAACAAGGGCAACAAAAGAATAAATAAATATTTAAAAAATTACATCTGTGGTACACATTATATTAAAAAGCATAGTTACAGAGTCTGATCCTTTTTCCAGACACTTTTCCCCGCTATGGGCAGAAATTTTTGTTTACTTCTTTTTTTTTTTTTTTTTTTTTACAGAGAGAGAAGTGCTTAGAGGTTTGATTGTATAGTATCAGTCTCCAAAACACTTAAGATGTGTGAGGCAGATAATAACAAATGTTAAGTGATTCAGATCCTTGTATGATCATCCTGAAAAGAATCTGGAAACAAGCACCAGTGCAAGAATACATGTTGCTCCTTCCGCCTTTTTTGGTTCTGTCCTATGAAGTCTTCAAACTTATTCTGAATATGACCTCTGAAGTCAGCTTGAATATCACTAGAAGAGATTTTATCATTTTTAGACTCATATTCTATGTTAGGGTTGAAGTGTGAGCCAGATGACCATGAAATATCTGAATAGAAAGCTAATATCTTATTTTGCTTATGACATTGACCAAATCTGTCTTTTTCTCTGTGAAAAGATCATAATCCATGCCCCAGTAACCCCACACAATTCTTGGGATTCTCAGATATGATGACATTGAGACTTTCATTTGGGAGAGTGGATACCTTCTTCACCATAAGGAGGCTACAGGACCAGAAAATAAGGTGGGGTTTTTTGTTTGTTTGTTTGTCTATTTGTTTTATATTTCCCTTAATGAGTATTAAACCCTACTGGGATGACATTTTCCCTCTCTTCTGGAGTCCATTGCTAGCTTCCAGTTTACATATTCCTTCCCAACATACCACTCTAGTGAGCGGTCAGATTAATTTGACTGGGAAGGTCTCTGCATAGGACAGGCTTGCCTTTAGTATTACCCCAAACTTTCTGGGATTTTAAACCAGGAAAATAAATCAAATTGACAAGGAAGTGCAGTTAATAATGTTTGGTCCCTGGCACTACATGTGCCTGAGTGGTACTCTGGTATTATCTTTCATTAACTAACTAACCAACCAACTAACTCTTTATAAAAGGTAAAAAATAGACTTTGGGTAAAGTAGTTTATTTATGTAGCAAATTTCTTGCAAATAACCAATGGGCTCTGAGTCACTTCCAGGTCATTTCTTTAAAATGGTTCTTTCACATTCACTTTTGCATCCCCAAGAAAGATAGTGATCAGTTTTCATTTTCTAGTTGAATAGAAGGAAGTAGAGGTTGAGTATTATATTTAAAGTCATCCAACCAAATTGTAGACCAAAAGCACTAATCAAGGACAGCAAGGAAGGTTATAGTGGTGCTGGTGTATGTGTGTATGGGGGGTAGAGGTGGAGCAGTTGGCCGAGAGGGGAAGGGTGATGATGACGGTCTGCTGCATTTATAGAGGCCATGACAATCATATTCCATGAATCAATTATTTCTAAACACAGATAGGTTTAACAGTTTGTATTGGAGAAGATCAGTGGTCCCTTTTCAGGGTGACGTTGCCTTAATCCTAGAACTGTATTTACTTTCCATTATCTCTGATGGGAGTATCAATGTTAGGATCCATCCAAGTTTGGATAATATTTTGTGGCTTTTGTTACTGCTAGAAACCAGAGTGGAGCAATCCAAAGAATAGTTACATCCTGCAATATACAGTTTAATAAACCATACATGAGCACTCACAGTTGTGTGGGAATCACAGGAAAGTAGCCAACCTGGGTGATTGAATACTACCATGGATTGAATGCCAAGATCTTTTTTAATCTAGGTTATGCCTATTCCATGCTGATGTTTTCTGAACTTTGGTTCTATGGAAAATAAAAAGCAATGACATAGAGAAGACAATGAGAAACACAAGTTGATTTCCTCTTCTAGTGGCTAAAAATATTTATTATACAGTGTGTCATATTACTGGCCCCCCCTTTTTTTTTACACATTCTATCTTATATAATTAAAAGATTTTATTGGGGAGTTAACTTTTTTTTTCTTTTTCTTTTTTTCCCTGATCCTGAAATCTGATGTGCCAGTGGGTCCAAGCTATTGTCTGGGGAGATGATGTCATGGCTGGAAAAGGAACAGAAAGCTGGATCAGGGAAGAGAGTAGCTCCCATAGGAAAGGGGTATAAATATTGTTGACTGTAAACCCCATCGATTTGATGTGATCTGGGGACCATATTCAGCTTAGGAGCCTATGTGACCTCTGCATCCCTGAAGATCTGAGCTTACATTCTGTGGTCATGAGTAGGAACATTCCAGGCTGCCCCAATATCAACCCATCTTCCTCAGGTATAGCATAGTGTATGTTATCCATCCTCCAATCAGTGTAGGAGCCTATGTAACCTCTGCATCCCTCTAGATCTGAGCTCACATTCTGTGGTCATGAGTAGTAACATTCCAGGCTACCACAGTATTGACCCATATTCCTCAGGTATAGCATACAGTATGTTGTCCATCCTCCTTTTGGAGGATGGAACATTGTCTACCATTGTTGATCCAAGTTGAGGGCAAGGTCCTATGGGGGCCAACAAAGGGGTCTATTGTGTTGTTCGTGATAGAAATGATTGGTAACAATGGAGAGAGGGATTTATTTGAGGTCTAGGCCCATCATCTCTGTTTGGGAATCTCAGGACTCCCCAATTAGGGCCCCAGCTGATGGAATGGTCTAAGTTCCTTATTATGAGTAAATTATCTGATAAATCTTAATTTTAAAAATACGTTTAGAGAGAGCGCGCAAACAATAGAGTGAATGAGCATATAGCACACTGCTTTGGTATATGCAGTTTGGTACTGGTGATCAAACTCAGGGACTCAGCTTTATAAAGTTTGCACTTTACCTCTCTACCCACATTTGACTTTCTTGTTCTCTAGATTACTAATATGAAATGGGTAAAACAATATATTTATGTATTGAAATAAGTGAAATTATAAAAGACAGGCAATAGTGCTTTATTACAGAGCCAGTACATTATTGATAGTGAGTACAATTATTATTGTTAAAGCATCCTGACCAAACTCCAATTTTTCTTACTCCTGAAATTGTGTGAGCTCTGAAATCTGAAAAAAAAAATTATGGGCCATTTCCTTCTAGGAGATGAATATACAAGCAAAATATTTCTCAATGTCTTAAGAGAATTTATAAGTTCCCAGAGTTTCCCTATAGAATTTACAGATTCCCAGAGTTTCCCTATAGGCTATAAGTTTACACATTCTGTTCTGTTTCTCTTGTAAAGAGATAATAGATGGAACCACACAAGTACCTCATGATAAAATTTGCATAACATGAGACATGAATACTGCTAAAGCCAAGAAGCCAAGACTACCTGAAAACCTGTATAACTATAAGGTTCTAGAGACTATCCACTGCACATTTTCATACACACACACACACACACACACACACACACACACACACACACTTGGGCTATATGCATGGTAAGACAGAAACCTTATCAGATGAACTATCGCATCTGAGCTCCTTGTTATTTATTTTATTTTTTAAACTAAAAAAAATCCCACCAGTTTTGTTATGCATTCTTTTAGTCTTACCCCCTCCCCCTCAGATAACCTTAGTTCTTACTCTCAGGCTGGAGTTCTAGGTGTCTAAGCATAATATATCAGTGGGGGAGAAGAGGAGGTCCTGCCTGTGGTCATCAAACTGGCACTAGTGATTCAGTGAATTACAGGGCCTTGTGGTCTATCCTGTATAAAAATGTAAAATAACACTGTTAAGCAATTACTTTTTCCTTCTGTAAACTGTAGCTAGTTTCTTAGTATCAGGAGGCAAGGCAAAGTATACCAGGAGTGGAGAGCAAGATGAAGTTTGTAAAGCTAGATCACTAGCATATTCTTTTGTTTTTCAGTTATGTGTGCGTGTGTGTGTGTGTGTGTGTGTGTGTGTGTGTGTGTGTGTGTGGTGTGCTGTGTGTGCAGTGATGGTGAAGTTCCTAAACTTTTCTTTAAAGACTGACACAATTCATTAAAAGTGAGATTTATAAGTATAACAGGAATAGAAGGCTGTGGGAGGCAGCAAAACTAATAATTTAAAAATCTAATTTGATAAACTATGACTTATGAATTTAGACAATTTACATAGTAATTACTGACATATTTTCATTAAAATCCAACTCTCTTATAGCCTGAGAGATGGCAAAGTGGATAAGTCTTGTACTTAAAACCATGAAGTCCTTGTGGTCCGGGAGGTGGCACAGTGGATAAAGCATTGGATTCTTAACCATGAGGTGCCAGTTCGATCCCCGGTAGTACATGTACCAGAGTGATATCTGGTTCTTTCTCTCCTCCTATCTTTCTCATGCATAAATAAATAAATAAATTCTTTTAAAAAAATGAAGTCTGTGGTCCAGGAGTGATGTCTAATTCTCTCTCTCTCCCCTCCTATCTTTATCATTAATAAATAAATAAAATATTTTAAAAATAAGAAAGTCCTGAATCCTTCTGACTTATTTTGAACCCTCCAGATTCTTTCCATCTTGCAATGAATAACAACATTCTATCCATTAGTTACCTGAAGAGCATGCTATTGCTTATTATTATTATTTTTAATTAGTTTATTTAAGAAAGGAGACATTAACAAAATTATAAGATGGGGGGTACAACTCCACACAATTCCCACCACCCAATCTCCATATCCATCCCATCCCCAACTATTGCTTATTATTGTCTGTTTAGAATTTAGGAGGTTCTAAAGAAGACAAGGGACCAGGGATAAATTTAAAACCATGTGAATAAATTGAATCTCAGGGAATTTGCAAGACGTGGGATCCGAACATATTGAGAGACTGAATTGAAAAGGAATATAAAATATTTTCTTTTTAAAGAAAAGGGAGAGGATCTTCACATGCCATACATTGGACAAGAGACTAATAACCAAAATATACAAAGAGCTCAGCAAATTTAGTAACAAAATAGCAAATGACCCCATCTAAATATGGGCAGAGGATATGAACAGAACATTCACTACAGAAGAGATCCAAAAGGCTAGCAAACACATAAAAAATTGCTCCAGGTCGCTGATTGTCAGAGAAATGCAAATAAAGACAACACTGAGATACCATCCCACCCCTGTGAGAATGGCATACATCAAAAAGGACAGCAGCAACAAATGCTGGAGACGCTGTGGGGACAGAGGAGGAACCCTTCTGCACTGCTGGTGGGAATGTAAATTGATCCAACTTCTGTGGAGAGCAATCTGGACAAATCTCACAAGGCTAGACATGGACCTTCCATATGACCCAGTAATCCCTCTCCTGGGGATATACCCCAATGATTCCATAAAGCCCAACCCAAAAGATATGTGTACATCTATGTTCATAGCAGCACAATTCATAATATCTAAAACCTGGAAGCAACCCAGGTACCCAAAAACAGATGAGTGGCTGAGAAAGCAGCTATTAAGAACAATGAAACCACCTTCTCTGACCCTTCTTGGATGGAGCTAGAAGGAATTGTGTTAAGTGAGCTAAGTCAGAAAGATAAAGATGAGTATGGAATGACCCCACTCATAAGCAGAAATTGAGAAAGGAGAACAGAAACTAAAAGCAGGATTTGACTGAATTTGGAGTAGGGCACCAAAGTAAAAACCCTGGGGTGAGGATGGATGTTTGACTTCATGGGGCTGGGGGTGGGGATGGAATGGGACAGTCTTTTGGTTGTGTGAATGGTGTTTATGTACACTCCTATTAATTTGTGGTCATATAAACCACTATTTAATTAATATGAGGAGGAAATTGAACGTCTCAAACTTTTCAAACATTTTAAAGCACAGAGTCTTTTTAATACATAGGCTGAGTCTTTGATATGTTGACTCTCTTAAAAGCCTAGACCAGGGAGAACAGAAGCAACCAGTGGCACAGCTATATACAAATAATGTCAAAGGACATAAATTATGGTAATGTGTATGATACAGCAAATCCTAACAAAGGGATATTTCAAAGTTAACCCAATTGACAAATAATGTGATTATAGCAGTAAGTATCTATTGCCTTCTTAAACCCTAAAGGCAATAGAAACCTCCCACTTCCTCTGTAGAGCCTATATTTCCCCCAGTCCTGGAACCTCTAGGGTGGTGTTGGTCATTAAGCCAGGCCCCCTGCATTGCTTAATGCTGTGGTCTATTTACATAATCATTGTTTTGTCTGAGACCCGCCTTACCTGCAGGGCATTGGTTTAATCCCCACTGGGTAGATGAAAGCTTGCTACTTTTGCGCTCTTTTCTCCTCTCCACCCCCTATCCTACCCATTTCCTTTTCCGACCTGCCACTTCCGCTTCAGAAGGTATAAAGGCAGTTCTTTTCTGATCAATAAAAGCAGCATTGTATTGCATTCCTTCTCAGCCATGAGAGTTCCTGGTTCCTCTCCCGTGTCACTAGGTGACTCTCCCTTATAACTCCAGTCAAGTTCTCTCCAACCCAGAGAGCACGTGCCCAGGAAGAAACACCCTCAGCAGGGTGGGGCTTACTTTCCTGCATGCTTCTCTCAATTCATACCAAATGATATTGTATCCACTGATCCCAACCTAATCAATGCAACGAGTACCACTTCAGCATGCTTCACTTCAGACTGTGTCCAGAGATGCAGACATGGAATGTCAACCCTTCAGCTTCATTACTCGGGTGAGACCTTTCCTTTCATAGTATTCTCTAATTCCATTCCAGGTGGTTCACTTCCTAACAAAGTCCCAAAACCTACATATAGACCAGGCCCTATGAGATAGAGCATATGTTCACATGTATCTATAAATTAGGGTAAAATATATACCTGAAAGCAAAAGTACTAGTCTGCAATGAGTTAGTATGAATTTCCTAATGATATAGTGTCTACTAAGACTTAGATACTCTCCTCACCTACTTCCTATTATAGTTCTCTCACTCATGCCAAAGCTAACCATATCAAAGCAAGGACTGCAAAAGCTGAATAAGGGCAAGAGACTGGCATACTTTAATGATGACTCTTTAGTCACTATCAGGCCCCCCTATTAGCTGGAGCCCTAGTTGGGGAGTCCTGAAATTGCCAGACATGATGGGCCTAGACCTCAAATCCCTCTCTCCACTGTTACTGGTCATTTCTATCAGGAACAACACAATATACCCCTTTGTGGGCCCCCATAGTACATTGCCCTCAACTTGGATCAACAATGATAGACAATGTTCCATCCTCCGAAGGGAGGATGGACAACATACTCTGTGCTACTCCTGAGGAAGATGGGTTGATATTGGGGCAGCCTGGAATGTTCCTACTCATGACTACGAAATGTGAGCTCAGATCTAGAGGGATACAGAGGTCACACAGGCTTCTAAGCTGAATATGGTCCCCAGACCATATCAAATTGACAGGGTTTACAGTCAACAATATTTATACACCTTTCCCATATTAGGGAGCTACTCTCTTCCCTGATCCAGCTTTCTGTTCCTTTTTCCAGCCATGATATCATCTCCCCAGACAATAACTTGGATCCACTGGCATATCATATTTCAGGCTCAGGGAAACAACAACAACAAAACTAGTATTGCCACTGGCCCTTTGGAATATAACTAAAATATGCCTACTAGTTACCTACAAAGTGGACTACCCTCCAACTCTTCATCTGCACTATTCCAGCCTTTAGGTTCATGATTGGTCAACAATTTGTTTGGCTTTCTATGTTAACTCTCTTTTCAGTCACCAGGTTCTAGATGCTAGCATGATGTTGACCAGACTTCGCTGGACAGAGAACCCCACCAATGTGTCCTGGAGCTCCACTTCCCCAGAGCCCCACCCTACTAGGGAAAGAGAGAGGAAGGCTGGGACTATGGATCGACCTGTCAATGCCCATGTTCAGCGGGGAAGCAATTACAGAAGCCAGACCTTCCACCTTCTGCATCCCACAATGACCTTGGGTCCATACTCCCAGAGGGTTAAAGAATAGGAAAGCTATTAGGGGATGGGATGGGATATGGAGTTCTGGTGGTGGGAATTGTATGGAGTTGTACCCCTCTTATCCTATGGTTTTGTCAATGTTTCCTTTTTATAAATTAAAAAAGAATATTTTTAAATCTTTATTTATTGGATAGAAACAACCAGAAATTAAGAGCGAAGGGTGTGATAGAGAGGGAGAGAGACAGAGATATACCTGTAGCTCTGCTTCACCACTTACATTGACCCCTCCTGGTGGGGACCAGAGGATCAAACCCAGGTTCTTGTGTATTATAACATGTGTGCTCAACCAGGTGAGCCACAACCTAGCCCTGAGAAATATAAAATATTTTCTAGAAGTTCACTATGTGGCCTAGAGAATCCAATAGTCTCAGTCTTTCAGAACTATGTGCTGTGTCAGGAAGCAGATGAATGAATTCTCAGGCTTGCCAATATCACCTTTATGATCCACCAGTTTATTTTTTCATTCATGCCACTGGGCCAAGGCATGCCTTTCTTTCTCTTGAAAGTCTAACCCAGAGGTAAGCTAGGAATTTTACAATTGCACAACACAGAGTGGTTAAGTGATATTGTTAAAGTCACATAGCTAGTTGGATTTCAGAATTGACTCTGGGTCACTAGACTCTAAATTCAGTGCCATTTTCATTATATGAAGACCTTTGCTGTGTATTGTTTAGCTGCTTAACTATGGTTGTTCCCTTTCTTTGAAGAGACGGTGACTTTTTCTTCTAGCTGTGTTCTACTGCTAATGAATAGATACATTTCCTCAAGAACATGTCCTTTTCTCTCTGACCTTTTTGTCCTCCCTCTTTCTCTCTCTCCCCTTCTCCCTGTCTCTCTTCTCTCTCTCAATCTCTTACCTTTCTACCTCTCTATTTTAATTCTTCTTCTCCAGTCCTTTTTGTAAAGGCACAGTGGATCTGGGAAAATACTGCAGGCAGACACAAGAAAAGCTTAATGTTGTGCAAACATAACCTTAAGCCAACATAACCACATGCTTGGCTTGCAGTACAAGCATGCTTTGTTATCACAAATGATCTAGTTCATTGATTTGAGCTGACACCAAATGAATTTGGCATTTCTGCCAACTAGGTCATATGACTTGGTACTTTCTGAAGCCCTAGCTTATTACTATGATTGCTTTAGACAGGGAAGGAACTAGGGGAAAGTTTTCCATTTTAGACAAAGGTGGTGGTTTGTGACTCCCTCTTGGTAAGGCATTAGAGATTTTGTCCTAGGACGTATGAGGATAAATTTCTACTCCCTGGGTTGGGTGCAGACTCTTTAAAGTAAACTCTAGGCTGTGGTTGATGTTGAAACCTGGATAGTACTGTGGACACCATTCTTGGCAATGGCACACAGGCTGCTCTTATTCTATTTTAATGTCCAGAGCCAAGGGAAGGTTTTACTTAGAGACTGTTCCCTTCATATTGACCTTTATTGAGGACTTACAATGTGAGAAACACAAATTTCAATTTTTTATTATGTATGGTTTGCATCCACAGAAGTCAATTTATTGTGAGAGTTCAGAGGTCAATGTCTACTCTTTTTGTTAAGCTGACCTATGTGAATTACTCACAGAAAAGGATACCACATTGCATAATATCCTTCCTCTCTGAACATAGAACACAACTAAAAAGCATAAAATTTAAATAAAGAATTTGTAATATTTTCTCAGAAAGTAACCTTGTTTTTATCTTGTATTGCAGTTCATTAGATATATTCTTTCCAGGCTGTAGATGAAAACTTGGGCAGGTTTCATGTCTTTATTTGCTTACATCAGCTAACAAATAGTTCTATAGACACTTACAGTCAAGTTTATCAACTAATGGACAGTTATTGTCCCCTATGACAACCTGTATTATAATCATCAAACAAGTAAAATGCAGTAAAACTTATGGTTAACTTAGATCCTACTTAAACCCTAGGTCTATTCCCTCCATAACGAAAAGCTAGATACCATAAAACCAATACCGGTTTGGATTGCAACAAATGACACTCAGTGATTTAAAACCTGGGGAAAAGTCTAACTTCTTCAGATAAATAAAGATTACAAAAGCTATATTAGGGCAAGAGACTGAATAACTTTAATGATGGCCTTTCTGGTAAATAGCAGGGACTCCAGTCAGGGAATCTTTGGAATTCCACATAGATAGATGGGCCTAGACCTCTAGTAGATCCCTCTCTCCACCATCACTGGTCACTTCCATCAGGAATATCATCATAAACCCTATTTGTGGGCCTCTCCAGGACCTTGCCATCACTGTAGAGCAGCAATGGTAGGGACTGCCCCACTTTTCAAAGGGAGGCTGGATTAACTTACTCTGCCACTTTAGGAAGACTGGTCCTGAAATTAGTACAGCCTAGAATGTTCCATAGCTGTGACCATAGAATGCTAGCTCAGACTGACAAATGCAGAGGTTACACAGGCTCCTGTGCTAGATAGTAAATATATGGGCCCTAGGTCATATCAACAAAGTTAACAGTTAAGGAAGTATTTATATACTTTCCTCATGTTTGGGAAATACTCTCTGCTGTAATCCAGCTTTCTAGCCCTATTCTCAACTCTGATACCATCTTCCCAGACAATATTTTTAGTCCACTTGCATGTTAGCTATCAGGCTCAGGCAAAAATCACTAAAGTCATGGGCCTCTGGGAACATACCTAAAATAAACTTTCTAGCTTCTTCCCACATAAAGACCTCTAATTTTATCTGCTCTATTCCTACCTTTTGGTTATTGTTTATTAAACAATTTTTCCTGCTTTATATCTTACTGCCTTTCAGCCACAAAGTTGCAGATGTTATCATGATTCTACTCTAACTTCTCTGGGTAGATGACTTCATGATTATGTCCTGAAGTTTTACCTCTCCAGAGCCTATCCCACTAGGGAAACATAAAAACAAGCTGGGGGGTATGGATTGATCAGCCAACATCCATGTCCAGTGGAGAAACAATTAGAAGGTGGAAGCCAGATCTTCCACCTTCTGAGAATTTTTGTCCAAACCTCAAAACTTGGAGTATCGGAGAAGGAAAGGATCTTTATGATCTTGTATTGTTACTAGTAAGCATCTAGAATTCTATAAATTTTGCCCCAGTAAGGAGACCTATGATATAGAAAACATTTCAGTATAATCCTAAGCCTTCTTTTATCACCTTAGACTGCATATGTTTTATTAAAAACATTGTCCTGTAAAGGATGTTTGAGACAATGGTTGAAGTCAGGATTCTGTACATTGACTTGAGTAATCAGTAATGGGAGGAGGTGGAATATGTTAAGTAAGTGTTGTTAGCAATCTCTGAACTTGAATCTAAATGAGTCAGTCCATTTGATTCTTCTGAGATCAGGATGGTGCTGAGAAATGGAATGGAGAGAAGAGAGTCAGACAATGAAAAAGATGAGAGTCCTGGGTTACACCAGATGTCTGAAATTCATGGTCCAAATGTCAAGATTCAGGCAGGCTGAATTCACACCAAAGAAGGCTCAAATGTTCATTGTCAAGTTGATAAACTAGAAACAAAAAAGAGAGAATATTTTAAAGGTTGATTATCCTTCCATTTTTCTATCAATATTAGAAATAGTATAAACTCAGCTCTAATTTATGTCAGAGGAACTGCATTATATGATCATTTTGCCTGCTAAAAGGAACTTTTGCCTCAAGTAAAAAAAAAATCGACATGAATAAATCATATTAAGTGAGATAAGGCAGAAAGAGAAGGATGAATATGGGTTAATCTCCTCATAGAAACTGAGAAATAAAGACAGAAGGGGAAACACAAAAATAAAGAACTTGGGGTAGGGGAGATAAAAAGAAAAATAAAGTTTCATCACTTTTAAGTTTTTCTGAGTCCTTTCTAAGTGAACTTAAGTGAGAGTATAAAATGTGTTTCTTCCCTGTTGAAGCACCATGGATAGGGTAATGCATTTTCCTCTTTGATAAGGAAAGAGGTGACCCACTATTATGATGAGGGGGTGCCCCAGTGACAGATGAATAAAACTATGTTTGTCTTTTTAGTAGGAAGCAAAAAAAAAAAAACACAGCAGCCTAAAAAAGAAGAAAATAATTAAGAAGATTATGAAAAAATGTTGTTATAGAGGCATCATTAGCCCCAATTAAAGATGAGGTAGCTCCTAAGTCATAGCTCCCAAAAGACACCTGGACCCCAGATGGCAGAGACTCCAAAACACACACACACACACACACACACACACACACACACACACACACACACACACACACACACACAGTGAAGGGCAGAGTAAAGATCCAAGTGAAAGAGCAAGATGTATCTGACTATCTATATCCAATAAATAAATAAATAAATAAATAAATAAATAAATAAATAAGCATAATCATTTTAAAAGAGAGATACTGTTTGTCTGACTTTTCTAACTTCCCACTAGTTCCAAGGGAAAGCAGAGTTGTACAGAGAGAAGGAAAATGGGGAAAGAAAGTCATGAGGTTTCTCCCACAGGGCAGGAGAATACCTCAGGAGCATTTTCAAACATTAAGGTAATTAGGAACAACTGCTAAAATAAGACAAATTTCATTAAGTATGGTGGGTGGGGCCTGAAACTTCATTTATTTTTGTTTTTATTTGATTACATATTTACTGAAATTAATTGACTTAGACATTTGACAAGTTTAAAGTGTTGGTCTGGCACAATTACAATATGTTTATCACTATGGTTTTAGCTAACACCTTCATCAATTGACATGCTTCTTATTTTATTTTTGTGGTGAGAACAATTAAGATCTATTTTATTTGAAGCTTTGAAGTTTATAACAGCATTGTTGACTATTAATACTTTGTGGTACTCTGAATTTCAAATAAGCTGCCCCAGATCATACTCCTACCACTGACTCAATACCATACTCTGGATTGTGAGGAGAGGGCTTACACCATATGGCACTTGCAAGTCTCTGAAGAGACTTCAATCCATGTTGTTTTTTTCTGTGGTCAATACTGGTAGCTTATATAAACTATATGTACTGTTAAGAGATTTTGAGGACTGTATTGAACACAATAAGGGTGAATAAACAAATTGGGAATTAGAAGGAAAGTTGACTAAGAAGCTTATATGGAGGAAGGAAGAGAAGGACAATAAAGCAGGGTTTATTTACTCTCTGTTTCAGATGACTAACCTACATGCCTCACTTTTTTTTAAGTGTTCATTTAGTATTTTTTATTAGTGATTTAATATTGATTTACAAAATTATAAGGTAACAAGGGTATGATTCTACACACTGTATTAGTTCTCCCGTGATAACAAATATGGGTTGACTATTATTTCTATAACTATCTATCTGTGCTTATATATATTTGCGCATGTTTTTCTATGGTCCTGCCTTTTCTTCCTTTCTATGTCACACCTACTACTACTTTTGAGTGTCCTTCCTTTTTATTTTTCCTTCTTCTCTTTCTGGGTCCTGATGGAATTGGAGTACAGAACCCTCTGGTTCCTCTAACATTTCCTTCCTCTCATGCCTCAGTTTTTATCTCTGAAAAAAAAAAGAACATTTGTCTTAAGCTTAATTCTTTTAATTTACAAAACTCACAAAGATTGTTAAATGAATAACATCTCAAAAGGATTTTAAAACAAGGATTAAAAAAAACCTGTTTTTCTTTTGGTGGTGGGAATGGTGTTTATGTACACTCCTAGTAAAGTGTAGTCATATAAATCAGTAGTTAATTAATATGAGAGGGGGAAAATTAACTGTATGTCTCAAAGTTTTTAAAACACAGACTGAGTCTTTTTAATATATAGGCTGTGTATTTGATATGCAGACTCTCTCAAAAGCCTAGACCAAGTAGATCAGAAGCAACAAGTGGCACAGCTATATACAAGATACTGGGTTCTATACAGCAAACCCTAACAAAAGGACTTTTCAAAGTTAACCGAATTACCAAATAATGTGATGATAACATTAACTATCCATTGTCTTTTTGAACCCTAAGACAGCAGGAACCTCACATCTCCACTATAGAGCCTATATTTCCCCCAGTCCTGGAACCTTAGGATAGGGCCCACTTTCCCGCATGCCTCTCCCAATCCATATCAATATTACATCAGCTAATCACAACCTAATCAACACAACAATTGCCACCTCAACATGCTTCAGCTCAGACTGTGTCCAGAGACTTCACGTGTGGAATGACAACCCTTCAGCTTCATTACTTGCGTGAGACCTTTCCTTTCATAGTATACTCTAATTCTATCCCAGGTGGTTCACTTTCTAACAATGTCCCAAAACCTAGATATAGACTAGGTCCCAAAACCTAGATATAGACCAGGTTCCATAAACTAGTGGAAAATATATACCTGAAAGCAGAAGTACAGTAGAGTTTGCAGTGAGTACCCCCCAACACTTCCTCTCCACTATTCCAAGCTTTGGGTCCATGATTGCTCAACAATTTGTTTGGCTTTGTATGTTAACTCTCTTTTCAGCCACCAGGTTCCAGATGCCATCAGGATGCCGGCCAGGCTTCCCTGGACTGCAGACCCCACCAATGTGTCCTCGAGCTCTGCTTCCCCAGAGCCCCACCCTACTAGGGAAAGAGAGAGGCAGACTGGGAGTATGGACTGACCAGTCAATGTCCATGTTCAGCGGGGAAGCAATTACAGAAGCTAGACCTCCCACCTTCTGCAACCCACAATGACCCTGGGTCCATGCTCCCAGAGGGATAGAGAATGGGAAAGCTATCAGGGGAGGGGATGGGGTATGGAGATTGGGTGGTGGGAATTGTGTGGAGTTGTACCCCCTCCTACCCTATGGTTTTGTTAATTTATCCTTTCTTAAATAAAAAATAAATTTAAAGAAACCTTTTTTTTTTTTATTGACAACACAGTTAACTCTCACTTGTAGTCATAGTGACTGATTTAAAGTTAGCAAATATCTGCCTAACCCTGACTGGATTTTTGAACATAAGGTTTAGCTTAGTCATACCTCATTTATATTCAGATGAATGAAGTCCTTGTTTTTCATACTGAGAGCCTGGAACACTCCTAATAAGAGAATCATGAGAAATCCATCATTGAAGGAATAGTCTCCTCATCAGGTTTAATTACTTCTTTTCTGAGTGACTTTATGGGACAACTATGGTGAATCTGTTCTCTTTGGTAGTAAACAAGAATCTTTAGAAGCAGGTTATACTCAAACCCACTGAAGGGAAATTTCTCATATGTCGTGAAGGCCTTTGGAATTCCTGTGCTTGTGGAATTCCTGCTGTTGTCTAAATATACCAGCCAGCAAGCTAGTTCTTGAATCCCGAACATTTCCTCTACCTCATGTTTTTTGGTGGGGAGTTGCAGTGCCTTTGTAATCTATGGACCATTTCACAGAAGGTTGGGTGTGGTGGCTATAGGGGTGGAAACATGCACACACACTTTTACAAGACTCTTAGAAGCTCTGCAATTTCTATTTTGCTGGTCTTTCATATGGAGGAGTAGCCAGGATAGAAGAGAGATCTAATCAGAGCATGTTGTCATACCTACTGAATGAAAAACCTGAGAGGGTTACTTTCCTATCTAGACCACAGTTTCCCAATATTAATAAAATGATTAAACCAGCCACCAATGCTTACACCCAAGACTCACTCATGAATTTTTAAAAACATAACAGAAAGAGAAGGGGACTGTTATAGAACAAAAGAGGTGGGCCCCAATTTAAATGTAGTTAGTGGACCCTGAGGCAATGTTCAAGGATGACCTGGGGATTTTAGCATGGACCAGGTTTTAGATGTTGAGAATTTATTGACAGTTTTGTTTGGTGTGCTAATGATGTGATGGTAATGCCAAAACCAATTTAAACTATTATATTTATATTTAGATATTTATAGATAGAAGGATTTAACTTTTAAAACTCTTTTATTAACTAGTTAATTAAGTAATAAATATGTTTTAGGAGTAACATGAAAAAATGAATAAAATGGTAATTGTTGAGACTGTGAAGTACTGGAGATACATGGAGAACTTTGATAAATACTGGATCTCTGTGATACCTGGATTCTAATTTGATTGATTCATAGTGTAGTTTCATAATCAAAATTTGTAACTTTCTCCCAAGAGTTGTAATGTGTGGCTAAGTTTAGAAGAACTATTGTAAAGCACATGGGACTGAGTACTAGTCTATACTGAAGAGTGTGATTTAAAAATTTTAGACTATACTGTTAAATAATCCTGGGCCAAAGTCCTTGCTTTGGAGACAGAGAGAGAGAGAGGAGGGGAGATCTACCATTTATGAGTGCTAAGCCATCACTCTATTTATCTTTCTTATTTTGATGTAATACTGTTATAGACTACTATTAAGCTGTTATCTTAGTTTCACAAGAATTAAAATGTGTGTGCCCTCAACTTGGATCAACAATAGTAGAGAATGTTCTATCCTCCACAGGGAGGATGGACAACATTCTCTATGCTGCACCTGAGGAAGATGGGTCGATATTGGGGCAGCCTGGAATGCTCCTACTCATGACTACAGAATGTGAGCTAGATCTATAGGGATGCAGAGGTTACATAGGCTCCTAAGCTGATTATGGGCTCCAGACCACATCAAATTGATGGGGTTTACAGTCAACAATATTTATACACCTTTCCCATATTAGGGAGCTACTCTCTTCCCTGATCCAGCTTTCTGTTCCTTTTTCCAGCCATGACATCATCTCCACAGATAATAACTTGGATCCACTAGCATATCAGATTTCAGGCTCAAGGGAAAAAAGAAAAAGAAACAAAACAAAACAAAAAAACCAGCTAGTATAGCCACAGGCTCTTTGGAATATAACTAAAATATGCCTATTAGCTATCTACAAAATGGAAGACCCCCCCCCAACTCTTCATCTGCACTATTCCAGCCCTTAGGTCCACGATTGGTCAACAATTTATTTGGCTTTGTATATTAACTCTATTTTCAACCACCAGGTTCCAGATGCTAGCATGATGCCAACCAGACTTCCCTGGACAGATGACCCCACCAATGTGTCCTGGAGACCCGCTTACCCAGAGCCCTTCCCCACGAGGGAAAGAGAGAGACAGGCTGGGAGTATGGATCGACCTGTCAACGCCCATGTTCAGCAGGGAAGCAATGACAGAAGCCAGACCTTCCACTTTCTGCATCCCACAATGACCTTGGGTCCATACTCCCAGAGGGTTAAAG
Source organism: Erinaceus europaeus (assembly GCF_950295315.1). Classification (NCBI taxonomy): domain Eukaryota; kingdom Metazoa; phylum Chordata; class Mammalia; order Eulipotyphla; family Erinaceidae; genus Erinaceus; species Erinaceus europaeus. Next base: position 32,774,696 of record NC_080167.1, read on the forward strand.
AATAGGAAAGCTATTAGGGGAGAGGATGGGATACAGTTCTGGTAGTGGGAATTGTGTGAAGTTGTACCCCTCTTATCCTATGGTTTAGTCAGTGTTTCCTTTTCATAAATAACAAAATTTAAAATAAGAATTAAAATGTGTAAATAAATACAGAAAAACTATTTCCCAAAATTCCATGGACAAGAGAGAAACCTGGACACTGCCATAAAAGCTTGCAGACAAATGACAGCTGAAAAACCTGGAGGAGGAGGAGGAACAGCAGAAACTAGAGGAGCAATGATGGAGGAGAAGAAGCAGTTGACATAGACATTCTTTCCCAACTATTCTTCACTGTCTCTAATTTCAGATGATAAAGTCCCCTTTCCAACTCAACAATATTTATATCCTTTAATAGCAATTTCTTTACTGACAGAAGAAGGGGCCCCTAATAACTTAGGTGTCTGGGACACCTTTTTTTTAAAAATTATTTTTTTAAATTTATTTATTCATGAGAAATTGTAGAAGAGAGAGAGAGAAAGAACCAGACATCACTCTGGTACATATGATGCTGGGGACCGAACTTGGGACCTCATGCCCAAGATCCAAAGCCTTATCACTGTTCCACTTTTTTTTTTTAAATTTATTTATTCAACTGGGACACCTTCTAACAGTACCAGAACCTAAACCCAGGGTCTCACAAATTTAAGGCATGTGTTTACGACTAAGCCACATCCTCAGTCCCTTGCTTTGGTATTTTTAAAGTGTCCCCTTCCCCTCCCAATTTTCTTTGCCCTTACAAATGAAAGGAAGGGAGAAAAAAGGAACATATAGTCACTAGGAGCAGTGGCATCATCTTGTAGGTATAAAGCCCCAGTGATAACCCTTCTGGCAAAAAGAAAAAAGAAAAAAAAAAAAAAAGAAAAAAGAAACAGGAAGAAAGGAAAAAGAAAAAAAAAAAGATAATGTCAAGCAGGGCTAGTTTCATAATTTGTCAGCCTTAATGCAATATGAAAGTATGATGACTTGTTAAAAAGTTATTAACATTCAAGATGATGGCACAAAGTGGTAAATCAAAATGAGTATCCTTATTCATATGAGGGCTTTGTGCCTATGCACCAATCACACTCCATGACAAATCCAATAGTGCTGAGTTGTAGGACCCTGCCCATGCTTTATTCAGTTTAAATTTTGTGACCAATCTGAGAGGTGGAATAAATATGACAATAAATTTCAAATTGTAAATGCCAACTAATTTCTCTTTTCATGGATAAACAGATCCCATTTGAGGGGCTGGGTGGTGGTACACCTGGCTGAGTACAAGGATCCAGGTTCTAGCCCGTTTCCCACCTGCAAAGGGAAAGCTTCACAAGTGGTGAACCAGTGTTGCAGGTATCTCTCTCTCTCTCTCCTCCCTTCCTTTCAATTTTTGGCAGTCTACATCCAATAAGTAAATAAAAACAAATATTTTTTTAAAAAAGAAAAAACCTGGGAGTCGGGCAATAGTGCAGCGCTTATGCACGTGACGCAAAGCACAAGGACCGGCATAAGGATCCTGGTTCGACTCCCAGGCTCCCACCTGCAGGGGAGTCGCTTCACAAGCAGTGAAGCGGGTCTGCAGGAGTCTATCTTTCTCTCCCCCCTCTCTGTCTTCCCCTCCTTTCTCCATTTCTCTCTGTCCTATCCAACAACGACATCAATAACAAAAACAATAAAACAATCAGGGCAATGAAAGGGAATAAATAAATAAATATTTAAAAAAAGAAAGAAAGAAAGAAAAAACCAAATCCTGTTTGAGATAACTTGGTCAGTGTTTTATGGCTTATAAAGGGGAAGGTGAGAGAGAGGAAGAATGAGAGAGGCAGAACTACTCTTCTGATTCTCTGCTCTGTGGTAGAATTTGACCTGAAATAAAATTTTTCATTAGTTATGATGCAGAAACTTCTTGGAGAGGACTCAAGGGGAGATGAATTTCCCTGAGACTGCAGCCCCATAAATACTTACTGCTTGCATTTTCCAGCCTGACCAGGCAGTTGAGGAAGTCATCAAAGCCCAGTTGCAGGTTCTCATCTGCATACCTGAGAACAATCAGCTGCAGGAGGTGACTACCCAGCTGGAAGCCTGAGGGAATGAGTGAAAAGTTGTGCTCACCTCAAGGAGTACAATTCTGGAGAACGAGCAGTTGACCTAGGGGTAAATGAAAGAAAAGGAGCCCCCAGACCCAGTGGGGCCTGCAGCCCTGAGTTTAAACACAATTTGGCAGTGTGTATCTCTGTAGGGGGTAGTGCAGGTGAATTCCCAGCTGTTCCTTCTGAGTTAAGCTGGGTTCGTTGAGTGTTGACTTTTATGGTTAAATAACTCTAATGGACAGAACAAAGAAAAGATTAATAATTCTTAGGAAGAAATCATGGAAGCACTGGAAAAGCATACCTGGAGAAACTCCCCTGTCAGCCCATTGAAGAAAACAGGTGCCAAACACCTGATCTGCAGTCACAGAGATAACTGGAAAATTCATCTGATCTGCAGCTTTGCTACCTAGCTTTGAGCTCCCAATCCAGAGAACTTAAAAGCATAGCCATGTAGCAGTTAGAAAGAGGAGATGATTTCAAAGACAAGGCCTACACCTCCTGTATTGTTTCATCCTTACAATAAAAATAAAAGCAAACCTTTCTCTTAGCAGAAATGATGGAAACTATAGTTTTGAATTATTGTTGATATTAGGGAGATGTACTCATGGTACATTTTTAATGGTGCTAACTTTTAAGAAGCTTTGCATGAGGGAGCCAAATGCTGGCCTGGATCTGAGTTTTACTCTTATTCTGAAGATTATACTCCTCCAGTTAGTGTTTGTACTCATCTCTACATGATTTTCAGCTAGCTCTGGCTGAGTAAGTGGATATTTTACCATGACATTTTCCCCCAAAGTTCTGTTAAGACTTTAGAAATAGTGTTACCCACAATGAATGACTCAATGAAGGGGATTTATTCATATTGATGCATTGAAAAATGAGCTGGATCCAGGGACCTGGATGTGAAAAGGGTGCTGCTTAGATGAGGGGCATTTTTCCTCATTTCCTGGGAATTCAGCTTCTTCACTGGTCAAATGAGGGCCTAAGACAACGTAAAGTGTCTTCTAGGCCCAATATTTATCCTTTGAGTTTTAACCAACATCCCTAACAATGAAATTTTCTTGCTTTTATTTTAGTATACATTTAGTCTAGGTATTGATTAGAAGCCCCTGGATGTGCTATCACCTCCTGAGCTTCAATTTCAAATGGAGGAGACCAGATTCTCAACTTCATATTGTGGTGTGGCTACTGTCGATGCCAAGAATCAGAGTTAGCTCACAATGCAGCCAGAGGAAGGAAGTATGGTGATACTTTCCAAGTCAGAATAGGAAAGACATAGTCACATCTCTCCTCTCTAAAGGGTTCTCTTTGTTATTCTGCCCTTCTACCCTCAAAATGAAGTGGCCAGTCTCTCAGATAATTAGGCCTTTCTGACCCATGGCATGCTCTACATTTTAGCTGAATTTCTTTTCATTTCTCTTACATAGTACCCTAAACTGTCCTGATTTGTATGTGATCTTCAAGAAGTTGTCAGTGTTTCCAGAACAGAGAGAACAGGATTATAGATTTTGGTAGGGCCCAGATGTATGTAGGCTCATGACTCAGCTTTACAAGAAATACTAGACAGTTTAGTAAGAGCTGTGGGCTCTGGCTCTCTATATCTGAGCCCTACAGAATCAGACTACCATGTCAGTAACATGGACAATGGGTTAAGAATGTCACCTGGAGCCCATCCTTTGTATAGGGGACAGGGTATAAATTATGACTGAATAAGCAAAGCCTGGGACAGGGCCACAAGTGACAGAGAGGTAATAAATTCTATAAACTCTATCTTGACCCCCAAACAACAGTGTTGAGTATGTCGTGCCCATCTGTGATATGCACCTTCTGAAGGCAGAAAGGAGGTTTAGAAGCCCTTTAGCTTATAACCAAAGTGTTTACTTGGCCAGAAAACTTAGCCAGAGAGTCTGTTAGGGGGCCAAGCTAAGTTCATCCTTACCTGACAAAATAACTCCAAATAATATTGCACTGTGGTTTAAAACATAGGTCCTGACATGATGACACATGTCTGAGGCTTAAGTCTGCTATTAAAAACATTGTGTCCTTAAGATGCAACAGCCCAGTTGGGGTAACTTCTGGGGAAGAGCTATGGTGACTTAGTCTTGGGAAATTGTCTCCCAGAAAACAAATATTATAACTAAATATTTTATCAGAGCACAGCTGAGATTTCTGGTAGAGAGAAACATCACTATCTAAAGGTTAGTGATTATGTGTGGACAGTGGAAACACGAGGGGAAGAAGAAAGGAAAAAAACACTGTGGGAGTTGGGTGGTAGTGCAGTGGGTTAAGGGCAGGTGGCACAAAGCGCAAGGACCCGCAAGAATCCTGGTTTAAGCCCCTGGCTCCCCACCTGCAGGGGAGTCACTTCACAGAAGGTGAAGCAGGTCTGCAGGTGTCTATCTTTCTCTTTCTCTCTCTGTCTTCCCCTCCTCTCTCCATTTCTCTCTGTCCTATCCAACAATGACAACAACAATAATAACTACAACAATAAAAAAACAAGGGCAACAAAAGGGAAACTAAATAAATATTTAAAAAACATTTAAAAAAAATAAAAGAAACACTGCATTGCTGCTGGGAACCACATTTCCAAATGCTTCAGACCCACATAGCAAATTTAAAAGGCCCACATGAAATAGAATGATTTAGAAAAAAGGACTTCAGGACTGCTGTTCAGAGCTCTAGAAGCTAAGACACTTGAGCAACATCCAGGGAACAATTCAGGGAAACTAGGGTACTGAACACTGTACCTTGGTAGTAGCAGGAAGTCAACCAATGTCTAGGGCACTTCAGCTGCCACAGAGGCCCTAGTCAATGGGGTCAGAATTACCTGCAAGAAGAAAACTGATTTTGACCTCCAAGCACAAAGTAAAATGTGGGCTGGGCATGGTGTATTGCATCAAGCAAAGGACTCTGGGCAAGGAAGAAAATCTTGGGGCCTTGGTACATAATGATGTGAAAGGACATAGGTTATAGGGTGAGAATATTTTACAGAGAACTTTCACAGAGAGATGAAATTGTTCTCATATCTCAATGACTGTATTGTAAACAACCTACCCCCTGTAAAAATGTGTTTTAGAAAAGTTTTTATTTTCAGAAAATAATATGGGGGGATTACTGGGATCCCTTTTGCCCCCCTCTCCAGACTAGGGTTCTATTTATGGGACATCTGAGACTATAACAGTGCATCACTTCACTCTCCACAGACCCCAGTCCCTAACTCACAAGACTACGGATAGTATATCCTGCTAGACTGTCATTCAGATTAGATGGAGGGATAAAAACCTTCTCAGAAAAGTAACAGTTAAAGAAGGCAACTATCACTGAGCCTTCCCTGAAAGAAGTTCTAAAAGACTTCCTATAAGCAGGAACATCATCACCAAAAACACTTGCCATATATCAGAACAAACAAACAAAATTGTTGAATTATGACACTGTAATAACTTAAATCCATAATATCAATAAATGTCAATTGTTTAAATTCACCCATTAAAAGACACAGACTAGGAGGATGGATCAGAAAACACAACCCAACCATATGCTATATGCAAGAATCCCACCTGACTCAATGAGATAAACACAGACTCAAAGTGAAAGGATGGAAAACTTTTTTATGGTCCAAGTTAATGCACCATAAAAAAGGCAAGAACAGCTATTCTCATCTCTGACACAATAGATTTTAAAATAAATAAAGTAATAAAGATAGGTATGGGCACTATGTATTACTCAGTGAATCAATTAACCAAGAAGATTTAACAATTATTAACTTATATGCACCTAATGAAGGCCCATCCAAATACTTACTGAAAGAGCCACAAGAATACATCAATAGTAACACAGTAATAGTAGAAAACTTTAACACTCCACTCTCACACTTAGAGAATCAACAAAGAAACAAGACAATTAATTGAAGAAATGGATAGAATATATTTCTTGGACATATTTAGAGTGCTTAGCCCCGAGAAATTGGAATACACATTATTTTTGAATTGACACAGAACATCCTCATGGATGGACCACATGTTAGGCCATGAAGACAATATCAACAAATTCAAGAACATTGAAATTATGACAAGCATTTACTCAGACCACAGTGGAGTAAAGCTAATACTTCACAACAAACAGAAAATTACTATAAGTCTCAAAGTTTGGAAACTCAACAACACTGCTTAATAACCACTAGGTCAAAGAGGAACTCAAGCAAGAAATTCAAATGTTCCTAGATTGAAATGAAAACGAAGACATGAGCTATTAAAATATTTGGGATACTGCTAAAGCAGTACTTAGAGGGAAACTCATAGTCAAACAAGCTCACTTTGGAGAACAAGAAAAACTCAAGTAAACAACCTAACTGCACACCTTCAAGAATTACAAGAGGGGAGTCGGGCTGTAGCGCAGCGGGTTAAGCACAGGTGGCGCAAAGCACAAGGACCAGCATAAGGATCCCGGTTCGAACCCCAGCTCCCCACCTGCAGGGGAGTCGCTTCACAGGCGGTGAAGCAGGTCTGCAGGTGTCTATCTTTCTCTCCTCCTCTCTGTCTTCCCGTCCTCTCTCCATTTCTCTCTGTCCTATCCAACAACGACAACAACAATAATAACTACAGCAATAAAAAAAACAACAACAAGGGCAACAAAAGGGAATAAATAAAATAAATATTAAAAAAAATAAAAAAAAAAAGAATTACAAGAGGAGGACAAAGGAATCCTAGAGTAACCAGAAGGACTGAAATCACTAAAATTAGAGGAGAAATAAACAATATTAAAAAGAGAACCATACAAAAAAATCAATGAATCCAAATGTTGGTTCTTTGAAAAATTAAACAAAATTGACAAACCCGTAGCCACACATAAAATAGAGAAGACTTAAATGAATAGAACTGCAAATGATAGGGGAGATATCAAAATAGACACCACAGAAATAAAAAAAAAACATGTGAAGCTTCTATGAACAGCTATATACCACCAAGCTAGAGAATCTGGAAGAAATGGAAGAATTCCTAGAAACGTAGAGCCTTTCAAAACTGAAACAAGAAGAAATACTACAGAACATAAATGAACCAATCACAGGCAAAGAAACCAAAACAGTTATTAAGAGCTTCCTCAACAGTAAAAGTCCAAGATCAGATGGCTCTACAAATGATTCTACAAAACAACCAGGAAACAGTTAAAAACTATACTATTAAAATTCTTCCGGGGAGTCGGGTGGTAGTGCAGTGGTTAAGCACAGGTGGTGCAAAGCACAAGGACTGGCCTAAGGATCCCGGTTCGAGCCCCCGGCTCCCCACCTGCAGGGAAGTCGCTTCACAAGTCTCTCCCCCTTGACAAGTCTTCACAAGTCTCTCCTCCCCCTCTTTGTCTTCCCCTCCTCTCTCCATATCTCTCTGTCCTATCCAACAATGATGACATCAATAACAACAAAAACAATAATAACTACAACAATAAGACAACAAGGGCAACAAAAAGGGAAAATGAATTAATAAATATAAAAAAAGAACATTTAAAAAAATTTTCTTCCAAAAAATTGAAGACACAAGAACACTCCTGTCTACCTTCTATGAAGCCGACATCATCCTGATACCAAATGATACCAAAAGCAGATAGGGACACAACAAAAAAAGAAAACTACAGAACAATATCTTTGATGAACATAGATGCTAAAGCACTAAACAAAATCCTATCCAACCTGATACAGCAGTATATTAAAAAGATTGTTCATGTGGTTCAGGAGGTGGCACAGTGGATAAAGCATTGGATTCTCAAGCATGAGGTCCCGAGTTAAATCCCGGGCAGCACATGTACCAGAGTGATATCTGGTTCTTTCTCTCTCTCTC